>NC_135630.1:7058693-7663443 GCF_053574225.1 Canis aureus
CCCCTCAGTGCCCGTCACCCAGTCACCCCCACCCCCCGCCCTCCTCCCCTTCACCACCCCTAGTTCGTTTCCCAGAGTTAGGAGTCTTTATGTTCTGTCTCCCTTTCTGATATTTCCCACACATTTCTTCTCCCTTCCCTTATATTCCCTTTAAAATAAAGTTTTTTTTTATGATTATCTGGCTTATTCTTATTTTGTGAGTGATCAATTTCATCACAACTAAAACTATGATACAGGGATAGACTTCTCCATCAATATTTTTTTTAATACCAGAGAGAATGTCTTCTGCACTTAGCTTCCCAAAATACTTAAAATAATTTATTTAAAAATTATTTAAAGTTTAGTAGCTCTTGCACTCACTAAACCAACAGATTCTTGCCCCCCCAAAAAGAGTATTTATAGGATTTTCAGCAGTGTTGTAAAATACTTGTATAATACTGAGGATTTGTTTTAATTGTGAGACCACTTTTCCCCCAATGGCCTCAAAATATTAACATTCTGTGACAAATATCATATGAACCAGTGTGACTTATGAGATGTGCTGACATCATTCCCCCTGTTACCGATGCTATTTGAGTGAATTCTCTTTAAACAACCAAAATATGCTTTTTAGCAAGATAAATTGCACTAGTGGCTCATTGGTGAGTAGTATCTACATACTCATAATAGTTAAACCTTTAGTATTAGTTGAACCAAAGACTTTGGTACCACTGTATTGGTACAAGGGCAAGTACATGGTGGGAACAGGGGAAAGGGAAAGGAAAAGATCACATCTGCCAAGGAGAAGAGTCACCAGATAATATCTAGGGTTAAAACTCTATTCATTTTAGAAATAAAGTATAAACTTAGCATTTAGAAATAGGAAGACAAACATGGAGGTGTTACCATTTTTGACAGTTGATGTCACCTGGGAGCAGGACTCAGGCATGGAGCATGGGAAGGCTTTTGTTGGCCTGTGAAAAAATACATCCATAAATTATTTTTGTTAAAGAGAGAGAGAGAGAGAGAGAAATTTAATAGAGCAGAACCTGCAGGCATGGGTCTTATAGAAAAATTGGTACAAAATTATCTTTTATCCCTGATACATTTTGTACCAAAACACAATTTATCAAATTTGAATATTAATGAGATTTTAGTACTTTTATTTTGAAGTAAAGAGGAAAAAAGCTAGCTGCAGAAAAAAAATCTCCTGAGCTGGCTGAAATGTACTTAATTTTGTAATACCAACTCCCAAGTTTATATAATCACAAATAACGTATCACTCCAAATAAATGATCCCCTCTTTTGAATGTTTTTGTAAGGTAAAAACACATTTAGGGCAACACTGGTGGAGGAAATAAGTCATGGTATTAGCTGGAAAGGCACACAAAGAAGGACGGGGTAGTCCAACCCTCTCTTAGTGAAGAAGGAAATTAAATAGGATGGAGAGAGTGAGAAAAGAAAAGAGGAGGTGGGATAGTTTTTTTTATCTATTGAGAGACTTTGTAGCATCTTCTGGAGCTGCTAACTTGTTGTAAAGCACCATCTCCACCCTCCTCAAAATTTAAGACCACCAAAAATACACCATATTTCCATATCCTCATAACAAATCTTTGAAAATAATTTCCACTTTTGGTTCAACATTCACAAATCAATCAGTGTGATGCAGCACATTAATTAAAGAAAGGACAAGAGCCATGTGATCCTTTCAATTGAGGCAGAGAAAGCATTTGACAAAATATAGCATCCTTTCTTGATTAAAACTCTCCACAGTGCAGGGATAGAGGGAACATACCTCAATATCATAAAAGCCATCTATGAACGGCCCACAGCCAATATCATTCTCAATGGGGCAACACTGGGAGCCTTTCCCCGAAGATCAGGAACAAGACAGGGATGTCCACTCTCACCACTGCTATTCAATATAGTCCTAGAAGTCCTCGCCTCAGCAATCAGGCAGCAAAAAGAAATAAAAGGCATTCAAATTGGCAAAGAAGGAGTCAAACTCTCCCTCTTTGCAGATGACATGATACTTTACATAGAAAACCCAAAAGACTCCACCCCAAGATTGCTAGAACTCATACAGCAATTTGGCAGTGTGGCAGGATACAAAATCAATGCCCAGAAGTCAGTGGCATTTCCAGACACTAACAATGAGATTGAAGAAAGAAATTAAGGAGTCAATCTCATTGACAATTGCATGCAAAAGAATAAGATACCTAGGAATAAACCTAACCAAAGAGGTAAAGGATCTATACCCTAAAAACTACAGAACACTTCTGAAAGAAGTGGAGGAAGACAAGAGATGGAAAAATATTCATGCTTATGGATTGGAAGAATTAATATTGTGAAAATGTCCATGCTACCCAGGGCAATGTACACATTTAATGCAATCCCTATCAAAATACCATGGAGTTTCTTCAGAGAGTTGGAACAAATAATCTTAAGATTTGTGTGGGACCAGAAAAGATCCAGAATAGGGAGAGGAATGTTGAAAAAGAAAACCGGATCTGGGGGCATCACAGTCCTGGACTTCAAGCTCCATTACAAAGCTGTGATCATCAAGACGTTGTGGTCCTGGCACAGAAACAGACACATAGATCAATGGAACAGAAGAGAGAACCCAGGAATGGACCCTCAACTCTGTGGTCAACTAATATTTGACAAAGCAGGAAAGACTCTCTACTGGAAAAAGGACAGTCTCTACAATAAATGGTGCTGGGAAAATTGGACAGCCACGTGCAGAAGAATGAAACTGGACCATTCTCTTACACAAGAGATAAACACAAACTGTTTTGTGTTTATACACAAAGATAAACTCAAACTGGGTGAAACACCTAAATGTGAGACAGGAATCCATCAAAAACACCTAAGTGTGAGACAGGAATCCAATAAAAAACTAAAGAATCCATCAAAAACAGGCAGCAACCTCTGTGACCTTGGCCACAGCAACTTCTGCTAGAGACATCTCCAACGGCAAGGGAAACAAAAGCAAAAACGAACTATTAGGATTTCATCAAGATCAAAAGCTTCTGCACAGCAAAGGAAACAATCAACAAAACAAAAAGGCAACCTATGGAATGGGAGAAGATTATTTGCAAACGTCTTATCAGGTAAAGGGCTAGTATCCAAGATCTAAAAAAAATTATCAAACTCGACACCCAAGAAACAAACAATCCAGTCAAGAAATGGGCAGAAGACATGAAAAGACATTTCTCCAAAGACATGCAAATGGCCAACAGACACGTGAAACAATGCTCCGCATCACTTGCCACCAGGGAAATACAAATCAAAACCATAATGAGATCCCACCTCACCCCAGTGAGAATGGGGAAATTAACAGGACAATAAACAACAAATATTGGCGAGGATGTGGAGAAGGGGGAACCCTCTTGCACTGTTGGTGGGAATGCAAACTGGTGCAGCCACTCTGGAAAACGATATGGAGGTTCCTCTAGAAGTTAAAAATGGAGCTACCCTACTACCCACTAATTGCACTGAGTATTTACCCCAAAGATACAGATGCAGTGATCTGAAGGGGCACTGAATCCTAATGTTCATAGCAACAGTGTCCACAACAGCCAAACTGTGGAAAGAGCCCCGATGTCCATCAACAGATGAATGGATAAGGAAGATGTGGTCTATACACACAGTGGAATATTAGCCATCAGAAGGGAAAAATACTTACACTGACGTGGATGGAACTGGAGGGTATTATGCTGAGTGAAATAAGTCAATTAGAGAAGGACAGTAATATGTTTCACTAGTACGTGAAATATTAGAAACATCGCGGAGTCTCATAGGGAGGGAAGCCTGAATGAGAAGTCATTAGCTAGGGAGACAAACCACGAGAGACTCTTAAGAACAGGAAACAAACAGGGTTGCTGGGGGCGAGGTGGGCGGAGAGATGGGGTAACCGGATGACAGGCAT
Organism: Canis aureus; assembly: GCF_053574225.1. Lineage (NCBI taxonomy): Eukaryota > Metazoa > Chordata > Mammalia > Carnivora > Canidae > Canis > Canis aureus. The sequence goes on from NC_135630.1 coordinate 7,062,604, forward strand.
TAAGAAGGGCACGTGATGTGATGAGCACTGGGTGTTATATGCAACTGATGAATTCTTGAACACTACATCTGAAACTAAGTATATTCTATATGTTGGCTAACTGAATTTAAGTTTTTTTAAAAATCCACTTTTGTTGGATCACAAAGAAAAGAATTTGAGAGAAGACAAGTACTTTGAACCATCACTTCAAATGATACTGTCTCAGGAAGAAAAGAAACAGATTTGCAATGAAATTTCCTTTTCCCCTCATCTCTTCCTACCTGATAGATGGGTAATTGCTAAGCAATTAGATCCACTTGTTTGTTTTTTTAGGATTTGAAGGACAAATTAAATAGGATTCCTCTACATATCGATTCCAACTTTTCTTTCTTTGAGTCGTTCACCAATTTTTACTTAAACTTGAGGACCTCTTGAAGCGATGCAATGTAAATAACCATGACCCCAAATGATTTTCTTGGAATTTTTTTTTTTTTAAGAGGAGTTAACACATTGTTAAATTGAGAATGCTCTCTTGGGGGGTAAATAATATCTGTGTTTTCTTATTTTAAATCTTTCTTAAAATCATTTGGTATTATTAAATAGGCCTTCCAGAGATCTGTTCTCTTGTCATTTAAAACACAAAAAGGAGGGAATGAACTCACATTGATGGAAATAGAGAAAGTGTATTTTTAGAAATCTATATTGTTTGGTTCAGTTGAGACCAGGGTTGAATATCTGATTAATATTACGTGAATGCTATCAGCTCTGCTCAGAAAGGACTCCTGACGGGATCCCTGGGTGGTGCAGCGGTTTGGCGCCTGCCTTTGGCCCAGGGCGCGATCCTGGAGACCCGGGATCGAATCCCACGTCGGGCTCCCGGTGCATGGAGCCTGCTTCTCCCTCTGCCTGTGTCTCTACCTCTCTCTCTCTCTCTCTCTGTGTGATGACTATCATAAATAAATAAAATTAAAAAAAAAAAAGAAAGGACTCCTGACTCACTGCTTCATTTCCATCTGTGCAGCCCCCAAATTTCAGTGACACCAACACACAAGCGCACAAGAGGACGGCAGTCAAAAAATGTACAAGATGTATAATTGCTGAGGTACCAGATGCATGCATTCTCACGCCAGGACCTCCTCTCTCTGTAGGCAAGCCAATAGGAATCCAGCTTTTATTCAAAGACTCGCTCACTGAACAGCAAGTCAGAGCAAAGGGAGGTAGTAAAATTCATATACTTGGTGACTGCAGACTCTGAGGCTGGTCCACACGTCACTATGAAAGGAATATGTCAACTCTGGCAATGATAAATCAAGTCTTGAGCTACTGAACCCAAAAACATGAACTTTCCCTGCGTTTGCTTGTCTTTGTGGCCCTCCTTTATCTTTATTCCATTTATGGCCAAAGCTCCTTATCATGGAGCATGATATATTAGCCACCCTTCCTCCTGGGAGAAGGTGGAGAATGAAATGCAGAAAGATCAGATGTATCTCCTCTCACACTTCCCTAAATGAAGACGCTGAGAGCATGTTCAGTCTTTCTTATGGGCGGGACCAAAAATGTGAGGAGGGGAGGAGGGTGCCATTCAACTGCATTGTGTCATTAGATTTGTCCAGGTCCTTTGACAGAGAGGTATGTATCTTAAAAGGATAATTAAAAGTATGCAAGAAGATTTATCTCAAGGATATTCATTGAAGAGATGGTTCATAAGAATAAAAGAATGTAAACAATGTCCAAAAATAGAAAAAAAAGGTTTTTAGTAAGAAAATATATTACATTAATACAGTAGACTGCTATATGGCCATTAAAATCAGGTTAACAATAAATTAGGTGAACATGATTCATAAGATACTATATACAATATAACTTTATTTTTAAATTTAAGAAGTGTACATACAGAAGAATGGCAGGTTGCTCATAGTGATTATCTCTAAGTGGTGGTATTATATGTGATTTTAATTTTTCCTTTACTAAAGCCTGAAAAATTAATAAATGAAGAAGAGTTGATCGGGTCAATCACAATGAACGACACAGTCATGTCAGGAATCAGGAAGGAATAAGAATATCTGGTTTTTGCAGGAACCACTTCCCATCAACTGAAGAATTGATTAAAAAAAAACTCGTTTGGGGCCACCTGTTGGAAATTGCTATGGGTCTCTTACATGGATTTCTTCTAAAATAAATGTTAGCTGATTTTTGTCTTGCATATGTGACCCGACATTATTCACTCTCACTTGCAGGTGAACTAATTTGGATCGAAGATGCTATGTGAGACCATCGTGCCAAATAGGACCAGTCATGGGGGAGCGATTAAAGATTGGAGTCAAGGCACATATTGGTGAGGGGGTGGAGGGTGTATTTCAGGCTTTCTTTTTTGTCTTAGGGGCTCTCTTCTTCTCATGGAACTGGTAATGTTAGTAAGAACTCTATGCCTAAGAGTAGCCAGGTGGACTCTCCTCTACTTAAGGGCTAAGGAAATGTTCTATTCTTTATTTGTTCTTCCTGAGAGGTTATTTTTACTCTCTTGGCCTGGGTGCTAGGCTTTGAGATTCGGGAGATGGGCTTACAGTGTCAAAGGCAAGCAACATCACCACTGCCATCCTTTAGTTTAGCTTAGTTCAAAAAGATTCCATCCGGGGACTTGGGATTGCCCGAACCCAAGCTAGTGATAGTTGCCAACCCTAGTTGTATCGGTCTTCTTCTTCTGTACATACATCTGTCTTGGAAATCTCTCAGGAAAAGGTGGCCCTGGCAGCCAGGATTTGGGTTCTGACACCATGGTTCCTAGATGACCCCACAACACAACATGTAAGTGTCAGGATCTTTAGTGTTTGTATCACCAGGTGGCTGCAGAGACCAGGGAGTTACACAGATGTAAAAAACCAAGCAAGTGTGTGAGGCTTGTGACTGAAGAGAGCCCATCCCACTGACGTAAGAAACACTGAACTAAGCCGAGTATTTTACAAAACTATAAAGTGGCTTCAAACAGTCACCAAAATCCTGCAGAAATGTCTGAAATATCAAGGATATGAAAGAACCTAAGCCAATCTCAGGGGTGATCAGAAAAGCCAGGAGTCATGCATTCTTGATAATTCTTTCCAAAATATTCAGCTCCTGTGTTGGGTGAGCCACCAGAACTTCCTGGCAATTGTTTAGGACCAGCCTCTTGGGAGAGGATCTTGGGAGATCCTGCCTCTTTTTTCAAATACCTTTTGTAATTTTTATTTATTTATGATAGTCACAGAGAGAGAGAGAGGTGCAGAGACACAGGCAGAGGGAGAAGCAGGCTCCATGCACCAGGAGCCCGATGTGGGATTCGATCCCGGGTCTCCAGGATCGCGCCCTGGGCCAAAGGCAGGCGCCAAACCGCTGCGCCACCCAGGGATCCCTCAAATACCTTTTTTCAGCCTCTTGGGAGAGGATCTTGGGAGATCCTGCCTCTTTTTTCAAATACCAATCATCATTTCAGTTTGATTAATTTTCCTGTAGGTGATCGCGAGGCCATTAAAGCAAGATCATCCAGAGTAACAATTCTGTTCTAGAGTTATTTGGAGAAACAGCTGTATGGAAAAGGTGAAAATGATGTGAGGAGAAAATGAAAGACAATTTTGTCTTTGTTCTAACAGAGAACATTCTGTGCAGCACTTAAGGCCAAAAAAAAAAAAAAAAAACCTCACAGAAACTTTAATATGAACCTGGAATGGGAGATGCATGTACTGAACAAGCCGTTTGCCTTTCCACCCTTCTGGAACAGGGAGGAAGATTGAGATGGTCACAGGGGCGAGGAGAGAGCATCAGGAGATGAAAGGGATGAGGGCCCAATGACAACAGTCCTGAGGTCAGGGTCACGGTGTTGAGATGTCCTTCTCCACACATCTTTTTTGGTCAACTTCTTTGCATCTTTTAAATTTTTTGTTTACCTTCTTCAAGAGAGAACTTTAGCCTTGATCAGGCTCCTTTCAAGACTCGAGTTCCTCTAACAATCCCAAGAGTACGTCTAACAAAGTGCTTCCGTTTAGTACTCCAAGGAGGTAGAGATAGAAGTGTGACTCTGCCTCCCTTCCACCCACCTCATTCCCCTTGAGGTCCGGGCGCTTTAGCCCTGAAAGGTAGAAAACTTGGTTAGGACACTCAAAGTTCTGTAATACATACAACAAGAGACGAAGATAAAGTGCTGTGCGGTGTTGCATTTGCAAAGTGTGTCCAATAGTAAGTTACCTACTTGTTGGCCATGCGACAAATTCGATTAGCCATCCTAACAATGGTTTCCGTGAGCTTTAATGATGTCTAGAATCAAAAAATACTCTGCTGCCCCACTGGGTTCGTTCTTGTCATCCGTTGACAGTCAACAAATATTTATACCCTTGCCTTGTCAATGTGATAATTGAGTTACTGAAGATTATATGACATTTCTAGAAGAGGTTTTGTTCCAAAGATTTGTTCTTGAAATTGTCTTTTTGAGGTTCTGTCAATGAATTCTACTGTGTTGTATTTCTTGTCTCCAGCTACCAGGGCCCAGACCCATACATGGCCTCCATGTACACGTGAGGACCTAGGCAGGGTTAAAGATACCGGTTTAGATGTCTTCAGTATATCTGAGTAGTCAAGCATTTGGGGAGTTCCTCTCATGGGGTTACACCACCCACGGAAGATAGCCAAAGTCCCTTGGGAACATCAAAACACCCTGGACAGCAGAACTAACACCCAGCAATTGGGTAGATAAGTCAAATCCTCTCTTTTTGGACAGAATTGCCAAAATCAAACAATAGTACTAGAAACAACAAGTCTTTTTCTCCCCCCAACCCCAGATAAGCACCCAGAACTGTCTTCAGAAAAAAGGAGGAGGACACTCAGACCTGTGTCCTAGAAAAAAAGGAAATTACCTTTCTCCTTCTCTCTCTCCCTTTTTTTTTTTTTTTTTTTTGGATGGTATCAATCAAGTTAATGGCTACAGCTTCCAGAAAGATCTCAGAGGCAACCTGCATTGTCACTGATGTACTTCCTAGCTCAGGGGTCCCCATGGAAAGGGTGTTCATTTTGCAGCTAATGTAAATTACAGTGCCTGTCTTTGTATTTCAGTGATTTGAAGTGACATTCTATTAAAGGTGTTCCTGACATAAACAGGATTAGGTGGTAATGGGAGAATTAAACAAGAATTACGCTTGGCTGGTAACCTTGAGACTAATGGTCTTCAGAATAACACGGAAGTCTTTTTCTTTTTCTCCATTTTTTATACCGTGATTTCTCTTTGCAAGTGACAACGTCAAGAATTGAAAAATTATGGAAGAACCTCTGTTTTCTATCACATGTGTTTACCACCATCTGCTCGGAGACTTTATCAATAATGAGAATTTGATAGTAGGCCAAATTAGTGTAAGTTCCCTGTTAATCATGACCTTGATGCCTTGGTAATAATAATAACTTTAAAAAGTGCTGACCAAACCGCCCAGCCTTTGGAGCTCAATGAGAGCACGAGATCATCCATTAGCAAGGGCAGCAAAAGAAATTCCCAGAAAGAGTAACCATGACCAATTCGAAAGCATTTAAGCCCCCAGCCTCACCTGACCCTTGGGGCTTTTGATGCAATGCCACCTAGACATATTTGCTTCTTGGCAATCTGAGAACAAAAAAAAAAAAAAAAAAAAAGAAGATGAGTAACCAAGGTAATACATCTGATCAAAAATTAATATAAATACTGTAAGCAATTATATTCAACGCCGCAGGTTGTAGGGTAGTGAGACAGGTGAGAGCTAATGGGTAGGATTAGCTTGCAAACGAGTGGGGAGAGAGGATAAGAATTTTGGAATCTCACAGTGTTCCCTCTGGTAGGTGACAATTAACCAACGCAACTTGCACAAATAAGTATAGAGGGCATGGAAATGAGGCTAAGAGAGGACGATGGTCACATCAGCTTCCAGGCAGCATTCCTGGGGCAGCCAGTCGCTAAGCCAAAAAGCCTAGCAAATTAGCAATTTGTTTTGATACTTTACTGATGAAATTTGCTCGGTGGAGAAGACTGGCACACTAATTCTGCGCAGGAGGCATTACAACAGAACCCTCCCCAGGAGGTTCTGGGCACAGGTAATATGGTGCTTGTTCTTACGCCGAGGCTACCGTCAGTTCTGCTGATTGTAACTCCGGAGTAGTCGCCTCACTAGAGCAACACACCATGGCGAGGTGCTCGGGGGAGGATTCCGGAGCGAAGTCACCTCCTGTTTACTCTGTACCAAGACCTTCGTCCACATCTAACTTCATCCACAGCGATCCTATCTGATAATATTGCTACTGCCTTTTGAGAGACAAGAACATAGGCTCAGAGCGGCTAGGCGACGTGCCCCGCATCGGGTCACGGAGCCCACATCTCACTCCTTGGCCCTCTGGGTGACGTCCCCTGGGTCACGGCTCCTGGAATGGCAGCGTCTGGAACAGCTCAGAGGCAAGAGTTCTCCTCCGTCCAACCCTCTGAGTAGTACTAATGCCTTCGTTATCCAGAGTGCGCTCCTTGGGCACAACGTGCACTTCCTGGGAGCCGATGACTCACAATCTGCATTTTAACAAGATTCTGAGACGGCATCAAAGTGCACTGCAGGGTTTACAAGACACACCACTGCCTGACCCTTTGACTTAACGGGGCGACGAGGGATTCCCTTTGATCTCCTGAATGCTCTTAGAGCCTGATGAGAACGATGGAACTTCTCCAGAAAAACAAGAAATGCACACTGATAAACACTTATGCTTACTTCCTGGGGTTAGGGACCCCCTGAAACCCATGCAGGTACAACCTCGGTACCTGTAGTCTCTAGATTAAGAATGCCTTTGAGAGGTGATTAAGGTAACAGGGAGATCAATGCGGTACGAAGAGTTTGGAATGTGAAACCATGACCAAAAAACATTTTTTCCCTCTTTCTTTTCTCCTCCTCCTCTTCCTCCTCCTCCTCCTCTTCCTCCTCCTCCTCTTCCTCCTCCTCCTCCTCCTCCTCCTCCTCCTCCTCCTCCTCCTCCTCCTTCTTCTTCTTCTTCTTCTTCTTCTTCTTCTTCTTCTTCTTCTTCTTCTTCTTCTTCTTCTTCTTCTTCTCCTCCTCCAGAGATAGAATGAGAGAGCGTGCGAGCATGAGCAGGGAAGGGCAAAAGGAAAAGGAGAGAGAGTCTTCAGCAGGCTCCGGGCTCAGAGCAGAGCCCAATGGGAGGCTCAGACTCACGACCCTGAGATCACAGCCTGAGTTGAAATCAAGAGTCGAACGCTCAATAGTCTGAGCCACCCAGGCGCCCCAAGGTCCACACATTCAATCGTCAGCAGTACGGTTATATAAGTCAACCACACACATATTCCTAGAGATTGGCAAAATATTTTCATTAACTCACTTACATAGACACAGCGATTTTCCTAGCAGTGTTGTCTCCATTTTTTTCTTTATTCATTTCCTGTCAGTGGACTTGATCAATAATTATCTGGAGTTTCACTCCCAATGCAAAGATCTTCCACATTGATAAAGGGTGCTTCCTCAAAGATGATGTTTTAGTGTCACGTCCTTCTTGAGGACTTGGGGATATAGTCTCTACAATGATATTAAGACTTAATTTCAACAATTTTATCACTGCAGTTAGTTATAAGTTGGATATTCCAGTTTTTGTATTATTAACCGCAAGTCTGCAGAAAAATAAGAAAGAAAAACACCAAATATAAACTTCTTATTTTGAATAGACTCTCCAAGTTCTCAATTCTTTTTCACCATTTGGTAAATATTTCTAAAACCATAAAGTCATCAAAGGTTATCTGCACCCTTTATCCTCATGTCTCTCTCTCTCTCTCTCTCTCTTTTTTTCTTTTGGACATTAGAGGATGTCTGCTCTTGTTTTATCCTGAAGGGTCCAGCTCTTCCAGCCAGATTAATTTTCAAGTCATCTGTAAGTGGTTCTGGACACATAATGACATAAAAACAGATTCTCATCCATCCTCTCTTCTTTAATAAAGTTTCCGTCTTGTCCAAGTCTTTACTAGAGTCTTGCTCCAGTCTTATTTGGCCTTTATTAGTATCTCTGTCTTCTCCATTTAAAAGTTTTTGGGGGAACACCTGGGTGGCTCAGCAGCTGAGCGTCTGCCTTTGGCTCAGGGTGTGACCCCGGGGTCCTGGGATCCAGTCCCACATCAGGCTCCCTGCAGGGAGCCTGGTTCTCTCTTTGCCTGTCTCTGCCTCTCTCTCTCTCATGAATAAATAAATAAAATCTTAAAAAAAACTTTAAAAAAATAAATAAATAAAAGTTTTTGGTTTTGAATTTTGCTGGTATTTCTTCTCTCTTCCTCACTATTGGTGCCTCTAGAGAGAATCCACTGTGGACATAATCTCTCGTCGGTAGAGTTCCCTCACATATGTTTATTTACAAAATTCAGAATAATTATGAATTGGTTGCTACTTTCCCAAAAATACTACAAATAATTTTAAATTCCTTTAAGTTTCTGAAGAAAAACACCACAACTATTTAACTGGTTTAAATCCACACAGCAGCTCAGACTTGGATCCTGACAACATCTCATTTCCTGTAACTGACCAGTAGCGGTATATTTTGATGAAACCAAGACACCTGCCGAAGTCCACAGGATCCTACTGCCATTGAAACATCTCACTTTCTTCATTTTTATTTTATTTTTATTTTTTTATTTTTTAATTACTATTATTTTTTATTTTAGTTTTATTTTTTAATTTTTTTATAAATTTATTTTGTATTGGTGTTCAATTTGCCAACATATAGAATAACACCCAGTGCTCATCCCATCAAGTGCCCCCCTCAGTGCCCGTCACCCAGTCACCCCCACCCTGCACCCACCTCCCTTTCCACTACTCCTTGTTCGTTTCCCAGAGTTAGAGTCTCTCATGTTCTGTCTCCCTTTCTGATATTTCCCACTCATGAGTGGGAAATATTTTAGTTTTAAATCACACAATCAACACTTTCGAAAGATTGAATTTCAAAGTCAGGTGGTCACAATCAGGAAACTATTTTGTGAGCAAAATAAAATCTGAATTCACCGACCTGTTACGTCACCTGGCTTGCTCTTTCTCAGTTTTAAGTGTCAAGCACAAATCACACTGTGAGGGTGACAAAACAGGAGAGATTCCTAACTCTGGGAAACGAACAAGGGGTGGTAGAAAGGGAGGTGGGTGGGGGATTGGGGTGACTTGGTGACGGGCTCTGAGGGGGGCACTTGGAGGGATGAACACTGGGTGTTATGCTCTATGTTGGCCAATTGAACTCTAATAAAAAATGTCCCAATAACAAAAATAATAAAAAAAAAATTAAAAAATCACATCGTGGCAACACAGGGCTCTGACTCGGGCAGGTGCTGGCCCGGGCCGCTGAGGAGTGTGCGGGAGCCGCATCCCCAGAGGGCTAACGGGAATGCAGGCCGTGGGACCCGAGCTGTCCTCTATGACCCCGACTCCCCAGCCGGTTTCCAGGGGGCACTTATCACCAGCACCTGGGGATGCTGGAGGGGGGCAGGCTGGCCCGTGTGACCCCAGGTGGACAGTGTGTGGGGACAGCCCGTGCCCAGGGTGGCCGCCACTCCTCGAGCGCACTCTGGGTTTGGGGTGGGAAGTGGGGTGCGGAGTGCCAAGAGGTGCCCTGGAGCTCAGGGGGCGGCTGGGATGCTGGGCCTGGAGCCCGAGGCCTGGTGGGTGGGCCATGTGCGGGGCCAGGCTGTCGTCGCGTCCTTGTGCCCCCCTGCCTGCACCCAGCAAGCCTTTGGGGGGGCCCAGGCTCCTGCGCCCTGCAGACCCGCCCTGCCTTCTGGGGCAAGGGAGCCCCTCTGGCAGCCTGGCCGTGTAGCTCCCCCAAGGCACCCCGCCGACGGCAGGGACGGCCCCATCGTGGTGGCCTGTGGTCCCCGAGGCCCGACGCTGCACCTGCCACGCGCTCAGGAGTCACGGCCCGAGGACCAGCAGAGGCGGCCACCGCCTGAGGCCTGTGACTCGGGCTGGATCCTTCTAGAGAAGCGGCGATGGTTTGGTCCCGCGGCGGCGTGGACCACGGCCCGGTGCTCACAGACGCTGGGCCGCCGGGAGCCCCGGTCCTGCTGAAAACGGCGGATGCTTGGTCACGAGAGGCTTCGAGCGATGCCATGACTAATGCTGTGTCTAACAGCGGCCTTTATTTATTCATAAATACAGCGCAAACATCCTCCTTGTCACAAGGAGAGGCTTTTCTTCTGCTATAAAAAGATAATTAATTCAGGCTGAATAAACTTAATGGTGCATTTGCCATCTGGGCAAAGCAAACAAAGCACCGGGATAGAACTGTGCGAAGAAAAAAAATAATCAAACTACGGGATGAAAGTACATGCGTAAGCCCTGTCTTGATTTCTTTAACCACAGATAATTTTTCCACCCCAAGTTTTACGCTCGTGCTTATTTGGTAGGAACTGTGAGAGGCAACAGGGCATTTAAGCAGACAGAGCTGAACACGGGCGAGCCCTTCGGGCGGCTTCTCTCCAACCTTGTGTCTCCCCATCAACAGCGTCAGCAAGACGTCTCCGGGTCTGCGCTCGTGTCATCTACACCCGCGAGGACGGAAGCTCTTCGCAGACCTGACCATACGGACAAGGGTGCTTTGAGGACTCTCAGGAGCCCAGGAGTGTGAGGGAGGCAGAGCCGCCCCGTCAGCCCGCATGGTGACCCCTAAGGTCCTTGGGAACGCGCCCCGTCCTGGGCGCCCAGCGCTGCTCCGACACCCGGTGTCCCCTGGGCGGCCCTGGCTGCTGCTGCTTGTCCTCTCCGCAAACGTCCCAGACCTGTGTCTTCTCCACCACCATGCAGCCAAGGCCTGCTTGTGTGTGTGGCTGTGACTTCGGAGGGGCCCCCGGCCCCCCTGCACCCCCTGCACCCCCCACCCACCAAGGCCCCCACCTTGCATGCTCCGCTCCCCGTCTCAACTGCATCTGGCTACCAGACAGCAGAGCAGCGGCCCCGTATCCCGGGGCCCGCCTCTACCCCAGTTCTCCTGATGAACATGAGCAGCCCCCCTTTGAGCAAATAAAGTCTCATTAAGAAATGATTTTTAAAATCCTTTAAAAAAAATAAATAAATACCAAAAGATAAAAAAATCTTTTTTTCCCCCCAAAAAAGCCTTCTTGGGGTCAGGAGTCTGACCACGGATCGATTCTGCTTGGCCTTGGGACCCAGCACTGGATTGACGCATCGATGCTGGTGACGTCGGCGCCCCGAGTGCAAAGTCCTGCCAACAGTTGGGCGTTGTGGGCAGCGAGTGGCCAGGGGCTGCCCACGGCCATCCCCACCGAGCTGCTGGGGGTTCCCCGGGGATGCCAGAGGCACCTTCATCAGCCCGGGGTCTTGACTCGGGCAGACACCCAGCGGGTGCACCTGCCGCGCGTGCCGGGGCAGGGACCTCGTCCTGGGGGACACAGGACACCCTTACAGGTGGTGGCCCTGCTGGCCTCAGGACCCGCGAGAGCTCCTCCTGCCAGCTTGCCCTGTAGCCCCGCGACCCCGGCCCGGGCCCGGGCTCCTGGGTGTGCTGCAGCCTCCCGCTGGAGGGGGACATGACGGAGGCACATGAGTGCGGGTGACTCTGGGTCCTCCGGGAACATCTGACTCCCAGATGCCATCTACGGGGATAAATGCACGACCTTCATCTGTGTAACAGTGTCCCCTCGATTTTTCCATGCATATCCTGAAATCCAGGAATAGGGAGCTGAGACAGAGGGCCGTCCGAGGCCCGTGCACACAGCGCAGCAGACGCTTCGCCCCGGAGGCCCCGCTTGGCACCTGCAACTCTGGCTGTGCCATCGCAGGGGGCTTCACTGCCCTGCCTGGGCACCCTTGGCGCTGGCCCGGGGTCAGGGCCGAGTTTCCTCGGGTGACAGTGACTCGGCCAGCGGTTACCGCCCGGCCTTCCAGGTTTTGCTTACGGTGTGCAGACACAGGAGCGAGGAACGACCTGCTGAGGTGAGTCATGCAAGCCGAGCTGAGGCCGATGGGCTCGGAGGACCGGCCGTCTGCGCGGGAGCTGTTCAGGGCCGGTCCCCGTTGGTCCCTTAACAAGGACAAAACCAGGCTCTTTATTAACGACCCGCTAATTTTTCTTCTAGGCTGCATCAGACATATTATACGACTGGGGGACTCTTCAATGAAGCCGAAGTTGGCTTTGCATAATAAATTCCTCGGTGAAAATAAAACCCGATCATCGGACACATTCAGAAGCATTGAACTAAATCTCTACGGAAATGGGATTTCCTCTGGGCAAAATATGCATCCGTGACATGCGTCGGGGGACTGAGACTCCTATGAACGCATCGAACTCCGCTGAGCCTGAGAGAGCGCAGACCCGGGGCCCACAGGCTTTCTCTGGGGTCCCTGGGGCTGCAGTGGGGACCCGCCACCTGTCATATATGCTGGTTGGACTCTGGGAGCCTTTGAATTTGCAGGGCGGAGAAGATGACACGTCGGGACACATCACAAGCCCCACCGCACGACAAGAGCGATCGCGGCAAAAGAAAGCGATGCCATCGATTCTCTGGGGAAAAATGAGAGTCCGTGGAACTAGGTCGCAGCTGGGGCTTGACGCTCCCGGGCTCACCATTTACGTGGTGGCTCCGTTTGTGCTGCTGTGTGCTCCGCCTTCTAACCCGTTTTTGCTCATTGCCAGGGAGGGTGCAGACATGATATTGTCTGGTATGTCTTTTGCTTTCTTTGAAAATTAAAAAAATATTTTAATGATTTTATGTATTTATTCATGCAAGACACACACACACACACACACACACACACACACACACTCAAAGAGGCAGGGACCCAGGCAGAGGGAGAAGCAGGCTCCATGCAGGGAGCCCCACGTGGGACTCGATTCCGGGACCCCGGGGTCACGCCCTGGGCCGAAGGCAGATGCTCAACTGCTAAGATGCCCAGATGCCCCTTTATTTGAGATTTTAAAAAGGTGAGAATATAATCCATCAAAATGACTTTGAACTGTAAACCTATTACAGTCTTATTAGGCTTGCCCTTACTATTTGAGGTTCCAAGCCTATGGATTTGCCCTTTCTTTATTAGAAGTTACATCAGGCAAATGCTTTCAGCATTTAGGGCAATAGGTGAGATAAAGACACTATGCAAATAACGTTAGGCTGGTTAATCAAGGGAGACGGTTCAGGAAGGAAAAATTTTGAGACACAAGTGAAAAACTGTTCTTGTTAAGAATTCAGGCCTGAACGATAAAATGTAGGTTTTTACACAATTGGTTCTTTTATTTATTTATTTTAAGATTTTATTTATTTATTCATGAGAGACACAGAGACAAAGACAGAGGGAGACGCAGGCTCCATGCAGGGAGCCCGACGCAGGACTCGATCCCGGGACCCCGGGGTCACGGCCTGAGCCCAAGGCAGGTGCTCAACCACTGAGCCACCTGGGGTGTCCCCATTAGCTCTTTCCTATGCTCTGAGTTCCTTAAGATGAACTGAAGTGACCCATACCAAGAGACATCCCAATTTTGAGCTCTTGGGGTCTAATCCCCGGTGTGTGCTCACAAAACAAGAATGGGTCACCGGTCACTACAAAATAGTCCTAGTGACATGACTGCCATCATGGTCTTCCTTCCCTGTCCCCACAAACACCGGGAGGAGGCTAACTTTTGTCTAAGGATTGGATCAGCAACCTACAGTTAAAAATGGTGCATTTTTCCTATTCTCCATCAATGGGAAAGCTAGGGGGTAAAAAATGAAAGGTAGATCTTAAAAATCCATTGGGGATGATGTTAAAACAAAAAACCTTGCCACAATCCCAACCCCTAAACCTTAAAGTGTGGCTGTCAAATACTGTTCGTCTGGACTGATATCAGGCTGACATGCAACACAAGACTCTTTGAAAGTCAAATAGGATATCGATGTCCCCAAAACTACCTTGAAAGACATGCTTAAGCGCACGTTGGCGCGTAATGGGGATGCACAAGCGTGGACGGGCACTGGGGGATACAAGAATGTCTCCATAGAGAGCTGGTCTGTAGTGAGCAATGGAGAGAAATGAGATTCGTAGACCATCAATTCCCAGCCTGTAAGTCCCAGAGGCGAACTGGGCGACAGAAACGGTGACGCGCCAAAAATATTTCATTTTAGTCATAGTTTTATTAAAAAAAAAAGAGCTTGTAAGTCTCAGACAGTACAGTGCAAAAATATATAAACAATTATTGTCTGTCGGATACTGCTGGCTCTCACAAATCAACAGGCTTTTCCTTATTTTTATCATACAAACGCGGCAAAAAAAAATGTGAAAATAAAATACCTACACTTGGGAAAGCGTGAAATATAAACCTCATTACCATCACGGGCTTTCTATACACGGTTCTCCGTACTGGTGGAGGTAGGCGCTGCGCGATGCACCCGTCGCCCATGAACGAGCCCCCCCCCGCCCCCGTTTTCTTATAAGGGGTGAATATCAGTGCAATTCCGAAGGACACTGAGTATGTATGTACACGATTTTATTCAATGCTCTATAGTATGCTACAGATATGTACAACGTCGGTAATAAATTAAGAATAAATGAACAAAATCAGCACGAGGACAGTTCACGGACACGTCCCTCGATGCCATTTTTCTGCCTTCAGTTTCTAAGAGTTCATCCGACCCGAGATTCCGGATCATCTTCTCGTTAGAAAAATTCGTTCAGGCGGCCCGAACGACCTGCAGAGTGTTTCACGGCCTTCGAGCCGTGGGAAGACGCTGGTTAATCGCAGAAATGCCGAAGAGGATCCTTTGTCATCAAGAGGAGTTGATGAACATTTGTACGATATGCACGAAACTCTGCAAAAACTCCTTAATACTCTTTTCCTCCAGTTCTTCACATTCTTTGCATCCCGTTTCAGTTATATTCTAACAAATAAAACAGAAAGGATCAGATTGGAAAGGCTAATGGCATCTCTTTGCTGGAAATATCTCATCATCTGAACCATCCAGGGAGGTCCCGAGACATACAAAATTTGGGCAAATTAATATCTAAGTAGGAAGAATCACTGGAAAAGAGAACGAAGGGTTTGACTTAGGCTTATTTTCCCCGTCATGGGTTAAGGACGTTGGAAAAATAGGGCGTCTCCATCACACCTGGGACTTCCCGCTTGCTGCCCTGCAGTAGTTTTCAGGTCCCCTACCTGAGTGTGAGGTCCACAGCTCCCCGCCCGGCCTGGCGGCCTCCCACAGGTGCTCCTTACTTACCTGCTTCCATCGCCGGCCCCACCACCCTAAGGACAGACCTAAGTAGATGGAGCTCCTGCCGTGCCCCGTGCGCACACCCTGCCGCTAGACGCCCCACTGGCTGTCCTCTCCGCGTGTGCCACGTGTGCTGTTCGCTACCACCGCTCAGGTCGGGCCCACGCGGGAGCTGCCTCCCCGGAGGCCATTCCTGAACCCAGGCCTTCTCCTGGCTGCCCTAATCGGTCCCTCTCTCTCGACTTTTGCAGACTCTCCCTCTCATCGCATCATGTACTGTACTGGTTTCATGGGGTTTTACGCTTCTCACACTACTACTCTCTGGGCTTTTCCATTTTGTCCCCCTTGCATTTAGCACAGGGCCTGGCCCCCTGTATTCACTCAGCTGTTACCGGTTGATTGGAACTGTTAGGTGAATCCTACAAGGTGTCATTCAAATAGTTTCACGGAGAACTAGAATATTCCAAACATAGTCATCATACATGAACTACGTAGAGATCGTCTGAACCCTAAAGGCCGTGCCAGCAAAAGTCAAAATTAGATTTTACGTGCATTAAGCATTTGGAAGGCAGGCTCGCCGACGTTTCTTGGGCACAGTCTGGGCAAGGGCCCTGTACGTCCACAGAGTGCGGCCCCACTGGGAGTTGGCCACGGCAGCCCGCACGGCCCAGACGTGCCACCACAGCCCTTCTGATGGTGCACCTGCCCACGGCTTCTGTGCCCTGTGCTGCACATCAGGCCCCGGCGACAGGGCCCGGGCCCGCCGTCGGTGCTGCTGAGTCACTGCAGCCTGGTGCAGCCCTTCCACCAAGGCTGTGGGAGCAACGCCCCAGGAGAGTATTTTAAGCATCAATAGGCTCACTGCACATCAGCGCACTAAGTGTCTAGAGTAGGCCAGGCCATGTTCTGGGAGCTGGGACACAGCACTGGGAAAAATCCCACAAAAATAACTGCCCCTTGAAACAGGCATTCTGGCTGGGGATGGAGCAGAGCCCCGGAGCAGGTGGGGCAGCGGGGGGTAGGGAACAGGCCACAGGATGGGCTGCAGCGCGGAGGTGACATCACCGAGGAGGGGACGTTCTAGCCAAGACCTAAAGCAACCGGGCATCTCACGGGCAAATCCAGGGCTCGGTCGGACTCATGGAGAACTCACCCCCTTCGAAGACAGATCACTGTTTGCGAGGATGATGAGGTTCTCTACTGCTTCCTTAATGGGATGACTGCCAGACTCGAGTGAGATAACACCTAACTCCAGGAGAAAGCACTTCATCGCGGTTACTTTGCAACTGGGCTAAAAATAGAGTTACAAAGAATCATTTTGGAAAAAAAAAATCTTTCCATTATTCATGTTTATATACATGTAATTTTGATTTTTTAAAAAGCTGACCCAAATATTTTATTAAAAAAAACACAATACTGTGAAGATGTTGTACAGAGGACACAGGTTTTGTTTTTTGTTGGCTTTGAAATAAAAACCGAGACAAACTGACAACGAAACAACCTAAAGGGACAGCATATTATACAGAAGAAAGAACGTAAGTCTACAAAACATGGAAATAATAGGTCTCCTTTTCTCACTGAGAACATTTCTTCTTTGTGAAAGGGTGATAATATGCGCCCGAGACTCCCAAAACATTTGTATGGATAGTGCACTGAAGGATTTTGAGAATCAGACTGTGTTGTTGATATTTTAAACAGGCACAGGTGCTGATCATGCTCTCTCTGCAAGTTCCAAAGTTCTAGAGGCAGAAGTGATTCCAAGAAATGTATTAGAAAGATCAACGGAGCAGTATTACCCACTCATGGGCTGGCCAATCGGAAAGGTACCTTTTATTATTATTATTATTATTATTATTATTATTATTATTTAGATTTTATTTATATATTCATGAGAAACACAGGCAGAGGGAGAAGCAGGCTCCTTGCAGGGAGTCTGATGTGGGACTTGATCCTGGGACCCCGGAGTCACGCCTTGAGCCCAAGGCAGATGCTCAGCCACTGAGCCCCCCGGGCGTCCCTGAAAGATGCCTTTTAGATACCACAAAAGTATGTTTCCCACAATGGTTACTCTAACAAAAGCGTAAACTTAAAAGAAGCATTATCCGAAGTTTGGAGATTTGACGATGACTTGTTTGACTTTCTGTCTCACTGCCTTGGACAGAGCCGGGGCCCTGCCGGTGCTTCACAAAAGCTTACGGGATGGATAAAGGAGGAAGGAATACACTCGTGTGTCTGACATTGGCAATATGTCGTGTGTCCCGCAGCAGCTGCTCAGGATGACAAGGGTGGGTACTGGCCGTAGATAGACAGATGGAGCGATAGACAGAGACAGACAGGGAGACAGAGAAAATAATAAATAAATAAGACAGGTTCAGCAATGTTTAGTGACTTCTAAGGTAACACCGCTAGGAAGCGGCTGAATCAGTTTAAATCCAAACTTCAGCCTCAGCTTCTTCCTATAATCCAAGAGTCACAACCATTATCTTCTTGCAAAAAAGAGCAACCTCAGGATGCTGAATTTTGGTGGTTAATTGCTCTCTTCTTTGAAAAAAAAATGCAAAAAAAAAAAAAATAGAAGACATGCTGAAGCCAAAGAAGGAAGACAATTTTTATGTGTAGCAGCACTAGCCAAGTAGTTGATGAATGCACTTTTTCCTAGTTTTTGGTGAAAGCTAAGAAAATCCTCATAGGAGCAAAATCTTCTATTTCAGGGAAGTTCTGATTGAGCGCTAATAGAGAGTGAGCTCGCTGCTCTCCACGCACACGGCACAGAGTCGGTCTTCCACCAGGTGAAGAAGTCAGGGGTCGTTTCTCGGTTTGCAGCAGCCAATCCAGAGGGAAGGACCGACAACGTGGCTACAATCATTCGTGTCAGTGTACTACTGAAACAAGTTCCAGATCATTTTCGAATTCTGATAGGTTTTATGAGTTGTGTTGATTTCTTTTCCCACATAGAGGGTAACCAACCAGAATCCCTCTCTGACCATTGTAGAGATTCATGCAAAATGTAGGACATGAATTCTTTTAAGCGATTTTAGAAAATATGATTAAGGGTGGTGATATACTCCAGCAATGGAAACAACAGATAGGGTGGACAGTTTAAAACCGAATCAGTTAACCTGATTTTTGCATCTGATTGCATCATGATCTAATTGCATCACAAAATGTGTAACATATTTTGGTTGACATTGATGGAAAAGGCTGTTTTATATTTTGATTTGGTACCGTTATGAAAGTAGCATCTACGTAGCTCTTCGTCCCCAAGTCCCACAACCTCAAAAATTACTTACAAAATTCATTGATCCCATGTTTTCAGAACACACCAGAAGTTGTTTTAAAATACAACATATCTAAGTTGTTTAGATACACAACTAAGTTGATTTATTTATTTATTTATTTATTTATTTATTTATTTATTTATTTATTTTTTAACTAAGTTGTTTTAAACTTAGTTTTTAAATCCTACACATCCTTCGGTAAATTCATGGAAATACACTTCTTCGACTTTTGAAAAAAGGAACCTACAGCAATTTTGAAAAACATAAACTATACTCACATGCACATCACTTTCAGTATACAGAGTGGTATCCATATGTATAGACTGAAAGGAAACAAAATTAGAAAATATGAAAACCCATGCCTTGCTTTAGATATGGTGAGAACGACATACTGAAAACATTAAATTACGCTTTTTAATTTTTTTTATTTTGAGATAATTTCAGATCCACATGCAATAATTGTAAGAGAAAATCCAGAGATCCTGTGTCCCCTTCGCCATCGCATAACCACGGTACAGTATCCCAACCCGGAAGCTGACACGATACAATGCACCTGCCTCGTTCGGACTTCACCAGTCTTACGTGCACTACTAATGGGTGTGTGCTGTTCTACTCAATTTCGTCAGATGTGTAAATTCATGTAACCAGCTCCACAGTTACAATACGGATCAGTTCCAAAAGCCATTAGAATCCCCCTCCTACTTTTTTAGAGCCTAAACCCCCTTTCTTACCACACATCCCATTCCCCACATATTTCTAATCCCTGGCAACCACTTCTCTCCTCTCCATCCCTGTGTCATCTCAAGCATGTTATATAAGTGGACTCCTAGAGCATATAACCTTTTGAGACTGGCTTTTTGCAAAACTTGCTTGACTATTTTTTGAGCAGTTGTAGGCTTCCAGAACACGAGCAGAAAGTAGAAAATATTCCCATATATCCCAGTTTCTCTTATTATTAATTATTAATAGGTGCGTCTATTACAATTGATGAGTCAGTACTGATGCATTTGTAACAAGTTCCATAGATTACACTGGAATTCAGTCTTGGGTGGGGTATTCTGAGTTTTGACAAATACATAATGACATGTATCTACTGTTACAGTCTCATACAAAATAGTGTCATTACCATAAAAATCACCTGTGCTCCATGTATTCATCTCTCCCTTTCCTCTCACCCCTGAAAATTTCCCACTGATGTGTTTACATCATCTATAGTTTTACTTTTTCCAGAACATCATATGGTTGGAACCACAGTAGGTAGCCTTTCTAGATTGGCTTCTTTCCCTTCGTGGATATGCTTTTAAGGTTTCTCCCTGTCTTTTCATGTCTAGAAGCTCATTTCTTTTTATTGCTGGATAGTTTTCTGTTGTATGGATGTACCACAGTTGGCCTAGATTGGCTTTTTTCCACACAGCATAAGAGTAATACGCTGGAGATCCATCCAACTTGTTGTATCAGTAATTATTTCCTTATAATTCTCAGTATTGTTCCATGATATAATTCATCCATTGAAGGGAACTGGGGTCATTTTCACTTTTTAGCTATTGCAAATAAAGGTCTATAAACATTCATGTGCCTGTTTTTGTGTGGACGTAAGTTTTCATTTCTCTAAGATAAATGTTCAGGAGTACAACTGTTGGATCATATGGCAAATGCATGTTTTGTTTTATAAAAAACAATTATTTTTTTAAAAATTAAAAACAAACTATTTTAAAGTAGCTGTAGAATTTTATATTCTCATAAAAAATATGTGATCTAGTTTCTCCACAACCTTGCCAGCATCTAACATTATTATTATTTTTTAATTTAAGTATTCTTGTAAGCACACTGTGATGTCACTGTGGTTTTAAGTAGCACCCTCTAAATAACGTACGGCCACTTATTGGCACCGTCTCTCAGAAAAAGACTTGTAGTGATTTATAATTTCTTCCTTTCTAATCTACATACTTTTAGTTCTTTCTCTTGACTTGGCAATTTTGCTAAAATTCCAATACTGTGTTGAGTAAGAGTGGTGAGAGATGACATATTTGCCTTGTTTCCAATCTTAGTAGGAAAAACATCCAGACTTTCCCCATTGAGTACGATGTTGGTTCTAGGTTTTTTGCACATTCTCTGTATCAAGTTGAGAAAGTTACCCCTCTTTCCTTGTTTGCTGAGAAATTTTACTAGGAATAGCTATCTTCTTAAAATGCTGTTTTTCCATCAAGTGATCTGATCATATGACAGTCTGCCTTAGCCTGCCGATAAGGTGGATTACAGAGAATTTCTCAATATTGCATACCTGGAATAAAGCCCATCGGTCATGGTATATAATTCTTTTAATACACAGGCAGATTTAATTTGCTAATAGTTTATTGAGAATTTTTGGATCTAAGTTCATTAGAGGTATTTGCTGTTTTCCCTTTTGATACTATCTTTGCCTGGTTTTAGCATCAGGGTAATACTTATCTAAGTGAGTCAGAAAGTTTTCCCTCTCCTATTTTTAGAAGAGATTGTAAAATTGGTGTTAATTTTTCTGCAAGTGTTTGGTAAAATGCTCCAATGAAACCAGCTGGGCCTGGGGATTCATTCTGGGGAGCTTATTTATGGTGAATTCAGTGTCTTTGCTGGTTATAGCAGTTTGGGGACTGTTTACATCGTCTTCATTACATTTTGGTAGTTTGTGGTTTTTGAGAAATTGGTCCATTTCCTCCAAGTTGTCAAATTTAGAGAATAAAGTTGTTTACAAGTTTTTCTTTATTATCCTTTAATGTCTGCAGATTCTACAGCTATAGTCTCTAATTTCAGTTCTGATATCAATGGTTTATGTCCTCTCTCTGTTAATCTTTGTCAGGCTTTCTGGAGGTTTATCAGTTTTATTGATTCTTTCCCCAAATAATGAGCATATGCTTCATTAAGTTTCTCTATTATTTTTCTGATTTCAATTTCATTAGTTTCTGCTCTATTTTTACTTTTCCCTTCCTTCTACTTGTGTTAGGTTTATTTTGCTCTTCTTTCTACAGTTTTTTGAGATGGGAACTTATATTGTTGTTCTGAGATCTTTCCTCTTTCCTAATCTAACTATTTCGTTTTATAAATTTCCCGTTTAGGAATGCTTTACCTGAATCCCACAGATCTTGATGTGTTGTATTTTCATTTTCATTTTCATTCAGGTCTATGTGCTTTTTTATATCTTTTGGGACTTAATCTTTGACCCACGGAATATTTAGAAGTCTATTATTTAATTTCCAAGTGTCTGGAGATTTTCCTGTGGTATTTATATAATTGATTGCTACTTGATTCCCCTGTGGTCAAAGAACATACTCTGCATGATTTCAATTCTGATAAATTTGTTAAATTTTGTCTTATGGTCCATGATGTTTAGTCTTGGTGAATGGCGCCTGAAAAAAAAAGAAAAGAATTCCCTGTTGGTGGGTGAAATGTTCCATCTGTGTAAATGAGGTAGCCTTGGCTGACTGCGTTGTCCAGTTCTTCTGTATCCTTTCTGATTTTCTGCCTTGTCATCCCACTTGTTAGTTAGGAGGTGGTAAAGTCCTCAACTACAATTGTGAATTTGCCTCTTTCTCCTTTCAGTTTGATTAGTTTTTGCATTTCGTATTTTGATGTGTACACATTTAAGATCACATTTTCCTGGTGGATTAATCTCTCCGCATTTTGTAATGTATCTCTTGATTCTAGTAACTTTACTTGCTGGGGAGTCTACTTTGTCTGATACTAAGAGAGCCACTGCTGATTTTTAAATTATTGTATGCGTATCAGCTTCCCAGAGCTTAAAACAACAACAGTTTATTCTCTTACAGCTCTGGAAGCTTGATCCAAAGTCAAGATGTCAGTAGGGCCAAGTTCTCTCTGTAGGCTCTGGAACAATCCTTCTTGACCTTTCCCAAGCCTCTAGTACTCCTGGCAATCCTGGGCCTTCTGTGGCTATTATAGCGGCCTCCAATCCCACATGGCCTTCTTCCCTGTCACTCTCAGTATCCTGTCCTCTTCTTATGAGGACAGCCAGTCATTGGAGTTAGGGCCCAACCCACCCCAGTAGGACCTCTTCTTAACTAATTATACTTGCAAAGACCCAATTTCCAAAGAAGGTCACATTCTGAGGTTTCGAGTAGACATGAATTTTTAGTGGGGGGGGGGAACACTCTTCAACCTTTTATAATACAGTATATTCTTTTCTCTTCACAGTTTGAACCTACTTAGATCATTGTGTTTGAAGTGAAATCTTTGTAGACAGAGAAATGTTGCTTTGTGTTTTATCAACTTGGCCAATCTCTGTCTTTTACTTGTATTCTCTTTCCCCTCTCCATCTGAGATGCTAATACTCAGAACGCTGGATCTTGGGGTGCCTGGGTGGCTCAGTCAGTTAGGTGTCTGACTCTTGATTTCAGATCAGATCATGATCTCAGGGTGGTGAGATAGAGCCCCACATCAGGCTCCACGCTCAGTGCAGTGTCTGCTTGTCCTTCTCCCTCTGCTCTCCTCCTTCCCCAGCTCACCACTCTCCCCCCTCTCTCAAGTGAATAAATTAAAAACAAATTTTTTTTAAGTTGGATCTTTAATTGTCCCAAAGATCCCTGAGGCTTTTTCTTTCAGTGTGTTTTCTCTCTATTACTCTATATTCAAGTTCACTGTCTTTCCTCTGTCATAGCCATTATTCTGCTCATGAATCTCTCCAGTTTGTTTTGTATTTCAGTTATTGTATTTTTCGGTTCTGTCATTTCCATTTGGTTCCATTTACATATCGTGCTTCTTTGCTAAGACTTTGTTTCATCCAGTTGTTTCAAGGGTATCTGTAATTGCTTGTTGGCACATTTTTATGATGGTTGCTTTAAAATCCTTGTCAAATAATTCCAACATCTAATCCATCTCCATTTCAAAGTCTATTTCAGAGTCATTTCTCAGTCAAGTTGTGATGTTCCTGCTTCTTAGTATAATGAGTGCTTTTCAGCTGTGTTCTGGTATTTTAGCTTTATGCCAAAAGACCTGGTTCCATTTAAATCTTCTGTATCAGCATGCAGCCACCCTGTGTAGGTCTAGGTTCAGACTTCCGTGTGTATGCTGTGGTTCCAATGGCTTTCAGAGTCTTTGTGGTGCTAATTCGAAATGCTTGATACACCTGGTGCCCCTGGGACTCCCACTGGCCCCTGCTGCGACAATCCCTGTGGTGGAAGGCAGTGGCCCTGGCCAGAGTCATCAGTGGGGCCCCTTTTCTCTTTTCCCTCATTAGTAGGCCAGCTGGCATCTCTGGGTGAGGGAGGGGGTTTTCTAGCCACAAGAAGAGACCTCTTCTCTGGGTCAGCCCATGCTCCTTACAAGAGCCATGCCAAGCTGCCCCATTTCTTTGTTGGAGAAGGGAGAGTCTCTGGCCTGGGGTGATAGAGAGCTCTTCATACCAGGACACTTATAAATTGAGTTTTAAAGACAATTAGGATCTGAAAATTTTAAGCAAAAGATTTCACTTAAGGCTTTACCGGGCTCATGAATTTCTACAAAAATATCGTTTCAAATGAGATTTCATTAACATGGGGAGAAGCATACACCATTAGCAATCATACCAAATAGTTTATGGAAAAATGAGTACTCACTTGAATAAGATTGTCAATTTTTTCCAAATCAAGTATCACGTCCTGCCAATTTGCCTCTGTTTTGGGAAGACCTGCGCTGATACAGCTGAAAGCAAAACCAAAGAGCAAAAAACATTTTGAATGAGCACAACAATACATGCCTGATGAATGCCACTGGCAAGAGCAATCAGGATTTTTTAATTTTGATCCGTGAAAAGAGAAGTGTTATCCTTCCCTTCGTGCATTCAACAGACTTGTAGGTGAATACAAGCACCAAACATCCAGTACCACCCTTGCCACTTCAGACTAACTTAAGAACTGACCTACAAGGATTAGAGAATAACTTAATTTGGAAGGATAACTTATAAATAACCTGGTATAGTTTATCACAATGGAATAAACACAGCATCTGATGTGTGGCAGCGCTCGATATGCTTCTGAATGAATTGCTAGTTTTCTTTAAGTGGAGGTTCCCTCAGATGCTTAAGCCCAACAAATAGGTAAAATTTTTAAAATAAGCAATAATCTTTTTCATGCACAGATTTTGATAGTAAATATTCTCTGCCCCAGATTAAACATTCCCCTCACACACTGCTTACACTGTGACCATGTGAGCAGTAGCTCTCTTCATAAATATTACAGGCCTGAGACCAGTCCAGTCTGAATGGTCATATACGTACTCCTTTCAGTAAAACTGAAATTTAACATCGAGACAAAAGACTCATACACTGACCCAGTGTCTGCAGAATGATTCCTCAAGCTGGAGGAAAGACAATTGCTCCCTAGTGGATCTAGTATGGAAGCGAGAGAGCCAACGCTAGGCTTCCCTGTGAGGAAGATGCACCTGCACACATCTACGGATGCCCACACCAGGAAGGCATGAGCAGGGGAAACTGAGCAGAGGGTCATATTATGTAACTACAGGCTGGGTGCTTTGGGCCAATTGTGTAGTGTATTAGCTGCATCTAAGAAAGAAGAAAAAGGTTAACAGGCATGGAAACATATGAGTGTTTATTAGGAGGAAAAACGAAAGGCCTAAAAAAAAGAAACATTTCAAACTGAAGTACAATAGGGCTCAGAGGATGGGAGATTTCAGTGCTAGAGGTAGATAAAGTAACACAGACAAGCCCTAGTGTCTATTGTTCACTGCTGTGAAAGTCATCTAAGCTATTAATAAAGAACGGATTTCCGGGGATCCCTGGGTGGCGCAACAGTCTGGTGCCTGCTTTTGGCCCAGGGCGAGATCCTGGAGACCCGGGATCGAATCCCACGTCAGGCTCCCAGTGCATGGAGCCTGCTTCTCCCTCTGCCTATGTCTCTGCCTCTCTCTCTCTCTCTCTCTCTCTGTGTGTGACTATCATAAATAAATAAAAAGAAAAAAAAATTTAAAAAAAACCAACGGATTTCCGAGTTTAGCTAAATGCCAAGAGGTCCAACTTATGTATAACACTCATTTGGAATTACCAGAATGTAGAGATGCTCAGTGTTGACCAAACCTCCTCTGAGTCCCCATAATCTGCCCTCTATCGTACCCCAAATAGTTACTCCCTAAAGATTTAAGCAAACTGAACATAAACCAGTTTAGTAAAGAAGACACTGAGGAACAATGACCATGGTCATTAACTGATGATAGTTATGCTGAAAGATAAACTCACCCCAAAATGAAGACATGAATGCCAGCCTCAGTTAGAAAATGACTGTTCAGAAGTAAACACAAGTAGCACTGGATGGAAGTACTTCTCAAATGTGGTTTCTGAAAAATATAATCACAGGCAAAGTGGTTAAAACTCTTTTAGTTAAAAAATGATATTTAAAATAGTATTTTATCATAGTTTTAGATTCCAAAAGGTAAATTTATCAAGCTCTTTATTAGAATTGGTGAAGCCAGAATTTATCCTTCTTGCTCTCTCCCCACCTCCAGCTCTGTCTCCTAGGTGCAAATTTCTTTAATATGTACTACTCTGGATGCATTTCAGTGATGATAATTTTAAGAAAATTCACATATTTGCAATTTACATATATACTAAATCACCACTTAATTTGTTTCTATTATCCTTATCCTCCCTCCCATCTTTCTTTTTCCTTTTTAACAGTTCAGCATGTATTTGTTTGATTGCCTTTAAATTCTCCATCACATGTTCATTCTCTTTTTTTAATTTTTTTATTTGTGTGTGGTTGACAATAATAGTCCAACACATTTTATATAGCACAGATTAATAACATGAGTTACTGAGACAGGGGTATTACTTATATATTAATTTCAAATTAATTATATACTGATATCATTTAAAAAATGGATAAAAATAGACCCAACTAAAGATATCCTATACCATCCATCCTAATAAGCGCTATATAAGAATTTTTTTCTCAGTGATTTAGGAACATATTTACTTATCTTAGAATTTCTCAGTTTTGATACTTTCACCTGTCTCTTTCACACTGTCAAAGCCTTTACAGTTTCAGAGGGCACCTTAACCACTGAGAGTCTGTGCTTCATGTAATCTATGCTGAAGAGATGAATAATATCCAGACTTTTCAAAGGCTATGCAATTCATTGATTAGATGAAAATTCAAAAAACAAAGTAATATGAGGCAAGTGAAATAATACATTTACAATGACATGAAGAGCACATCAGGGTGTTAGTGAGAAGACCTATTTCTGTTTACTTTCAAAATAAGAATAATCCATACATGAACAGGGATCTGTGACATCTTAAGGTCTCTGGAGAAGAGTCATATAACTTATTATGAAGTATCTGAAATTCAAGAGATCTTTTATGAAAAGCCCATATACTACCTTTATCTAATTTTTCTTACCGAAATTCTCATTACTCAATGCAGGGTAAATCCTTAAGTATTGAAGAAGAGCTGGCTATGGCAATGGGTTTCCAGCAGCCATCCATCCAGAATACTTCCTACAATACAATCCAGGGTAAGGAATGATCCATTAAAAACACAAGTGGACTAGCAGAAGAAAGAAAGGGAGGAAGTTAATATTCATTGAGCACTTACTCTTTCATGGGCTCTCTATTAGTCTCTTTCTCTCTCTCTCTCTCTCTCTCTCTCTCGATATATATATATATATCACATTAGATTTTCACAATGATCCTATGGGGTAGGGTTAGCAGCATTTGGGTAAGCTGCCCAGGCCCCACAGCAAGTTCAAGGAGTTGAGACCAGGCCTGTCTGATGACAAAGCCCAAACACTTTCCACTATAGCATGTTCTTGAATTGGCAATTTCCAAAATTGCATATTAGCAAACAGCAGAAACAACCAACTACCTGGTTTCATATAAACTACCGACTGTTAATTTAATTTACAACATAAGCAGCTACTTCTACAGACATTGAACAGCTGTCTTCAGTCTTTGAAATAAGTCACTGTTAACTAAAACATGATTTAAGAATTTCATAAGTAACAAATTCTAGTTTTTCTAATTCGAGGCAATGAAGAATGTGAAGATTACGCACTCCCATATTCAACTCCATTTTATCAAAGCAAAAATTAAAACCAAGATATATATAAAATATAAACAATTATTTGTGCCATCCTTTCAAAATAGTAGGTATTTATTGACTGCCCCGCAAAAATCACAATCTGCCACAGCCTTGACATAAACATTCACTGCTATTAAGTTCTGCAAATTCAATTATTTAAACTATTTTATTTTCCGGATGATCGCTTTATGATATATGATGTATAAATCTTTGAAAGAAAAAAATTAGCATTTATCTAAGCATTAAACAAGATACTGTAAGAATATATTCACCAGGAATGGCTTTTTTTTTTTTCAACAATAACGTATTAAATTGAATCCTCCTGTTACATATGATCTGACTCGTATGCATGATCTTAATTACAGGGAACCCTCCTTATTACTCTCATCTTACAAAAATCCTCTTTGTCTGTGTCATCTCCCTGTTTCAAGTTTTCACCAGACTTCATAACTTCTTTATCATAATTGTCAAAGCCTCTTAAATTCCCTCCATCCTTCTGAGTCGTATCCCGAACTCCACATAGTTCAAGTAAAAGTAGCTACTGACTCAGGCTGAGCAATCCTGGGGATGATGTAGGGGACTAAGGCCTGCAGAAGCGAAGGCTTCACTGCCCATCACCCCACATGTGGGGGTCCCAGTCTCACCTGTGGCCCCATGGACTTCTTCTGCCCCCCGCCCCTGGCACTCACACCTGCCAAGCAGGTGCAACACAGTAGGAAACCACCTAGAAAGCTTCGAGCAAACTGTTGATAGCAGAGGCCGGTGCAGCTGAAGAGGGACGATCACAGCTTTGCCACCCACAACAGAATGCATGTGATTTCCCAGCAGCGAAGAATTTGTATTTTTTTTTAAGATTTTATTTATTTATTCCTGAGAGAGAGAGAGAGAGAGAGAGAGAGAGGTAGAGACACAGGCAGAGGGAGAAGTAGGCTCCATGCAGGGAGCCCAACGCAGGACTCGATCTCAGGACCCGGGGTCATGACCTGGGCCAAAGGCGGCACTAAACCACTGGGCCACCTAGGCTGCCCAGATCTGTTTTTTTGTAGCAGCTTTGGAAGCATTCAGCCTGCCACTTGCTAATTATGCAGACCAGTAGTTTTTCTAGAAATGTGTGTGTGTGTTGGGGGGGCGGGCAGTCAAAGAAACCTGAGAAGGTAAAACAATCTTTTCTCTTGAACCAGGAATCCAGGTTGACAGTTGATATAACTAATATTATTAACGAGCGTAGCACCCTGATGAGTATTGCTTCCCTGCAGCCCTCGGGTTTCTCGAGGTACTTGCTACGTGTGGCCCCGTTCAGCCCGGGCCACCTCCTTCTGTGAAGGACACGACTCGGACTCCAGCGAAGCCCCTGAGGTTCTGAGAGGGGAGCTGCTGGGCTTGGGGCAGGGGCCATGCCTGTGGCGGTGACACGGGGGCAGGGGAGGAGGCTGCAGGCCCCGCAGATAGGAGGCAGCCGGTCACCCCACACGATAAGAAGCAGCCACTGCTCCCGGGACACTCTGAAGACACGTCTTTCAAATTTGTTGTGTGAAGCAGGGCACCAGCTCGCTCACACCCATGATCTCGTTTGACTCACAAAATACCTGTTGGAGAGAAGCGGCTGAGGCCAGGTTAGGGACGCTCTGAGAAGGCCGGTCTAGGGATGAGCCAGCCTCTGGCCTCCCTGCTGTGTTTGTGGGGAGCCAGGGCAGCAGCAGGTGACCCTGGCCTGCCGCCCGTGTTCACCGCTGTGCGTGCGCCTGCCTCGGCCTCTTTGGTTTGCCCTTTGTTTGGCTGCGGGCCTGGACCCAGGAGCAGAAAAACACCGAGTCCCAGCCTTACACTCCAGCAGCTCACCAAGCTTAAGCAGGGATGCTGTTCCCTCCAAGCCTGTGACCGGGTGTCCCTGTGGGGTGGCCGCTGAGCTTGCGGCAGGACGTCACTGCCCGGGGCAAGATGTCGGGAAGGGTGGGCAAATGAACGCAGCTGGGCAGCTCGAGGGGCCCCACGCTGGAGTGACCTGTGAAAACGACCACCCGCACCCTGCGTCCTGTACCCATCCTACAGTCCTTCCCGCGAGGGGACACCGCCTGACACAGCGCTCCTGCGTTTTGCTTGATTTCATTTCATTATCCACTTGCCGAGTCACATATTTAAGGTGGATTTTTAAAGGTTTAGTGCAGAAAAAGAGTGCTAAGCGTCAGTTAACTTGGTAAACATATTCACCTATTCAAAGACGCTAAAAATGAGGGCGAACCCATGTTGCGCGTTAATGTGCACTGTAGTGACTGGAGGACAGCACCGCCGCCCTTTATGCACTCAGCGTACTTAGGGCTCACCATGCGCTAGGCATTTCTATGACCTTGGGATACATCAGTGAATGCAGAGGACAAATCACCTTGCTTTTAGAGGGAAAGACAGACTTTTCACAATCAACATAAAGTAGTTAGTTATAGAGGGGGGCACCTGACAGGATGAGCACTGAGGTGCAGGTCAGGTGTTATGCTGTATGTTGGCAAATTGAACTCCAATAAAAAAATTTAAAAGTAGTTAGTTATATGTTTTATTAGAGAGAGTTAAGTGATATAGGGAAAGAAAACACAGAATAAGGCATGAAGGATGCCATTGCATTTTGGAGTAGGTGGTCAGGGTGGAGTTCAGTGAGAATAAAACCAGATCCAAAATGGAAAGGCAGCAAGGGAATGTGCCCCAAGGATACCACCTTGGGTAAAGAGCACCGTCCGATCGACCTTTCTAAAAACCTACCTTGGCTCCTGTGTTAAGAACAGGCTGGGCAGGGCGGGTGTTGGGAGGCCAAGGTGAAAAGCAGGAGTCCTGTGACGATGGGAGTGTGGGTGACATGTGGTGGGGGGGGGATGTGGGGAATGGCAGTGGAGATGGGGACACGTGGCTGGAGTCTGGAAACACTGTTATGGCGGAACCAACAGGGGTTCCCAACAGACTGGACGTGAGGCATACGAGAAAGAAACACTCCCAACTCTTTTGCCCTGAGCACCTGAAAAATGGAGCTGCTGCCAAATGAAGCAAGGTGGACGGTGGGCAGAGCAGATACTTTGAGGGGAGGAGGTGGATCAGGAGTTTTTCTTTTGGACTGTGGAGTTCAACGTCTAGTACATATCCACATGGCAATGTCAAATAGGCAGTTAGATGCAAGAATCTTGAGTTCAGGAAAGTGGTTTGAGCCTGGAATCATTACACTGGTTGAGATCACCAAGAAAAAGGCAGAGGGAAGGGCCAAACCTGGGCCAAGGCATTTCAATGTTAACTTGTCAGAAAGAGAGAGAAAAAAAAAGGGGGCCACCAAAGAGAAACTCAAAGGGAAAACCAGTGAAAGGGGAGAAAATGCAGAGAGGGTGATGTTCTAGAAATCAAGGACAATTACACCCAGGAAAAGAAGTGATGCTCATGTCAAAGGCGCGGATGTCCAAGGAAGACACAGACTGAGCCCTGACCGGTGGGCTCAATAACATGGCGGTCATGGGTGACGCTGACAAGGGTGTTTTCAGGGGCGTGATGGAGACAGAAGCCTGCCCAAAACGGGCGGAGGAGAGAGGGGGAGGAAGGGATTTGTAAAATGTTAGTGCAGGCAATATTTTGCAAAATACTGCTCCAAAAGGGAGAAAGAAAAGAAAGAGGGCGGGAATAGGTAATAGACGGTGGGGGGAAATAGGAGCATGTCTACGTGCCGAGGGAAACACTGAGGACATCAGAGGCACAGAGCACCAGGGCCAGAGCCATGGTCTTGAATAGGCACGTGAGGATGAGAATGGGATTTCACGCACAAGTGGGCTGGCAGCCGGGTCACCCTCTGTCATGGAAGGAAGGACGGCTGAGTGTCAGGGAGAGGCAACGTCTGGGTGGTACACAGCTTGGCGGTATACGTTCTCGACTACTGCTCCCATTTTCTAGGTGAATTAGGACAAAAAGTCACCCTCAGAGAGTGAGGATGGGGAGGGAGCTCCGTCAGGGGTTGAGAACCGGGAAAAAATATATGAAACAGCCATTGGGGTGAGCAGGAGAATGACAAATGTAAGTACGGCGTGAGAGCCATGCCCATTGGAAGTCCAGGGCCATGAATGGTCAGAGAGTAAGAGGAGTTGGCGCATGAGTGTTCTCTCCAGCTGCGGACAACTACCAGAAAGAGGTGGGCCTGGCACGGGTGGAGAACTGTGCTGAGTCGTGCTGGTGTACGCCAGCAAACACCAGCAAGACGGAGGCGGGGGACCTCAGAGTACCTGGGGGAGGATGATGGAGATACACCCAGGAAATCCGGTTTTCTGTTTTTATTAGACAGCTTCATGGAGGACATGCTCCTGGAGTCACATCTGAGAGAATGACTAGATCTTAGATGTAAGCAGAGAGAGAGAGAGAGAGAGACAGCACTCCTGGTAGAGGAAAGAGCCCGAGCAAAGACCTCCGAGAATTCAGAGGCAAGGGTGTCATGTGCTAATGATGAGAAAGCAGCGGCAGGGAAGAGCGGACAAAGCTGCCGTGGGGCGTGAAGCAGGGCCTGGCAAACGTCTCCCCCGAAGGGCCTGAGAGTGAGTGTGTCGGCCTCTGTCTTTGCTTCTCAGTCACAGCTGCCTCACCCTGCTGTGACCGTGGGAAGGCGGCCGCAGACGGCGGGCGGCCAGACAAGCGTGCTCAGGCCAGGCGGCAAATCCGACCTGCAGGCTGAGGTTAACAGGCCTCTGACTCGCGGGGAGTCTCTTTATCATTCCCAACCGGAAAATAGCCGAGAAGGTGATGTGGTTAAATGTCTTTGTCCCATCATGAAGGATATTAGCATTTTTTTCAGTAATTGCTCTTAAGCGGTTTTCAATGGACTCTGATATTATAAAATTTTCAAATATATGAGGTTGCATTAAACAATCTGTGTTCAGTAGTAAAGCTAAGAAAAGAGATTATGTTACCATGGGTACAACTTTCACTTTTATTTTTAAATTTTTTATTATTTTAAGATTTTATTTATTTATTCATGAGAAACAAAGAGAGAGAGAGGCAGAGACACAGGCAGAGGGAGAAGCAGGCTCCATGCAGGGAGTCCGATGTGGGACTCAATCCCGGTTCTCCAGGATCACGCCCTGGGCTGAAGGTGGCGCTAAACTGCTGAGCCACCTGGGATGCCCCAACTTTGACTTTTAAAAATTAATTCATGTAAGATCTGAAGTTGGTATGTGATTCTCTCAAAAGGCCACACAACACATGAACAGGGCCTGAAAGTCTCACGGTTTATCAAAACAACAAAAAAAATGATTAAGTAAGAAGTCTCTTCTTTTAAAAATACTGTTTCATATAAGGTTTACAAAGTACCTATTTTATATATATATATACATATAAAAATAAAAGCAATGAGTTTTGGGGAATACTTAAGGCAAATTGCTTAATTATGCTTAAGTGCTTCTAAAGCAAATCATAACCATTTAGTCTACACTACCAAGGGGATGCCTGGGGGGCTCAGTCCGTTAAGCGTTCAACTCTTGATTTTGGTTCAGGTCATGATCGCAGCATGGTGAGGTCCAGCTCCACACTGGGCATGCAGCCTGCTTAAGATTCTCTTTCTGCCCCTCCCTCTGTCCTCCCCCCGACTCCCACTCACGTGCATGCATGTCTCCCTAAAATAAATAGATCTTTAAAAAAAATTATCTATTCTACCAAACACAAGGTGTTTTGGACTAAGGTCCAAAATTTGGACACCGTAGTTATGATGATGACTCAAAAAAGCATCAATTAAATAGATGGTATTATAAAAAATGAATATAGAAATACTTCATGTAGTTTACCATCTAAGAAAGACAATGAAGCGCGCATGTAGCTGGGTGGCATATAGGCTCCTACCACTCTCTGATCATAGTTCCATGTAGCAATATGGTCACATGCTTTTTTTAATCATTTGGTGCAAGTCTTCTTGAAAAATGTGTTGTGTAAGTGTTTTTGAAAAATGCCAGCTAGTATAATTCTCTAGGGCAGGTACAATGGACAGCTTGCCCAGAATAGCACAGCTATAATATCTAACCTGTCTAGGAATAGCTAATGAGGTCTGCTTCCCTAGCCCGCTTTCCAAAAGTACCGCACTCAGAACACTTGGGAAGGGTGAAGACATTCTCCCAAACTAGAGCACAAAAGGACAAAAAGTTGGAAATTATAAGACAGATCTAGTAATTCCAACATAGGACTGAAATGGAACTCCGGGAAGAGCAAAGAGAATGGAGAGGAGGAAATAATTACAAAATGATTCTTAAGAATGCTATAGAGTTGGAAAGAGACACCAGCTTTCACGGTGAAGGGCATAAAGAGGACAGACAAAAAATGTGGTATTTTTAAACTTAGATTCTCTAATTTCAGGATAAAGAAAACCACGCTAATAGTATTCATGGAGAAAAATCAACTCACTTAAAAAACGAGAGCAGAATGAATCTGATCATGGTACTTACAAGACAATATAATCTTCAAAGTTCGAGGGAAAATGAATTTGAATCTAGAAAGATATTAGTACTTAAGAAATAGGGCAAAAAGACACTCTTTCATATAAGACATTAGAACATGTAAGATCCACAGAATGTGAAATAATAGTGTGAAGATGCATTTTATGAAAATAAAAATGTCCAAAAAATAAATAAATAAAAAGATGTCAGATGTAAACATATGAAGCATAAAACAGGTTGACATTTATATTTGGGCCTAAATAAAAGCACTGTTCTTCTAAAGTACATGGTTTGTTTTTTCCCCGCTTCATTCATTTATTTATTTTGTAAAACTGTGAGATCCTTGTGATTAGAAACCCAGTTTCCCTTGTCCACTGTGCCTCCAGCACATAAAAGCACACTAGCTGAGTATGATAAGCACGCGGACTAAGTGTGTTGGGTTTGGTTGTTTTCATTGGTTTGCAATTGCCTTGTTGCCTTTCTCACGACCATCGACCTCTTAGCTGCACCTGTTTCCCGATCCAGCAGGTGTCACAGTGGGGCGCCGTACTCCTAACCAGCACCCTAACTTCCCTCCACATTCCATCTTTCTGCTTCTTTGATTTTGCTCATTTCAAATCACAAGCTATAAAGCACTACTGGGGAAAAATGTGCCATCATAACTCCTTGAGACACAGCCTCCAACGGGCCTTCTCTATGTCCTGCTAATAATTTCTTGCTTGCTGACATTCTCCATGCTTTTAAAAATAGCTTTATTGAGGTATAGGCTCAGCATAATAAAATATACTCATTTTAGGTAGACAGTATGCAGGTTCTAAAAACTGTATACTAAATAAATAAATAAATAAATAAATAATAAAAAAATAAAAAAAATAAAAACCGTATA
Organism: Canis aureus; assembly: GCF_053574225.1. NCBI lineage: Eukaryota > Metazoa > Chordata > Mammalia > Carnivora > Canidae > Canis > Canis aureus. The sequence goes on from NC_135630.1 coordinate 7,097,439, forward strand.
TATCTTAAAATCACCACCACAACCGTAACACACATGGATATAAAACGTATATATAACCACAAAAATTCCTCTCGTGCCCCTTTCCAGTGACTACATGCTCAACCTCAATACCAGGCAACTAACTGACCTACTACGCACTTTCCCGAATAGCGATTGTGGAGGGAAAAGTACAGATAATCTCCATGTGGGAAATGGTGTGGGAAAAGAAGAGGAAGTCAACTCATGCTAAGATTATTATTTTATTTGGAGAATGTGAAACACATTCATGATGATTAATTGCAGAAGATCAACATAAAAGTTTACTGCAGGAAAAAAAACCTAAATATAACATTATCATTATAATTTTCAAACCAAAAAAAAAAAAAAAGGAAAATAAGGCTAAGAAAACTTGAGTAATCTAACAGAAGACAGTGGAGGAAGAAAAAGAAAAAATTAAGTAAAAAATACAAAGTAAAGTGGCAGTAGTAAGTCTAGACATAGGGCATATCCCTCTACAAATCCAAAAATGTGATAAAAACTGTGTCTGTTTTCCAAAAGAACAGATGCTTAGATTGATTTTAAAAAGTAGAGAGGCAGAAAGACAAATTTTAAAATATGCTATTTATAACAAATGGAACAGAAATAAAACGGTACAGAAAGTGTCAAAGTGAAAGAACAGAAAACGATATGCTAAGCAAATTTGAGTACAGTAATAATAATTCCAGGAAAGTTCAATTTCAAGTGACAAGTACCAAGCAATACAAAGGATAATAACACGTGGGTTAAAGTTACAATCTACAGAAAGATATAAGAAGCATAAAACTTCAAGCACCTTATATCAATTTATATGGCCATAAATTGATTAAAGGAAAAACTAATAGTAAAACAAGGAGTTATTAAAGATTTTAGGACATTTTTGAGAAATTTAAATACAAAAATGAGTAAGACTGTGTTCTGTGGTATGAAGCGGATTCTTAAGGAAAAAAAAAAAACTAAAAAAGAGAAAGAAAAAGCGGTGCTACGCAGCATTTGCCAACTTGTGTTGTGTAAATACCCAATCATACTGATTTCAAGCCACCAGTGGTCTAACAACTGGTTCACTAAATGTCCGACCGGCTTTCCCAGGCCAGTTAGAGCCCTCCTTCCCACCACTGCCTGCGGGGAGATTTGAAAACGCAACGGATCATGCTTTATGTAGTATACGTGCGCGCCACAGTAATGGTTAGGGATAGCACAGGACGCCGCAGGACAGCACGCAGGGCAATCATGAAAGTTGCCGGGGACTTAGATCGACGATGTCTAAGTGCCAGACCTAAAATAGAATCTCAAAAATGAAAAAAGTCTGAAATCATACCTGCCACATTACGTGATCCCAAATAATAATGTTGGCTTATGGGAATGATTCATATAGTGAATCATTATAATGACACTAACAATTCTGAATTAAAATCCTAATAAAAGAAGAGCCAACTTCTAACCTCTGTCCACCTAAAGATGTAAGATGATACTTTTAGTATAAAAGAGAAAGTCAATATGAAAATCATGCTTCATCAAGAAAGATCGGGGCCACCAAAATCTGACATCAATACTGCGTAATAATACCCCCCAAACAAGAGTCATACGGCGATGTCTCGCGAACACCGAACATCTGGGCTATGTGGGTGCACACCCTGCCCTCTCCCCACCTCCAGACATGTGCACACCTTGGTCACTGATTTCTGCGTCGGTAGCTGGAGAGGAGCACTGAGGGCTCAGAGCGGCGTCACCTTGGCTCCCCGGGCCGACAGGTGCAGCGGGGTCGCCCCCACCCGCCCGCGGTGCACACCCACACACTGGAGGGTGCATCAGGGCTCGGCCCTTCTCCTCAGTTGCTCAGCGGCCACCGGCCACTTTCCAAGCCGCCAGCAGCGCCAGCAACGGTTCTGAGGACGTGGCGCCGAGACACCCGGACACATGGCCACGTGGACACCCAGACACCCGGATGCACAGACACCCGGACACCCGGACACCTGCACACCCGGATGCATGGACGCATGGACACCGGACACCTGGATGCACAGACACCTGGAAGCACGGACACCCAGATACATGGACACCTGGACACCTGGACACCTGGACACCTGGACACCCAGACACCTGCACATCCAGACGCACAGACACCCGGGCACCTGGATGCCCGGACACACAGACAGCCAGACGCACAGAAACCCGGACACCTTCACACCCGGACACCTGGACACCAGGACACCCGGACACCGGGACACCCAGATGCATGGACACCCGGACATCCAGATGCACAGACACCCGGACCCAGACATCCGGATGCACGGACACCTGGATACCTGGACACATGGACACCCGGACACCTGGACGCCTGGACGCACGGAGAGCCAAACGCACAGACACTCGGACACCCGGACACCTGGACACGTGGATGCATGGGCACCCAGACACATGGACGCATGGACACCCGGATGCACAGTCACTTGGACACCTGGACACCTGGACACATGGACACACGGACACCCAGACACCTGGACACACAGACGCTCAGACACCCAGACACCTGGAAACCCGGATGCATGGACACCCAGACACCCGGACGCACGAACACCTGGACACCCAGACATCTGGATGCACGGACACCCAGATACCCAGACACCTAGATGCATGGACACCTGGACACACGGACACGTGGACGCATGGATACCCAGATGCACAAACACCTGAACACACAGACACCTGGACACATGGACACCCAGACACCTGGATGCATGGACACCCAGACACCTGGATGCATGGACACCCAGACACCCAGACACCTGGATGCATGGACACTGGATACCTGGACACCTGGACATCTGGACAACTGGACACCCAGATGCATGGACACCTGGACACCCGGACACCCGGACGCACGGACCGCCAGACACCCAGACACACGGACAGCTGGACACCCGGATGCACAGACACCCGGACACTCAGATGCACAGACACCTGAACACCCAGACACACAGATGCATGAACACCTGGATGCATGGACACCTGAACACCTGGACACCCAGACGCACGGACACCCGGACACCCGGATACACGGATGCACGGACACCCAGATGCACGGACTCGGTCACCCAGACGCATGGACACCTGGATGCGTGGATGCATGGACACCTGGACACCTGGACGCCTGGATGGACAGACAGATGGACACCTGGACACCCAGACATGTGGACACATGGACACCGAGACACCTGGATGCATGGACACCTGGACATCTGGATGCACGGACACCTGGACACCCAGATGCATGGACGCACGGACACCTGGACGCACGGACACCTGGATGCATGGACACCTGGATGCCCAGAGGCCCAGATGCACAGACGCACAGACACCTGGACACCTGGACCCGGCAGAGCAAGCGCAGCGTGGCACCTATGGTGGCTGCAGGGGAGCTACAGGTGTCATGCAGGGGGAACAGGGGGGACCCGACTCACCCAGGAGGGGACCTTGTGTTTAAGTGGAGGCCTTGCAGTGTGGGCCACCAGTACCTGAGGGCAGAGGCCACGACAGGTTCGGAGGCGGAACACGAGAGGAATACAGGGGGCTGTGGGAGCAGTGTGCTAGGCCTGCCGTAGGTCGCCCCCACCTGTTGTAGGTCGCCCCCACCGCCACAGGTCACGCCGCAGGGGAACAGCGAGGCAGTGAGGCGCAGGCGGAAAGCAGGGGGCACCGCGGGGAAGGCCGCGTGGGGACTGAGCTGTGCGGGGCGGGGGGCGGCTCCAGAACAGCCCCACAGGGAGCCCCCCCGCAGCTGGCGGCTGCCCGAGGAGGGGAAGGGGGTCGGGCTCAGGTGACCGGCCTGCACCTCTAGGTCCACAGGCGCCGGCGGCGAGGTCCCTCCTGCAGGCCACTCGCGGGCAGGGCCCCACGGAGGGGACCGACTCCCTGGGGTGCAGATGGCCCGTCTGCAGGGCGGGGGGTGAGTGGGGGGCAAGGCTCGGGCGCACACAGGAGAAGGCAGGTGCACGGCCGGGGCCGGGGCCGGGGCTGGGAGGAGCTGCAGGGAGGAGGGCGAGGAGCCATCTCTGACCTTTGTCCAGGCCGCGGCTGCAGTGACAGGCTTCGGGTGGCTTCGGGTCACGGTCACAGCCAAGGCGGCCACGCAGCACGCGAGGGGGCTCTCACGGGCTCTGGGGGTGCGTCTCCTGGAACGGAAGCCGCTCGGCTTTTCAACACGAACGTTTCTGAAACAGGGTCACAGCTTATAAATTATCTCCATCCTCATCCTCAGAGAAGCTCTTACGAAAAAGGTTGTGCTGCTTAAAAAATTGTCGGAGTTTCTCGGCGGGTCCCGGGGAAGGGGACTGACAGGGGTACGTGCAGGCCCCGGACGGAGCAGGGTCTTAAGGTCAGGATCTGCGGGGCTGGGAGGGAGCCAACCGGGCACAGGAAGTAAGGCCAGCGAGCCGCCACCAGGCCGGGATGGCCCTCGAGGTGGACCAAGTCGCTGAAAGGAAGGCCCTTCGGGCACGGGGTGGAGGCTGCCTCTGGGCCGGGCCGCGACCTTGGACGGGGACGCTTTCTCCCAGAGAGGACCGTCCCCTGACCCGCCTGCGAGCGGCCCTTCATCCCTCACGGAGAACGTGGCCCGAGCCCGGCACGGTCACAAACGACACTCAGGAATGGAGGACACGCGGCATTTCATCACCGTATCACTCGATCCGACCGTGACCGTGAGACCGTAGACACAATCGCTCTCTGGCACAACCTATTTTAAAATCCATTTTAGTACAAGTGTAGGTCATCTGAGATCCCGCCCTATTTGGGATGGAGTAAAGGAAGAGAATCACTTCTGAAAATCCAAAAAGACTCATGTAAGAGCAAAAAAAAAAACATTCACTAAAAGATTCCTAGGGGTTTACTGAAAAATTATTTGGCGATGAAAGAGCGAAACGGTGGCAAGTGCCAGCTTCCTGGGTACGCGGCCTGAAGGGCACATTTACCGCAGAGCCCGGGGGGCTCCGACCCTCGGCTTCACTAGCCGGTGCCCAGGGAGCATCAGCCCTAGGCCCGCGGGGGGCACGGAGGGCGGGGTGGGGGGCCTCTCGGTCAGCTTCCCCCTCCTGGAGGTCATCCGGGTTTGCAAGCAGGCTGCCACCACTTCCTTCAGTCTGGACCCCAGCGGCCACCTGACCCAGCGGCCTCCCGACGGCTGCGGATCCAATGCCCGGGCCTCTAAGTCCTCGCGCGTCCCAGTTCCCACTCGCTCCCCGCGGCTCTCACCGCAAGGCAGCCCACCGGGTAGGGAGGCAGAGTCGAGAGGAAGCAGCTAGGGACGTCGGTGGCCGCGTGTGGGGGCTCCGGCCTCTCTGAAACCAGGGCACGTGAAACCCAAAAGGCGAATTTCCCCAAAGATTCCCTCTGAACAAGGCCGCCTGAGCAGGAAGCTGGGCGGCAATCAGAAATGCAGCGTCTCCCGTCCTGCGTTATCAAGGTGAACGAATGCTTCCCAAGCCATCAATGATAAAAAATTAATTAATTAATTAATTAATTAATTAATTAATAAAATAATAATTAAAAAATAAAAAATAAAAATAAAAATAAAAATAAATAAATAAATAAATAAATAAATAAATAAATAAATAAATAAATAAATAAAAATTCCAACCCACTTTGCTATAGAAAAAAAATTAAATTTATCTCTATTTGCTCTATAAAAAATATTAAAATCTGCAATCATGTAAAAGAGGGAATCTGAGTGCATGGACAAAGATTTGTAGGAGATGAAGCATGTAAAGAGGAGTTAGGAAGTTTATTTCCGATGATGATAATATTTAGTGATGTTCATGGTATTTTTCAATTCTTTTATTTTTTTTAATTTTTTTTTTAAAGATTTTATTTACTCATTCATGAGAAACAGAGAGGAGAGAGAGAGAGGCAGAGACCCAGGCAGAGGGAGCAGCAGGCTCCATGCAGGGAGCCCGACGTGGGACTCGATCCCGGGTATCCAGGATCACGCCCTGGACCAAACGCAGGTGCTCAACTGCTGAGCCACCCGGGCTGCCCTTTTCAGTTCTTTTAATGTCTGTAATTTGTGATCGCTGTTCCCGCTGCACATAAATACCCCCCAAATATTCCAGTTGGCTAATTCTGTGTTCATACTTTAGCGCTCTTTCCCTTAAAGAGGGCCCGGACGCCTCAAACGCTTGCGGCCTTCCAGACCTGGATTCACTCTTACTTACGACGTGCTGGACTCTTCTTCCAAGCCCTTGGCTGGTTTAATCAGTTAAACGTAGGAGGTAGATGCTTTCATCAGACGAGAGGGTTGAGGGCAAAGACTTTAGGGAACTTTCTAAAAGTGACTCAGGGATGACAGGCCGGTGTCAAGATTTGAACACGTCTCACACTCGAGTTCATGTTCTTTTAACTCTGTGCTATACTGAAATAAACAAATTATAGCTTTGCTGCGCTTTGCTATGATATACAGCCTCTCATTTATCATTCACCAGTGACTAAGCCCCCCCTTTTTTTTAAGATTTTATTTATTTATTCATAGAGACACTCACACAGAGAGGGAGAGGCAGAGATACAGGCAGAAGGAGAACCAGGCTCTATGCAGGGAGCCCGACGTGGGACTCAAACCCGGGTCTCTGGGATCAGGCCCTGGGCTGAAGGTCACGCTAAATGGCTGAGCCACCCAGGCTGCCCAAAGCTCCTTTTTTAGTTAAGCAGATGTGCTGGGTGCTGGGTAATACCAGGCTGATATTACATAGTTCCTACCCCCACAAACCATAAAGACTAATAAGGAGACCCAAAATGCTGCAATAGAAAGCATAATACCTTTACAGAAAGGTATTAAAAAGCACTACAAATAAAGGAGAAATTATAATGAATTAAACATTCTCATCAGCCGAGTGGAGGAGAGCGAGCAATGGTGTATAAACATAGGGTAAGTCTTCCTTTCATTCATGGAATATGGACGAGCTAATGTTATCATGTTTTAAGATTTCGGCTCAAGATGGCAGATCTATTTGGGATTACAAATTTGTTGTTAAAATTTCTCTCTATGGAGGGAGGAAAAATAAATCTTTATTTTTTTTAAAGATTTTATTTATTTATTCAAGAGACACAGAGAGAGAGAGAGAGAGAGAGAGAGAGAGAGAGAGAGGCAGAGACAGGCAGAGGGAGAAGCAGGGACCCTGCAGGGAGCCTGACGTGGGACTCAACCCCGGGTCTCCAGGATCGCGCCCTGGGCCGAAGGCAGGCGCTAAACCGCTGCGCCACCCAGGGATCCCGAGGGAGGAAAAATAGACTCTTAATCATAGGAAACAAACTGAGGGTCACAGGAGGGGAGGGGGTTGGGGAAATAGGGTAACTGGGGAATGGGCATGAAGGAGGGCAGGTGACGTCATGAGCACTGGGCGTTATATCCAACACCTCTTGAATCCTACCTCTGAAACTAGTAATACACTATATGTTCATTAATTGGATTTAAAATAAATTTTTCAAAAAACAAAAACAAAAAAATAAAAATAATAATCAATCAAGAAAAAAATAAAAAAATAAAATAAAATAAAATAAAATAAAATAAAATAAAATAAAATAAAATAAAATAAAATTCCTCTCTTTGTCCCAGGGCTTCTGCATGGCCCAGCAAATCTTTGTTTACTGAAAGGGCACTTGTCAGGATGAGCACTGGGTGTCAGATGTAAGTGATGAATCACTAAATTCTACTCCTGAAACCATTATCACCCTGTATGTTAACTACCTAGAATGTAAATGAAAATTTGAAGAAAATAAATAAATAAATAAATAAATAAACAAACAAACAAACAAATAAACAAATAAATAAGACCCCCCCCCCACACACACCTGTTCAGCACCACCACCCCCAAAACATACACACATAAAATTTACTCTTTATCATCTTCCTGCAAATTGTCTTCCCACCCTTTGAAGTCCCAGACCCCATGCCCTTCTCGTGGCCTCTGGACGGCGTCTAAGCCTCAACTGCCTGACGGCTTGTGGACCTCATATTCTTATGGAGCCCTGCATATATATATATATATAAAATTCAATTTGACTCTCTCCTGTTAATCAGCCTCATGTCAATTTAATTATTAGACCAGCCACAAGGATCTTGAAGGGTAGAGGAAACAAAATACATTTGAATAGTCAGGCTGGAAGGGGATGACAAACAACCTCAGAAGTGAAGCTGAGAAATCTGATTTGATTTTCTAGATCCCTAGTAATGTTACCCAACAGCTGTCCTTGGCAGAAATTAATAATTAAATGCAAAACCGAAGAGAAAAATGTCACATATCATTTTTTAACATCAGCTTGTACATGTACTCAAACCAGTTATCTATTAAACAAACTATTGTCCTAATCTGACAAATAGTCCTTCTACCTTAATAAAGAAGTTTGTGATCCCTAGTAAGTAGTGAACAGTCATCCTTTCTACAGGAAAGACTTGATTTTTCTTTTTCTTTTTTTTTTTTTAAAGATTTTATTTATTCATGAGAGACAAAGAGAGAGAGAGAGAGAGAGAGAGGCAGAGACACAGGCAGAGGGAGAAGTAGGCTCCATGCAGGGAGCCCGACGCAAGACTTAATCCCAGGACCCCAAAATCACACCCAGGGCTGAAGGCAGATACTCAACCGCTGAGCCACCGGGGCTGCCCAAGACTTGATTTTTCAAGAGTGAGAATTTGTAGTTGATTTAATGCTGAGTCCACATATTAATTATTAGCTGGATAAGTACAAGATTGGATCATACTTGGTTCATACCCTATATGAAACTTTCCAGTCTCTCAGCACACATGTCCAATAGGAGCTGTTTTCGGGACTGTGGCCCTCTTCATTATTGTTGCTTCCTTAAGTGCCTTTTTTTAGAATTTGCTCTATCAAGTATTCATATTGTTTCTGTGTTTTGACCTGGCTACTGAAGCTCATCACTATTTAATCCATCTACAAATCCACACCCAGTATGATTGGGGTCTATCCGCCTGTAGGACTCTACCTAGGAGGCTGGCATCCATCTTGCCAGTTCAGATAAAAGGATGAACAACTAGAGGTCGTATCACCCCCACGGAAAGGCCAGACCAGCCGAGGAACACAGAGGCCTAGACTCAAGGGATAGGAATGCTCACTCATCATTCAAAGTAACCTGTAGGACATGTAGTTAACCAGCACCAAGGAAATCTCTCACGTAGACAAAGATATATCTCAGCTTCCAAGTCTCTTGAGATGGAACAGAAGGGCCAGATGGAGCGGCACCAGAGGTCAGTAAGTCGCACTTGCTAACATGACCCTCGGGGCCTCCGATCAGCAATGTCCACCTTCCCAGGAGACACCTGCCCCAAATTTTGCCCTTAAAAACCTTCACTTGCAAGGCATCAGAGAACTTGGTTCTTTTAAGTATCAGAGCTCCCCATTTTCCTGGGTGGTGACGTGCCAATAAAAGTCTATCTTCATTCACTGCAAGAGCTCCAGGGTCAGGTTTTTTTTTTTTCAGGGTCAGTTTTTATTGGCTTGCTGTGCACTGAATGGATGAACTCTCCTTTGATGCAGTTATAGCAGTTTGGTGGGTAAAAATCTGTAACTTGATAACATTAATTTTATTTGTGGAATTCAATTATCAATATTTTCCAAGGTTAGACCTGGTAAAGAAAATTCAGAGTCAATCACCAGTAAGTAAAGTTTTCCCAGTGTTCACATTTTCTCTCAACAAATACGGATCTTAATTTAAGAAGAGGGAGAACCAAGCTGGATATTAAGGTATTAATAATTCATATGGGAGGCTACTAGTCAAACTTGCCTTTATTGTTAACTCTGAACAAACATTCAGGAAAAAAAAAAAAACCCACAGTTGAGCAAAAACTATTTTTGAAGGAAGAAAGGTACAAAGTCTTGCAAATTAATGTCCCTAGTAGAGTACAGGCATTCAAATGCTATATCTGATGTTGACTCTTCACCAAAAATTTTGAATAATTGTCTAGCAAAATCACTTCTCGGCAGAAAGCACTTCGACATGAGCTATAAGCCTACGAATTAAATTGAAATCCACAGTCTGTATGGTGCCAAAGGAAAATAATGACTCTTGCCCTCAGGAACAACAAAATGGGTCACTGAGAGTCTGGGAGTCACGCACAACAAATGGAGAGAACAAGCTTTCTGTACTAACAACCCCTTATCAAGACAATTAATGACTTAACTCGAGCACCCAAAGAGATTCTGTGGGTTATTATCTGAAAAGGAAGAAGCCTCTCTAATAGGGTAGAAAGGCCATGCAGAGTAATTGCCTCAGGAAAAAAAAAAACAACAACGTTTTCTCCCTTTCCAGTAGAAATATATGAAACATAAATTATATGGGAATGAGAAATACGTTAAGAATCCTGTTATTTCACTTTGATTCCCTTGGGCACCCATTATCACTCCCGAACTGAATATTTACATAAAATAAACACCATTAGCAGAAAAGAAGATGACAGAAAATTCTTTTCCCACTTGGGGCATTTCAACATTGGGGCCCCCAGGAGCTACTGAAACACAAGGAAAAAGCCTTCCTGGACGGCCGCGTATCTATTTATTTATTTATTTATTTATTTATTTATTTATTTATTTATTTTTAACGGGAGAGGTGAGGAAACATCTGGATAGCTTAGACTCCCTTTTGGCTGCTGAGCAACTTGTTTCCAGGCAAGGCAAGAGATTACTGTGACTTCTGTCCCCCTTTAAGAAAAAAAAAAAGGCATCTCCCTTTTTTACTTAGGTTAGAGACGCCAACTCATCGGGATACAAGAGAAGGAAAGAAACCACGTCTCATGGTGCATCGCAGGTGAGAGCTCAGAGCAAGAATCAGGTGTTTTGGGGAAAGAAAAAATACATACATAGGCCCATCATGGAAAACAGGCCGTGTCTCAGGCCCTGCTCACGTAAGGCGACACGGGAGCACTAGCGGGCTGCAGAGGCGTGCGCTGGCGGGGCCGAGCGTGATGGGGGCTGGTGTGACTACAGACGCGCGGTGGCATGGCCTCCAGGCGCACGTGGACAGCAAGAAATTTTAATGCAGAAGAAGCGGCATCGGAGGATGCTCAGGGCCGTGAAGAAACCCCCGCACGCTCACGCATGCTCCCCGAGGGCTGCGGGCGTGAAGCGCTTCCCGGGAGCTACACCTGCAGCCTCAGAAGAGGTGCATTACGGAACACAAACCGTGGCCGGTCCTCGACAGGATAAACATCCCAGGGAGACCCCCGGAAAGCTCGGGCCTAACGAACAGCCCGGGATGGGGGGCCACCAAGACTGGGGAGCCCCTGAAGGGAGCCGGCGGCGCAGGTGCAGGAGGGCAGCTGGGGATGAAGGAGTGTCCCAGCGCCCGGGCAGCCACGGCCCTGAGTTCCACCGACGCTCGGGGTCTGAGCTTTGAACAGCACGCGGGGCGGCAACTCCTGAAGGCGATTTCCGATCACATTTTATAGGGCTTTCCTTTATGGCCAAGGCATAAAGCCATCCCCGTAAAGGAGGCTTTACGACCCAAGTTCCCATCAAGGGTTCGGCAGAAACACAAGCGGCGGACAAGTCTTTGATAGTCCAAGACCAGCAACCACGAAATAGAAGCAGGAGTACGACATTCACCCGGTGGGACGAGGCACGTAAAGCACAGGAGATGGCTCACTCCCGGACACGTACTGGGGCGGCAGGCTTCCTGCCCGAACACTCGGAGCCCCCCGCTCCCTCCAGCTGTAATAAAATATTGCCATCCAGCTAGAAAATCAGCACATCGGCTTCCACGGCACACGGACTCGGTGGTTTTGCTATCAGAATCCCACGGCTTTATGAAGCCCCGTGCGACGGAATGGCAGTGTCAAAAGAACATAAAACCGAAAGAAAACCAAACAGCTGTTTTCCCCTGCACTAAGGCACCGCTGCAAACGCACAGTGGTACAGGTTCTCACACAGAGGAAACTCTTGTTGTTCTCTACGTGCCGGATGACAGCATGAATAGGTCTGTTCTGTTTTGGTTGCTATTTTCCAAACTTTATTACCAGAAAAAAATCATCCCCTGTGTGCATGTTGCCCATAATATCCTCCCTTCCAGGGAGGGAAGTTCTAGCTGAGACCCCATTTCTAATTTAACTGTTAATTTAAATTTAATTTTCTTTAACACTTTAAGACATCAACAGGATGCTTGGGCTTGTCACAACTGGGCCATCAGCTGGGAGGAGAACCCATAAGAATGACAATACCGGTGCTGCACACAACATATTTCACAAAGAAAGGCAAAATCAACGACTCGGGCCACAGCCTGCTATCTTGATGTCTGTGTCTTAACTTTCAGCACTTTGTCCTGGACGGCGGAAAGGTGAATGTCTCATCCGGGAACAATCGTGCATAAATTGTGACCGATAACGTTCCAAGTAACAGATATTTCTGGTGAAATAAAGAGAAACGAGACCAAAAAAAAAAAAAAAAAGGTCTTATTTAAGAAGAGCAAAGTGTGCATAAACGTTGGAACCCAAGAAAAATTTTCTTGTGGGAAGATAGAAAAATAATCCCATAACTTAAGTGTGACAAGCCCCATACGCATCCCAATGATTTTTTACTATAATATTCGTGCATGTTCGACCATAAATTTTTTCATATGTCTTGATGAGATCCAGCCAACAAATTTCTAAGCAGTCAAACCAAAATAAATATTTCCAGCAACGTGGAAACTGACCCCAAAATGCCATAGATGTATTTAAAATAACAGAAACTTAGAACTGCTCATTTAGTAATTGGGGACAGGAGGACTCAGGGGGCTCAGCAGTTGAGGGTCTGCCTCCGGCTCAGGGTGTGACCCCGGGGTCCTGGGATCGAGTCCCACCTCGGGCTCCCTGAATGGAGCCTGCTTCTCTCTCGGCCTGGGTCTCTGCCTCTCTCTCTCTCTCTCTCTCTCTGTGTGTGTGTGTGTCTCAGGAATAAATAAAGATTTATAAATAAATCTTTAAAAAAATAAATTTTAAAAATTTTCCCTATTCTATGCTAAGCCTTGGTTATACACCGAGAGGAAAAATGCACATCAAACTGTATTTATATGGAGGTCATCAAGGAACCAAAGCAACAGCTATGAAGACTACTTCCCACTGGGGACCAGGGAAGGTGGGGCGTGACCCACACGACCTCAGGCCCTCAGACCCGCAGGCTTTCCCACGGGTGCCCACAGACCCCCTCACCCAGCACCCTAGTCGGCTGCAGCCTTGCCGTCACTGGGAGCACAAACCGCAGCTCAGGGCCACCGTCACCCGCTAGAGCGGCTGACCAACAGGCAAGACGACTGTTGGCCTTGGGTGTGGAAAAGCACTTACAGTCTATCAGCCATGGGGTGAAAACCCACGCTTTAGGAGGCTGGTGATGGCAGGCCCGGCACAAGGTGCCTTCACTACTGCCCCGTCCCTTCGAGGGGTGTCGCCTTGGGCCACCGACGGGGCCAGCCCACCTCGGGCTGCATGGGCCACACCAGGGAGCAAGGCCCGCACCCAGGGCAAGAGGCTGCGCCACCGGGTCGGCTCCACCTGGCAAGGCCTCCGCGGCCAGGAGCGGAAACCCGGGAAGCCACTAGTGACAAAACGACACGGAGAGACCAACCCAGAGCAGAGGCAGCCCCCCACTCCCAGACCCAGGGGTGAGGCGCCCTGACGATGAGCGGCCGGCACACACGCTCCTGGGAAATATTCAAGAGCTGAGGCTCCAAACCGCTACACTTTGGCCCCTTGGTTCTCTAGCAACAGGTCAACTGATCCGACACATACGAATTTTTCAATCACGAGATTTAGAAAGTATGGGTTGGTGATTGCTTGTCAGTGTGTCCCTCAGACTATCAAGTGCAACTGTTTAACCTTCCATGCGCCCTGGAGCTGTTCACAACCTCACCTTTCCTGACATAACCTATGAGCTGGTTATTACTACCCGGATTTAAAGAGGGGGAAACAACGGCTGATTAGCTCAGCCAGCTAGTAAGTATGCCCACAAACCTGAGTCTCCCAGACTCCTCAGGTGGGGCTTATCTTACGCAGCTTTGTATCTCTAGCCCATGCACGGTGGCTGAAATAAAGAAGGTTATTTTTCAAAGGTTGGATGGATGATGCATGGGTAGATAGATGGATGAATGAATCAACGGGTGCTTCATCTGCTATTTTAAATATTTAAGAAAAAAGACATACATGCAGCCCACCCCCAAGCCCAGCCCCTCCAAGGTCTTTCTTTACCAGGCTCATTTTTTTGTTTGCTTTTTGTTTTTTTGTTTTTGTTTTTGTTTTGGGGATTTTTTTTTTTTTGGTTATTTTTCACTTGTATTAGTATCAAGATATTTTATATTCTTGGTTGACAAGATTCTATTGTCAAATTCTATTTCTCAATGTTTCCCTTAAAACTGAGAAGTTGAAAGAAACTGAACATAATACTGAGCTTATCTAAAACTACACTCTGTAATCTGAACTCTGCCTCTATAGGAAAGTGATGTTCTTTGTGGACTTCAAAAGTTTATCTGAAATAAAGTTTCACCTTAACCAAAACAAAATAATTTCTAGGCTTTAACACGAAAAAACGGAATCCCTCTAGGAATCTGTTGTGAAATGCAAAATGCCTTGGCTAAACTCACAATCCATAAAATTCAGTTAGAAAATGTACTTACTCCATCGTAATCTACTTGAATTGAAGGAATAAATGGACTCATTAGTTTGGGCTAGCTTAGAGGCCTCTCAAAATTGTACTATTGATTTTGGTTAATTTGGATAGAATTAAGAACTCAAATTGCTTTATTAAATTCTTTCTATTATGCATTTACTTTGGTCAGTTTTAAAAAGAATACACTCCCCTCCAATCCCACCATTAAAACATAAATAATCTCAAAGTCTTAAAGCCAAGTGCAGCCGGCTACGATTATTACGCCCCGTTTCATTCCACCAATTAATCACGATGAGAGCATCATAGGCCAAAAGTATCACTGTTCATCTCTGTGACACCTAGTAAGTCAAACATTATTTTGCATTAATTTCCATGAACGTATGGAATCACAAATCCTCTGAAATGGTTATGTTAAGGTCTCGTCAGTATTTTAAAAACATATCTATATTAATAGATAGAAGTTCTTACAAAGTAACTTTATAGTACACACAAGAAGTAAAACATAATTTTATAAAATTTATTTCTAGGGAAAAATTCTTTTACCTTAAATATTTACATAATTTTTTTTTCACTACAATATTCAATTTTAGTTAGAATATTGTACATAGGGATGTCTGGGTGGCTCAAGCCATTCTCCATCTCCCTCTACCCCTCCCCGCTGCTTGTGCTCTCTTCTCTCTCCCTCAAATAAATAAAATCATTGAAAAAAAAAGGAATACTATATATACATGGATCCATGCTCACTAATGATTTCTCAAATTATATAGATACTGAAGATGAAGAAATCTAAATCTCTTAATTGCAACAAATCTGCCAAAGTTCTGTTCTTTTGCAATAAATTATAGCAGGGGTTGGCAAGCCATGCCTTTATGTGGCAAATCAGGTTGCAGCTTGCTTTTGTTCTACATTTTTACCCTTTAAAAAAAAAATTAAAACAAGAGTTTAAAACATTTAAAAAGAAGATCCCGCAGCGGATTCCACAGCTGGCGCACAAAGACTAAAATATTTCCCATCTGGCCCCTAACACAGAACATTTGTCAGCTCCTGACCAATGTGTATTTCTACATGAATGGTCCATCCCTATCTCAAACTTAACCTAAAATCAAAAATCTTCTGCTCAGGCCTACAAAAACTCTTACACACTAGAGCAGAGAAAGGAATACTTCCCAACACGCCCTGGCCTCCCGCAAAAAAATTCTCCCTAGACAACACCTTCAGGCACCTGAATTTCCAGATTTTGCATTTAGTTGCCAATAGCAAGTTACCTCCAGTAAGGTCGATCACTTTACCACATTCTTTAGGTTCCACGCCTTTAAATATAGAAAAGAAGGATTTTTTTTTTACTACGATTGAAAATATTAAAAGAATCATTGCTAACAAATAATCAAGTACTACCTATCAACCACAATTCTGAGCGATGTGTATATTTTTAACTAATTTTTTCTTATGGCAACTTTATAAGGAAGGTAATGCTACTATCATCATTGCAAAGATGAGAAATCTGAGGAACACAGAAATTACATAATTTGCCCAAAGTTACACAGCTGGTAAGTGGCAGCACCACAGCAAGAAACCAGGCAGCCTGGGCTGCGTCCGTGTTTTTACCACTTTCCCACACTCTTAGTTTAGCCAATGTTTACTCCCGTGTAGAAGGTCCCCTACCACCTAGCTTCCCTGGGGCTCCTACCTTGAAAATGAAACTTGATCTAGAGAGAGTTTCTCCCACAGTAGAGAGCGAAAACACCATCTATGCGTAAACACTAGACAACAGGTGACCCTCGGGATCAGAAAGATGTGATGGAAGTAGATGTTCCAGCCAGGAGAGTAGGAGGACTAAGAGAAACAGAGGCAGAAGAAGACATGGGTGCAATGAGTTCTCCCCCCAGGGGTTGATATTTTGGGGACAGTGAGCGGAAAGTACACTTAGGGGAAGGCTTTGTCCTGCCTCTCTGCTTTGAAATTCCTAATGGAATTTACCAGCGTGTAGGGTGGCCCCATCCAAGAGGCAGTGAAACGGGTCAGGGAAACAGAGGTGAGGATTGGCTGTGCAGGGGAAAGGACCGAGTTAAGACAACCAAGCCTCCACTCTGGAAGGAATTCAGAAGTTTCTGCCTAAACCCACAAGAGAACACAGCAGATGGGTGAGAAAGAGCCAGCAGTGTGCACGGGAGAGGCAGCAGGGAGATGGCATAAAGGAAGCTGGTCCCAGTAAGACAGAGATGGCTTAAAAGCACGGTCCAGTAAGGTAGACTGAGGCTCAGAGGGTCTGCAGCATCTATCTTTCCGAAGGTCTTTCATTTTAAAGAAAATCTCTATCAGATAGGATATGCGTGTACCTTCCAGCATATGCGGCAAGAAGTATTATCTCTATCACAAAATCAACCATCTACCAAATTCTACTAAAATTACAAAGTGGTTTAACCACAATTACAAAGTACATGTTCAGAAAAGATGATCATAATCATACATCACGTACGCTTTTCTGATGCACAAATTCCATCTCTGTAAAGTGAGCTTTACTATTAGCAGTGATGGTAGACAAAGCCTAATGTCCCGTAAAAGAAAAGTTAGCGTCAGGTTAGCTATTTAAATGACCTATTGGATCAGAAAATTAGAATATCGAGGGCAGCCCGGGTGGCTCAGCGGTTTAGCGCCGCCTTCGGCCCAGGGGATCGAGTCCCGCGTCGGGCTCCCTGCGTGGGGCCTGCTTCTCCCTCTGCCTGTGTCTCTGCCTCTCTCTCTCTCTCTCTCTGTGTTTCTCATGAATAAATAAATAAAAATCTTTAAAAAAAAGAAAATTAGAATTTCGATAGAGAAATAAATAAGCTTACTCAAGTACATGATGAAAGTGAGGTTCACGCCTACGTACAGGTATGACTAGCCCTTGGTAGATCCATGTGCATGGCTAACCCTCAAAGTGTTTTGGGAAACCAATACCAAGACAAAATACACACCTCTCCCAGTATCACCCATGGCAAGAGAACTACAAGAAGTGGACATAATTCCTTAAATGCTTTTTTTTTTTTAAATAATAAAGTCCTAAGAAGAGGGACAGAATAATACTGCAGGTGGGTGTGCAGGTGGGCGGGCAGGTGGGGCACAGGGGTGTGTGCACCTGTGGACACGAGGCCCCATTCCCTGGGGGGGGGGCAGGTGGGCGTGCAGGTGTACACGTGGGTGGGGCGCAGGGGTGCGTGCATCTGCGGACACAAGGCCCCGGTCCCTGGGGCGGTGCAGCTGAATGTGCAGGTGGACACGTGGGTGGGGCGCAGGGGTGCGTGCATCTGCGGACACAAGGCCCCGGTCCCTGGGGCGGTGCAGCTGAATGTGCAGGTGGACACATGGGGGGTCTCCCCGGGCGCAGGGGTGCGTGCACCTGCGGACACGAGGTCCCAGTCCCTGGGGGGGGTGCAGGTGGACACATGGAGGGGGCTCCCCAGGCGCAGAGGTGCGTGCACCTGCAGACACAAGGCCCCAGTCCCTGGCGGGGGGGTGCAGGTGGACATGTGGGCGGGGCGCAGGGGTGCGTGCACCTGCGGACATGATGCCTCAGTCCCTGGGGGGGTGCAGGTGTGCGTGCAGGTGGACAAGTGGGGGGGGCTCCCCAGGCGCAGGGGTGCGTGCACCTGCGGACACAAGGCCGCGGCCCCTCTCCTCCCCGGGGCCTGCTGGTGGGAGCTGGCGGCGGGCTCGCGGGGCGGGGGCTGGATAGCAGCCACCTGAGGGTCCCCGCAGCCCTCCCTGCCCGGCCAGCGCCCCCTTGGACCAGGGCTGGGCCTGCAACCCTGGGGCACACTGTGTCCGCATCTGTGTGAGTGCCGCTGCCCCGCCACTGCCCTTGTCACCGCCCTGGGGCTCCTGGACACGCACCAATGGGCCCTGTACCGCCCCGTCCTCTGGGGTCACAGGGTGGCTTAAGGCTCTTAGGGGCACTGGGGGTCAGGGCTTGGGCAGCGGCCTCAGGCTCAGCCCGTGACCCCGGGGCCCTGGGTTCGAGTCCTACGGCGGCCCCCTCCACCTCAGGGAGCCTGCTTCTCCCTCTGCCTGGGTCTTGGCCTCTCTCTGGGTCTCTCATGAATAAATAAGTAAAATCTTTAAAAAAAAAAAAAAAAACTCAACTGTCAGCACCAGTGAGGATGTAGTGACACAAGACTCACAAAATGCTGACAAAGGTATAAATTTGTGCATATTTTCTGGAACATGTGTTGAGCACTGTTAAAATATTTTAAATGTCAGACGTCTTAATTCTGCTCCTAGGAAATTTTCCTTAACAAAATTGTCAGAAACCTGGATGGAGATTCATTCGAAAATATATACACGTAAGTATTATTTTTAATAACCACAAACTAGTCAAATCCTAATGCATTGTGACACATTTTCAATCAGAGTACTATATTTACATTAAAAATAATATTTGCTTTACTTATATAATGTCATGGGGAAACGTCACCATCTGCTGTTAAGAAAACAAAACTAGGAGGCAAATGTTCAAACACTTTTCTGTCAACTATGTAGAAAAAATAACGGTGCAACGAGTTGTTTCGTTGCTTACTTACTAATTACTCACTAATTGCATTGCTGGATCTGATATTTTCCCCACTTTACCGTTTCCTGTACTCGCACTCTCACTATTAACAAGCACATATTACTCTGACAATCAGAAAAAAAAAATCTAAGAAAAAAACTAAAAACTTGACTTTAATGGAGTTAAAAGACAGTGACTGGAGGCCACCCACAACCTGTAGGCTGCAGTTCTGGCCAAAATAAAAGAGAAGAAGGTTTTGAGAGAAAGCACGCACAAATGAGATCCAATATAACCTAGTCTGTATGCAAATTCAGCTTTCTAAACGCATTTATTCTCAGAATCTAAAAAAGAAAACAAAGATGATGGTAAATACTAGAAGAGAGATCCAGCTAGCACGACGCTAGTGCGGCCCAAAGCTCCTGCGCACAGAGTCGACTCTGCTTCCCAACCTATTACTCAAAATAAACGCTGCCTTCCAAGGGCCATCCTGTAGAAACAGCACCTTCCTGGATCCCAGCCACAAGCAACCCCAGTGCTCCTTAAGGGGCAACTTACTGGGTCCCCCTGGAGGGCTCGGAGGGTGAGCGTCTGCCTCCGGCTCAGGTCGTGACCCCGGGGTCCTGAGATCGAGTCGGGCTCCCCACACGGAGCCTGCTTCTCCCTCTGCCTGTGTCTCTGCCTCTCTCTGTATGTCTCATGAATAAATAAATAAAATCTTAAGAAAAAAAAAAAAAAGGAAGCATCTTACAACCTTGACTATGCCGGTTGTAGGAGATACATCTTCAATTCCACCTGGCGCGTATTCTTCTCAACCCTCCCTCGCATTGGCCAAGAACAACTATCGCAGGCCTCGCATGAAATAACCACACCAAAAACCCTCCGTTTTGAAGTGACCCAAAGGAACTATAACTAAAAATCTAGGACTCAAAGAGAATTAGAAAAACAGAAGGCACATGACACTGCGCTAATGACCTCAAAACAACTGAGGGGAGGTTCCTGTTTGATTTCTTGCATGTTGCAAGGACGATTTCATTTAAAGAAAATTGCCCAATTTCTTGCCCCAGAGTTGATCATAATGGATTTTCTAAAAAATAATAATAATAATAATAACGTTTACTAATTTTCATAAATTTCTCGCAGCGACCATAGCATTTACAGAGCTACACTGCTATTGTAAAAAGGTCACAAGTTGTACCCCTCAGCATCCGAGACGTCCTCCTGCTGCTTCTCTGAGCTCTCGGCCGCAGCAACCCCTAACATGTGTCTATCCTAGGATGTCGGGAAGTTGTTTCTTGAGTTTGGGGAATTCTCAATAAAAATTCTAGGAAACCGAGCAGTTTCAAGGAAGCATATGAAGCACGCTCGTCATACTTTTCCTTTCAATTTATATTTCCTTTGGTGTTTTCTGATGCCAGAGATGACTGCACAAGAGAGGAATTACTGTTTTCCTCCATGGACTTTTTATAGTTTCAATTTTCACAAACACCTTGAGTTGCTCCTTTGTCTATCCTGATCTACATACACACGCTACAGAATGTTTTTTTCCTCAAGGAATACATGTAAATTACAACTGAAAGTAAAAATAAAAAGCGTTTCCACTTTATGAAAAAGAAGTCCGTTCCTTGGATTTCTGTGGCTTTGTTTCATTTTGAGACTGAGCTTGATTGCACCTTAGTCTCAGTATTTTTGAAAAGTTTCGATGAGTCACCCAAAAACACCGATCTACATCATTCTCTGATTTCCTTACATTGGTGAGACTATTCAGAAAGTGGATGGTTGGATTATATAGACTGTTTGGTTTTAAGCATCTCAGTTCCTCTAAAATTAACCTAATGATATAGAAAAAAGTAAGACACAGAATTTCTTCATCTTATATGGACAAACATGCGCAAACTATGACTCACAGGCCAAACCTCACCCACCACCTGTTTTGTAAATAAAGTTTTATTGGGAGAGAGTCGCGCCCATCCACGTCTCTGGCAGGAGTAAAGGCAATAGTCTCGATAGATGATTTGGCTCATAAGGGCTAAGATATTTAGTATCTGGCTCTTTTCAGAAAAAAAAAATCTGCCTTCCTCTGTTATGTGAGGTGTTGTCTGTCCTTAGAAAATGCCTTAAACATTTTATGACAAACAGCATCGTCTTTTATAACCAAGATATTCGCGTTTAAAATTCCGAGGGTGGGACACCTGGGTGGCTTATCGGTTGAGCATCTGCCTTTGGCTCAGCGCCTGATCCCGGATTCCTGGGGTCAAGTCCCACATCGGGCTCCATGCATGGAGCCTGCTTCTCTTCCCTCTGCCTCTCCTGTGTCTCTCATGAATAAATAAATAAAATCTTAATAAAATAAAATAAAATAAAATAAAATAAAATAAAATAAAATAAAATTAAATTAAATTAAATTAAATTAAATTAAATTAAATTAAATTAAAATAAAATAATAAAATAAAATATAAATAAAATAATAAAATAAAATAATAAAATAAATTATAAATAAAATAATAAAATAAAGTAAATTAAATAAATAAAATAAAATAATAAAATATAATATAAATAAAATAATAAAATATAAATAAAATAAAATAATAAAATAAAATAAATAAAATAAAATAAAATTCCAAGGGTGTGTTTTATATATAAAACATGCTAACTGGTTTCCCACATCTTCCGTATCACTAATGACACTATTACATAAGAGAGTCTTTTACTGTATGATAGGATTCTCGAAAACTTACTTCTACAACCGCCTACATGCTGCCATTGTCGTCTTTGCTTCCTGCGACAGTAGCAGCATAGCACCTGATGGCATATTGCTTTAAAGAGCCAGGTGGCGATATACAGGAATGCATCCTATGGGAGTCACAGGTAGGGATTAACAGATCCAAAATTATGTACTGAATAATGCTCCTTTCTTTGCATTTATGATTATCTCCACACCTGATTACACCTGGAAGACAGGGCGACTCATCTGGAGAAAGCTTCAGAAGTCCATGGGAATTTTTTTGGATTAATCTTTCCTAAGATCTTCAGACTCCCCCATAATTTAACTCCCATCCGTGTTGACTATGGCTACTTCATTTTGGAAGACAAACGATCACACATCGTCTAAAAGAAGCTACAACATTTCATGCAGTTCTCTAGTGGAATGTCTTTCATTTCCCCGAAAATAGCACAGAGCAAATGTGATGTCAAAGGTATTTGTAGACTTGATACGAAGTTACTGACCAGCTTCACGGAAGATGCTGAAAAAAGGTCACAAATACATCTATTCTAACAGTGGAGTCGCAAAGTGTCCAGTCAGATGCTCAGTAGCAAAACACAACATTACAAACATCATATTCCCAAGGCATATGTGATTTTGAAGGGGTTCGAATGTGCCAAACGACTACACCATTACAAAACCCTGAAGGAGGATATTTCCTATTTTTATTTCCTATTTTTAAAAAAGGTAGTCGTACTTATGCCATTTCTAAAAGTTAAACAGTATAATTCCTATTTTATAAAATAAGAAACATCTAAACCAAAATTCAGTATGGCCCAGGATCCACAGGATATTTAGGTCAATAACACAATTATCTATATGATCTTATTTCTGACTCTTACCGATTTAATAGAAGTTTCATATAATTCTAAACCCAAAAAAGCATAGCCATTTGATATCTATGTCCACTCTCTGGAATCTTCCTGAATGATCTAAAATATTTATTCAAAACCTATCATGTATAAGGACTTCATAACTGGTTTTGATCCTTAAGGAACTTGCCAACCGGTGAAGGGAAACCTCAAACAACTAACTGATGCTCTTAGTGTTTGAAGAGAAAAATAAAGAAAGGCTCGTGTTAAAACACAGTGTGAGGCAATTAATTCTCAAGACAGGAAGAGGATGAGGGATCAGGGAAGACTTGGGTGAGAAGGTCACCTCTGAGGAGTAGTGTTCCTCTAGCAAAGTGCACGCCGCTTGCAGAGGCTCAGCATCCAAGAAGGTGGATGAGGAATGCATGATATTTTAAGAGGATTTTGAACGTGGCTTAACTGTTGCCCTGGAATTGGTGAACAGAACGCAATGTTGGGGATAAAGGAGCGTTAAGCCGCCCCATATTCTAGAGAGAGACTCATAGCTAAGTCCCGATCCCGCTCCAGAGCCAACTCAGAGGCAGACAAGCCCTTATGACTTCTACTTCCTCCAAACCACCAACGTCACCCCAAGAACCCCCCTAAGTCCATATACAGAAGACAAAAATACCAGGAAGGAAGAGAAAGGCACTGGCTAGAGACAGCAGCCAGGAGCATGAGGCAAAAATGCTACAGGACAATACGTAAAAGAGGCTGCGCTACAGACTGAGCTGCTTCCCCCCAAATTCTTCTGTTGAAGCCCTAACCCCACTGCGATGGCATCTGGAGATGAGGCTTTGGAGATGTGATTAGGGTTGAATGAGGTCATAAGGGTGGGGGCTCCAGGACTGGATTAGGGTCCCTATAAGAAGAGACACCGGAGACCTTACTGTCCCCTCTCTCTCCAGCATTTCAGGACACAGCAAGAGGGCAGCCGTTTGCACACCAAGAGGAATTCACACGGGGGAAGCAAACAGCTGCCCCCCGACCTTGGACTTCTCGGCCTCCAGGAGCCCAGGGAGGCTATTTTGTCATGAGAGGAGGCTGGCATCTCGTCTCCCGAGTAGACATCCTATCAGCTCAAGGGACTGCTGCTTTGCTGCTAAGCCCAGCCGACCAAAGGGGGAAAAAGATAATGGAGAAAAACATCAGATGCTATTTGCGGTGTTGGGTTCAGCAAGGCTATGGATCAAAGCTGGACTCTTTGCAAGGGGACTCAGATAGTGGGGCCTGGTGGGCCATCCCACCCGCAGAGGGGGCGGAGGGGGTGGGGGGGTTAGGCCCAGGCACACGGAGGGCCAACGGAGGGACCACCGTACGGGGGAAGAACTCACACGCGTCCCACAGAAATGCCCCGCTTTGGAACGCGCCCACACGGGGGCGGGGGGCATCATCAGTGATGAGCTACTATTGGCCAGAAAGAGAAGCAACGACCAACAGAGAATGATCTCAAATCCGAAGACATCCGGCCCCTTTGCCCTACGTTCCCCCTCAGTCCCAAGTTCCATCAAGTGAAAACCAGAAGGAGGCTGGCGGCCACGGAAACTCGAACGGCACCCCCTTCCCCTCCTGGTCCCACGGCTCTAACGTGAACCTGAGGAACAGATGAAGGGGAGACAGGGCTTTGGACGGACCCCACAATCAAATTGTCGGGAGTAACCAGCGTGCTATAGGATCTGATGCTGCGCAGCATGAATCACTGCAAAAGGATTACGAGGGGGGCGGCTCCAGGAACATGTAAGAGTCGCCAGAAACACAACTTCGACACCATCCGTTATGGAGGAAGGAGAGTCCACGACTGGTCAGAAGAGATGGATTTGTTTTGGGTCTATTTCAGGCAAATTCCTATCGCCATCATTTTCTCCCACCGTCTAACACTATCTTCTCTACCTTTTTTTTTTTTTCTGTAAATTTATTTTTTATTGGTGTTCAATCTGCCAACATATAGAATAACACCCAGTGCTCATCCCGTCAAGTGCCCGTCACCCAGTCACCGCCACCCCCTCCCTACCTTATTCCCTTGCAAATCCCCCTTTTCAACACTCTCTCACCTGATCCATTGTTCGTATGCAAAAATAACAAAGAATTCTTGTTAAACTTTGTGTCGAAGGAAAAGATTAAAGTTTTTGAGAAGAACATTCAATATAAAAGTTGTTCTTGGACACAGCCATCAATGTAAGCATGTTTTGGGGGGTTATTTTTTTCTTTTTCATCTCGACCCGGGCGTCCTGTTCATGTACCAGCCAACCCCTCACCCTGGTTTTACTCCCACTACACTGGTCTGTCTCCTTCAGCATCTCCTCACTGCTTTGAGATTTTTTTTCTGAAATATTTTCCCATCCTCTCCACGCGGCTCCATCGAGTGTTCCAGGCACACCTACGAGAGGCCCATCCTTAGACTCTTTTCTGTTCCTGGTCAGGAAATAAGCTTCCTTGACAGCCAGGACAAGCCAGGAATTCTGACAGGAGATGAGAATGCATTTAGCCAAGATGCGAGAAGGCACAGGATGGACCCATCTGGGGACACCCCTGAGAAGCCACTACGGCTTTTTATGCTACACCTGTTGACCCCGGAGCTTCAAAAGCGAGGATGGAAAAGAGCACCTAGAAGCACGGCGCGAGGCTGCTGGGACTCCTGATCCTTGTCTCATCCTTGACCTATTGGCGACGCCTTGGACCAAGGTTTCCCAGCTGGGGAGAGTTCAGGCGGCTTCCCCAGGGAATATCTAGGAAGAGGGAACCAAGAGATTTAAAACACAAAAGAGACTCTAACTCAGCTCTCGTGCCCTTGTGCCCCAAGAATCTGCCCGAGGTTCAGTGACATCCTCCTAGAAACGGGCCCCGCCGTCCCTCCTCCGTGGCCGCCCAGCGGGATTCCCGACGGCGAGGGCTGACCTGGCCTGTCGCTGCCCCCGGGGGGCCACATACATGTTCGGGAAGACACACCTTGGACCGTGGAGCTCAATCAGTGCATATTTAACTAGAATTAGAAACAAAGAAAGTGGGGCAGTCCCAAGGGCTTCCAGCTGGGCCTCCACACATCAGAGAAAGGAGTCGGGTCACCAAGTAACCCCGCGACTTGCTCTGAACAGCAGGGATCTTGACATTCCCAGGAAGGAGCCGGGAAAGCGGGGGCACCTGGTCCTCCGAGGGCAGCTCCAGGGGGGGTGTCTCCCCAGCACAGGCCCACAGCACCACTCGGGGACCGGCCGCCTCCCTGGAGCTGGAACATCACACTGGCTCCCTCTCCGTCTGCCTCTCCCTGGGCTCCTGCTCTCTCTTGCTCGCTCTCTCCGTTTCAAATAAATAAATAAAATCTTAAAGTACCAGTTTACAGTGCTTTCGTCTTCAGGAAAGACTTTTTTTTCCTTAAAGATTTTATTTATTTATTCATGAGACACAGAGAGAGAGGCAGAGACCCAGGCAGAGGGAGAAGCAGCCCCCCCCGTGGCCGGTGACCCACGGCCACCTGCCACAGGCTGGGGGACAGCCCGCCACCGTGCCTCTTGCGGCCGCCGAGGGCCACCTGCCAGGAGGAGCGACAGCGGGGGACACAGTGGGGCCCGGCAGGCACTCGCCACCAATCCCTTCCAGACCAGGGAGGTGAGGTTACCTCAACGCCCACGAATACCTTGTCATGAAGTCAAGGACAAGCAGCAGCAGCCCCCGGAAGGCGGGGTGGCTCCTTGACATTCCACACGCGTGCCCGTCGGCCACGTGGGCCTGGGTGCCCTGTCCCCGCCGAGTCGCCGGGCTGTGGCCGCCCTTCCCCAGCACCCACCCCACTAGGAAGCCGTGGAGCCAACACGCCGGCAGGGAGGCCTTGCCACCCCTTCTTTCTTTCTGACCTTTGCTTTTTCATTTCTCTCTGCTTTTGATCAACCCTTCCACACTCCTCAGCTTTTGTGCAAAGAGAAGTTGGGTCACAGAGACCTCATCAGACACTCAGGGCGCCCCGTCCCTTCTGTGTGATTGCACGTTCGTGGCAGCGCCGAAAATCCAGCCCCTTCCCGTTGGGTGCATTTGTACAGAACACCCCAAGTGGCTGCTTTTTTCTAGTCGAAAACGTCACATTTCTTTTGAAGGTTTTCCCCCCTCCAAGGGGCTTACGATGGGTGGCCGTCTTTCTGTACCAGGGCCGTCCCTACATAACAGAGAATGTCCTACTAACTCAAATGACTAAATTAATAGAAGGTTTGACAAACATGGAACGGGAGCAAATGAAACTGAAAACTCTTTTTTAAAATACATTTTTTTAAAGATTTTATCTATTTATTCCTGAGAGACACAGAGGGAGAGGCAGAGACCCAGGCAGAGGGAGAAGCAGGCTCCATGCGGGGAGCCCTACGCGGGACTTGATCCCGGGACCCTGGGGTCATACCCTGGGCCGAAGGCAGGTGCTCCACCGCTAAGCCGCCCAGCTGCCGTGAGAAGGCTTGTAGAATATATCATCTGGGATAGAAAATAATCTCCCTTTGGCTACAGGCCATAGCCCTCTAGGCAACTACCATTAACTGTGCCACTACCATGAGCTCGGCCCACAGACATCCACTTCTATAGACACACAAGGCATCTCTGCACCTGTTGCGTAAACCATAGCAAGGGCGTTCACAATTTTTTCTTTTCCAGGACACCCTGCAGGCTACCATCTTCACAAAAAGTCACAATTTCCAAAACTACAGTTTACGCAACACTGAGATGAAAGGCTCCTTGAGGAACTCTGGAGCCTCCTTAATCCTACCAAAACCACAGAATGGCCTCAAAGCCCAGAGAACCAGGTGCAGCTCCTGGTGCCGTCTTTAGACAGCGATGGGACCTTAGCAAGGTACATCGTGTCTCTTAACCTCTTTCTTTATCTTTAAAATAAAGAAACCAGAGTAGACAGCGTCCAAAGTCCTTCCCAGCATCTAAGTACATCTATTAAGGTCACAGGTAGCTTATCAGCATCAACCTCAGCCATGTTATATTAATCATCAGGACCATCCGATTTGACACCTGAGGGAATTCCTCTGCTCTAACCGTCTTAGTTTCCCAGAAATAAATGAAGTCCAGAGAAACTAAATGTATTGTCCGGTTTTACACCCAGAGGTAAGGCTGGGGTTCACCGTGTGTCGCCTTGGGTTCCCGGTTTAAGCCTCCACTAGTAGCTCATTCAGCTAACAGGGAGCGCACGGCGCGCGCCAGGCACTGGGCTGCCTCTCCCTATTAGTTTCAGTTTCAAAACAGGTCAATGAAATGGCAGTATTAGTGGAACTTGAATGGTTTTAATTTCACATCTCCGCTCCAACCATCCTACACCAACACTAGCACCGCCAGCAAACGGCTGCAATAATGCAATGGTCTTCACTCTCCGTATTTCCAAATAGCGACTTTTTGGGTCAGAACCACTAAAGTCAACATGTCACCCATAACGACTCTGTGTCACCCTAACCCACTGCAGCCCAGCTGATAACTTCTCTACCTTGGAGGAAGCCAGAAGCTTCACAATCTGCTTTCCCCTGTGGCTAAGCCATCACACTCTTGCTTTGGGATCTCTGTCCAATGTGGTTTGATGATAATAATGGTAAATATTGTCATATATCTACATGTCTACTGTTTCTTGGATGATTCACTTGGAGAAAGGAGAAAAATTAATCCCACACGGTTCCAAGTTAAATGAAGAACCTGTAAGAACAACGAGCTTTTTCTTTGGAAATCTGCCCTGTAGGTTCCAGAGAAATAAAAAGGTTTGTCAAATGCCAATCCGTGCTCCAGAGCTAATGCCCGAACTATAAAAAACCCGTTGGGAGAGAGAAGGAAATTGTATCTTGGTTTGGAAGACTAGAGTTGAACAGTCAGGGGCCAGAAGTAGAGGATGAGATGAGGAAGAAGGTTCTAGTTATAGTTATACCCTGTTTTCTCCTCTATTTTCCTTCAAAGGTAGGATTAGGAGATGCTTGTTTTACTGCACGTATTAACCTCGACTGGCACTTTCTGGCTGCATCTGTATTGCATTACAGATGCATCATCTGGCTGCATCTGCATACCCTCGACCCAAGTAATTACTCTTCGAATCACTGCTGCAAGAAAGACAGGTACCTAGAACAAGGGACTGGGAAAAATCCTTGGAGAACAAGGTATTGGAATCGTAGAGAGTTAGAGAGTCGTCAAATCCAGAAGAGGCTCTGCAGTTGAGGACGTAAGCTACAGTCAAGGGTTTTGTCTCGAGGCTGATAATACCTGTCAATGATGACCTCCATTAACAGAGAAGAAGTCTACAGGGAAGAGTATAGAGTGGGGTCTCTATAAAGTCAAAACCGGAAAAAAGTAGGCCAAGTGGGAAAAGACAAATGGAACAGATAAAACAAAAATTAAAAAAAGTAAACAAATACTTGGTAGAACAGAAGAAGGATTTTGAAAATATGAAGACATAACTGGGTATAATAAATATAAAAAAAACCCCACAAGTGATAAAAGTAAAGATTTAGGTAGATATCCTGAACGTCAGAATGAGCACTGCCAGAAAGTGGTGGTATCCTGCAAGGTATTAGGAACAAACACTTAGACGGGGAAAATAAAGGAAGAATGAAGGGTAGATGGAAGATGAAAGTAGTAATTTCAACTCTGTCTACTTGCAGTCTGAAAAAAAAGTAAGACAATAAATGAAAAGATAGTAATCAAGGTTTTTCCAAAATTCTATACAGAAGCCCTCAAAACAAAGATAAGAGTAGCAAAAAATAAATAAATAAATAAATTCATTACAAATACATCCTACTCACCGCCAGGCATATGTTAGCGGCATCCAAAAGGCTTCAGGCCCTCCAAAGAGGACACACTAATGGCCAACAGACATAAGAAAAGATGTTCAACATCACTGATCATCGGGGAAATGCAAATCAAAAATCACAGCGAGGTATCACCTCACCCCCGTCCACATGGCTAAATTTAAAACCACAAGAAACCGCATGCATGTATTGGCGAGGACGTGGAGAAAAAGGAGACCTCCTGCACCGTTGGTGGGAATGCAAGCTGGTGCTGTGCCTGTGGAAAGGACCATGGAGGTTCTCCAAAAGCTTAAAACTAGAGTCACTGTATGATCCAGTAATTCCACGACGTAGCATTTACCCCCAAGGATACAAAAACACTAATTTGAAAAGATAGATGCACCCCTCATGTTTATTGCAGCAGTATCTACAATAGCTGAATTATGGAAGCACCCCGTGTCCACTGATAGGTGACCAGATAAAGTAGATGTGGTCTATATATTTTATATACATATTATACGTACATATATACATTATCTGTATACATACATTATATACATAAATATACATATATACATTATATACATATATAATATATACATATTATATACTTATATACATGTATATACTTATATACATGTATTATAAACCTATATACATTATATATAATATATACATACATTATATACGTGTATACATAATGTATACACGTATAATATGTATATATTATATATGTATATAATGTATATAAAGTATACATGTATATAATGTATGTATATATTATATATAATATGTATATTATATTATACATATATGTATATATTATATTATACATATATACACAGTATATATGTATATATACCCATAATATATATACATAAACACATAATGGAATATTACTCACTTGTAAAAATGAATGAAATCTTGCCTTTTACAACAACATGCATGGTTCTAGAGAGTCTTATGCTAAGTGAAATATGCCAGTAAAAGACAAGTATCATAGGATTTCACGCATGCGTGTAATTTTTAGAAACAAATGAATAAAGAAAAAAAGAGAAACCAAAAGAAGCAGACTCTTAAGTATAGAAAACAAACAGAGGGTTAGCAGAGGAGAGGCGGGGGTGGGGGTGGGGAATAGGACCAGGGGAGAAAGAGCACACTTACGACGAGCACTGGGTAGTGTACAGAAGTGCTGGATCACTATGTTGTACCCCTGAAACTATGGTAACTCTACTGGAATGTTAAAAAAAAATCAAGCCAAAGAGAAACCAACCATATTCATCAGAGTGAAAAAGCAAAGGTCAGAGTGACATCATGCTTCTTGAAAGAAACAACAGATGCGAGATAATGGAGCAGAGTCCCCACGATGCTGAAGAAGAATAACTTGGTACCTAGAATTAAATACCTAGATGAACCATTATGTGCACGTGAAGGCAAAATCAATACATTTACAGGCATAGAAGAGGTCAGGAAAGTTCACCCTTTATGGCCCATTTGAGGTAATCTTTGGAGAAAGCACGAGACACAGGAAGCAAAGATAAGTAAAGAATTTTATGTTTAGTGTTTTAAATAAGCAAAACTTAGGAAGCACCTCGAATGCTGCCTGGCACAGAGGGAGCACTCAGGAAAAATGAGCGGCTATTACCTCCGTTTTCAGTACTTTGTCAAGTAGTTGCGCAGATACGGACATACTCATCCTTCTCCAAAACTGAAGGAAAAGCTTTTTAAGGCTCTTTATGAAGAATGCGTTTACTAGAGACTATTGAGCAGATATCATTCATTCATTCATTCATTGCTGCGTCTGGAAGATCCTATACGATCTTATGAAGCTCTTACCCAAAGCCTCATAGCAAGTGTTCCTGCACGCTCCCATGAACGCGGAATTGGTGGGTTTGTCTAATGTTGGACTATCCCTCCAGTCCTCAGGGAAATCCCATTCGATCCTGATACGCGTCTCCCTGGTGGGGGCGGCTGGGCCCTGGGTTTTCCTGGTGGGTCAGCTAATGTTTTATTTAGTATTAAAAAAAAGCTCCTGGATTTTTGTTTCTCTGTCGGACAGCCTTGCTGAGCTTGCAGATTCGTCTTCCTAGTTGTTCGTTTTCATTGCTTTCACTTATAAATAATGATGATTTCATCTCGTCCCTCTCTGTCTTCATGCCCCTTCTGAGTGTTCCGGTGAAGCGCGCGGTCTTTGGAGAGCCTTCGCCGTGGGCCCCGGGCATACGGTCCTGGTTGCTTCGGCACCACCTGAAACGTCGTGACAAAAGCACGCCGAGGAGTTCACCAGGGCTCCACGGGCCAAAGTGCTTGGCCTGGAGCCAACAATAAATGTTAACTGACTATTGAAAATATTTACTCAGTAGAGTCCAGAACCAGAGATACCGGAGGGCAAGTGATGTGATGAGCATGCGACTGATGAGTCACCGAACTTTATATCCGAAACTGGTGACACAGTCAATGCTAGTTAACTGAATTCAAATTACAAACAACAACAACAACAACAACAACAACAACAACAAAAACCATAGGGAACACCTAATCCAATCGTGAGAGTTTAGGAAAGCACCCCGGAGGAGACAATAGGAAACCGAGAGCGCTGGACCAGCTGGGGAGGCAGTGGGTGGGGGAGGCCGGCGGGTAGATCACCCCCCAGGGTAGGCCTGTGGGCCCCCCGCTCAGCCAGCGCCCAGAGCCTGGCTCGTCGAGGTCGGGCAGCTGCTCGGTGGGAGCACACGGAGGACCAGCCCTTCCCGTGCAAAGATGAATTGCTCCAGCGGATCAGAGCTGCAGGAACGAACCACATCTGAGTCAGCCTTTACCCCTCAGAGTGCTTGGCAAGGGCCGTGAACCGAGAAAGTGCCCGATAATGCTCGCTGCTCCTAGGCAGCTTTCCGGCCTGTGGCTCGCCTGCCTGATGGAAAACCACAGCCGGGAGCCAATACTTTATAAACCGCGGAGGCTCCGAGTAATGTGGCTCCAATTAAGAAAGGTCAAGGTTTAGAGGAGAGAGACCTCGACATCACATCTAAATCAGCCGTGGGAAAAACCGCATGTCTCAGGTCTTAGAGGTCCTTCTCAAAACAATGAGAAGAGGATCTTGCTTCCCAGGGGTGAAGTCTAAAGAGCTAAAATACAGATTCTTAAAAATCTGACATGCGAGGTTACTGCAAATTTTAACGTGACATAATAAAGTTGGTATGACTATGCATTTGTTTCCTTGGATTCGCAGAAGGAGCACTAAATAAATTAAATATTAACAATACTACTTTTAAAAAAAAAAGAAATTTTAAGGGACGCCTCGGTGGCTCAGCGGTTGAGCACCTGCCTTCAGCCCAGGGCATGACCCTGTGGTCCTGGGATCGGGTCCGGTATCGGGCTCCCTCCAGGGAGAGCCGGCTTCTCCCTCCGCCTATGTCTCTGCCTCTCTCTCTGTGTGTCTCATGAATAAATAAATAAAAATCTTTTAAAAAAATAAAAATACAATATTACTCTTTGCACAAAATTTTTCTCAGCTTTTTTTGTATTTTGAAGTCCTTTCTTCAAAATACTTGGCAAACAGAATTCAGAAAATGAAAAAAGAAAAAATTTTTAAAAAATGAAAAGATTTCTATTTTAAATTTAGCAACCAGGGTGTGTCTTGGTTCTATTTCCTTTCATTTATTGAAATATTTACTTTGTAATTCGTAAAATTATCCCCTCCATAAAAACTGGCACAAAATCTGAAACAGCACTCCCTTTCTTTTTTTTTTTTTTTTTTGCTATAAAAGGCTCAGGCTAATCTAAAAAGCTCATATGCACCATTCTAAAAAATGAATGGAAAGATTCTATCAGTAGCCTGGCCCAAAATAGATCCTCAGGAAATTCTATTTCCCTTCCTGACCCTGACAGTAAGGCATGCCGGGAACGGTTTTCCACCAGTGACATGATTGCCGGTGATTTATTTCGAGTCAAACCTAGTCAAGCTCCTTTTCTCAAAACTTTAGATCACTGGACCCCTCAGCAACATGTGATAGATTATGGACAACAAAAATAACACCGTGAAAGATACACCGTGAGCCAGGCGAGGTGCTGGGCATGTAAGGAGGCCGTGTTCCCCGAACTGCAGCCCCTCCAACCCCATCATCACAACCCTTGTCATCTTTGCACCACTTCCGTCGTTTGCTCAAGAGGAGGGTCTATACGAACGCAAGTCCACATAATAGAATACTCCGGATATTATTAGAGAGGTATCCGTTGGGAGGAGACGGAACAAAGGAGAAATGCAGTCAGTATTTCCAGGGGCTACAGAGGAGGGGAAATCGGGGCTTCACCCGGAGAGCTCCAAAGAGGAGATGACTCTACAAAGACTGGTGTATTAAAGAAAAAAAAAAAAAAAGAACAAAAACTTAGATACAGAAATAGATTGGCGGTTGCCATCCCCAATAGATGGGGAGTGGGTGAAATGGGAAGGGGGTAAAGGAAATCATAAGGCACACACTTAGTGTCATGAGATAAATCAGCCACGGGAACATAATGCACAGCATGGTGACTGTATTGCACATTTGAAAGTTTCTAGAAGCGTAAGCAAGCCTCTCTTGCATGAGGGCCTCAGGGGTGGGGGGTTTGTGGGGAGGGACACAGAATTCAGTCCATAACTGTTACCTTTCCAAAAGCTGATAAAAATATGAATGGCAACATGTGACCCTAAGAGTCCTGGATGCAGTGCTAGAGACCACCAGTGCGGCGGATGGTCGGTCGCAGGTGCGCGGAGGAGAGTCCAAGCGCGGGGCTGGTGGGGGGCCGCAGCAGGAGAGCGGGTTGGGACCACCTCGCTGCAACGGGGCGAGCTCCGAACCAAGCCCAGGAGGCAGGGGAGCAGGCTGTGCCTGCAAGCAGCCTGGGGGGCAGCAAGTTCAAGGACCCCAAGGTCAGAGCAGAGCAGCGTGCGTGATGGGCAGGAAGGAAGAGTCGTAGGGAAGATGAGAGACAGAAGCACCCTCGGGGCCACCCGGACCGTGGTAATGGGAGTCGGCTTTTACAGAAGGAGATGAGGGGGCGCAGGAGGCTCTGGGCAGAGCAGTGGTGCGACAGTGTTCTCACGGGGTCACAGCATGTGGTTGTGGTGTCCAGGGACGGTCGCCATCACCAGCACCCCCTGCATGAATGAGCCTGGCGGGTGCCCATGGAGGGCCCGCCAGGGGGCGGGGTGAGGGACCCCAGGCGACAGGCCTGCCCCATGTCCGTGGCCGGCTCAGTCCTTGGTCAACCGGACAAATGGTCCTGGTGTCCCCACACGCAGGCTGGCGGAGCCTGTCGCCCAGCAGGTAGGCACCGACTCTGAGCTGACTTGCGCCCCGACAGGGGCGACCCTGCTGCAACCTGGGGGAGACAACACACACCTCGGGCCTTGCCGACCGGCCAGCAGCTTCCCGGTGCGGCGCGGGTCCCATCGAGCTGCCTGGGCACTGCCCGGGGGAAAGAGGGACCAACATGTCCAAGTGGAGTCTACAGGAAATTCCTCAACCCTGGACTTGCCAGACTGCAAAGTAAGACTTGTCATCCCTCTTGCCTCTCCAGACGGCCAAACATTTAGGACGAAGTTCAAATTCAAGGTCCAATAGCACAAGGCGCTCTCGGGTTAAAGATCAAATCAAGCGCGTGGCTGGAAGATGCCTCATTAAGACCTCAGATGAGGCCGTGACCCTGGGGTCCCGGGATCGAGTCTCACCTCGGGTCCCTGCATGGGGCCTGCTTCTCCCTCTGCCTGTGTCTCTGCCTCTCTCTCTGCGTCTCTCATGAATAAATGAATAAAATCTTTAAAAAAATAAAATAAAAAGACCTGAGATGAAGGTAGTGCCTCATAAACTGGGTCAGCGTGACCAAAGCCCTTGGAAAACCTGTAGGGGCTTGTACCAGCACTTTCTGACTTGCATCCAAAGTAAAGCCGGGGGTGTCCCGAGAGTCCCATGGGCCCATCCTTCCCTAATGGAGGGAACCTTGATGGAAGGCTTCCTAGGAAGCCCTCAAGCTGTTGAAGAAAACTTTACTAAGAAAAGCTCACCAGCAGGTAAACAAAAGCAAACACCCAAAAGGTCCCTACGGACCCAACTCCCAGCAGGAAGGGCTACCCCAGCTGCCGACAAGAGCTCGTTCTTCTGGAAAAGAACTACGGGCTCAAAGGAGGGGCCTTTGATTTTGCAGCCAGCTGGGGCGGGGGGGGCAGGGGGCCGGAGGCTGGGGGCCGGGGTCCAGGGGCTGGGGGCCGGGGGATGCCAGGTGTGCCGCAGGCCCTGGGCCCAGCCAGCCACCTGGTGGTGGGCCAGGATGTGGGTGCGACAAGCAGAAAGGTGAGGGCGCCTCTGAGATTGGCTGGTGGCCATGTAGGCGACGCCAAGAGCCAAGGGCCTCAGGGCAAGGAGGGGCTGGGAAGCTGTCGGGGTGTGGGTGCTGCGCCGGGAGTCTCAGGAGCCCAGACACCTGCTCCTGAAGCCCGGCTCCGTTGCAGGGGTGGGGGCTCAGGGACGTCACCACTGGGTTCACCTCTCAGGTCCCTCGGACCCACCAGAGGGCCTAGCCCCGCGAGGCGGCTGAGACCCCGGGGCAGCGAGCCATCATCACCTGCCACCTGCCACCTGCCAGCCGGGAAGGGCCAGGCACCAAGCCCCCAACCCCTCTGTTTGGGGCTCAGGGGTGAGGCCGAAAGGGGTGCAGGGGGGGCAGGCCCACGGGGACTGAAGGATCCAGGCCCTGCGGACCCCAAGCCCCACCACGGGGTCTGGCCCTGCGGCTTCCTGGCTGGGGACACGGGAGGGGACTGCACGCGGAAGGCACGACTGACTGGGAGGCCTTGCCTGCGGAGCGCGGCCGAGGAAGCGGGCGGCCGGGGCCACGCAGAGCCAGAGGCAGCCGCTCGCTGTTGCTGCGTGTGGGACAGAGAGGGCGACACGCCCATGGCAGGGACGCGAGCACTGGGGACAGACGACCGGGCACGGGGATGCATCCTGGGCACCCCGAGCTGCGGCGGGGCCAGGCTGCTGCCTCCCCTCCCACTGGCTCCTTCCCCAGTGAATCCCCCCAGACCAGTCCCCCAGTGCCCGTGTCCACCGCGATCCCCGCCGCAGTCGCTCCATCAGGTCTCCACCTGCCCCGTGTCCCCCCGCCTAGCCGCGCAGTGTCCGGGCCACGTCCCCGCTGCAGGCCCCCCAGACCAGCCATGTGACTTACCTTCGGCCACTCTCACACTGTCAAGGGTTCCTTCCAAGTGTGACCATGGAGACACACATCGCAGCGTGCATTCACAGAGACAAAAGCCCTCACAGCACCCAATACACCTAGCAGGGGGACAACGCCATTCCCCCTGGGGGGGCTGGGGCATGGCCACTTTCAGCCAGGTGGAAGGACGGCAAGGGGGGTGTGGGAGCAGCAGGTGCGTCCAGGCCGGCAGGTGCGTCCAGGGCCTGCAGGTACATCTAGGGTCAGCAGGTGCGTCCACGGTCAGCAGGTGCGTCCAGGGCCTGCTGCTGCGTCCAGGGCCCGCAGGTGCATCTAGGGTCAGCAGGTGCGTCCAGGGCCGGCAGGTGCGTCCAGGGCCGGCAGGAGCATCCAGGGTCGGCAGGTACATCCAGAGTCGGCAGGAGCATCCAGGGTCAGCAGGTGCATCCAGCGTCGGCAGGTGCGTCCAGAGTTGGCAGGTGCATCCAGCATCGGCAGGTGCGTCCAGAGTTGGCAGGTGCATCCAGGGCCAGCAGGTGCATCCAGGGTCAGCAGGTATGTCTAGGGCCCACAGGTGCCTCCAGGGCCAGCAGGTGCACCCAGGGCCCGCAGGTGCATCCAGGGTCAGCAGATGCGTCCAGGGCCGGCAGGTGCGTCCAGGGTCTGGAGAGCCGTCGGGCTGAGGCCACCTGGACACCATCCTGTCCAAGCTGGAGGAAAAGCCTCGCAGAGGCCAGTGCCCCCCACCCCAGCCTCCCTCACACACGCTCTGGGTTCTGACACTACGGCCACCCAAGGGCCGGGCGACCGGCAGCGCGGGGTCAGAGGCCCTCAAAGTGGACCACGGCCACCCCGGGGAGCCCACAGCTCTCCAAGGTCCCCAGGGGGTGTAGAGAGTTCTAAAGGAACCAATTTCCAGATGCACTATGTCCACGGGGACCCTTGATTTAATGAGGGATACGCCTGAAATGTGCCAACAGCAAGCATTTTCTGGAACGTTCTCCTTTCCCACTTCCCCTTTCATAATTACCCTCCTTCCGTTTTACCAAAGAAAAGCGCATCCCTCTCCCATTCAGAATCTTACCATGTGCCCTGCCTCCCCAGGATGCCAAATAGGGGGCAAATGTGGAAAACTGATACTAGAGAAACCTTCCAGGAAGGCATCAATGTTAATGCTACTCATGTCTACATTCACGATGCACATTTCCAATACGGTTTAGTTTTATGACTCATAATTACTCATCGAAAGCTAATGAATTGCTTTGATTACCTGTGTACTAATACTTAAAATAATAATATTGGGCAGCCCGAGTGGCTCAGCGGTTTAGCGCCGCCTTCAGCCCAGGGCGTGGTCCTGGAGACCCGGGATCGAGTCCCACGTTAGGCTCCCTGCAGGGAGCCTGCTTCTCCCTCTGCCTGGGTCTCTGCCTCTCTCTCTCTCTCTCTCTCTCTCATGAATAGATGAATAAAATCTTTAAAATAATAATAATTTAAAAATAATATTAAAATAGCAAAGAGTAATTTTAACAAGATTATTTTTAAAAATAATATAAATATACTACATATGAAATGTACATTTAAATTTATAGACTTTTTGTTGCTGAAGAGTAGGAAGAGCACAGAAGTGGGAAAAATGTATTGTAAAACTCCTAACTATGAAATACTCAGTTAAAGAATGATTGAACATTTTAGAGCTCAGAGCTAACAGTGCACAAGGGGTATTCCATTTTTTTTTTTTAACTATTAAAAGGTGTATGTGCAAAATGCCCAGTGAGAATGAAATGATGCAAGGGACCACTGAATGTGTCACAGGGCGTTTTTCCTGTATCACTGTGATAAGTAGAGCTTCCCTCACCAACCTTACAACCGTCATATTTTCTCCTTGTAGGATCATTTTCAGTTTCAATTCCTTTATTTAACAAAATATTTTCCTGTCACTCTCCTGATCCCTCCTGTAGTCTGTTAGCACTTGGAGAAACCTTAGCATCAGGAGAAGAATCAACCATGTACTGTTAGAACATGATCAGCTAATGGGCACTCAGACTTTTTAATCTATTTTTATATGGTCTATATACAAAATATACATTTTGTACATATATACATTGTACATACAATGTGTATATACATTGTACATGTATATATGTATATATATGTATATACATTGTACATATGTGTGTGTGTATATATGTACAATGTATATACATATATATGTATATGTATATGTATATGTATATGTATATGTATATGACTGGCAAAACACTCCTAGAGTCGCACTGGGATAAAACACTGAAAAATGTGTGCATACATATACCCTGTCTCCAGATAATAAAATGAGTATGGATAATAGCATCGATGAATTGAAATGAGACCAAAGCGCCTCTATTTCCTATTTCTGATTCCAGGACTGGGTAACTTGAAAAAAAAAAAAAAAGATAAAGCAAAATAATAAATAGACATAAATCACAAGAGTCGATTAGTAAAATTCACCATTAAATAGCCAGTGGTGAATATATTGCAGTACTAGCTAAAACTAGCTGGAATGTTCTCTCAACTGCCCTATGGGATGTTTCTATTCAATCCATTCAAATAGGATGGCAGCAAGCACTCAGCGTGGTTCCACCTCAGCCCCCAATAAAACGCAAGAGTTGGGATCCCTGGGTGGCGCAGCAGTTTAGCACCTGCCTTTGGCCCAGGGCGCGATCCTGGAGACCCGGGATCGAATCCCATATCAGGCTCCCGGTGCATGGAGCCTGCTTCTCCCTCTGCCTATGTCTCTGCCTCTCTCACTCTCTCTCTGTGTGACTATCATAAATAACAAAAAAAAAAAAAAAGAAAGAGTTAAAAATAAATAAATAAATAAATAATAAAATAAAATAAAAAGCAAGAGCTGCCTTCTTGCCAACCCTCATACCATAATGCCTCTGAACGAGCTTCTCGAGTCGTCGACTACACCACTTCGGTTGCAGCGTTATGGGAAAGGCCTCTGTTCTCTCTCCACAAATCCCAGCTTTCTACCTGGGCGGATGAATGCATAGGTAACTAGGCGGATTCTGACACAGGTCAACCCGCACATACCTCCGTCTTATCAGCCAAAAATGATGCAAATTAGAAAAATGTTTCCACTCAGGAACTATAAAAGAAATTCCTCTAAGGAACCAAACACATATAGAGACACTCGTGTGAATATTGGTTGATCATCAAGCTAATCGTTAAATATATGACTAATGATGTCACCCTGCAAGTTCCGTATGAGCAGCACTACTTGAAGTCCAACCTTCTATCATTATAACGCTGCATCCGAATGAAGTAGCGGTTGGTTGTCAGCAGCAAATTGGGGGAAATAGTCTTCTAGGGAAATATTATCCTTCATAAATACCAGTGATCTTAAACCTGCCCGGGTTCAAATCCCAGTCCTTGCAGTCAACTAGCTCTACATGTAGCTAAGGGAAAGTTATTTAATGACGCTGTGCTCTGATTTTCCTCAGCAATACAATACAGTCCCTACCAGCATATAAGTTCATAATTTGTAAAAATACATACATACCTGGAGCAACATCCAGCACATAATAAGAGCTCAACAAGTATTAGCTAATGATTCATATCGTTTCCCATAATTCAAGTTGCTGGCAGAAAAACGGAACTCTCTGTATCATTAACTAACCTTCCCTAGTAATCTAATGAACAAATTTAACACTAAACTCTAAGACAGAAATGAAGAAAAGCAGAGTTTTCTAAGTTTTTAATTTATTATTAATTCACCTATTTATTCATTTATTTTTCATTAAACAAGCTCTACACTCAGTGTATGCTGGGTATAAGTGTTTTAAAACCTATTTGGGGTTTGAGACCTAACTGGAGTTGTGGATATTTTCCTAAGAAAAATCCACTTACATACAACATTTTCAGGGCTTCAACCACAGCCTTCCTGAAATCCAATCAGAGCCAGCAACCCTGAGATGGAGAAGCTTCTGGGGCCTAAAATCCTTCAATTATCAAACCCTATTCCAATGAACTTTAAACCACTGATGTTTCCCTCTCCTTCAAAGAGGTTAATAAGCATGTATTTCATTGGCAACTATTATGTCTTACAACGTAGCTGCTGATGTTCACGTATGAATCTCCCCAGTGAAAACAAAAAGCACCAGATCCTCTTCCTTAAACCCACCAATTCATCTGCAGTAAAATTCCAAGTTTCAGGACTATAGCTTCAAACCAGATTCTGGGGTTCCCACTCCAGACTGTCAGAGAACAGTGAACCCAAAGTACTAGCAGGGGTGCCTGGTTCATTCCCTTGGTAGAGCGTGTGACTCTTGATCTCGGGGAAGTGACTTCAAGGCCCACACTGGGCATAGAGCTTATTTAGTAAAAACAAATAAATTAGATAGATAAATAGATGAATTCATTAATCATAGATTAGAAATCAAAGTATGGGAACACTGCCTACTGGAGGCTCAGCACCAGTGACCACTAACTCATCTGTATCACCCTGTCACAGAGCGGATGCTGCTGCAAGAGAAGCCATGCCGAGGATGACTAAAATTTTGAGAGGAGAAAACATGGGGAGAGATGTAAGAATATGACTTTGAGATGCCGTCATCACAGACCTTTAGGACTTTCTGGGACTTCTTGATCGCATAGAATTTTAAATTGTCCATCACCTTTCATATAGAAGAAGGCTATTGCTTTTTCCCCATCCTTTGCTTCATAGATCTTACGTTGTCCCCTCTAGACCCCCCTCTGTCCACCACGCCCACCGAGTCCTTGTCCGTAAAACAACAGGAGTTGACGCTTGGATCCATGCCACACCTTGCCGCTTGCAGGGGAAGAGCCCACCTTCACAGCCACTGCCCTGCAGATGCCCCAACTCTCCGGGCCTAAGCAGTTGGTTCAATCGAGTCAACAGAACCTCTCCAGGTGCACTGACAAGGTGAGGCCTCTCGGTTAAGAGCAGCTGTCATCACCTGCGTCCTAACATCAGCAAGTGGCTTTAAAAAACACAACGGAAAAGCGGCCAACGACAACCACTTTACTTCCAGTTTCGAACATCTGACTCACCGTGTTTAGGGCTCTAAGTTAGCATCGCTTGAGAATAACCTTGTCTTACGGATGGGTGGAAGCTATCGGAACCTTCGTGAATGAAAATGAATCCTAGACGTTTGCCACACCCAATCTCACTAACACTGGGGGGAAATTCACTGGATTTTCATTTACATCCCCCTTGAATAAGGACCTCATCGCAATCAAAGTCTCCCGCGTGCCTTCCAAGCTTCTAATACTGCTGTCCAAAGCGAGGAGTGGCCCGTCCTGGGTGGGAACTGACACCATGGAGAAAGCCAGGCCCGGCTGCCCGGCAGGCAGCAACTGTTTCTGCAAGTCCTCTCCCTGGGGGGACAGGCGTCCCCATCAAGGCCGGGAGGGACCCCGATTTCTGCAAGTCCTCTCTCCGGGGGGACAAGCGAGCAAAGTCGGTGACGGAGGCGCCTGACACTGCACAGGCTTCGCGGCGCCGCAGCGCGAGGGGGGCGGGGTGGGGGGGGGGCGCACCTCGTCCAGCTCCGGCGGGGGGGGGCGCGGACCCGGCGCTCGGGGCTCCCAGCCCGCAGCTCCTCCGGGGCGCACGTGCTTGGCAGCCCGCGGGACCCCGGCAGGGTGGGCGCTCAGGAAAGTCCACGGAGGAGCCCATGGACACGGAGGAGCCCGGGAGGAGCCCACGGAGAAGCCCACCGACACGGAGGAGCCCACGGAGGAGCCCGCGGACACGGAGGAGCCCGGGAGGAGCCCGGGAGGAGCCCACGGAGGAGCCCACCGACACGGAGGAGCCCACGGAGGAGCTCGCGGACACGTGGGAGCCCGGGAGGAGCCCACGGAGAAGCCCACGGAGGAGCCCACGGAGAAGCCCACCGACACGGAGGAGCCCACGGAGGAGCTCGCGGACACGTGGGAGCCCGGGAGGAGCCCACGGAGAAGCCCACGGAGAAGCCCACCGACACGGAGGAGCCCACGGAGGAGCTCGCGGACACGTGGGAGCCCGGGAGGAGCCCACGGAGAAGCCCACGGAGGAGCCCACGGAGAAGCCCACCGACACGGAGGAGCCCACGGAGGAGCCCGCGGACACGGAGGAGCCCGGGAGGAGCCCACGGAGGAGCCCACGGAGGAGCCCGCGGACATGGAGGAGCCCGGGAGGAGCCCACGGAGAAGCCCACGGAGAAGCCCACCTACACGGAGGAGCCCACGGAGGAGCCCACGGAGGAGCTCGCGGACACGGAGGAGCCCGGGAGGAGCCCACGGAGAAGCCCACGGAGGAGCCCGCGGACACGGAGGAGCCCGGGAGGAGCCCACGGAGAAGCCCACGGAGAAGCCCACCTACACGGAGGAGCCCACGGAGGAGCCCGCGGACACGGAGGAGCCCGGGAGGAGCCCGGGAGGAGCCCACGGAGAAGCCCACCTACACGGAGGAGCCCACGGAGGAGCCCACGGAGGAGCTCGCGGACACGGAGGAGCCCGGGAGGAGCCCACGGAGAAGCCCACGGAGGAGCTCGCGGACACGGGGGAGCCCGGGAGGAGCCCACGGAGAAGCCCACCTACACGGAGGAGCCCACGGAGGAGCCCACGGAGGAGCTCGCGGACACGGGGGAGCCCGGGAGGAGCCCACGGAGAAGCCCACGGAGGAGCCCACGGAGGAGCC
This sequence comes from Canis aureus, assembly GCF_053574225.1. Taxonomy (NCBI): domain Eukaryota; kingdom Metazoa; phylum Chordata; class Mammalia; order Carnivora; family Canidae; genus Canis; species Canis aureus. The sequence continues at coordinate 7,140,843 of NC_135630.1, forward strand.
CGCGGACACGGAGGAGCCGGGGAGGAGCCCACGGAGGAGCCCACGGAGGAGCCCATAGAGGAGCCCGCGGACGAGCCCCGGAGGAGCCCGCAGCCCCCAGCGCGGCGCCTGTGCGCGGGCCGACGGCGGGAGCGCGGGCTGGAGGCTCAGGCCGGCGGGCGGGCGGGGTGGGGCGGGAGCGCGGGGCTGGAGGCGCGGGGGGCGGGTTCCGGGGACCCCGCGGGGGGCGGCCGCGTACCTCCATGGAGTCCGGGCTGCGGCCGGCGGCCCCGGGGCTCCCTGCGCGGCGACGCTGCGGCCGACGGGCCACTGGGCCGGCTCCCCGCGCCCTGACCCGGAGTCCAGCCCCGGAGAAAGGAAAAGCGAAAGAGCAGCGAGCGGGGCGCCCCAGCCCGACGGACACCCGCGGGGGCAGGGAGGGGCGCGCCCGCCGCAGCCCAGGGCCGCCCAGGTGCCGGCCCGCCCCGCCCCCCGCCCCCCGCCCTCCGAGGTGTCCCGCCGCGCGGAGGGCGGAGGGCGGGGGGCGGGGGGCGGGGTGGGGGTGGGGGAGGGGCTGCAGGGAGAGCCCCGCGGCTGCACACTCCTGCCCTGGCCCTGCGGGGACCTCTAGCAGCCCACATCACACCGGGCCGGGACAGCTCCCGGGGGCGCCCAAGTCCACGGCCCCTGGGGAGCCCTGGGGAGCCCCGGGGAGCCCGTGGGGAGCCCTGGGGAGCCGGGACCAATGCGCTCCAGGGTTGACAGAGGGGCCCAGGGCCTCTGCGGGGGGCGGGGGGCCCTCAGGCCCGGCGCTCAGCACAGTCTGGATCCTGGACCCTGGAGCCTGGAGCCTCGGAGGCCCCAGAACCCCGTGTCCACCGCCAGGAACCCCCAGGGAAGGAGCTTTCCCCATTTCCCGCTCATGTCGGGGAAGAAATGCTGTGGCTCCCTGTTCCTTTACAACTACCTCTGCGCTAGAAAAGATAGAAAAATATTAGAAGTGATTTAAATATTACATGCGCATAAAAAGGGACACCTGGGTGGCTCAGGTCATGAGCTGTGGGTCCTAAGATCCAGTCCCGGGATCCCTGGGTGGCGCAGCGGTTTGGCGCCTGCCTTTGGCCCAGGGCGCGATCCTGGAGACCCGGGATCGAATCCCACATCGGGCTCCCGGTGCATGGAGCCTGCTTCTCCCTCTGCCTATGTCTCTGCCTCTCTCTCTCTCTCTCTCTGTGACTATCATAAATAAATAAAATTAAAAAAAAAAAACTCTAAGATCCAGTCCCTATGGGCCCCGCCCCCCCCCAGCCTGCTTCCCCCTCTGCCTTCAGTCTCTGCCTCCCTCTGTCTCTCATGAGTAAATAGGTTAAAGAATCTTTAAAAATCAGTAAATGTGCATAAAATTCCACGTAAAAATTTCATATTTTAGGAAACTCCCTGCATGGAGCCCGCTTCTCCCTCTACATGTGTCTCAGCCTCTCTCTCTCTCTCTCTCTGTGTGTCTCACGAGTAAATAAATAAAATCTTAAAAGTCAATAAAGAAATCAAACATTCTTTTCTGCCCAAGACAATGTAGGGTTGAATCTTCTTGTGATGACGCCCTAGATCTCAAACCGCAGGAGGCTCTTGCAGGGCCGTGTGCGGAAGCTCTGACCCACAGCGGGCGCTCACTTACACGAGCAGGCCTGTGGGTGGCCTGGAGTCCCTTACAAAGATAGTAGCCGCAGTGGGAGGACAGCAAGTGCACATGTGACACGAAGAGCAGGAAAGGAAAAGGGGGCCTGTGTCCCGTGGACTTGGACTGCGGCAGAGCGGCCTGCACTCCTCCCTTACCGCCTTGCACCCTTATGGATGCTACGCACCCCGCAGGTGGTAGCTAAGACACTAAGACACCTCCTTGGCCACACCCGGCATCAACCAGGCTGGCATCAACCAACCACATCCATCAAGGTGTCCTGTCATTGTGCCGCAGGACCCATCACCATGTCTCAGATCCTGCGGTGCTCGGGCTGCCTGGGAGCACTAGGGAGAGCTGCCCACCCGCCAGAGCAGCTCAGAGCCTGACAGCAGGCACACTCCCAGCATGTGGCCACCAGCAGCTGCTGGAGAGCTTTTCAGGACACTCTGGGAAACTGATGGGAATTCCCATCAAAAACCTGACTTGAAACAAACAAACAAACAAACAAAAAACCTGACTTTTAAAGTACAACCTGAACATAAGAATAATAAAATCAGTCTATTTATATTGGTCCAGCTTGCAATACATGCTAATTCTGAAATAAGATGGGCTGAATAGGATAGAAAGTGTTTAGTCACATTGGGGAGAGAAAAAAAAACATATAAGTAAGAATAAAGGTGAAATTGGAAATTATTCTAGCCAGAAGACATGCTTTGCTGTATTACTTACCTCCCTCATATGTAGGTCAAGTTTGTTTGCTTAATAACAGAAAATAAAAGTAATTTTGAGTTAGTTATATAAATGCCTACAAGTCCGTGATGTTGGGTTTTCAGCATGATTTATTTTTGTTGCACTGCACTCGAATGGAAAAGTCTACTATAAGCAACCTGTATTTTCAGTTGCCACAGGCTATTTGGCAAGATATTGAAAATTACTCACACCAATAAACAAGTAAATTCCACTCTATGAATTAAAAACAAAGACCAAGATTGATGAAATAATATGAAACCACTAAGAGAGAGCTCATAAAATGGTAATGCAGAAAGATGCAAAAACTAACAAAACCTTATAGAAATGACCATAATAACCTTTCTCTGAATTTACAGAATTAACAAAAGAATCATAGTTCGGTAATTTTTTCATATCTGATTTTTCATTCCAAAGACAATGGTTGCCAATTGGGAAGTTGTCTCTGAAAGAAATTACTAGTCAATGTTTCCTAACAGCTTTTGAGACTATGTGGAATGAAGTTAAAAGTTAGCTCATCTGATTTAGTGTTCAAAGTCCATGACTGTGACCTTATTTATGATCCCAAGAACAAACCACAGGCCAAGAACCAAGTGAACCATCTGGTCTTTAAAAAACCTGGCCAAGGCCTCTCAAGTTTCCATTTTAATTAAAACATGCCGGAAATGCAGCTTTACCCCAAGTTGCTCCCCACCTCTGGTTTTTTGTTTTGTTTTGTTTTCTTGATTTTGTTTGCTTGTCTGTCTGCTTTTGGTGATCCTGATAATAAAAGAATACTCTTTGTCTTGGGGATTACATACGTTTTCAAGAGGTTTTTACATCGCTGCTTTTTCAGAGGTGCAGCAATACTAGCTAATAGTTGTAGTTCCGATGAGTCCCTGAGTGCTTGCTAAGCACAAATATTAGCTCGCAAATATTAAATTCCCACAGCAATGCTATGAGATACGAACCATATCCATTCTACAGATGGAAAGACCAAAGCCCAGAGAAATTACACGCCGTGCCTACTGAGGTCCCATATGCCTGAGTCGCCCAGCGAGGATTTGGCCCTAGGTGCTCGGGCCCAAGTCTGCACGCTGACCCCTGCTCCTCCACAAGCACAACTGCCCTCCACTGCTTGCAAAACAAGGGATTCCCGAGGAAAGAAGCCGTTGACCTCCAGGGAGTGTCTCTTGGTCCGATGTTGTTTGCTCCAGAGTAACTTCAGCCACCGCTAGGAAGGACACTCACCAGGTCCACAGATTTCTGCTTCCTGAGCTCGTTGTATTTCGGTGATGAAACCACTGTGGATGCTGCAGCCCTGCAACAAAGAGCTACTTGAATAAGGTGGCTGGAGCACGCCTGCTGGTGGCACACAGCAGAGCCAGTAGCTGGTGCCTATGAAAGACACGTGATTTTGTTTGGATTGAAGCATCCGATGTACCCACGGCAAAGGCAGAGAAAGGACTTTCCAGCTGCAGGTGAATCATGAACAGTTAAGTCATAGCATACCGACTTGTTCATGTATTCACGTGTGCGCAGAGCACAACAGAACTCACAACAGAACTCACAGCTCCCCCCTCCTTTACTTCCTCGAGCCATTCATAATTTTTTTTTTAATCCAGAAGGTATATAGAAACCTTTTCAGATTTTTCTCCTGATTTTGTTCATGTGGATGTAGTGCTATCAAAATGATGTGGGAATGAGTTAGGGGCAGAGGAGAAGGCAGGGAAAGATAAGAGAAAGGCCCAGACTCATGCTCCCAGGAATCTGTGGGATCCCTGAAGGGCCCCAGAGTCAGGCTCCTGCCCCTCCCAAGAAAATAGAGATAAGACAGTAAAAAAAGAGAAAAAATAAATCTGGCTCCCTAGCTCCGAAATGATGGAGAGTATCCCCCTTTAATGGCTACGTAGTAATCACAGAAACTCACCAGGCCACAAAGAAATAAGTCGCTATGGTATCATCAATAGTCCCTGCTCAAACCCAGATGGCACAAGAGTCTCAAACCATGGGCTCCCTGGCTAGGTGCTCAATAAGAGACCAGCCCCCCAAGCCCTCGGGGGCAGCCCTGTCGGGACCCCCTCAGCTCCAAGAGCTCTCTCTGCATTTCTGCCTGATAAACTTGCATGGCTTTGCTCCGTGAGACAAGACCCTCACTCTCCCGCATCAAAACCACCTTATTTTACCCTACAGATATTTGTTCCACAGGCAGCCACTGCTGTTGTTTAGAGATTTCTATATCAGTTCATTAAAAACTGAAAAACCAATCTGTATTATGTACCAAACTGATTTAAAACAAATCCACATGTTTATTGAAAAAAAATGTTTGGGTAGTTAGTAACTGGGGGCGGGGGGCGGGGGTTGAAGTAGAACCAAGAGATAGTTTCATGTGCCAACAATATTGGGCTGAATAATCTTTTTTTTTTTTTTTTTTTTTTTTTTTTGCTGAATAATCTTTTAAGTCTGAACTCGCTAATCAAAAGCTAGTTCAGAAAAACTTGACCCACCTTACTTAGATTTATAATAAACCTGTGTCATAAATGCACACAATATGAATCGTGATGGCATTTATTTCAATGATTAGCTGTAAAAAGGGATTTTTACTTTTCATCAAACACACGGAAAATACATGTGGAAAATGCACATTTTCTTTTTTATTTTTTTAAAATCTATAATACACATTTTCTTAAATTAGCTCTATGATTTAAATTTATAGTTAAAATTATAGATTCATTTTTTACAACATGTAACCACCTTAACAAAAAGGTGTGACCCGAAGTCAGTAGCACTGATATGTGCATGTCAACATATCTGGCACACAAAAAAGTTAAACTGACGTCAATTTTGATTTTCATTCCGCGGCTGGCAAATAGGCCCTGAATAAAAATTTGTTGAATTTATTTTGGTAAGAAATAATTTCACCTGTCTTTTCAGTTTTAAGTGCTTACTAGAACCAAACTCTGAGAACTTATAGACCTACATGTAGATATGTACGCATGCATGCACATATAAACATATATATACAAATGTGTCTACATACTCTTATTGCATGCATGTACGTATATAAATACACATAGCAGTTCTTTGCAAGTATCATGAAATAATTTGATAATTTACATGACTTAATTCTGTGGCCCATATGTCTATTTAATATTACAATTAAATTGAATTTTTAATTAAACTTTCTTCAAGTTTTAACTAGACTTTCTTTATCATAATCTGGGGTGCCTGGGTGACTCAGTCCATTATGTGTCTGCTTTCTGCTCAGGTCATGATCTCAGGGTCCTGGGATCGAGCCCCTCATTGGGCTCCCTGCTCATGGAGGAGTCTGCTTCTCTCTCTCACTCTCCCTCTGAGCTCTTTCTCTCTCAAATAAATAAATAAATAAATAAATATAAGCTTTAAAAAAAACACACTTATCAAAATCAATTTTCAGAAACACTGACAAATACCAACAATGCCAATAGAAGGCTCATCATCATCTGTTAAAATACCATTAGTTTTGTTATTATAGGGATTGTTATTTGGGAAAAGACTGTGACAAAACGCTGGCTTCCAATTACCATCCTGGAAAAATCAAAACGGAAAGCCTTGGAGATCAAATTAAGATAAACAACATGATTTATTAAATCAATCTAAAATTCACAATGAAACACAAAAGAAAAGCAACAAGGCACCAGGTTAAACACTCGTAGGATAGAGCACATGGGCGGAAGACCCCTAACCCCAAATCCTGGGTTGTATAATGTTCGTATAACCTCTCTGTCTCTCTCTCATTTTCTCTCAATGCCACATCCGCCTTCTCTGATGATGCTGTAGTGAAGACCAAAGCTGAGATTTGAACAGGAAGGGGCACAAAGATGAAAGTTACCAGGACCAACACAGATTCGTGCTGTATTCAAGAATCACGCAGGAGGGAAGCTGTGTATTTCCAATTAGCCTCCTACATTTTTTTGGACATAGAACGTGTGAGACTAGAAGGTGACTACATTGGATATCACCCGATGAATGGCCCATGTAAAGGCGACGTATAAAAATAACTGCTGAGAAAGTCACGATCGTAACTATGACTTTCTGTCCTTTCTATCTATAAGTAGTATCCTTGTTTGTTCTTGCATGTATTTCATCATACCATCCATTTTTTAAAGATTTTATTTATTTGAGAGAGAGCCATAGAGAGTGAGTGTGTGCACAGCGTGAGAGGGAGAAGCAGACCCCTCATTGAGCAGGGAGCCTGGCTTGGGGCTCAGTTCCAGGACCCTGAGATGATGACAATGGAAACAAAATATATCAAACTTTGAGAAGTGCAACTAACATAGTTCTTAGATAAAAATTTATGATTATCAATACTTATATTGCAATAAAAAAAGATAAAACCAATAGACTAAGCTTCCCCCTTAAGAAGCTAGAGAAAGAGACAAAACTCAAAGAGAAGGAAGGAAACAATAAAGATAAGAGATGAAATGAAAAGAAAATCAATGGAAACAATTACAATGAAAAGATAATGAAATTGGTAAATCTCAACCTAAATTGTTCAAGAAAAAAGAGAGAAAATACAAAATTACTGATCTCAACATTGAAAAAAGAGACATCACTATGTATACGACAGATGTAAGAGAGAAATTAAGAGTATCAAAAACAATTTGTGGCAATAAATTTAACAACTTAGAAGAAAGACAAATTCCTTAAAAGTCACAAGTTATAAAGGCTGACACACAAAAAAATAAAATGTTCAAATTATATCTAGTATAGAAATTTAGTCCATAATTAAAATTCTTCCCACAGGAGCATCTGGGGGGCTCAGTGGGTTAAGCTCTGTCTTCAGCTCAGGTCACGATCTCAAGATCCTGGGATGGAGCCCTGAGTCTGGCTCCCTTCTCAGCGGGGGGTCTGCTTCTCCTTCTGCCCCCCCCCCTTTGCTCTCTCGCTCCCTTTCACAAATAAAAAAATAAAGAATCTTTAGAAAAAAAATCTCTTCCCATAAAGAAGACTCCAGGTCCAAATAGCTTCATTGGCAAATTCTAATTAAAAAATTTAAGAAAAAATACGAATTTTACACTAACTCTTCAAGGAAATACAAGAGAACAAAATACCTCTCAACTTACCTCGTGAAGCCGAATTATTCTGTCAAAAACAAAGATATCCCATGAAAAGAAATCTACACAGAAATATCTTTGAAAGCCAGTCAATATAATTCTCCATAGTAATTGAATAAAGAGGAATAAAAGCATTTGTCAAAATTCAATACTTGGCTGAAAGAAAACCTCCTAGCAAACTAGAAATAGAAGGAGATTTCTTGAACCTGAAAAGGCTACGGCTAATATCTTACTTTACAATGAAAGATGAATTCTTTACTCCTAAGATCAGCTACAAGCAAATATGCCTACTCTATTCAATCAGTACTGGAGCCCCTAAGCCGTGTGATAAAATAAGGGGGGGGGGGGAAGAAAATAATATTGGAAAAAAATTGATAAACAGTGTCATTTGCAGACAATAGACTCCTGAAGAACCCATAGAAAAATATTTCGAGAACTATAATTGAATTTAGCAGGTCACAGGAAATAATATAAATATATAAACAAATTATATTTTTGTATACAGCCATGAGTAATTGGAAATTTAAAGTGTCTAAATGCAATTCACAAAAGTATGCACCATGAAATACTAGGCATAAGTATGTAATAACATGTACTCAAAACTACAAATACTGATGAGAGAAACTGAAGATGGTCCAGATCAGGGGTTTGCAAACTGTGCCTGCAGCTTGTGGCCTGTTTTTGTGTTTAGAATATAGCTACACCCATTTGATTATATGTGGTTAAGGCTACTTTTGCGGTTGAGAGGTTGGAACAGAGCTCATAAAATTTAGCAAAGCTTAAAATATTTACTACCTTACCCTTTACAGGAAAAGTTTATCAACTTTTCATCTAAATGTCTGGAGAAATATCATGCTCATGAAATTGGACGATTTGATGTTAAAATGTCAGTTTTCCCTAAATGTATCTGTAAATTCAACACAATCCCAGCAGGCCTTCTTTTTTTTTTATAATAAATTTATTTTTTATTGGTGTTCAATTTACCAACATACAGAATAACACCCAGTGCTCATCCCGTCAAGTGCCCCCCTCAGTGCCCATCACCCAGTCACCCCCACCCCCCGCCCACCTCCCCTTCCACCACCCCTAGATCGTTTCCCAGAGTTAGGAGTCTCTCATGTTCTGTCTCCCTTTCTGATATTTCCCACTCATTTCTTCTCGCTTCCCTTATTCCCTTTCACTATTATTTATATTCCCCAAATGAATGAGAACATACACTGTTTGTCCTTCTCCAATTGACACACTTCACTCAGCATCATATCCTCCAGTTCCATCCACGTTGAAGCAAATGGTGGGTATTTGTTGTTTCTAATGGCTGAGGAACATTCCATTGTATACATAAACCACATCTTCTCTATCCATCATCTTTCGATAGACACCGAGGCTCTTTCCACAGTGTGGCTATTGTGGACATTGCTGCTAGAAACATCGGGGTGCAGGTGTCCCGGCATTTCATTGCATCTGTATCTTTGGGGTAAATCCCCAACAGTGCAATTGCTGGGTCGTAGGGCAGGTCTATTTTTAACTCTTTGAGGAACCTCCACACAGTTTTCCAGAGTGGCTGCACCAGTTCACATTCCCACCAACAGTGTAAGAGGGTTCCCTTTTCTCCGCATCCTCTCCAACATTTGTGGTTTCCTGCCTTGTTAATTTTCCCCATTCTCACTGGTGTGAGGTGGGATCTCATTGTGGTTTTGATTTGTATTTCCCTGATGGCAAGTGATGCAGAGCATTTTCTCATGTGCATGTTGGCCATGTCTAGGTCTTCCTCTGTGAGATTTCTCTTCATGTCTTTTGCCCATTTCATGATTGGATTGTTTGTTTCTTTGGTGTTGAGTTTAAGAATTTCTTTATAGATACTGGAAACTAGCCCTTTATCTGATAGGTCATTTGCAAATATCTTCTCCCATTCTGTAGGTTGTCTTTGAGTTTTGTTGACTGTATCCTTTGCTGTGCAAAAGCTTCTTATCTTGATGAAGTCCCAATAGTTCATTTTTGCTTTTGTTTCTTTTGCCTTCGTGGATGTATCTTGCAAGAAGTTACTGTGGCCAAGTACAAAAAGGGTGTTGCCTGTGTTCTCCTCTAGGATTTTGATGGAATCTTGTCTCACATTTAGATCTTTCATCCATTTTGAGTTTATCTTTGTGTCTGGTGCAAGAGAGTGGTCTAGTTTCATTCTTCTGCATGTGGATATCCATTTTCCCAGCACCATCTATTGAGGAGACTGTCTTTCTTCCAATGGATAGTCTTTCCTCCTTTATCGAATATCAGTTGACCATAAAGTTCAGGGTCCACTTCTGGGTTCTCTAGTCTGTTCCATTGATCTATGTGTCTGTTTTTGTGCCAGTACCATGCTGTCTTGATGACCACAGCTTTGTAGTACAACCTGAAATCTGGCATTGTGATGCCCCCAGATATGGTTTTCTTTTTTAAAATTCCCCTGGCTATTCGGGGTCTTTTCTGATTCCACACAAATCTTAAAATAATTTGTTCTAACTCTCTGAAGAAAGTCCATGGTATTTTGATAGGGATTGCATTAAACGTGTATATTGCCCTGGGTAACATTGACATTTTCACAATATTAATTCTGCCAATCCATGAGCATGGAATATTTTTCCATCTCTTTGTGTCTTCCTCAATTTCTTTCAGAAGTGTTCTATAGTTTTGAGGGTATAGATCCTTTACATCTTTGGTTAAGTTTATTCCTAGGTATCTTATGCTTTTGGGTGCAATTGTAAATGGGATTGACTCCTTAATTTCTCTTTCTTCAGTATCATTGTTAGTGTATAGAAATGCCACTGATTTCTGGGCATTGATTTTGTATCCTGCCACGCTACCAAATTGCTGTATGAGTTCTAGCAATCTTGGGGTGGAGGCTTTTGGGTTTTCTATGTAGAGTATCATGTCATTGGCGAAGAGGGAGAGTTTGACTACTTCCTTGCCAATTTGAATGGCTTTAATGTCTTTTTGTTGTCTGATTGCTCCAGCAGGCCTTCTTTTACAACTTAGGTGAGCTGATTCTAAAATTGGGTCTAGCAGAGGCAAAGTACTCTTGAAAAAGAAAAGAACAATGCCGGAGAATCTATACTACCAGATATCAAGATTTACTATGAGGCCATAAAGGTCAAAGCAATGTGATAATGGCATAAAGACCAACAGACAAATCAATGGAACAGAAAAAAAGAGTTCAGAGAAAGTCCACATACACAATCAATTGGATTTGACAATTGTGCCAAAGAAAAAAATGAAAGGATAATCTTTCTAAGTGAGAGATACAGGAACAACTGGGTTTCTTAGGGTTTCAACTGGGTTGAAAAAAAAATTCTTCATATACACCATTCATAAAAACTGACACAAGATATCATAGACCTAAGTGTAAAAGCTAAAAATACAAACCTTCTAAAAGAAAGCATAGAAGAAAACCTTTGCAGTCTTGAAATAGGTAAAGATTTCCTGGGCAGAATACAAAAGGTACAAACTATGGAAGGAAAATGAATGGTTTAACTAGATTTCATTAAAATCTAAAATTTTTCTCTCTTTAAGGTCCAAAACGACTGCAAACATGCTAAAATTTCTGGAGAATCCTGCAATAAAAGTCCTGTTTAATATTGTTTGACTATTTCTCAAATTTCCTGGTCTAAAAACAAAGGGTAACTGGGTGATAAGCATGAAGGAGGGCACGTGATGTAATGAGCACTGGGTGTTATATTACGATTGCCGAATCCTGAGCTCTGAAACCAGTAACACAGTATAAGTTAATTAATTTAATTTAAATTTTAAAAATAATATTAAATATATAACAACAAACAAACATACAACCCCCCACACACACACCAAATCCAAGAAAGAGAAAGGAGGGTTGCCCTTAAATCATAATAAAAATTAATTTATAATAAATCATAAAAAAAAGTAGAACACTAATTAATCATTTACAGAATTTGTATTCCAAAAAATACACACTAGCAAAGTGCTATGGAAGACATATTACATTCTTCTGGATTATACCCCACTGTCAAGGCTAATTGAGGTAGAGCACCCATAACAGTAAAATAATTATTTTTCTATGGAAAGTGCTCCATGCTCGATTCAGTTACAGTTTGACATGATGCTCTTCATGTTTGGGAGTTATAAACATTTCTCTATGGCAATAAACATTGAAAAATAGTATTTCTGTAATAGCTGTACGACTTAATTAACGACTCATCTACTAAATAGTCATTTGCAACTTGATTTGCTTTTCTTATTGAAATTAAGAAGTCCATCCTATAAAATTCGGCTGGAGAATTTCAAATTTAAACTTAGGTCACACGTGCTCTGGTTAAAGGAGTCCAAAGGCATTGCTGGGAAGAGGCTTTAGTCCTACAGAATCCTAAAAGGAACCTCACTATATTTCTACTTTACTTGGGGCATAGAGAAACTAGGTGATTCACATCTAATGACCTATCCAAGTAGCGCGGGCCTCAGAACAAATGCCATGAGAATATCATGAAATTCCTCAGCTGTAGATCTTAAGAGACAATAATGATTATCATGAAATTCCTCAGCTGTAGATCTTAAATTAAGAGACAATAATGATTATTATGAAATATTCTGAATAAGGACCTATCAAAAATCAGCATTTGTCCAATGTAAGAAAGTATTGTCAATAAACACTGCATTAATTAGATAAACCACAGGAGCGGCCACTCTCCTACAGCCGAGAGAGCAAAGCACGTTTCAGATAGGAGTAATATGACACCTGTTTGGATCCTTATCCAATATAGCACACAGGAAATGTGCTATATTCCAAGAAAGCATTTCAAAATCTACTATAGATTACGTAAAGTCAGGAACTCATGCAAACACTGAACACCCATTTTCCTGAAAAATGGCTTTCAGGGGGAAGCGTTGTCTTATTCTGCTTCAAACCTGAATAAGAAATGAAGTTATAGATCAGGCAAACTCCTATGTTTGCAAAGAGAACTTTTATGTCCAAAATGGCGAAAACAGAAGAGGCATTGGAAATAGCTAAATGTGCGGTTCATAGGGACCGTATTCATCCACACATGAATAACTAATTCTGGGTATGTGAATTGTGTTGGAAGCCTGGTTGCTTCTCACCCCAGAAATATACACATCCTTCTCTTAAAATCTACACTTGTTTGCCTTTACAATTAAACTTCGTTTGGGAAATCTAAGATTTGGGGATTTGAAGTAGGTTCTAACCTAAAACTAATGCTATCAACTCATCCCTTCAGTAGCCTTTGTGGATCACGTCTGCACTCAGAATCTGCCACGGGCCACAGATTATACAGAGGACAGTCCCTTCTTTCCAAAGGGAAAAATGTAGGACCTACATGCTACCATCAGGAAGTTTGCAGTGCTTTGTGGTTGATTTTGTAGATTATCAGGACTGCAAAGAGTGGTTTGCAGAAACCCCTATATGGAAAGCTTGGCTAGAATTTTCAGGTACAATTTATAGTATCTTTTTGATTGGCTATTTTGTTTTTTCTGATTGTGTAGTGGGAGTTTTCAGGCTAGATGTGGGTTAATCCTTGTGCACTCAAAAAATAGATAGAAAAGAAGTTCCAGAATTAAAGTCTCAAAGATTGATCTAATTAAGTGAGTACCATTAGTCAGACTTATCTCACAGATGGGGACCGGACTCACCGCGATAAGATATTATTTTGCGATGTCAGCTTGATGGAATCTGAAAAATATAAAATTGTGAAACAACCTCACATGGGCCTATGTGGGCACTAATATTCACATCAGCAAAAAAGTGTCCAAGTAAACAGTACAATATAGACTTTATTGGGTAGCTTCTTGAGATAATTCAGAGAGCAATGGATGATAAAATGCTCTTTTGACTCGCAAAGGAAAAGATCAAACACCAGCTTTACGCACTGGATGTCAGCCACAGCTGAACCTTAAGGTAATTGCCTATAAAATTAGGCCTGACTCCTTAGGTCGTTATTTAAAAAGCCACACGATAGCTGATCTACCGAGTTTCATCTCTCTTTATAATCTTGTATAATTATATTGACCCTAAAAAGCACATCACTTGCCACCTCCTACCCCTGTCACTTCAAATACACCTTGCTGGCTCCCAGTTAGTATTTGACAGTTTAGGCCGAATCCTCTTTCAAAGAGCATCTCAAGAGCTCTTTCCTTCAAGGAGACTTTCTGTATCCAATTGACGATCCTTTCCTCTAGAATAATTCCTTTGTATTTGAACACACTTCTTGTGTAGGGGCATGTGTTTGTTCTCAAGCTGTATTGGTTTCCTCACGGAGGTGGCGGTTCCAGCCTGGCGATGGCAGTTCCAGCCTGGCGATGGCTGGCCTTCCAGAAATCAGATGAATACGTGTCTCAGTGTTTATTTTGTTTAATAATCCCTATCTTACAATGCTAGTTTTAGGGTTAGAGCCAAGGGCCTGGCATGTGGGAGGCCATAAGTATACACTGGGAACTTGGGGCTTTGGAGAGAGATGGGGGTGGGGAGACCAGGGTTCAAATACTGGATTCACCCTGCATTTCTGTGTGATCCTGGACAGGTCCATTTTTATCTGTAGTTTCCACATTTATAAAATGGTGACAAGCATATCTTAGCTTTTAAGTGTTGTGAGAATTAACTTATGATAATTTACATGATAAAGTTTTCATCAGTGTGAACAAGTTGAAGTTGGGCTGTCACCAACAGAGGCCAGCTGTTTGGTTGTCAGGAGGCCTCACCATAGTCAATTCAACAAATTTAATATGGTTAAATATTTTAACAAGCCTTCTGTTATATGATTTGAATGTTCAATAGTATTAGGATCATATAACATTATGTGTCCAGATTCTCAACAGCCCAGTCAAATAACTGCTATTTTACCAAAACACTCTTTTTCCTGGAAGGCATATAAATGAGCACTACCACCAAGTCTCTTCCTCTCTGTTCCCATCACCCAGCAACCTTCCCTGATTCATATTTCATTTCTTTCTGATGGCATGATTGCTATCAAATATAGCTGTGGCTGGAGAACCCTTCTCTCCTCCTCCCTCCTTCCTCTTTCTCTCTCTCCACCCCCAGCCTACCTTCTCTTTGAATTGAAAACAGAAATACATAAAGACATAAGAATCACTTGTAATCTTAGCACTAAAAGATCGTAAACATTAAGTGTGGCACCAGCCTTTTCTTTTGTAGTGAAGATACTGTATATAGAGGATCCTCTTGCAGGGTTATTTTTAAATTATATTTTTGAGAGCATACAAATAATATACACCCTTTTCACTTATATTAACATCCCATGTCACTTCCCATCTTTCGAAATCCAAATGTAATGAATATGCAGTACAATATTTAAACTTTCTTCTTTAATTGGACAGTTGGAAATGTTAAAATTTTTTGAAATTACATAATCAACATCAGAGTAATTATCGTTAAACATAATTTTGTACATAGCTTTCTTCTACTTGTAGGATAGCATCCCAGTAGTCAATAATCACAAGGCCCCCTTTAAAAAAAAAAAAGATTGATTTATTTATTTTAGAGAGAGACAGGTAGGGGAGGGGCAGAGGGAGAAAGAGAATCTCAAGCAGACTCCCCACTGAGATAGAGCCTGATTGGGGGGGGGGGGTTGACCCTCACAACGCTGAGATCACGACCTGAGTGGAAATCGAGTTAGACACTTGACCAACTGAGCCACCAAGGTCCCAGCAATCAATAGGCTCTTAGTCTAAACTTCTGACTTTCTTTTCAGAAATTTGCCACCCGTGAGCATCCCTGCTGTCTGAAAACCCCATGTCCCTATACCATGCCAATACTAAGAAATATAGATCATTCCAATTAGTTGAATTAGACGTTTTTAATAATAGTTTTTACAATTGGTATCATACCAGTTATCTGCATATCATCATGTATCTATACACTTTCCAAAACTGTATTTCTTAACAGTTTTCAATAGTCATTGAGTTGGATTACGGTTCCAGAATAATTTAAAATAAATACTGGTGCCTTGCTTCTTGATTGTATTGAGAATGATTCTGGTATTTTAGCCTCCAATATAATTTTGGTTGTTGGCTAGAAAAACATTCTTTATCATATGAAAGAAGTAAGTATATTCTCATTTATAAGTTATTTTATTATAGAAGAGTTTTAAGGTTATTAAATGCCTTTAGGATTCAACTGAGATTACCCTGTAATTGAACATCTTTATATTTAAAGGAGATGTTACAATACATTTTCTCCTTTGGCATATTTCACTCATATGTTATATATGCTAAACCATCATGTGGTTTTTATTCTTTTGCAAACCTAATGAATTTGATGGTTGTTGACTTGATGTTAGAATCTGCATTTGCACTTATAAAGCATGTTGGTGTCTTTATGCATTCTCTCCTTTGGTCTCTGTGATACACACACACACAATATTTCTATGTTGGATTTCTGGGAGCATACAGTTTTAATACTATTTTATCTTCACTGATGTTTGGTCTATTATGCATACAGCAGTGACTCTATTTTTACCCAAAGGAAGTCAACTTGAATTTTAACTTTCTTGATATTCTGGGGAAAGATAAACCATCCAAACATTTGAATAAGAAAAACCAGGGTTCAAATTCCAATCATGGGATTTTTTTTTTCTATTTTGAAAACTTTTTGTTATTTATTTTCTTTTTTTTTTAAAGATTTTATTTATTTATTCATGAGAGACACAGAGAGAGAGAAAGAGAGAGAGAGAGGCAGAGACACAGACAAAGGGAGAAGCAGGCTCCATGCAGGGAGCCCGATGTGGTACTCGATCCTGGGTCTCCAGGATCAGGTCCTGGGTTGAAGGCTGTGCTAAACCGGGGCTGAGCCACCAGGGCTGAGCCCGTATTTTTTTATTTTATATATAGAGAGAACATATTCATGTAGGGCATGGGGCAGAGAGAGAGAGAGAGAGAATCTTCTCATGGGGCTCCATCTCACAACCCTGGGATCATGACCTCAGCCAAAGATCAAGAGTCAAATGCTCAACCAACCAAGCCACCGAGGAGCACCCCAACTATGTGATTTCCAACAAGCAGCTTCTTTCAGGCTTTTACCCCGCTCCTGTAATTGGGGACAGTGCTAACCCACCTATTGGTAGACCAGTAGTGACACGGCGTGTGCATATCAGCCCAGGGTTTAGAGACCCTCTGTGCTCGAGTGTGTTGCGAATTGTCACCACTGTCTGCCTTCTTCCTCAGCACTAGCCTTACTTTTTAGATTGTATTTCTGGCCGCCGTGTTTCGTGTTTATTGTTCTTTCATCATGTCCTTCACCTTATTATTTATTTCTTATTCTAAGAGAACCTGACGTTTTTCTTCAACACACAGGTGAAATTTTTTGCATCAAGTTTTTCAGCAGGGCCCATTCTGTTATTTTGCTCTTTCATTGGCCAGTTGTCCTTCCACCCACCTCCCTTTTCTTCCTGGTTTCTTATTTTCGCATAGCATCCAGGTGTCTCTTTCTCAGCCTGTACTCTCCATTGGATTGACACTCCTATTTCTTAGGAATGACAATGACTTGAATCTTTTGGGGGTAAGCCATACAGTTGTCTACAATTTCTTTTGCTTTCTTTTATCAATTACTTTTTTGGAGATTGGATTTTTCAGAATAATATGCTTCACTTTCTCTCATGCTGCAGTATTTTCTTTTCTAGACTGACGATTTGCATCTATTTTAAAAACTAGTACAAAAAGGAGCATACGTAATGTATATAATATATAATAAATAACATACGATGAAATAGGACATTACCCAGACTCTTAATGCTTCCTGTAAACCCTCTCCCGTTACCTGTCTTTCTGCTCTCCCCTTTTAAGAATGCATCTCAGACCTTCCTTCTAGCATCTTTTTTCTTCTCACTAAAGTATATCCCCCAGATGTTCCTTCAGGGAGAATCTGTTGTGGTAGATCAATTATTACATGAAAACATTTTTAATTTGGCTTTCTTTGAAAGATGCCTTTGCTGGGCACGATTTTAGGTTGAAAGAAACTGGTAACATGTTGAGGATGTTATTCTAGTGCCTTCTGGCTTCAGTTAAGAGGTTGTTGAGAAGTGAAATGTTAGTTTCATTCCTTTGCTCATAATCCATCTTTTCTCCCTCCTTTTTTTTTTTTTTGGCTTATGCAATTTTAATTTTATTACATATTATTATGTGTTAAACATTTTCATACATATGTTTACAATTGCATTATTATTTATTCTCATAGATTAGGAAATATAAGGATAAAAATTTAGAGTAATTTCTATGAACTTGCATAGCTCTTAAGTACCAGGCATGGAATTTGTGTTTTGTTTTGTTTTGTCTTGTTTTTTTTTGGAATTTGAACCCAGGTCTTTCAAATTATAATTTTTTTAATATTTTTTATGGAGTTTGATTTGCCAACATATAGTATGTTGCAATGAGTAGTGCTCATCCCGTCAAGTGCCCCCCTCAGTGCCTGTCACCCAGTCACCTGTTTCTCTTACTCCAGAAACAAAGATAAACTCAAAATGGATGAAAGATCTAAATGTGAGACAAGAATCCATCAAAATCCTAGAGGAGAACACAGGCAACACCCTTTTTGAACTTGGCCACAGCAACTTCTTGCAAGATCCATCCATGAAGGCGAGGGAAACAAAAGCAAAAATGAATTATTGGAACTTGATTAAGATAAAAAGCTTCTGCACAGTGAAAGTACAGTCAACAAAACTAAAAGACAACCTACAGAATGGGAGAAAAGATTTGCAAATGACGTATCAGATGAAGGGCTAGTATCCAAGATCTATAGAGAACTTATGAAACTCAATAGCAAAGAAACAAACAATCCAATCATGATATGGGCAAAAGCCATGAACAGACATTTCACCAAAGAAGACATAGATACCTCCCTGCTTTTTCTGACACTTACTGTGTTATTTGGTTCTCTGCAGTTTTTCTAATTCCATACCTGCATACAATAATTTATCCTATTTGGGACCTGTTGGTATTCCTCAGAATGAGCTCACTGGGTCTTGTGAAATTCTTAGCCGTTGTCCATTTAGATATTGTCCCTTCTGTTATTTTTTTCCCCAGAACTTTGATTAGGTATGTGTTGGACTAGCTCATTCTATCTTCTTTGTTCCTCAACTTCTCTTTTATACTTTTTCATCAGTTTGTCTCTGTGAGCACCAATTGTATGATTTGTTAGTTTCTATCTTCTGGCTTGTTAATCTCTTTTAAGCAGTTATTTTGTAAACTTAGCTTTAATTTCACTGACTATATTTTTCACTTCTAAAAGTGTAAATTTGCTTTGTACCAATTATGCCTGCTCATTTTTGATAGGTGTTTGATCCTTACTCATGTTTTTTATTCTACATTTTGTTGATATAAATTTATTAGTCACCCTTGTACATTTTGTATCTCTAATAATTCTAATACTTTTTCTGTATTAGTCCTGTTGTCTCTCACTTACAACTTGTGGTTTTATTTATGCATTTTATGATCTTTAATTCTGAGCCTATGTTTGTTAAAATTCTGTGGGGCTCTGTTGAGCCTTAATGTGAGGATGTGTTCAGC
The DNA here is from genome assembly GCF_053574225.1 of Canis aureus. Taxonomy (NCBI): domain Eukaryota; kingdom Metazoa; phylum Chordata; class Mammalia; order Carnivora; family Canidae; genus Canis; species Canis aureus. The sequence goes on from NC_135630.1 coordinate 7,159,854, forward strand.
AAGAAAGAATTTGCCTACTTCTCTATGTCCCAGAAAGCTACAAGCCCTGAGCTTCTTTACACCAAAATTCTTTAATTGAAAATAATGTGAATTCAAGTTCAAAGCCCTTTAAAGAGCAGGCCTCTGGACGAAAAAATATTACTTCTTCTCCCTTTACCCAAAGCCAGGCCTAGTCAGAGAAGTCTCCTATTTCATCCCTTCCCTGGTTTAGGTCATTATAAGTCTGGGCTTTACACGAGACTCTCCAATCTAATTCCTCCCTATACACCGGCCCTAATCTTTGTCCTGTCCCTGTCTTAAGCACAGTCATTAACAGCAAAGCTCCAAGCTACCAGGGATCATATTTCCCTGGGTCAGTGGGCAGCTCCAACTTTCAGTTACCTCTTAGACTTGTGCTCTTGCTTCATTCAGCAAATTTCATCAATTTCTCTAGATCACATTTATTTATGGGATTGCTATTTTGTACAATTTTATTCAATATTTTAAAAGGTCTTTTTGACACAGCTTCCAGAATTTTCCAGAATTTCTGGGACCTTGTAATGTTGCTTGAAACAAAGATTTTAACATTGGCAGTGTGTTCACAATTGGTCAGGCTCAACAAGAAATGCCCAGCTGCTTCTGTTGAGTTCCACCTTGATCAGGAGTAGAGTTTTTCCTCTCACGGTCTCATCCCCACTTAAGGCATTTCTACATCAGATGGGGTACAAAAGTCTGGGATTGTTGCAAAAGGAGCTGGACACAGACAATGGATTACAGGGAAGGTCTACACAGATAGACTGCTCAGTGCTGGGTCTCTGTCTGATGACACCATCTCATCTACCCCTTACCTGTGCACCAGGTCCTTCCTTTCAGTTCTGTCTGCCTTCTTCCTTCCCCAACCCCAATCATATTTAGTTTCTACAAGCAAGAAGAAAACTACTCTGCAATAATATCTTTCTGTGCCAATGTTCCTCTGGGTCATTTTTTTTGTTCCTGTGTCGTCTTGTCGTAGGGATAGGGAGATAGGGCGGGAAAAATCACCCTTTAGAGTATCACCGAGAGAGCAGAGATAGAGAAAAATGCACAGAAAACATGTAGATAAATTCTTCAAGATTTTAGAGAGGTTCTTAGATTCCTCTTGGGATATTGTTGTTTCCCCTATGGGTGAGTAGGTGGTTTTCTTTTTCTTGGATCTCAAACCAATGATTTCATGCCAATAATGTTAATTTATTCTGGTCCATTACTACTGTTCTCTAGTGTCTTATGCTTAAGTGTGCAGATTCATTTCACGCAGCCCTACAGTGTCTTTTGCCTGCTGTATTGTGGTGACTAATTCACCACAATTGTACATCTGCTGGTGCTTAGCACTGTGACTGCACAGTGACCAGATCTGTTCCAGCACTTTGCTGTTAGCTTTACTGTCCCACGAAGTCAGAGTTAATAGGAGCAACACTGCTCGATAAATACCCCGTGCTTGAAGTCTTCTGTAAATTCACGTCTCATGGCCACAGCAGTACTCACATAGGCTATGGACTCTCCTTTGGGCAGATAGGAAGTTTGTCTAGTAAGTATGATTTGACTCAAATTTAAGTTACTAAGTAGATCAACTTTTCAACCAGAGCACAACAATTACAACTCATTTGTGAACTGATACGAATGGGAAAAACCAGTACAACAAGTTTTCTTCTTTACCTCTGACAACGTATTTGTCATGCTGGCATCTGTTTATTTCTTCTCTCTCTTTCTTGCTTTCTGCCTCTCCTCCTCCTTCCCTCTCCAGGTTCTGCTCTGCTTTCAGAAGGGAAATAAAAAATGCCATAGTTTTCAAGATCTATTTTACTCACACTGGGAAGCATTTGTTTGAAGCACAGAATGAAAAGCTTCAGAAACTTGAAATAGGCTTACATTGGGAAAAAAGGCAAGATTCAGGACCTTCTATGTTTTACCCTTTATATTAAGGAATGGATGCTGAATTAAGTATACATTTTTATTAAATAAAAATTCATATGTAAATCATGTAATTAGTTTTAACTAATTACTGTGCATTATCAGTGTTGTTAATAACTTCATAGGGGAAAAAAATAACTTCCTAGGATTGCCATCTTTCAATTCTCTGGATAATCAGAAAAACAGAATGAATATAGTTTTTAGGTTATACTTTTATGAAGTAAGTAGAAATTAATGAATACTGGTATTGGTATGCTCTTAAATAAGATAGAATGTACTCACAACGATTAAGATTTATTTCAGCTGGTTCATAAATCTTTATTTTTTTAGTCTCAAGTTCCTACTTTATTATTTTTCCAAATGGATTCTAAGTTTTGAGGATAGAAATATTTATTAAATTTTTTGGACTTAACAATTTCCTTACAAAGGAACTATAAGATACTCCTTTTGGTCAAAGGGCATCATGGAAAAATTACTAAAATACTAAAAACGCCATGAATGGAAAAAAAATTGGGAACCTCTGATCTAGTCCAGTATTCCATACAATGCATAAGGTAGGTTCTGATCAGATTCAAAGACGTATAAAGGAGATAGATTTGTAACAAAGACAGAAGTGAGCTAAAAAATAAAAAATGATGCAGTGATTATTGTTCCTCCAAATCATGAATTTTTAAAAAATTATTAAGCACAGCTTATATCAAAGCCTATATGGATTCTTAAATTTACCCTGCCCATATTTGCTCAGCTCAGCATTAGAACATTTTACTAGTTTAGGGATGCCTGGATGGCTCAGTAGTTAAGAGTCTGCCTTTGGCTCAGGGCCTGATCCCTGAGTCCCAGGATTAAGTCCCAGTATCAGGATCCCCGCAGGGAGCCTGCTTCTCCCTCTGCCTGTGTCTCTGCCTCTCTCTGTGTGTCTCTCATGAATAAATACATAAAACCTTAAAAACAAAAAACATTTTACTATTCTCTGAAAAAAATATGCTGCTTGTTGTGATCTCTTATTTGGTTCCAAAGCCTGTACACAGACAAGCTCTGGGGGATTCATGGAGATGGGAAACGTATATGTATAAACATATCCTCCATTTTCTTTTATAAGTGAGTCAATTACAGTATATGTCTGTTGTTGTCATCATTGTTGTCCATGATTTAATATCTAATTACTAAGGGCTTATTGTTCATTTAACAAATTTTTCTTAAGTCCACACTGGACAAGCATTATATTATACCATTGTTATATATGCCACAGACTTTTTATTATGGCACATGTAATAAATTCAAACCTGTCCTTTAAAAATATATATTTTATTTGAAATAAAAACTAAAATCTTATTTTTCTTTACTTGATTAACTCATGGGTTGAGATATCTAAAAATTAGATGGCTAGCAACTCGCAGATTAAATTAGAATTATATTTTGTTAACTATTTAATAAATGAGTGGCTATAAAAATACTCAAACTATAGATGAATACAGAAAGCAATGTGCGCATCCCATCCTGTATATTCCTTTATTCTCTACCATCCAAATCCCATTTTCTTCTTCAGAAGTCACCTTTACCTACAATGTGGGGTGCACCTTCTCATTATCTCAAGAATTAAACACACACACAGAATAGGATCATATTATAATATATGTATTATTATATATATTATTTTGCTATCTCTTGCCTATTTCCCTCATTCACAAGTTTTAAAGCATTATTATTCATATATATATATTATTTATTTATTTTCCCCATTTTTATCGAGATAATTGACCTACAACATTAAATTAGTTTAAGATGCACAACAGGGATCCCTGGGTGGCGCAGCGGTTTCGCGCCTGCCTTTGGCCCAGGGCGCGATCCTGGAGACCTGGGATCGAATCCCACGTCGGGCTCCCGGTGCATGGAGCCTGCTTATCCCTCTGCCTGTGTCTCTGCCTCTCTCTCTCTCTCTCTCTCTGTGTGACTATCATAAAAAAAAAAAAAAAAAAAAGATGCACAACACAATTATTTGATATAGGTATATATTGTGAAATGGTTACCAAAATAAACTTAGTTAACATCTATCACCTCACATAGTTACATATAAATTTACTTATAGGCAAATATATATAAATATACATGTATATATATTTTTTTATGAACTCATACTTTTCCACAGTAGGGGAAGTATAGTAGTTGAGCATAATATAGTCAACCTCCTGATTGTGATGTTATTAGATCTTTTGCAGTTTTTTGATATTATAATAGTACCTTATAAACACTCTTATTTACATATACTTGGGCACATACTGAGTAATTTTGTCATATATATCCCTAGAGGCAAAGTCCTTTGTGACAAAATATATATGCATGTAAAATCCTGATAGAGATGACCAAGTTGCCTTACAAAGTGGTTATAACCACCTGTATTACCAACAAAGCAGCAGCAGAGTGCTACTTTCCCTTACCAAAACTGTCATGGGGAAATGTTTGCAATTTCCTTTTTGGCCCATTACTGATCAAATGTGTGACTAATTCAATCAACATTAGAAAATGTTTTAGGTTTAATGTCCAATATTGTTAACAGAATTAGCTAGATCATGCATATACAGTGTGTCTCTATTATCTACCAATTTTTCAGAGAACTGTGTTAAATGACCCAACTATGATTGGGTCAGGTACTTTTGTCAGGTACTTTCTAAATTTCTAACAATTTTTCCTTTATGTTAAAGTCATTGTGTTAGGTGCATAAAAGATTCACAGACATGACACGTTGGCAGATTGTACCTTATATCAGTATATAAACCGGTCATGATGAGTCTCTTTTGTCTGACTGGGAATACGTGTTTTCTGATAGTACCACAGAGTATTTCTTTTAGTTAGTTTTTTGGTTGTTACATGATTTCTGGTCCTTTAGCCTTAAATCTCTTGGCTTCATATTGTTTGATGGGTGCCTCTTTCAAAGCACTAATGACTAGAGTTTTAACATTCGTTTTTAACATTTGTTTTATATGGCTTAATCTGGAAATTTCTGCCTTTTGAAAATAATTAGTTGTAGTTATTTATATATTTTGACTAGCTGACCATCTATTTTGCTGGCTTTTTTTTTCAGTTTTTTAATAAAACATTGAAGTATAGTTGGCAATATTACCTAGTTTCAGGTGTACACCGTAATGATTCAGATTCTATGCATTGCTCGCTACTTGCCATGACAAGCGTGGTCACCTTCTGTCACTAGATAACTTTACTGTAATCTTTTTTTTTTTTTTTTTTTTTTTACGTTACTGTAATCTTATTGACTATATTCCCTAGGCGGTATTTTTCGTCTCTGCGACTTACTTAGTTTTCCATTACACATATTCTTGTTTTCTTCTTTATTTGTTCCTTTTTATATTGCTGGCTTGAATTAGGCTTCTCTGGTTTGGAAATTTCACGTCACATTTCCTTCATTTAGATGTTTCTTTGTTATTTCTTGAGGTGTAACTTACCTGCGAGTGAGGTACAAAGACCTTCCATGTACAGTTTGATCAGTTTTAAAAATGCAGCTGTATAAGCTACATTCTCCCCAAGCTTCCCCTCACCTAAGAAGTTCACTTCGTTACTACCCCAGTAGGTGTTGGCCGCCGAGCAACAAGCACTGTTCTCATTTCTACACCCGCAAAGTCGTTGTGGGCATTCTGGAATTTCATCTAAGTGGAAGCCTACGCATGTGTGTTTTCATGTCTGCCTTACTTCGGTCAACGTGTGTCATGCATTTCCCTCCATGGCCTTGCGCCCATCAGCAGCGCATTCCCTCATTTTGCTAAGTATTCTTTCATTGTATGAAATAGCAGAGTTGGTTTATTCATTCACCTCTCATTGGATATTTTGTTTGTTCCTGAATGTGTGCTGTTATGAATGAAGCTTCAGTAAACACTCTTGTGTAAGCCTTTCTTTGTGGAAATGAGCCACTATCTCTTTCTGGGGACAGCTGTATTTAGTGACCACACTACCTACCAAGTTTCTGCAGAAGGAGGAGATAAGAGACATAGAATCAGAAATCTTTTGGAGTCTATTTCTTTCTTTCTTTCTTTCTTTCTTTCTTTCTTTCTTTCTTTCTTTCTTTCTTCCTTCCTTCCTTCCTTCCTTCCTTCCTTCCTTTCTTTCTTTCTTTCTTTCTTTCTTTCTTTCTTTCTTTCTTTCTTTCTTTCCTTCTTTCTTCCTTTCTTTTCTCTCTTCTTTCTTTCTTAGATTTTATTTCCTTTTTATAAGACAGAGGTGCACAGGCAGGGGGAGCAGCAGGCAAGGGATGGGGGAGGAGCAGGGATCCTGATGTGGGACTCAATCCCAGGACCCCTGAGTTCATGACCTAAGCAGAAGGCAGATGCTTAACCCACTGAGACACCCTGGTGCCCCATTTTGAGTCTATTCCTGAAAGACAATTTCAACACTAGATATCTATAGATGGTGGGAAGGGTGGAAAGTCCATTGAATATTTTGACCATTACTCATTGTCGAGTGGTTTTTGTGATAAAAGGTACATTATTTCCCAACCGCAAGTGGCCCAGAAAATTAAAAACAAAAAACAAAAAAACAAAAAACATGACAAAAATTATTTTCAAGGGACACAATAATGTGGCTAAAATGGGCTGATCAGACTAGAAGAATAATGCTGTAACCTGAAAATGTGTCAATGTCCGCGAGGCAGAGCCGATAGCCCTGAAAGGGTTCAAAGGCCTGATATAGTCAATCTTCTGGGAACAAACAGGGGTGATGTTCTATGTGATGTGGTCTCCCCATCGCAAGACGAATGGGTCAACTTTTGGTAGGAGTCACAGGTCTGAGAGTGGCACCCTCTAAATCAAGAAGCAAGAGTCCTTCACTTTGTGCCAAGACTCTGATTATGAATGTGTTGCCATGTCAGGCACCACGGTGAACCAGACAGCAACGGTGGCATCTGAGAGCAGAAGCCTCCATTAATAGCTTGACTCCACGCATTCTAATCGGAAAACAAGCCCTTATCATGGGCATCTCCTTATATGACTAAGACAGCATTAGCATTAATCAGGATTTTATTTCTATAGTTCATGGCCCCGAAAAGAACATCTTTAATTCATCTGTAGTTTTCCAATTGACAAATGAAAATGGCTAGTTCACTGACAAATGTTAAAGAGTGAATAGGGTACAACAAAGTTCAGTGAGGGGCGTACTGGACAGAGCCCTGAGAAATGCCTTGAGTCTTGCCACTGAGCAAAGTAACCCTGTCCATTTTTGATCCCGCACATAACTGGGACTGAGGCTGAATTGTGGCCCTGATGCAGTCAAAACCATCAGATTTCAGCGTGGCCAAGCTATAAGCTATAAGTGAAGTGGACATTTAGAGGAAACTTCTAGAATCAAGAAAACCCAATGGCTATGCTTCGGGCAGCAGAGTAAGGGATAAAGTTTCTCCCAATGGGCCAGCTGCTGCTTTTTCTTGTAAAGTCAAGAAGCCGCTGGAACCAGACCAACTGCATTCTCAAATGTCCCATTTCCATCTGACAAGTACAGACTCACAGCCTTTCCTACCTCGAGAGTCACAGAGCCTGAGCTGAAGCACCCAGAGTGGACGTAGCAAGCCAGGGAGAAACGAGGGCTCCTTGAGTTGGGAGTTTATTTTTGAGAAGAAGCTAATACAAGAGAAGTAGTTACCACAAGCTAATAGCTAGGTGGGGTTGGGAGGCAATGAATCCAAACCCCAAGGTGCACCTGCCGGGCGTAGCTGCTTCCCTTACGCAGACTCGTCAACTGGCAAAACCATCAATCATAGAGACTCACAGCTGAAAGGATTCCTCACGATCGGAGGCTTCACTATAAACCTTATGGATTTCCTCCTTCTGTACTCATATATTTTATTTTCCTTTGGCCTAGATCCAACTTTATTTAGTCATGCTTTCAAAAAAAAATTAGGTAGTAAATTTCTTTCTTTCTCTTTTCAATATCCTACTAATTACTAATACTACCTATATAATTTAAGATTTATAATTATTTTCCCTGGAAGATTTAAAAATATAATTAAAGACAAAAAAGCATATGATACTAAATCACAAATTGCAAGGAGTTGCTTATGCTAGACTTACTTTTCTAGAAAAGTACAAAGAAATACGGCACTTTTATGTCATTTTTGCCTTCTCCACCCCATTTCACAAAATAACATCTTGTCAATAAACGTTTATTGAATTTTTTCTATGTGCTAGAGATACCACACAGCACTAGAGATCCCAAGATGAATAGGTAATACTTGCCCTCAATTCATCTGGAAGTAAACGGATGATTACAAAGTAGAGTTAAAATGTTTTTCAGAGACAAATTCAGGATGCAGTGCTTACACACAGGAGATCAGGCAAAGCCAGGCTGGCTCAACTTCCAAGGGAGGGAGCTCCTTAGCAGAGTCTTGATATAAATAATAGTTCAAAAAAATAAAAATAAGAAAGAGTGGTAATGTTTGTCCCAGGAAGTGGGAGCTATAAATTCAAAGACCCAGAACCTAAATGGAACCGGACAGGTTCTAAGAAGCCCACGTACCGCATCCCACATGCTGTAGAGCAGGGGTTCAGATGCCCTCGGGAGCTCATGGCTGTTTCGCTGGTCAGACCACCATATACACGTGCGCTGCCAGAAGTAATTCAGAGATTCCTTTAAAATACTGCAGTAGCTAAGAATAATAGCATTAAGGCAGGGTCGTGAGCTGAACTTAGCAACAGGTGGTGAATCTGCAGTCCTGATTTAGAAAGTAAATACTGAAACACAGCCTCAGAATCTTGTGCCTTAACCATGTGACCCTGGACAGATGGTGAAACTTCGCTGACCCTTTCTGCCCTCAGCCGCAGTCCCTGCCAGTGCTAGATTCTGCTCCAACACTGACGTGATAAAAACACCAAAAGCCTAAACCTAGATACATGACGTCACTCGGGTTACAGGCAGCAACTAAATGCACCCCAATTTCCATAGTGTCTTGGTGGCATTCATTCTATTTTACTTGGCATTATGGTATTTTTGAGCCACAGTCTCTCATACCAGCATGTAAACCTGAAAAGGCCAGAAACTCATGTTTTGTTTTGTTTTGTTTTCCATCTTGATAGGTCCCACAGCATTTCATCAATGTCTTACAAATCGTAGGTGATCGTGAATAATGGTCAAAGAGAATTTTAAACTTTGAAAAAGAGAAACATTTAATTTTCTTTTTTATTTTTAAGATTTTATTTACTTATTTCAGAGAGAGAGAGAGAGAGCACTAGGGAGACAGCATGAGCAAGAGAAGGGGCAGAGGGAGAGGGAGAAGCAGACTCCCAGCTGAGCAGGACGCCTGATGGGGGATTGGACCCCAGGACCCCGGGATCATGACCTAAGCCAAAGGCAGATGCTTAACCGAGTGAGCCACCCAGGGGCCCCAAGAAACATTACATTTTTCAAAGACAAAACTTCATGCATCTTTAAATAATCTTAGGAAAATGGAATTTTAGAACGAAATCTTTTAATTTAAAAAAAGAGGTAAGAATAAAAGGTAAGTAACAAGCAAATAATAAACAAAAAAGAGCAAAAATTGGTTTATTTTCCTCATGTGACATCAGGTCAATTATCTTGAATTCAAGAAACTATTTTCCTTTAATATAAATGATATTGATGGATTTTGTTCCCCATGGTTACTTTCTCTAAATTCTGTTATTTATTTTGCCAGTTATATTTTAGCAGGACTATAATCCTCTTGTGTAAAGCACAGCTATTTCCTGAAAACTTTCTGTGAGCCTTCCCTGTGTTCTCATTATGCTTTGCTCATACCGCTATTATAGGGCTGGTTATGTAAGGTTGTGGTTAGTTCTTTACATGCCTGTCTCTGCTCCGAGGCTAGGAATTCCTCTAGGGCAGAAATAATATTTTACTCATCCTCATAGCTAAGATTATAATACAATATTTGGCATATAGTTGGTGTGATTTACAAGAGGCATAAAAGTTTTTCATCAGGTTAAATTGTAGATTGTGCTGCTCTGTGGGTCCCAACCCATTTCTGGAGAAAAGACATACAGTAGCTAAAGCAATAAAGCCATTTTTCAGCTTTCAATGGTAAATAGGATTTTCGAGTCCCAAGCAAGGTGGTAGTCTTTAAAGACTTGGTTAGATTAGAAAAAGCCATTTTAGGGGATCCCTGGGTGGCGCAGTGGTTTGGCGCCTGCCTTTGGCCCAGGGCACGATCCTGGAGACCCGGGATCGAATCCCACGTCGGGTTCCCAGTGCATGGAGCCTGCTTCTCCCTCTGCCTGTGTCTCTGCCTCTCTCTCTCTCTCTCTCTGTGTGACTATCATAAATAAAAAAAAAAAAAAAAGAAAAAAGAAAAAGCCATTTTAAATCCTCTCAATCCTTCTTAACACTTGGCCATGCTGAAGTTCACAGCCTGGACTATGAGGCAAAGCAGAAGACCAATCAGCATCTAACTGTAACGAAAAAGAGAACTGCTCCTCTCGGCCATCCCCAGATTCCTGACCCCTGGAGCCAGAGCAAGCAAAATGGTTGTCTTCTTACACTGGTGAGCTTTGGGGTAATTTATTATGCCTTGAAAGGAACTGTACTTAATCATGATTTTAAAATATCTCTCTCTATATATGTCTATCTATCTATCTATCTATCTATCTATCTATCTATCTAGCATCTATCTGGTTGGGGGGCACCTGGGAGGCTCAGTCTGTTATGTGTCAGTCTTTTGCTCAGGTCATGATCCTGGGGTCCTGGGATCCAATCCTGCATCCTATTTCTCCCTCTTCTCCTGCTTGTGCTCCCTCTTGCTATCTCTCTCTCAAATAAATAAATAAAATCATATATATATCTATGTATATATATATATATATATGTGTGTGTGTGTATATACACACGTACACACACGTACGTATATATATAGTTGGAATTAATGAGCTAATATTTGCTTTAGGAGCTTTTGCACCATGTTTGTTAGTGAAATAAGAGTATACTTTTCTGTTCTTCCTTTGTCCTCATCTTGAAGTATTCCCTGGATTTTTCTTATTTGAAAACTCTAATTGTTTTCAAGAAAGTATTTATGTGGCAAGACTTCCACAGTCGTTTTTATTGCTGTGTAACAATTCACTATCTAGTTAGTACCTTAAAACAGCACAAATCTATCTCATAGTTTTGGTGGCTTAGGAATCTCCAGACACCTGGGTCTCTGTTCAGGGTCTCCCGTGGCTGAAAGCAAGATGGTGGCTAAGCTGAGTTCTGGTCTGAAGTTCAGGGAGGAAAAATCCACTTTCAGGTTCACTCAGGTTGTTGAGAAAATCTAGATCTTGCTGGCTATTGACCAAAGCCATTCGTAGCTCTTGAGGATGCCTGCCATTCCCTGCCCCGTCACCCTCTCCAAACCTTGGCAGTTGCTCCTTCAAGGCCAGGAGAGTGTCTGAAGTTTCAGATCTCTGACCCCCTCTGTGTTAGACTTCTCTGACCTCAAGATGTAGGACTTAAAGGCTCATGTGTTTAGAAAAGTCTCACCTGGATAATTTCTTTCTCCAAGCCCACTGTGCCATCTAACATAATTTCACCACAGGAATAAAATTCACCACATATCTGCCCCCCGGGGGATTATGTGGATGTGTCCACACCCAGTTGAGGATCTTGGGGGGTGGGCATTAAGAATTCTTCCAACTACGACTTCTGCAGCTGTTGCATTCTTAAACTTGGTGATTTGGCTAGGTATAAAATTCTAGGAACAAAAGTATTTTCATTCAATATCTTATCTCCTTACTTCCAGTGATGCTGCTGAGAAATATGATGCAACTCTAATTATTCTTTTTGTGGTTTATCTGCTCTCTTGAAGCCTTTAGCATTTGTTTTTTATTTTCTTCAGTGTCATTCAAACGTGCATAGGTTTTGAGTTTTCTTTTTCTCTTCTGTTTCTCTGTGAACCCTTTCGATCAGTCTCTCATCTTTAATTGTGAAGATTATCTCCATTTTTTCCCCAGCTTACATCTTCTTTTCAATTTTTTCTTCTTCTGAGATTCCTATTGTCCCAATGTTTAGGCTTTGATTTCTGCTATTCATATTTTTAAAACTTTCTATTTATTATTACTTGGTGCTTTCTGGGAGAATTCCTCAACACGTTATTCAACATACTATTTTCCTTTTCAGTTGTTACCCATCTACTTACCTGATTTATTGTGGCTTTTGCTTCAATAATTTTATTTTTCATAGTGTATATTTTCTGGGTTTTATTTTACTTTAATTCTTGTTTCATATTACAAAGTTCTCTCTTTATATCTTTTTGGAACATTATCAGAGCTGTTATAAAATACCAATCAATCTATTCCAGTATTTCTTCTTCACACAGCATATTTTGTTCAGTTTGTTTCTTCACTTCGAAGTTTTTTACTTGTCAAGTGTCTAGTTGCTTTAGGCCGTGAGCTCACGTTGTGTGTATGTGGTGGGGGTGATATGAAAGAGAGGGGGGAAATACAGAAGAAAGAGAGATTCACTACTTTGGCAATATAATTAGGTAGTTGCCACAGCTGTGTCCTAGTCTTGGTCAGTTCCAGCAATGGTGGTGAGAAGACGGGAAGGCATGATTCTCTGGTCAGAGAGGAATCATGCTGCATGCACCAAAGAATCCAAATTCCTCTTGACCTCTCCCATCTTCTGCTTCCCCAAAGAAAAGCTCTGCAAATCAAAGTTTTCTTTTTAAAGCTTTAGATAGAAGAAGCATATGTAGGAAGTGTCCCCTTTGTTTTTCAGCTTGTCAAGTGTGATTTTTATTAGGGAGGAAAACGTCCCATAATTTCCCTACAGGGTTTTTGTTGTTTAGGACTGAGTAATATCTTCATGCTCCAACTTCAAGGGAAGCTACGAAAGCAATTACCTAGAATTATCCAGAATATTCACTCTATTTTCGGAAGCAGGCTCTTCAAGCCAAGAAACTGAGGGCAAGGGACAAGAGTAGGATCCAAGAGTGTTTGGCAAAGCAAAGTACTGGCAAGATTATATAGGCATATAAGGACTATTATCCTTGCTTTACAAGAGGGAAAGTAAGACTCAGCATTTATAATACTGAAATGCCATGACTATTAACAAATAAAGTTTCTTCCAGCCACTGAGCATGAAATCAGGCTGGATAGCACCCAGAGGGCCTCACAGAGTCATTTATGACTTGGGTGAGACTGTGTAGAGATCTGGATCCAGTGCCAGTCTTCTATTAATGGAACACTCAAAACTGATAAAAGAGCTTTGCATTTATTGAGAAAGTGAAATATACTTTTCAATGGACTGAAGCAATTGTACGTCCAAGACCAGTGCATTCTTTCTTAATAGGTAGACCTAAAATGGGGATATGGATACATGAAAACGTACATACAGACACATGAACCAGAAGGTCGTCTTGTGTGCACAGAATCAACACAGAGGGTTAGTTCACAAATCAATGACTGGGACCCACTTAACAATAGGACTAGGTAACTTAAAGCTAGTTAACAAGGCTTCTCCCTCTCTGGATAGTGCTGGGATGGGCACTAACAGTGCTGCGCTTCCAGCCTCCATCCCTAGGCCTTAACAGCTACAGACACCTCTTTAAGGAGTTCATACATCCTGTCAGGGAACGTATCTTGAGAGTTTTGTGCTTTTCGATGTCAAGATCTTTGAGTTTATCCTAGAGTTTAATTATCAGGAAAGAATCTTATTTTCTAACATTTCATGTTCTTTTTTTTTAAGATTTATTTTTACTTATTTATTTTTAAATTTATTTATGATAGACATAGAGAGAGAGAGGCAGAGACACAGGCAGAGGGAGAAGCAGGCTCCATGCAGGGAGCCCAACATGGGACTCGATCCCGGGACTCCAGGATCGTGCCCTGGGCCAAAGGCAGGCACCAAACCACTGAACCACCCAGGGATCCCCACATTTCATGTTCTTGGTGGTGAGTTGGTACCTCAACGTTGCCTCCAAATTCTGAAAACCAATATAGGTATTTTCACTCATTTTTTCCTTTGCTGAAATTCCTATAAGTGATGTGCTTTCAAATTGTGCCTTTTCTCTTTTATTTTTGTTGTTCTTCATCAAGAACACAGGGTAAGCAGGGGTGCCTAGGTGGCTCAGTAGGTTAAGCATCTGCCTTTGGCTCAGCCCTGGGTTTGAGTCCTTCACTGGGGGTCCCCACTTACTGGAGAATCTGCTTTTCCCTCTGCCCACCCCCATGCTCTTTCTTTCTTTCTCTCAAAAATAGTAAATTAAAATCTTAAAAAAAAAAAAAAACACAGGGTAAGCTTAGTGAAATTAAAATAGCTTATTAAACCTGAATAATATTTTTCTAGTACAAAGAGTGCAATGAAAACTTTACTATGATACTTAATCTTTTCTAAAAGCTCCCCTCCAAAATCTGTTTATTTCAAATTGCATTGTTTCTTATTTCCAAAAAGACCATTAGATAAGAAAAGTTTATGTTATTATGTTTATGGTTTTACTTGACCAGATATTCAGAGGTGTTTTTCATTAAGATGAAAGTATTATTATTTGAAATAGATATCTACTTTAACCTACAGGCTATAAGTCTTTAAAAAGACAAGGCATTTTGGCAAATGCATTCCCAGTCTTTATTTAAAGAAATTAATATTTGTGTGATACAAAAACATATTCATTTAAAAAATAAGAATAGTTTGTATTTTTCCCCTAAAGAAACATTTATATGGTAGCTACACATAAAAAGACAAGTTAATGTGGACAAAATATATTTTTGTTGGTATGATTTGTAGAAGTGAACACTTTGCTAGAATAATCTAAAAATTGTCTCAATGTAGTATTTAACTTTATGTATAGGGCAGTCTCTACTTCCAAAATTTTTATCAATTTTATCATTACAGGTCAGTGACAAAATACTATGCTCAGTACACATTGACAACAGAAGAACATTGATGTGTCTCCCACCTGTGAGCACCAGGGTTCCTTGATTAAGCTAGCTTTGAAGAACAACTGAAATGCCTTATTTGAAAGAAGAAGTTTAATGACTTTTATAACATTGTTATACTAAAAATATCTGACATTGGTATCTGAAATGATCTTAAGAATTATTTTGCTTATCAATGAGCCTGTGTAACAATGAAAACAATATCACAGTGACACACAGGATGATTGGGAATTCTGTAACACTAGTGTTAGATGTGATAAGAAGATGCGAGTTCCTTTTTCTTCATAATTAATCTAGTTTTTAAAAATTTTATTTATGCATTCATGAGAGACACACAGAGAGAGACAGACACAGGCAGAAGGAGAAGCAGGCTCCCTGTGGGGAGCCCCATGTGAGACTCGATCCCAGGACCCCAGGGTCACACCCTGAGCTGAAGACAGACACTCAACCACTGAGCCACCCAGGTGCCCCCAGCGTTCTGATTTTAACTCGTGGTTAAACCCTGAAAGATGACCAGCAATAGCCTGACTCTGTTTTTTCAACCTATTTTGGACTGAATGGATTTAACACCTTTTTAAAGGACAGAATGTAAGGCATGATAGAATGATCAGTGCTCCAACAAGAGTGGCTAAGACAGTTAATTCAACTTTCTCAACTCACTTGTCAATGTGAGAGATTGGGAAGAGGTGTCTACAACACCGCTGTCCCTGTACCATCTAGTTGTGCTGGGCCTGTGCAAAAGCCTGAACCATGCACAAGCCAGCACACCCCCCCATGTGTGTGCTCTTGGGTAGGTCACTTTTATTCATACCTTTGAAAGCTGGGATAATAATGCTTATCTTGCCAGAGTATTTGTGAAGATTAGTGGGGAAATGAAAGTATAGAATCTGAAATACTGAAGTATAATAAATTATATCAATTAGTAATGAATAAACTTTGTATTTGCTACCTTTATTGCCATTTTATATGCCCTCAGTTGACTTTCCCCTTTTAAATTAATGCAAAATTTTCTTTTAGTTATTTCACTGCTTTAGGTGCAGGTAAGTTAGGTATTCCTGACTTGCTTCCTTAGAAAGTCAACATTCTTCCCAATCTTTTGTTTTTATGCAGGCAGTGTTCCAATCTCTAGCAGCACTGGCCTTAGAAGCTGTATTATGGTTCCATTCTCTGACCTGAACTGTACTGAAATGAGTCCTTTGTCTCTGTTGGGGAGGAAAAATTTTCCTATTACCTCAAGATTCTTTTGGATGGTCTAAGAATTAAATTGACAGGAGACAAATCAACGGAGAAAATCAAATTTAATCATATTATGTGACAGGGGTCTCATGAGAATAGGAGGCCCACAGGCAACTGAGGAGTAGTATATGGCATCCAGAGCTAAGGAGAACAGGCGAGGGATCTGGGACTTCAAAGGGAGGGAAGACAACTCACAGGAAGATGAAAAACAGTAAATGTTTGACAAACAAATGCTTGCTAGGCTATACAGAAACAGTGTAATCTATAGAAAAATTTTAACAAACACATTTTGCTTAGTCTTTCCCTGTCTACCAACCCTAGCTCATCTTAGACTATAGTCATTTATGGTGGTGGCTCTCTTCCCCCAGCAGGTCTTCTAACTAAATTGTTGTAGGCAATTAAAGGGAAGGTGAAAGTTTCCTCCTGAGCCTTTAGTTCTTTAAAAATAATCAGCCTAATATCTACATCTCAAAGAGACACATTCCGAGGTGACAAGTTTTGTTCCCCTACATCTCCAAATATCTCCTTCCCCATTTGCACAGTATTGAAATTATTCTGCTGTTACAATCAGAGTCTTAAAATGAGGTCTTGAGATATTTGGAATTTTAAGAATAGCAGTGTTATTGGGTTGCAAGGGATTCCCAATAGATTTTATTGGACAGATGAGGAAACTAAACCCCAGAAAAGTTAAATAAATTTTCCCAACCCTATATATTTCAATTCTGTTAACTTTATTTATATAGATAAGGAAATGGAAACCCTAGCTTAGGCCCTGTATCAAAATGTAAATGTCCTTGGAATAAACTATGAAATCAAACAATAAAATCTGCTGCCTGAAGTAAAGTCTGTACCTAAAGTCAGGGGCAAAATGTAATGGGAGTAGGTATTTTGTAAATATTAAACTGATGCATTTTTATTTCTCCATTAAATCATGTTCATGAGTAGCCTTAAATTTCCATAGCTAAGCTCAAGGCTTATCTCTCTCTCAAGGGGAGAAGAGCAAGGATACTGCCTAAAGCATAGAAGCCAATAGTCAACCTTGAGATTCAAATCTGAATTTCTTAGTCACCCTAGCAATAATTTTGTCATGCAAATAAGATGTCAAAAAGAAAAGGATTTCTTGAGTCATTTTATCTCACTCTTTCATAACTAAAGAGGCTTGTTTGATGGGCTTGATTATACAATATTGTATAACAGAGATCCTATCCAGATCACAAGAAGAAAAGAGGGGAGATGGTTCCTTAGGGTACCGATGAGTGGTACAAAAGTGAGGCAGAGGAAGGAGAACAGGAAAGTCAAACACCAGGGCTCTGGTTTGTCCTTGCTCACCTCCAAATGTGTCTGGTACCAAGACTTCAAAGGTTGTATCACGTGACCACATTACTTCATCTCTCCCTGTTTCTATCCTTTTTGGCCACATAACTTAGTAGCACCCGCCCCTGCAGATGGGACAACCTCCCTCGCCACCTAATTCTGAATCAGCCCCTGCTTGCTTTATTCGATAGACTGAAACAGAAGGGGCAGCAGTGCAGTTTGAGCATAAACTTCCAGAAGTCTTCGTGCTCTGCTTGCTTTCCAGTGCCTCTGTCACCACCATGAGAATACGCCCAGGCCAGTCTGCGGGAGGATGGGAAACACAGAGCATCCCCTGAGTTGCCTTGCACCTATGGAAGCAGTTTAGGGCACTGAATACTAGCTAACCCCACACAGGCAAGCGAGCCCAGCCAAGATTAGTAGAAGGGCCTAATGGCTCCAGACATGTGAGCAATGAATGTATAACTCTGGATGATTCTGGGCTTGTTGGCTATTTGCTATGCAGCTTTATTTTTAGCAGAAGCTAGCTGATATGGGCTTTTAAAAACATTAAGATAGGTGTGATTGTGGTAGTGGTATGCTTTCCCAGAAATAATAGGGAGAAGTCATTCAACATAGTTTGAAGCAGCAGCCGCTGAACATAATGATTTAGACAAGCTTGATTCCAGGGTCCTTAATGCCCACATGTGACATGAAAAAACTGAAATGGGCCCAAATGCTACAGTGAGGGCAAGCAGAGGTGCTAAGAGAGCCAGCAGACCAGAAGAGTCTTGAGGTCTGGCAGTTGGAACCCAGCACGTGCTTTAGCAAGCCAGACCCATCCAGGTGCACATGGCATCAGCAGTACCAGTCTTGGGAGCACAACAGAGATTAGTGCTGAGCCTTTCAAAATAGCTTGGAGTTTGCAGGGTCTTTACCTCAAGGCAGCAGAAAATGCTTATCAGATTGTTAATGAAAATGGCTGTTTTGTTTTTTTGGTTTTTTGGTTTTTTCTCATCTACAATTTTGGCTGGCAGGAATAGCCTTAACCCAGCTAGCTGACTGAACTCTTTCCAGGTCTCTGCATAGGATATTAGTGGTGCTGGCATGGGCTTCCCTACACTCTACCTCAATTGCCCTTTCTTTTAAGATCCATCACTGGAGAGAGACTTTTATCCCATAATTAGAAATAAGAAAACAAATAAAATACTCCTGAAGCATAATTAAGATTGCACAAAGGTATGCCAGAAAAAGGAAATGAATGTACAGAAAACAAACTTCTAATTTATCTACAATTTTGTCTCTTGTCCTTAGATTATCTTTTCCCAAACTGTGTCCTTTGGAACACAAGTATCTCACGAGGTAACACAAAACAAGTACAGCATAAACAAAACTCCCTATAGCAAAATGATATGGAACTCAACCATGATAAAATAAAGTGGGAAATATGTGTCTTGGAATTTACATATCAAAAACTATAATATGTCTTGCTGTTCAAATAAAATTTTTGAAACTATTTACCTTTAATCAGCTTATTTCAACCCAGAATTATCTTGCCATGATATGCCCATGAAAAATCCATAGAGCCTGTCTTGGGAACTCTGCTTTGGGTAGATCCACATTGTCCAGAGAGCCCAGCCTATGTGCCGTGTACCTCACTAGTAAACATACACTATGTTTGTCTGTCAGGAAAAATTGGAATTGTTTGAAATAATGAATTCTATGTCTTTTGCTCCAGATCAGCAGGTGAGTATTACTTTGTGAAACTGAATAAAGGAAATCCTATTTAAAAATAGGAGTCAGGAGAAGGGGGAGGTCTCACAGCCAATGGGCCTTGTAGCCTTTTGAACACCCAACAGGAAGAGACATAGGTTGCATTCTCAACTGGAAGAAGCCTTACTTTAATGGCCCAACAGAAGGAAGGAAGACTTTCTCCTTGCCCAGCAACAGTTCAGCCAATGAAAAGCCACTAGACTTTGAGCTCCTGGTTTATTCTAATGGACTTTTGTTTATAACAGCCCCTCCAACTTCCCTCTTTTACTCTATAAAAGAGGTTCCTCTTTCCCCACACTTCCCTATGGCTTTTACTATGGCTTGCTTGCCCTGAACTGTAATTCCTTTGCTATTCCCAAATAAGCCCATTTTACTGGTAAAATAACTGTTTAACTGAACATAATCTCATTTTTGGTCAGTGAGAAAGGAAAATAGAATTATAAGAATATGTTAAAATTTAAATTGTTTTTTTAACTCTGTTTGATAAAAACTACTCTTATTTGCCAAACCTTCTTGGCATGATTCCCACTATTCAAATTATTTCCGATTCTTAAAAAAAGGATCAAGCTAACAAACAAAATAATAGAAATGATACTTTCCAGACTGGCCTTTTCTTGATCTTATGTCGATTAAACCTGCAGGCACTGTTTTATGAAGTTGCCATATGAAAACTCAGGCAGACACAGAGTTTGGGAATGCTGTCAATCTTTTATGGTGAGGAAATGGTCTTTGTGGGGAAGAAGAAAGAAAAGGAGAAAGCAGAAAAGGAGGAGGGGAATGGGGAAAATGAAGGAGGAAAAAAGAGAAAGGAGGAGAAGACAGAAAGAGAAAGAAAATGAGAAAAAGGAGGCAGAAGAGGAGAAGGTGGCCCTGTGTTTTTCTGGTGGGAAATACTGACTTACTCTGTACCCAAAGAGCTCCTACAGTGCACTTTTCTGATTCCCTTCCCTAATGATGAGCTTTCCCATGAAGACCACAGGCTATACCTTGATAATGTAGGTGAAGGAAAAATGGGGAAAAGATAGACAGCCATGGGAATTTTTTTTTAATTTTTATTTATTTATGATAGTCACCGAGAGAGAGAGAGAGAGGCAGAGACACAGGCAGAGGGAGAAGCAGGCTCCATGCAGGGAGCCCGATGTGGGATTCGATCCCGGGTCTCCAGAATCACGCCCTGGGCCAAAGGCAGGCGCCAAACAGCTGCCACCCAGGGATCCCCATGGGAATTTTTGAGAGGGATAACCACATTTAGGAAAAAAATTTTTAGGGCTGTAATTATTATGCAAACTAAGCATCGGCTGTGATCATGTTCACAATATTATTTATATTTTTGAAATATCCACAGCTCTGACCAGTAAGTGCAACAATCTTAAGATGCAACAATAGTTTTATTTTTGGAATCCCTTTTTTTAATTTTTTAATTTATTTATGATAGGCACACAGTGAGAGAGAGATTGAGGCAGAGACACAGGCAGAGAGAGAAGCAGGCTCCATGCACTGGGAGCCTGACGTGGGATTCAATCCCGGGTCTCCAGGATCGCGCCCTGGGCCAAAGGCAGGCGCTAAACCGCTGCGCCACCCAGGGATCCCTGGAATCCCTTTTCTATTTTAAAGTTTGATCTTTGTGTTCTGGTTTTAAGAATAATGAACGGAAAATGTAATATAGAATTCCCCCTCCCAAATGTGGTGAACAAAATTAATTTTAAAACAATCAAAACTTTTAATAGCCATCAAATGAGTAAAGGTGACTATTTGAGAAAAATACATGATTCCAGACAGAGCAAGAAAATACTGTTTAGAATAAACACTGCTATTTCCCAAAGAAGACATGTTACTGAGCCAAGAAGTGTCTGAGTATCCCAACTGAGACTCGTCAAATTTTGAGAAAGGCAATTGAGAAGGATCTTGATCTTTCCTGTCTACTGATTATTGGCTAAATCGTTGCTAGGGACAAACAGGACATTTTTGTCCTGAATTAGGAAAAGAATTCGCAAGTTAAGGATTATCCCCATGAGAATGAAAATCACTCCCAACGCCACCCTGAATCCTGAAGTATGTGGCTTGAGTACCAGCACAGGACAATTAAGAAATCTCAGGACAACAGAGACTGAGTACCAAGGTATGCCAAAAAAGTTCCCGAACTGCCTCTGCTGATTTCTTTTACCTCCACTCTCTCAAACTTTAGGAAAGTGGCTAGAACACAGAATAAGGAGATCTTAAACTACAATTTGGAAGGGACAAAAAAGCCGGTGTCAGTTTTGGTGGGAAGAGAATCTAGCAGGACACACATATGTCAGTTAGATAAAACAGCAGCCATTAAAAGATGCAGCAGCATGAACGATGTCCTGGCTGAATGTCAACCCCAATTGCCTCTTGGACCAATTGCCCTGTGCAATAAAGCAGTTGCACAAAGATATGCTGTGGCCCTGAAGTCAAAAAGAAAGCTGCAATATATCAGAGCTCATATGATGACTATGAAGAACCACCTAATTCTGAGCCAAATGGAAAGAAATTTGGGAGGAATGATGTTTAATAATAATATGGCAGAGATGAAAGACAAAAAAAATATATAGTTTGCAAAATTTAGACTAGTAACCTAGAAGGAAATCAAAAATAGAAGAAAATTCCATAAAATTGCTTTATGCTATAGAAGAAGTGATAAGACTGTGAATTCAATAAAATAAGAATTTAAACACAAGATGACAGTGCAAAAGAATAAGATAATAAGATACATTGCATACTTAAGGAAATAAATCAAGAACAAAAATAACATCATTTTAGAATTAATATATAAATTAGAATCAGCAAAGAATGGAATAGATGATAAAAATCAAATCATTGTTACAGAAAAGGCCTAAGATATCCAGAATGAGTCCAGATGAAAATGGAAAAAATGATCAAAGAAATTAGAAAACTGAGAAAGATTATCAATAAATATAACAGGAATCCCTGAGGGAAAGAACCCAAAAAATTAAATAGGAGAGGTCCTCAAAGACACAATACATGAAAAATTGTCTGACAAGAAGACAAAAACAATTTTGCAGATAAAGAAAACTCAGTGATGAGACACATCCTAATTAAGCTACCAACTTTCAGAATTGAAGAAATGATTTTCTTCAGCCAAGAGAAAGAAAATCATCAAATGGTGAGATAAAAAAGGCAAACAGAAGAAGTATTTCCACAAACTCCCACCAGAACCTATGTCCATTGACACACATCTTTGCCCAAATAAATATCCTTTTCTGTTAATGTGAATGAACTGTCCGAGATCCCAACTAGAGCCGCTGTCTCCATGCTTGCACCCAAACAGCAATGAAACAACAGCCTCCACCAATGAGCTCTCCCCTATATCATCAAGGTCGTTTTTTCTCTTCTGAACAATTCCTTTCATCATATAAAAAATAGTGTATTTCCACTACCACAACCTTCTCGGCAATAGATATGTTAATAAACAGGGCTAGTAATAACCAAAAAGCAAATATTTTATGAAGGTGAAATTATTCAACATTCCACCGTGAAGTGTGATTCTAGCTGCACATTTTTTATAGATACTCCTCACCTAATGAAGTACGTACTTTTAAGTGTCTAGTTCCCTGAGTTTTAAAAAATCATAATTGAACCTTATGAAACACCATTTTGCACTTACCAAGGTAATAATTTTTTTCTCCTTTATCCAGTTAATGTGGTGGCAAACTACACTTATTAGTTTTTAAATGTTATAGACAATCATGCATTTTTTAGATAAATTCGCCTAATCCATAATACACTATCTTTTTTTTATAAGAAGTTAGTGAATTATATTAGCTAATATTTTGTTCAGGTTTTTTTTATGCCTATGTTTGTGAGAGACATTTAGCTTTAATTTGCTTTTCTTGTCTGCTTTTGTATTAAGGTGATATATCTGCCCCCCAAAAAGAATTTGGAAGTATTTTTCCTCCACTGAGCTGTATACAATTGATATTATTTCTTAAGTGTATGGTGGACCTGAAGTCCTCTTTTTAAGAAGGTTTTAATTTCAATTTATTTAGTAAATATATTTTTAGTAGATTTACATTTTTCGGTCTTATTATATCAGATTTGGAATTATGTATTTTTCTGGGAATGTGTCAAAATTGTTGCATAAAGTTGTTTATATTTTCTTATCACCCTTGAAATGTCATGCAATTTATAGAATTAACTCTATTCTTAGAGATGGTTTGAAACATCTCCAAAACATTTTTGGTAAACTGTGTTTTTTCTCTCCTTTCAGTCTTGTTAGGGTTTATGAATTTCAAAGAACAAATTGTTAGCTGTGCTGTCCACTTTATTCTTCAACTGATTCATATTTCATTGACTTCTGTTCTTTTTTTTTTAATTTTTTTCTTTTTAAATTTATTTATTCATGATAGTCACACGGAGAGAGAGAGAGAGGCAGAGACACAGGCAGAGGGAGAAGCAGGCTCCAAGCACCGGGAGCCCGACGTGGGATTTGATCCCGAGTCTCCAGGATCACGCCCTGGGCCAAAGGCAGGCGCCAAACCGCTGCGCCACCCAGGGATCCCGACTTCTGTTCTTATCTTGTTATTTTCTTTTTCTTACCTTCTAGGGTTTAAAATTTGTTTTCCCCCCATCTTCTTGGGTTGGTAGATTACATCCATAATTTTAAGCCTTTTTTTTTTTTTGTGGGTTTTTTTATAAATTGCATTTAAAGTGATACATTTTCCTCCAAGAACTGATTTACCCATATCTCACAAAGTATAATATATTTTATTATTATTTAGCTTCAAAATGTTTTAATTATGTGGTTTCTTCTTTGACTATAGGTAATTTAGAAATATTATGCTTTATATACTTAGGGATTTTTCTCACTGTGTTGTCACTGATTTCTTATGGTCACAAGACATTTTGACTTCGTATTTCAACATTTTTTTAAGAAAAATTTTCAAAAAGAGCAAAGAGGAAAGTCTTCTAACATTAATACCCATATGACCACCACCTAGTTTCTATCATTTACATATTGTTATATTTGTTTTATTAGATTTTCCCATCTGCTTCCATCCCTCTATGCAATCACCAATCAGCCTTGTTTTTTTCAGGCATTTCAAAGTAAATTCTAGTATCACTGAAGTGACTACTTCAAATCTAGAGGCTTTAACTAAAGTGGATTTCTATTTGCATAAGTAAGGGTTATCAATACAAATTTTAACAGAGGTCAAGATAGATTGGTAGATGATAGAGAGATAAATGATAGAGAGGAGTGAGAGAAGAAGAGATTGAAATTCTGGTACTTAATACCTCTCTGATTTGTATTTCACCTTCTGGGGTGAGGCAGCATTGGCATATTAATTCTCTAGTTCTTTGTTTAAAAAAAATAAACACTTGGAAAAATATGGATTTTCTAACAGATGGGTTTTAATGAACTAAGTCAGAAGTGGAGACTGGTGGGTCTCCTTATACATGTTTTCTTTTTTTTTTTTTCATAGTAGAATTTCTGGATTTTTGGCTGGACACAAGGCCAAATGAAATAGGTGCTACATTTGCCAGCTTCCCTCATGACTGTTTTTTGCCATGTGTGCTCGAGTTCTATCCAGCTTCTGGAAAGAGTTAATGAAGGAAGAGGGCATACCTTCCTTTATTCCTCCTCCTCCTTGCTGCTGGCTGGAAGGTGACTGCAACAGCTAAAGATCAGTTACCATCTTGGACTGTGAGGTAAGCAATGATGAAACAGCAAGGTAGACTAGTCTGGATCCTGATGCTGCTGTAAAATCCTGATCACATCCCTAGGAACCCAAGGTTCTCGGCACTTCTACATGTGTAAAAGTAAAATAAATCTCTATCTTGTTTCAGTCTTATTTGGGGATTTCTGTAAGACACAGCTAAACGCAATCTTAATATAAAATTTTATATTTGTGATCAAATAGAAGAGGAAAAAGTATATTAATGAATCACCTGAGTAATATAATCTTTAAAACTTCAATTACAAAGTAATCCCTTATGTCATATGGAAGTTTTGTCCTAGTTGTATCTCTGTAATTAACATCTCCCCTGCTGGATTATGTAATTTGGTATCAGGAGCTGATTGACATAATATATGTAAAAAAAATTTCTATACTATGTAAGATGGAATTTTATTATTTTATGTTGCCTATGTTCACCTTTTTCATTTATTTGAAAGAGCTCTTTTTACATTAGAGATATTTTTCTTTATTTCTTACATATAGTATGACTTTTAGATCATGATTTAAATTTATGACTTTTTTTGACTTAATGTTCTCTTAATTTATATCATAAATTATGTAATTAATTTTAACTATGAATTCTGTCTTTGCTGGCATATTTATAAAAGCCATTTTTATTCTCAAGATTTTGTGATATTTTATTTATTCCAGATTTTGAAAAGGATATATTATTCTTTAAATATTAATCTTCAACATATAGATTTGGGTTTTTGCATTAGATAATTTATTGCTCAGGCAATCTTTTTTATTTAGATGTAACTGACATTATATTAGTTTTAGGTGTAAACATAATGATTCAATATTTGTATGTAATGCAAAATGATCACCACAATAATTCTGGTGAACATTGTTTTTTGTTTCTATTTCTTTTGTTTTTGTTGTTGTTATTATTTGTGGTTGGAATACATTTTTTTTCTAATAAAGAATCAGTCAAATGACCTTGCAACCATTCATTAAATAATTTTTCACACTCATATAAAATGCCTATTTTACTATACACTATATTCTAATATACACTTGACTATTTTCTATGCCTTTTTTTCTGTTTCATTGAATGCTACTCTGATTTCTCTGGCAAGAATACTTTTGCATTTTCTGAATACTGCAAATTTAGAATTTTTTTTATATTGAGCAAAATTCTTTTAATTATAGAGCTGGAGTCCCACTTTTGTGAAGTCTTTCTGCAACATTTCAACTCTCATTTGTTTTTATATTCTCCAACTTTCAAAAGCATTTAAATTTTTACCACATAATTTAACATAATCATTTTCCCTCAAATTATCATACCTTTAGAAAACATATATTAAATACTTACTATCTGCCAAGCAGATATAATGTGGTGTATAAACTATCATAATGAGTTTTATATAAAGTTGAATAGATACACTTTGTATATTTCCCCAAAGAGCTTTTATTTTTTTATTTTTTTAAAATATTTTATTTATTCATGAGAGATACAGAGAGAGGCAGAGACACAGGCAGAAGGAGAAGCAGGCTCTATTCAGGGAGCGCAACATGGGACTCGATCCCGGGACTCCAGGATCGCGCCCTGAGCCAAAGGCAGGCAATAAACCACTGAGCCACCCAAGGATCCCCCCCAAAGAGCTTTTAATTCCTTGAAATGGTAATTGAAAAATACCTGAACTATGAATTTATGGTACTAGATTGTCATGGCTCTGCCAATTTTTAGTTGTTCCATTTTGAAAAATTGGTGAATCTCTTTACATTTCTTTCTACTGATGTATATCAAGTGAGGGAAGTAGAGCCAATGAACTTCAAGTTCTAACATAGTTCATGATTATAATGACCATTATCATCCTTAAATTCCACAAGAAGTGAAACTGGAATTTTGTGTGTTCTACAATAATCACAATAACCTATGTTTTATGGATTGATCAAATATGGTTGTTCTTCTCCAAGCAACCCTCCCAGTGCTTACGTGTGATATTATTAGAATCACTTATTGGACATTTCTGCTTAATGAATTTTCACTGGCTTACCTGAAATGATGATGAATATCTTCTTTATATTCCCATTTGATCCCTCTAATGACTTTTTGCGCTATACTGATAGATACTTACTGGATGTTTAATGTATTTAGCAGAAATTCCTGAGACATCTGGAGTCATACTAAAACTTTCTGGAATCTGAAGCACTGGGAATATTGCAACAAATCAATTAAAAATGTTAAATCTATTTATTTAATAGATAATAGTATTTGAAGCTTATAATGTAGTGATCAAGAGCACAGACTGGAGCCAAATAGCTTCAAGTCAATTCCTTTCTCTGCTACTTATTGTCTGTGTGAACTTGGTCATGTCGGTCTATTCGTGTTTACTTCACGTGTCTTTAAGATGAGGATAATAACTCCTTCTTCTCTAGGACTGGTTTGAGGTTCAAATGAGTTGGTTTCTATGGCACATAGTAGGAACTACATGAGTGGCTCCCTCTTTTGTTATCTCCAACTATTGACAGAATATAAGCTCTATGTAGACAAGAATGTTTTGGTCATTGACACATCCCAGCAGAAACAGGCCTTCAGTAAATATGTGTTGAACAAAGTAGTTGAATCAGTGGCCTCTTATGAGAATTTTTAGGTTAATCCATGTTTTTTCAAACTCAATACTATTGACATTTTGGACTAGATAATTCTTTGTTCTGAGGGCTGTCTTGTGCATCGTAGGATACCGGTATCCTGGAATGTACCCACTATGTGCCAACAGCAATTCTCCCCAAGTTATGACAATTAAAATATCTTCAGAAAGTGCTGAAAACTTATTGAGTGGTAAAAATCACACCCCCTTTACACACACACACACACATAGGGATATACATAACTTTACCCTGAAAGTATAAAATTTATTTCTGAGAGGGGTTGATAGTCCAACATCAGCAAATACATTTTTTTGGTGGTTGCAGTTTTGAATTTGTGCTGAGGAGACAGCAAAAGTATTTCTTATTATTGTAATGTTAAATGAAACCCTGAAAGAATAAATAAAGCTAAATACCCTGAGACACTGGAACAATTTTGCTAAATTAATCAATTTTTTCTTTTTAAGAGATTCATTGATGTATTCATTCAACACTTGGGATATACGACTAAACAAAATAGTCAAAGAATCCGGTTCCCACAGGCCTGACATTTGGAGGGGAAGGGACCCAGATATTGTTAAATAATAAAAATTTCAAATGAGTAAATTTGAAGTTCTAATTGGCTACATTAAATGATCCATGAATTGGGCGGCATCCCATGTAGCAAAATAGAAAGGAGCTCCTTCCAGCTGCAGAAAAGGAAAAGTTCTTAAAGGCTGAGGTGAAGCAGAAAAAAGGAAATATTGGGAAAGAGTTATGGTTTTAGGCAAGGTTGCCATCCTAGGAGAACAGAAGGCATCTATCAGTAAGTTTTCTAGTGCTGACTAGAAAATTCCACCTTGACTGGCTGAAAGTAACATTCTTGGGGGTGTGGAACCGAAGTTAGATGAAGTACTAAGTTTTGGGTTGCTCATGTGGGGCCTTAACACAGTGATTCCATTTGGGGCCCGTGGTTTTCTTTTTAACAGCATACAGGATGAGACCGATAATAAACAGTAAACTTAATACACAATAAAATTGTATGTTGCAAAATGATAAATCTTATAAAGAAAAAGTAGTGCAGTGTAAGGGGAACTGAAAGTGTGGGGATGGGAGAAGGCACCCTGCAGCCTTAACACTGGCCTCATCTCAGAGGAGGTAAGATTCGGGAAAAGTCTAAAAATATACCGGTGGGAGATTTTTGGACTCCCCTAGGAAATTATTTAAGACATGAAAAAAGCAGCTAAACACAGGCATCAAGGCAAGAATAAGCCAATTGTATGCAAAAAGCAGTCAGCAAGCAGAGTCTCTGGAGAGGAGTGAGGGATGGGGGGATGGGGAGGAAGAGGGAAAGGTAATAGGAGATGGGTAAGAAATGCAGGGGGAGAGTCCTGAGCTTTTACTCTTTGTGACATAGGAGAGCCTTTGCCTAGTTTTGAGTAGTTGAGGGAATGATCATATACGGGTTTTAAAAATATACCTCCAGTTTCCATGTTGAGAACAAGCTGACCTGTGGCAAGAATAGAAGCTGGGAGACTGGTGAGAGGCTACTGAGGGGATTCAGGTGAGACATTACAGCGGTTTGAATCAGGATGAGAGCCGTGGAAGTGGTAAGAAATGTTGAAATTCTCGATATATTTTTAAGCTGCAGCCAAGGCTTGCTGAGAAAAATACAAGAGTCAAGAATTACGCTAAGACTTTGGGCCTGGATACCTGGAAGGTATTGCTGTACAGGAGATGGCGAATGCTGTCACTGGAGCAAGTGCGGAGGAGGGGGAGAGGAGTCTTTTTTTTTTTTAAGACTTTATTAATTAGTCATGAGAGACACGGGGAGAGGCAGAGACCCAGGCAGAGGAAGAAGCAGGCTCCATGCAGGGAGCCCGACGTGGGACTCGATCCCGGGTCTCCAGGATCGCGCCCTGGGCCAAGGCAGATGCTCAACCGTGGAGCCACCTGTTGCCCCAGGAGTTCAGTTTGGACATCTTCATCTTCAGGTGACTACTGAACCTCAAAGTGGAGATGTTGAGCACTCAGTCGTGTGTATCTATGAGTATGACGATCAGAAGAGACATCTGGGCCGAAGACAGGACTTTGCCAGTCATTGGCAAGGGGCTGTATATAGAGCCCTGAGAGCCACTGATGGAGAAAGGAAGAGGATCAAGGCAGCCTCACTCCACATGCAGAAGCTGGGGGGAAGGAACAGAACCAAGGAAAGAAACAGTGACTAGTGACTTAGGAGAAAAGTCTAAAGGTGTGTCGAGCCGGAGTCAAGAGCAGAAAATGATCTTAGGAGAAGGGAGTGAGCCACTATGTCTGATCCTGCTGCCTGGCCCAACAAGAAGAAACCAGTGTTAGTTAGGGTTCCTCAGAAGCAGACCCTAACCACGAACTTGAGAGAAGGGCTTTATTTGAGGGGTACGGAGAAGGCCAACCGTGGAGCGGGGAATGACAGAAGGAAGAGAGGTGAAGGCAGTCGGTAGGCGTGTTAAGCCATAGGCGTGTCATTCGGCCACAGGTGACAAGTGGAGCTCAACCTCACAAGAAAACTCTGGAAGAGTGTAAAACACAGGTCAGGGTTAGCCAAAGTGATGTCCTTTTGGAACAGAGGTGAGGTTTGGTGGGGTGAGATCTGGAGCCAACGACCAAGAAAGAATTCTTGAGATGTCTTTTGTGCAAAATGGCGGTTTCATGAAAGCAGGGGGAGCTGCTGCCCCAGGCTCCTGAGGGGTGGCTGATTATACACTTGGGGGCTGGGGGCAGTAAGGAGAAGGGAGGTCTCAAAAAGATATTCATATGCTAAAGAGGACCTCCAAGGTATGAGAGGCTTTGCCATTGTCCAGTTGAGGTTGCTCCCCCACCACTCCCCTTGGCAAGGCATTCACATTAAGACGGTTGGGAAGGCCCCTGAGGAATGTCACACACATCCCGCCCAGGAGTGTGGGGCAAAGGGGTTTGCTAGCCTTCTGCTCTCTCATCAAAAGGGCAAGAAAGCCGTGGTATTTTCTTTTCTTTTTTTTTTTTAATTTATTTTTATTGGTGTTCAATTTGCCAACATAGAGCATAACACCCAGTGCTCATTCCACCAAGTGCCCCCCTCATGCCCGTCACCCAGTCACCCCCACCCCCCACCCACCTCCCCTTCCACCACCCCTTGTTCGTTTCCCAGAGTTAGGAGTCTCTCATGTTCTGTCCCCCTTTCTGATATTTCCCACTCCTTTTTTCTCCTTTCCCCTTTATTCCCTTTCACTATTTTTTATATTCCCCAAATGAATGAGACCATATAATGTGTGTCCTTCTCCGACTGACTTACTTCACTCAGCATAAAACCCTCCAGTTCCATCCACGTCGAAGCACATGGTGGGTATTTGTCGTTTCTAACAGCTGAGGAATATTCCAGTGTATACAGAGGCCACAGCTTCTCTATCCATCATCTGTCCATGGACACCGAGGCTCCTTCCATAGTGTGGCTTCTGCAGACATTGCTGCTAGAAACATCGGAGTGCGGGTGTCCCGGCATTTCCCTGCATCTGTATCTTTGGGGTAAATCCCCAACAGTGCAATTGCTGGGTGTAGGGCAGCTCTATTTTTAACTCTGGAAAACAGTGTGGAGGTTCCTCAAAGAGTTATTTTCCCAAGAATTAGTCAATGCCGTTGGGGAGGGTGTGGATGCTGTTCATTCCCCATGTTGCTCACTTTGCTCTCACGTTGAATGTGACTTTCCCAAGGATCTGGAAAGAGCCCTGAGGTGGAGGTGTTGATCCTAGTGCTTTCCAGCCTAAGCCCCAGCACAGTGAAATGGTTAGAGCCTGAGCAGTGTGGGTGGGCACGGCAGGGGGAGCGGGGATTACGGGGAAAGCCAGACTGGAGTGGGCCTGGGGGGAAGGCAGGGGAGAAGCTCCTGACATGGGAACACACCACTCTTTCAAGAGTAATTCTGCTGAAAAGGGGGCAGCAAAATGGTGCAGCAGCTGATGAAGGAGGTGGGGCCCAGACCAGCTCTAACTCCAGGATGCTAATTGTGACACTTCACCCCTGACTGATCTAGTAGAAAGCAAAACACTGACCTGTCAGAGGACAGTGGGGAGAATGGCAGGGGTGAGGCTTGAGTAAGGATGGACTCTGACCCACACATGGAGACACCGTCTGTAGATGGGAGTAGATAGGGAGGTGCAAGAAGGAGCATAGGTAGTTGGAGGTGTGTCCAGAAGTAAAGGAAGTCTGTAGGGCTTCTTAAGTGATTGAGTTAGGGACAATGGGGCTGGGCAGGGCTGGGTAGGGGGCCACAGAAGCAGGCTCACAAAAATCCCAAAAATGCTGAGGGTAAGGAAACCAGAGATAAGAGAACCAACCACACCACCCTGCCCTAGGTGTGGGTGGGGAAGGTGTCTTTTTTATGACCACCGAAGAATAACCGACCCCAAAGAAGAAGTAAGCCATGAAAGATGTTATTAACAGTCCTTACCCAACGGTGATGTCCATAGATAATGGTGACGTCCATAGATAATGTCAAAAGGATTTAGGTTCCCTGGTTGGCTTTCAATAAAAGGCCAACCCTACAAGCCCTCAGTGGCAACCCCGGGGGGACCCCTCTCACCCCGAGAGCTCTCTCTGTATCTTTATTTAATAAACTTCTATCCCTACACTCACTCTCCTGTGTCCGCAAGATTCATTCTTCGACTCCGTGAGATGAGAACCGAGCTCTCCCGCGTCATGATAGCTTTCTGTTTCTTGGTAAAACAGAGAAGAGCCACCAGCCAAGAGTGAAAATGGGCCAGGGATTGTCTGCAGTTTGAGGAGAAAAGAGTAGGTACAAGAGTTATGTAGAACAGTGGAAGCGTGAACACAAGGGGAATACGTATAAGATCTCCTGGCAGATTTACAGTCCATTTGGGACGCGTGGTCATGAGCCATGAAGTAGGAGAGTCAGCATGATATCTAAAAAATTCAAACACTCAAACATTGGCACACAGCAACTCTATTATCTATCTATCTAAATATCTATCTATCTATCCATCTTTTTTTTTTTTTTTTTTTTAATTTCCTGGGAGCCTGGGTGGCTCAGTCAGTTAAGCATCTGCCCTTGGCTCAGGTCATGATCCCAGAGTCCTGGGACGGAGTCACATTGCGCCCGCTGCTTGGCAGGGATCCTGCTTCTCCCCCTCTGCCTGCCACTCCCCCTGCTTCTGCTCTCTGTGTCAAATAAATAAATAAAATCTTCAAAAAAATTTTTTTAAAATTTCCCAGTCATAATCAGCTGCCAAATTAAGGAGCAGAAATAGAAGTGTCGCAGTAGTGATGTGCTGGAGTAGGCTCACACCTGAGCAGATGTTGCAAGCTTGACATCAGCACGATGACATATCTACAGCAGAGAAATTAGCAAAGGCTACATTTCAGAGTTTGGGTCCCCCCCGCCCCCTGCCACCCGATACCTGGTTGTTTAATACTTACCAGCATGTTATGCTTAGAAGTTCTATACGAGGCCTAGTCTGTGCTTTCTTTTTATTTCACCCTTAAGAAACAGTTTCTTGAAGAATCAATCTTCAAAGGTACAAAAAATTTGTACTCAACTGATGTCTATTCAGTATTACACAACTGGAATCATCAAGGGTTTTATCAGAATTTTTCACATATCACATATTCCCTGGAACCTCTATGGGCAGAGACAGGAATATTCATGCAAGTGTGGCCGGCGAGCAATGGCGCTTAGTACTTAACCCAAAGAGGATGGTAGAACCCGGTGGACTCCTGGTTTTACTCTGCTAGTCTGTCTTCTAGCTCCTCGCCATTGCACCGCCTTCCGGAGATGCTCCTGGGCATTGTCGCACTCCCCCTGGAGAGAGCATGCAGTAAAGCAAGGAAAAGGTTGATATTCTTATAGGGATACACGGAATCTACTCTGTTCTTTGGTGTAAATAATTTCTACACTTTAGTAATTTTATGACTATCAATTTCCTTGATCCCAATCCAAAAGTGTGTCCAGTGGAGCTAAGAACCCTTGTTTTGGTGTAATTTGCATACCGAGATCATCAGTGTGAGTTACTAAGTGTCTTAAAGGGATCTTTGTTCATGGCAGAAACTATGCCCAATTACTTAGTTTTTAAATTAATATAACTTTTATTAAAATTGTAATTATAAAGGAAATTAGATCTCTTATGCGTTTAACTAACAAATCTTATTCTACTGTTTATAAAACTAATAAGCAACGAGCAATTATTTTCCACTTTTCCTTGATGAATATCCAATTAATTCAAGTTGAATAAACTAAATTACTTTAAATAATTCATCCCGTTGACAAATTTAGTAAATTATATTTCCTAAGAATATTTTAGGCTATACTTGGAAATGTAATATATTTCATTTTTAAAATACTTAAAAAAACTTCCCAACAACTCAAAATCAAAACCTTAACAGAAAAAGCCCTGCCTATAGGTTGAAAACAGGCTTGTAGATATAATTAAGTATGATTTTAAATAGAATGCATTGCCGAATCTTGTATTTTTACAAACTTACTCAAATTCTCAGGTATAGTTTTAACTGAAAAACACAATTCCAAAATCCATGGTATTTTCATCTATACGGAGACTCCTTCACTTACCAAATTCTTTGAAACATTATAAATTCTTTAGATACCAACTATATAGAACAGCCTCAATAATTTACAACTGTATTCCAGACTTTGAACTCAAAGTAAAAATGATCTTGGTTAATATCCTTTATCATAATTGAATTGAATTTAAAACTTTCTTGTTTTGGGGATCCCTGGGTGGCTCAGTGGTTGAGCACTTCAGCCCAGGTCATGACCCCGGGGTCCTGATATCCAGTCCCGCGTCGGGCTCCCTGAAGGGGGCCTGCTTCTCCTCTGCCTGTGTCTCTGTCTCTCTTTCTGTATCTCTCATGAATAAATAAGTAAAATCTTTTTTAAAAAATCTTTATTGTTTCAATTAAACTACGTAATCAAGGAAATCCATTCACCATTTCGGAAGAGGAAGGCTGACGATTCAGGATAGTGATATAATCACGGGACAGCTGGGGCCAGGCAGGAAACACGAGAGCCACATCATACAGGGTGAGCACCTGAACCTCAAACTGGCCTGCTTAGTCCTTTAGAAACACTAGATAATCCAGGGCTTTCAATCCATACCCATACCCAGTTCTTTCACCTGATTTTCATAGACTTAAAGTCTGTATTCTGAATGAGGTTTCGCCCAACTTCCTTCAACTAAGCTAATTTCTACTGTCGTGAATTCTAAAATCTTTCAAATTTGGGAGATGTGTGCAACTAGAGATGTTAAGTTATAATGATGTGTTTACCTTCTCTTTCTTGGCCAGTTTCCTCTTATCCCATAGAGTCTTCAGTGTCTCTGACAGCTTGGTCTGATATTTTAAATGCGAATATTGTCACGTAAAAAAAACTGAAGCTCAATTTCTAACATATAGCAGAGAGATGGCTTTGTAAACTCTAATTTTGTCATTTTTCAACAATTATATGTTTTATTGTGGTAAAATATACATAGCATAATACCTAACCATTTCAACTATTTGTACAATTCAGTGGCATTAAGTACATTCACAATATTGGGCAACCCATCACAATTTCTAGAACTTTTTCTTTATCCCAAAGAGAAACTCTGTACCCCTTAAACAATTATTGTCTATTTTCCTCTCCTCCAATCCCTGGTAACCTCTATCATACTTTCTGTCTCTA
The DNA here is from genome assembly GCF_053574225.1 of Canis aureus. Classification (NCBI taxonomy): domain Eukaryota; kingdom Metazoa; phylum Chordata; class Mammalia; order Carnivora; family Canidae; genus Canis; species Canis aureus. The sequence goes on from NC_135630.1 coordinate 7,194,947, forward strand.
TGAATTTGCCTTTTCCAGGTACTTCATATAATTGGAATATATGATATTTATTATTTTGGGGCTGGCTTATTTTGCTTATTACTGTGCCTCCAATGTTCATCCAGGGTGTAGCATGTATCAGAATTTCACTTATTTCTCAGGTTGAATGATCTTCCACTGTACATATATAGTACATTTTGTTTATCCAGTTATTGGTTGATGGACATTTAGGCTGTTTCCACCTTTTGGCTAGTGTGAATCATGCTGCTCTGAACATCCATGAACAAGTCTCTGCTTGAGTCCTTACTTTCCATTTTTGGGGGTATATTCCCAGAAGAGCTGGATCACGAGGGAATTCTATGTTTAACTTTTTGAGGAGGCACCGTACTGTTTTTCATAGCAACTGCTACCATTTTGCTTCCAACCAGCAATGCATAAGAGTCTGAACTTTTCCACATTTTTACCAAACTTGTTATTTTCTGGCTTGTTTTGTTTTGTTTTTCTGGGGTTTGGTTTTGTTCTGTTTTGTGTTTTGTTTTCATAATAGCCATCCTAATGGGAATAAAGGGGTATCTCATTGTGGTTTTAATTTGCATTTCCATGATGACATAGTGATGTTGAACATATTTTCATGTGCTTCAAGAATGATATTTGACATAAAAGTGAACATGGTATATGGGAAAGAGCATGGAATTTGCAATTACCACTATATGACCAAGACTAATTTATTGAAACTTCTTTGAGCTTCTGTGTCTTCATTTATAAAGTGAGGGAAATAATGCTATTTTTCAGAGATTAAGGTACACACTCAGATAACGGTCATAATTAATAACTTTGTGAAATGAGAAAACAAATTTATTTTTTATTTCAGGACACTAGATATACTGGCAAAATTCCAAATGAGATTCCAGTTTTATTGATAGTGTAGAAACTCTCTATTCCCCAAGTCATTTAACGTTACATTAAGAGAGAAATAAAGAAAATAGTCCCTCAAATGAGAAGACTAAGGATCATAAACTTACATTTTAATGTATAAAAGTGAAACAAAATATTTTAATGCCCTTTTTCTTAAATAAAACACATCCCATATATATATATATATATATATATATATTTTTTTTTTTTTTTTTTTTTTTTTTTGCTTTTTCTCTACTCACAAACTTTTTTGCATGGTAAAAGTTCTGAGTTAAACAACAGAAGAAATTTTAGGTTTCTTGTAATGGGGGCTTGAACACACTAATAAATCTTGAACTACTGGCAGATATTTTTCAGACACAGGGTGATGTTTTATTTGTTTAATAGAGAGAGAGAATTAGTTCTGGTTGTGCTGTCTGGGCACAGTGATAGATCTAACGCCCTTATCTAAATGAGAACCATTATTTTGAGTAAATTCTTCTCCTGTGTCAGAGGAAATGGAGCCCAAGACCCCGTAGTATAGACAGAGAATGGGAAGGACAGGGGACTGCACTCCTCTGCAAGCAGAGATCTGTCACAGGTGAAAGCAGGATTGACTAAAACATTCCTCTTCTGACTTTCCGCCAAGTGATATCACTCGTAGATAAGAAGAATGGCCTAGAAAGGAGTAGGGCCTACATACATCTATCACACAGCAGGCTTCAGCTTCCCCTGGGGGGCTCAGAGCCCCGCTTCTGCAGAAGCAGTTGATGAGTATGCAGAGCTTCATGTTCCATCGTCCAAAACAATCAAACATCAGAAACCAAAGAACCTGTACTCCTAACCCGCTGAGCATATGAGACATGCACTGAACTAATCCTTGAAGAATTAAAAAATGTTTTTCAGCTTTTCTGGTTGGTGATGATTCCTAAGTCTCTTGAGAAAAATGCATCTATTTTCACAGCTTCCTTTGAAAGGCTTCTGTTAAGTGATGATGGTCATCCCTTCCTTGCTTCCCTGACAGGTGGAAACCATCATTTCTCATAAAAATGAGTCAGGACTGGGGTTGAATCCTCACCTACTTCTTCCTACCTTTGGTTGACCTGAGGCCAGAGACCCGATCTCGGCCAGCTGCAGTTTCCTCACTAAGACAGGGAGGTCAGCCCCAGCCTCAGGGACCACTGGCAGGTGAGCTGCGCTGACGTTGGTGATGCGCCCAGGGCAGTGCCAGGGCGCCAGGTAATCAAAAGAAGTCTATTGCATTCTTGCTTCTTTTCTTACTGTTGTATTTATTATCATTAATTATTATCATTAATTATAAACTTTCCACAGATGTATGACTCTGTCTACCTTTAAGTATAAGCTCCTCAAGGGTAGAAAAATGGCTTTTCCTTTTTGGTCTATACTCATGTAGGGCACTGCATGTAGTAATCCATATGATATGGCTTTTTTCCCTAATAATAAAAATTATATATGTTCATTTTAGATGATTTAGAGAGTGCTTAAACTGTAAAGAAAAAATTAAAATTGCTTATAATACGACACCATAGAGAGAGCCACTCATAACTCATTTTGGCATATTTCCTGCTAGTCTTTCCCCTACATGTGTTTTTAAAAATGAGGATCATGCGGCACTTAGAGATTTGTGCTTTGCTTTTTTCATTTAACTCTATACATGGACATTTATCATAATAGTATTTTTAAAAAATGTAAATTTAGTAATCCATCTACTGAAAGTTGTTTTTTTTTTTTTTTAACTTTCCTTTTTGGACATTCTTTTCCAGATAAATAATAATCTGTTAAACAATATTGTACATAAATCTTTGTGGAAATGTCTTATTATTTCCTTAAAAAATTCCTACAGGTAAGATTAAAAGATCAAAGACAGCGATTATTTTTAAGACTCACTCCCTCTTCTCTTTAATTAATACAACTTTATGATTTTTACTAATTTATGAAAGAATAATTATATAAAATTCAGATGTTAGAAATATCATTATTCTTTATGGAAAGCAACCATATCTGTTTTGTTTACTGCTGGAGAGCCAGTGCTTTCCACATGACAGTAGCTCAATATATATTTATGAAATCAAATGAGCTTGAAATGACCTTAAAACCTTGGCACTACTGACATTTTGGGCTGGATAATTAGCAGCGTCCCTGTCTTCCATCTACTTGATACCAGTAGTACTTTCCCAATTGTGACAGCCAAGAATGTCTCCAGTATTGACAAATGACCCCTGAGGAAAAAAACAAGTACTGCTTCTTCACCACACAAATGTCATTGAGAAGCACTGCCTTAAAGTAAGTGACATTCAAAATCACCTATAATTTCACTTCGTGTAAATACATTCTGTTAACGTGCTTACAAATTTTTTGTTTATGCATTTATACATATGTATTATTTTTTAAGATAATCATATTATTTCTGTGCTTCTTGTAGCATGTTTTTTTTTTTTAATTATCTAATGCATCTTGGACCATCCCTGACAATGGTAAACATTTACATCATAATCTTTGATGGCCGTGTAGAATTCCATTGTGTGACTACACCGAACTTCCTATAACCAAATCCATATGTATTATTGTCGTTCTCAGTTTTTTACTATTATAAATGTCTATTTTAGTTAAGTACACACACACACACACACACACATACCCCCCCACACACACACACACACATATACATAATCTTTAAACACTCATCCAGTATCTTTCTTGAGATAAATCCCCAGAAATGGAAGATACTGCCAATTTTTTTTCTGGGGATTATTCTAATTTCTATTTGCAAAATTAAATTTGAAGATATGAAATGGTACTAATTTTTATTTGCTTTATTGATTTGAGAATGTGCATTCTTCTTCATATCTTTGTCAAACCTAAATATTATCAGTATTTTTCTCTTTGTTTGAGACTTTTTATGACCTTCTTATCTGCTTGTTTAATGAGACAAAGTTTTTACTAGAAACAATGACACACAAAATATGGTTATTCATATTCAGGTATCTGGCAGGCATTTTACCCTCCAAAGAAAACAACTATTTATTGCCAATGATAAAATTGGAGTTTTCAGGTGAAAACTAAAATTTTGGGAAACTTGTACCTTCTACAATGAACTTGACAACGTCACAATACTTACGGACTTTCTGATGAGATCTGCAGTGATGTGAATGAACAACATTATTTGATGTTATATGATGGAATATATCCTCTATAAGATCTTCATAATTCAATGCACTACTATTTTCCAAATGTACACACCTACAATATAAAGGTAAATGACTGAAAATGCAAGGGAGATGATGGATTTTAATGTAAAAGAGTTCTTTGGGATTCTTAGTAATTATTAACAGTGTAAGGAATTCTTGATGTCAAAAAGTTTGGGAACCATTATTTTAAAGAATTTTTTTAAAGGAATATAACATATCAGTTTATGTTCTTTCTACAGCTTACATGCTTTCTATTAGTCTATGTTATTTCTTGTGAAAAAAAAAAACTGTATTTAAGAACAAAAATTAGGATGACTTTTCTGAAGGGAAATCTGTCAGTGTGTTTAGACATGTTAAATTCCTGCTTTGTTTAATCCAAGAATGCCTCTTCTAGAAATTTATGGTAAGTAAGAAAAAGGACACGTGCAAAAAAATTAGAAGTTTGTTTAAGCATACATGCAAATTTAATACATTGCCAATAATCAGAACAAATGTAGAAATGATTTGTGTCCATCAGTAAATATGTTCTTCAAGATTTTTCTCTTGATTTCTCTTTTTTTCTCCCGAAACTCCAATAACTATATGACCAAACTGATCAATCTCGCCCAAATCTAAGTGTGTAAAAAATCTGGAGAATTTTCCATTTGAGTGCAGAATGAATGAAGACACTACCAATATTTCAAACTCAGTATCACACACACACAAAAGAATGAATCTGTGGAGCCGAGTGAAATTGACAATACTGACTCCTTTTGCCTTAGAAAAACAGGAATTTCACATGGTTCAACCTAATAAAATGTAACATCTTCCTCCCAGAACTTCAGTCCCCGCGTTTGAAATGTCTTATTCAATTCTTTCACTTGCTACGTATAATTAGTGTAAGTTGTCCAGTCCTATTGCTTCTATTTCTATAAAATCTGCTTCTATTTTATCTCAGTTCACAAAACTTACTACCCTAGTTCAGGTCATCATAACTCCTCATTTGAGTTACTGGAAAAATCTCCATATAGCTCGCAGTGACTCATGCAGTCAGCACATCCTCTGAACCTGGATGTGCAAAAATCATGTGACGTGAGTAAACTCTCTCAAGGGATTCATGCTCTAGTGGACCCAGAAAAATTATAATACAATTCAATGTTAACAATATATAATGATGCTAACAAAACCTTGAGAGTAACTACAGTCAAACACAGTGGAAGAAGTTCAGCATATCCTCTGCATGCAAAGGGGAATTTTAAAAATTATCATTTTCCTTTATTTTTCTGTAAAAAAGAATTCACCTTTTACCATGAGCTACTCGCTGTAGTCCGGCCTGGTGATGCTATGAAGACCAAGACAATCTCCTCATGGATCTTATGGAGCGGAGAAGAACGCCATTAACAACAGCATCACACATAGAAATACATAATTACAAATAATGGTTTAGGTGTTTTGAAGGTTTAAAAAGTGGCGGGATTTTTTTGTATTATGGTAGGGCATAGAAAAAGATGGAACTGAGAGTGGAGGAGAGTGGAAGGTGTCATGAGAAAATGACATTCAAAGATAAATACTAATCTATTTGAAGGATAAGTAGAGTCACCAGAGCAAAAAGTACAGTTAAGGCATTCTGAGCAAAAGGAACAGCTTGAACAAACACATCACATGGGAAAGAAGCTGACATATTCATACCAAAGGGGATGTCAGGGGGCACCCGGGGGGCTCAGTGGTTGAGCCTCTGCCTTCAGCTCAGGGCATGACCCTGGGGTCCCGGGATCGAGTCCCACATCGGGCTCTTTGCATGGAGCCTGCTTCTCCCTCTGCCTGTGTCTCTGCCTCTCTCTCTCTGTGTCTCTCATGAATAAATAAATAACATTAAAAAAAAAGGGGGGGGATGTCAGGTGAGATAATACATCCTAAAACACTTTGTAACTTTGTAAACCGTAAAGCAATAAGTTGCATTTATTATTATTATTGGCCAAACCTATTCACAAGGTTAACAATAATCACATATTTATATGGTGTTCTATAACATATATTGATCTCAGGAATATGTTTTTTAATCCCCAGCATAACTCACGAAGCGCTAAGATATGAATGTGGTGTCCTATTACTTCTTCCTCTGAAGACTCTACAAAAGGAAATTTCAGCATCTATTATGTATGATTTGCTGTTTACGCTAGAGAAATGGAAGCAATATCATTGATAACACAAAAATAAGACCCAAATCTGTCCTTGTGTCTCTATTTTTACCTATATTACCTAAATTTGAGCTGCTAATCTCACCCCTGGACCCCAGTAGCCCCTTCCAACAACCTTTCACCCTCAGCCATGATCCACAGTCTGCGTGGTCACAAAATAGCTGTGAAACAAGTTTGACTGTATACTCCCCTGTTTAAACATCTTCAGATTAAAGAGCACAACTGTGTTTGCCGATAGTCCTTGTACATCCAACCTCTAACCCATCAGCTGGCGGAGGGGCACTGGACGCCTTCACTACCCAAGTAAATGAGAGGAGGGGAAGCCACGGAGGCTCTAGGTGAAATGTGGATGAGGGCGTGAATACAGAATGCGCGGGGCATTACCCAGAGGCTAAGTTAAGTGCTTGAGAGATCTGTCCTCAGATGTTCAAATCTGATCTTAGTGGGTAGTTATTTTCAGAAAAACAAACTGCGTATTCAGGTCTGTTTTAAATGGCAAAACAGCATCCTCTTTAGAACATTGGCTTAATGATATATCATCAAGAAGTGTCCTCCTTATATTATCATGAAATGTGTACATGTTACCTTTGTTAGTGAGATATTTTTTTTTTCTTTCCCTGTGCTCGTCCTAGAGACACAGGAGATAATTCTCTGAACACTTTCCTGGCCTTTCTTAAACACCTTAATCCCATTCAGGATTTATGTGACTTCGTATAACGTCTGCCAGCTTTACAAAGATCCCTTAAGCCTCCTAAACCACACTTTATACCAGTAGGTATCTACCTTCATGTTGAGATTGTTTCCAGAATGTTACACGGATTTGTCTACGGCTGAGGAGCAGACACCTGGGTAGCTCCACTTCCATGCATTTATTCGACTTCTCAGAAAGAATTGCTGGAACCAAAGGGCCTAATTCTCTATATTCTCTTCTTATTTGTTCCTGAAACTATAGAGTGGTATCCACTGATGCCTGACAGGTATCAAATACTATCACCGATCTTCTTTTGAAAAAGCCTAGTGAGAAGGTAAGGAAGATTGGGACAGAAAGAGTGAAACTTCTCCCCAAGACTAGAGAGATTTAGTTTCCCCATGTGCATTAGGAAACCTTCCTCCTAGGACAAGGTGAAGCAGGTCTGAAGGCTTTCAAGGTCGTTATCATTGCTTAGATACAGAGAACTTACAATGATCATAGCAGTTAAAGGTCCGTCAAAATCCTCACTTATCTTCTACATGGACCAGGTGAAGTTCTTCCATATTTTGGGCATATAAGCGTGCCAATAATGGAGACGGCTGTGCCATAAAATCCACACTATCTATCTAGTGGCTTGGCCATCAGGTAGTTATATATCTTATCAATGGACTGAAAGAATGTTATTCTTTCCTTTAAGAGCTTTGTCATGCAATAACAGATTCAATAATGTTTTTTTGAAATTCTCAATAGACCAAGATGGACAGTTAAGACAGTGTTGTGCTCTGATGTATTTTTTTTAAATCAATACCTTTCCCATCATTCTACCTCTCCATACAAATCAAACTACCATTTAGCATAAACTGAACTGCAACCTGGGAATCCAGCTGTATTCTGTAGACCCATAGATCATCAACTGTCTTGAATAACAGCATGTATGAACTCAGGGGGCAATTCTGCTGATATATGAGACAGAATGAGACACAGCTTATTCTTTTGCTGCTTTATTGACTTTGCTGTATGATAGTAGCAAGAGCACAGCGTTTTTTACTTTTAATGTTCTTGAACAGTCGGGTCTTGGAAAGCAGACAAAAGAGGAACAACATAGTAACTTTCTTAACTCTCTCATCTTTATTTCATTTTATTTTATTTTTTAAAAGACTTAATTTGTTTATTCATGACAGACGCACAGAGAGAGGCAGAGACACAGGCAGAGGGAGAAGCAGGCTCCCTGTGGGGAGCCCGATGTGGGACTCGATCCCAGGACTCCCGGGGTCACGACCTGAGCCGAACGCAGACATTCAACCACAGAGAGACCCAGGCGTCCCTATCTTATCATTTTAATATGCCACCGGGAATAATAAATATGGAAATAGTTTTGTTGTTTAACTCTTAACTCTAACTCTTAAACTTATATTTTAAGTGAACATTCTTTCACTACATTGTTGCCCAAAAATTTAAGTTAGGGTTAATGACTGTCAGGGAACAGCCATTAGATATTTAAGAAAATGAATGTATAAAGCCTTAGAAGCAGTCAGAGGTTGAGAGACAGAAACTTTCATTATTCATTAGGTTTTAAGTGTTTAATATGTCCTGCTTCATTCAATTTTCCCAGAAACCCAATGAAATAAGGGTTGTCGCAGTCCCACCCACATTGCTTTCCCTTTGTGGCTTCATTGCACACCACACAAATTCCAACTCCCAGCCAGCGCCTTTCTTCAAACTTTACCCAAGGGCTGTCTCTATACCAGCTGCAGTAGGCAGGTAGGCCGGCAGACAAGTAACTCCCTTGGAGCAGCCTTCTTCCAGAGACTAGCAAGAATTAGCATTTCTCCCCCACTTCCCTCCATCCCCATCCCAATGAGGTGACTGCACTGACTCCCAAAATTCCCCCGGTGGGATTCAGCCCTGAGGTTCACATGTTCACTGCCTCCAAACACACATTTTTCTGACTACCTCCTTCTCTCACCTTTACTCATTCTTTTTTTTTTTCTCTCTCTCTCTCTACTTTACAAATAAAGTATATACACTTAACCTTGTATCTCAAAGTCAACTTCTGGGAAAAGGCAAATAAAACATCTCTCTTTTCATAGAAGGGGAAACTGAGATTTAGAAAAGTCAAATTACTTTCCTAAATTCACAGAACTTTTCCCAGGATGCGGCCCAGAATATCAGCCTAAAGCCCCAGCCCTTAATAATTAAATATACAAGTTCCGCTTGATGAAGTAAAAAGTTCTCAACTTCCCCTCAACAACGCACTCGTAAGCACTCACTAATAAAACTCTATCCACTCAGACATCTCATTTCTGAATAAAATTGAGAAGTGTCATTTGGAAAACAAAATATAGGCAAAATCATCCAAGTTCAAACTGATTCAAAAATAGATTTTAGAAAGGCTGGACATGATCCTGGGGTCCTGGGATCGAGTCCCGCGTTGGGATCCCTGCATGGAGCCTGCTTCTCCCTCTGCCTGTGTCTCTGCCTCTCTCTCTGTGTCTCTCATGAATAAATAAATATTTTTTTAAAAAAAGGCTGGATGAAGCAAACTACTTGAATTAGAAATGTAAGTGATTTTACTTTAAAAATAAAAAAAAGAAGCAAGAAAAAATAAATAAATAAATAAATAAATAAATAAATAAATAAATAAATAAAAAATAAAAGAAGCAAGAACACAGGTTTTAATGCATGCTCTATTGCAACCAAGTCGTAATGGAGATATAGGGCAAGTCCTGTCTGGTGGGCAGCTCCCAACAGGCTCTTAGGAAACAGGCATCAGTTTCTGTATCCTCCTCCTCCTCCCTTGTAAGGGGAGGGGTCTCCGCGCTATGTATCACAATCACAAGACAGCTTTTAAGGCAGATGGCTGAACTCCTCTCCATGAAACTTGGACTTGACATATTTAGAACTGTGTATCTAAAAAGCTCCAGATGAGACTCTAGAATATCACAGAGTGGCCCCCTGTGCGTCTGTCATAGACAAGGCTGACAGATTGGCTGCTACCTACCCAACCAGCATTCACGGCAGTAGAGGAGGTAAGGAAGACAGACACAGTTTAGAGCCAACATGCACATCTCAGATTTTCTTAAGAGAGCAGAAAATTCTCAGAAATTTCAATATGCTTTTCAGGAATCTCTGGGCCTCCTTGAATTTCCCTATACAATCTAAATATTCCAGCTACAATTCTGAGATATAATCTTCTCTCTGCATGTAAGCCAATTAAAAATGTGACTCTATTAGTAGGATTTTATTCAATGTGGTGGATTAGCAGGATTTGGATTAACAGATTTTATGCTAAGAATGGTTCATTTTCCAAAAGCTGCTTCAGCGTCCATGCTCCTTCAGTTCCAAAAGAATTTGTATTGTGATAAAAATGAGGAGACAGTTAGAGAAAACAAGGGAAACTATTGCAGAATCAAATAATATTTGAGGATCTGTAAACTGTGATTTCTAAGTCAGAAGAGTGAATTTGAGTACTGTGTGGTGACTAATCAAGAATGATTTCTTAAAATCCCAAGTCTAGCTGTAGCTCAGCCAAGGATCAAGGTGGAATCAAATGCGAGGATGCAACTCCAGAGTTTGGATAAGATGTGAGCACTAGAACCTATGATCTGGTCCTTGAAATATTTGATTTTCTTGGCCAGGAGATACCCTGGAAAGCTTTAGAATCTTGGTTCAGCTTTAGAATGCAGAAGGGCTCAGCATATAAAAATATGATTGTTTCTGATTTATTTGAAGGCTTCAAATTGCCTATTTATGAAACAAATTCATAACACCAGAGATATGACAGGCATGCTAAAAAAACCATGCTGATTCCAATCTATCAAAATTTCAGTGCAGGTATAAGATAGAAGCACATTAAAGTCATTTTAGAAAGGAGAATCCTACCATAAAATTGCTGAAAGGGTACTAAATTTTCAAGTTTAAGGAGGTCTATTTTAGGAAATTTCTCTTAGGATTTACAGAGAAGCTTACAGTCAGTGAGAAAATAATTAGTTGCATTCCCTGATCTTCGAAATTCCCTAATTTCCCCAGCAATTCACACTGCAGACCTGAATGTCTAGCAAATGCCAAGTGTAGAAGGGACAGGGGCTGCGGTATTGAATGAAGAAAAAGCAAAACATTCTTTGAAGAGCATTCCAAGTTCAAGTCCACGATAGAAAAAAGTTTGTCATGGTTTATAGTCAGGTGTAATATTCCAAAGATCTAATGACTGCTATGGTGCAGAAACCAACCCATCAGAACTGAAACTACAGGTCAGTCTACCTTGGTGCACATGAGGTCAATCCCGTGTTAATGGCAAAGAAAAAAACAAATTATAGGACAGAGAGGCTGAAGCCTGTGTGCAAGCCACACAGAGGATGTAGGGTATGGTCAATCGATTTCAGCACGTGAAATACAGAGGGAGAGATTTCTAGTTAAACATCAAAGGTCGGAGACGCCAGGGTGGCTCAATGGTTGAGCCTCTGCCTTGGGCCCAAGGCGTGATCCTGGGGACCCGGGATCGAGCTCCCTGCATGGAGCCTGCTTCTCCCTCTGCCTGTGTCTCTACCTCTCTCTCTCTCTCACTCTCAATCCGTGTTTCTCATGAATAAATAAATAAATCTTTAAAAACAAACAAACATCAAAGGTTAAACACTACACTTTCCTAAACTAAATGTAATGACGACATACTACTTGCTGTTGGAGTAAATTATGCAAATTCAATGGCTTAAACCCAAATTTATTCCTTCCTGCAGGCTCTAGTGGATAATCCCTTTTCTTGCTCTCTCCAGCTTCTAGAGGGTCTAGAGGACACCCACATTCCTTGACTCATGGCACCTCCACTGTATCTTCAAAGCTGGCAACATTGCATCTCTTACTATTCCTGCATAGTTCCCTCTAACTTTTTGCTTTTGCCTTCCTTTTCCAGTTTTAAGGACCCTTGTGATTACACTGGAACACCCTGATAATCCAATAACCTTCCCATCTTAAATTCATCTGATTTGGACTCTTAATTCCCTTTGCCATATAAACCAACTTATTCACAGATTTGAAGGATTGGGCTACAGAATTTTTTGGAAGACCATCATTCTCCCCATCTCAGAGAGTAAAGGGATTTTTTTTTTTTTTTTTACAAAGGTCATCAATTCTAAATCCAAAGAGAAGAGGTGAGGAGATAATAGTACAAATTTATAAACTGAGAATTGTGATAACAGATTTGGCAGACCAGAGAATGCTAACATCTTCGTCAGCATGTGAGAAAGTACAGAAGCAAGCAGATTCCTGTCTCATAACCATAAAAATTAGAAGAGTTAAGTGGAGTTCAGTGTATTTATAGCATGAAACTTGCACCTCCAGATCCTCTTCTCAACTTTCAGCTTCCTGGTAACTGCCTCTTCATTATTCCTTCAGAAACGAGATGCATCTCAAGAGGCGGATTCAGGAAGACTTAGATTCAGGACTCTCGGCACAGCAGGCTGATGAAGTAGCATGCAGGTAGGTGGGTGCAGCACAAGTCTCAGCGTTACATGCCGAAGACCCCCGTCTCCTTTCCCTGCTAGCCTTGAGAATTCTGGGGCAGTATAAATCCACTTCTGGAAAAATGAACTAAGCCCCAAATAAAGACCCACAGATAACAACTTTTGGGAGCCAGATTCAAATTACCCAACCTTTCTACCTCATCACCCTAACGTGAAGCCCAGTGGTTACCATAGTCAAAGTTCTGTCCATACTCACAGAACTTCCAATTAAGGTTTTGTTTTTTTAGTTTTTCACTGTCATACAATTCACCTTTTCGCAGCATGAAATTCAGTAGTTTTAGTACACTCACAGTACTGTGCAACTATCATGACTTCCTAATTTCAAATACTTTCATCACCCCAAAAGGAAGCCCCATGTTCATTAGAAGTCACTCCCCATTCCTCCCTAGTCCGAGCCCCTGGCAAACATTAATTCATCTCTATGGATTTGCCTATTCTGGCCACTTCATATAAATGGAATCATATAGTATGTGGCCTTCTCTGTGTGATTCCTTCCATTTATCATAATGCATTCAAGGTTCATCCCTTACGTAGCATGTATCAGTACTTCATTCCTTTCTGTGGTTGAATAATATTTAATTTTATGGATAGACCACATTTCATTGATCTATTCATCATTTGATGGACATGTGGGTGCTTTCCATTTTTTTGCTATCGTGGAGACAGTGCTGCTATTAACAATCAAATACCAGTTTTTATGTGAAATCATACAAATGGCTGCACCATTTCACATTCCCACCAGCTGTATATGAAGGTCGCAATTTCTCCACAACCTAACATTTTTACTGTCCATCTTTTTTTTTTTTTTTTTAATTAGACATTCTAATGGGTCAGTGGTTTCTTGTACTTCTTTCTTGGTCATTTCTCCAACGGCTAAGGATGTTGAACATGTTTTTATGTGCTTATTGACTATTTGAATATATATATCTTAAAGATATTCAAATCCTTTGCCCATTTAAAAAATTAACTTCTCTTTTTATTGTTTGGTTGTAATAATTCCTTGTATATTCTGGATACTGGACATTTATCAGATATATGATTCATAAATATTTTCTCCCAATCTGTAGATTGTCCTTTTCCTTTCTCAATAGTGTCCTTTGAAGCAAATAAATTTCAGTTTTGTTGCAGTCCAATTTATCTATTCTTTCTTTGGATGTTTGTATCCAATTAACTTTTTGTGCATGTCTTAAATATGAGCTGTCAGCCACAGATCAACAGATGTTGGAGATTTTCTCTCACAAAAATGGCAGCAAAATGAACATACCACCACCAACAACAACAAAAGACTCCTAGGAACAGAGGCTATGCAGACAGTAGAGGCAAATTTAAAAATCTACAATTAGTATTGCATACATGAAAAAATAGTAGAAAGTAATAGTGTAAAACATTCCAAAAATATTTTAAAAATTGGAATTTTTAAATATGCTTATAGAAATTAAATGTACTAGAATCACTATACTCTATAGAACAGAAACAAAACAGAAAAAATAAGGTCATAAATCTAGAGATTCTAGTCACTAAGTCCTACAATGGATTAGTAAGAGTTTTAGAGAATAGAGGAAAGAAAATTATACTTGAAAAAGTCTTGAAATGTGTTCATAACTGAAGAATAGAACCCTGGCTTCTAGATAGAAAAGTTCTATGATAAGCCAAGCACAATGGATGAAAAAAAACCCAACATTTCATTTAGCATGAACTTTCAGAGCTTTAAAAACAAAGAGAACATCTTAGAATATCTTAAAAGATTCCAGAAAGAGAAAAAAAAGAATGAATCATATTCAAAGAATCAAAAGTTATAATAGTATCAAACTGCTGAAAGTTGGCCAAACTCTTTCATTGAATAGGCATAATTATTGGAGTTATACCTTTACTTGTTCACATAGTATATCAAGTATGCTGAGGGAAAATAACAGATCTTTTAGTTTATGAAAGACCTCGAGAAGCCACACTCTGACCCACTGGAAGGGAGAGGTCTGAACATGACCTTGAGGTCTTAGATTTCAACCTTGGGAAGTTTGAGTAAAGGCTCCATGAGGCCAGGGACCACTCACTGTTTGCCGATGTGTTCCAAAAGCATAGATGGTTCCTGGCCTTACATAAGTTCTCAATAAATATTTTTAAAGGAATAAATGAATGAATGAAAATTTGGACATAATTTTGAGTCTATCTTCCATTAGAAAAAAAAGATTTAATATATTTCATATAATATATATATGTATGGGCAAGAAACAGTGGTAAAGGTATGGAGCAGCTCACTCAATACCAATTCCAATGGAATTTTCTTCAATCTACAAATTATAGAGGCTAGAAAATGTAGCAAACCAGCTAGCAGAATTCCTTCTTTGCAAGCATGTCCACGTGCCAGGATTCTGGCCAATGCAACATGATTGATCTTCTAGAATTTTTTTGGAAATTCTTTTCTTTTCTGGTATAGATGCTGCTACCTCTTGCCTTTCTTTGTCTTCCTTCTGAGTGGAATGAAGACATAAAGGTTGTTGCTATTGCAGCTTTCTTAGGACCATGCAGACAGATTAGGTCAAGAAATCTGCAGAGACCCAGGTCTGACATTCTGATCCATTGAGCCTACCCTCGAATTTGCAATCCAAACAAAAGGAGTTATATTTGGGCCATTGTTAATCATAGTTTTTGGTATTGCTCACAACTATCTATATCTATATCTATCTATGTATATAGATGCTTCAGGATGCACTAAAGGGAGAAATGAACAAAAATATTAAACAAATTAATCTATAAATAAAAATCAAAATGAACACTGAGCAGGATGCAATGACAGAGAATGGGTGGAAGGACATAAATATGACAGGGTAGTAGGTCAGGGACGTTCTAAATAAGTGACATTTACTTGAGCCTGGAGGAGAATTGGAGAAGGTGGATTCTGTTAAATGTTAAATGTGTGCACCAAGTGTCGGAGGTGGGAATAAAATTGGCATGAAAGCGAGTGTGTCCTAAATGCAAAGGGTTAGTGGGAAAACACACCTGGGGAAGTGGTGGTAGACAGACCTATTGTGGTGTTTTGGCGCATTGTTAGGAGATCAGATTTTATTTTATTTTTTTTTTGAGATCAGGTTTCATACAAAGGATCAAGGTTAATCATAAAGGGCTTTTAGAGGAGGGAATGACCAAAATATAGTTTATGTTTTTAAAACCCAGAGTCAAAAAGTTTGGTTGTGAAAGAGAATAGAGATATAAGATAGTCCCTGGATGGAAATGCAGGATCAAGGAAGATATCAGGTTTTTTTTAAGGTTTTATTTATTTATTCATGCGAGATATATAGAGAGAGGCAGAGACACAGAGGGAGAAGCAGGCTTCATGCAGGGAGCCCGGCGTGGGACTCGATCCCAGGATTCTGAGGTCACGACCTGAGCCAAAGGCAGACTTTCAACCTCTGAGCCACCCAGGGATCCCGAGGAAGATATCTTTATGCTGATGTTAACTATGTACTAATGTGGAATAACTGAAGGCCCAGAAGGCAGAGGTGGTAACTAGAGAGACAAAATCCTTGAGCAGGTGATAGAGATGTTGCCAGGATCCTGAGCACCTGCAGAGGAACAAGTCTTTAAAAGGAGCACCATAGGTCCTCAGTTCCACCACAAGTGGGAAAAAAAGGAGAAGGTGGTAGACCAGATATCCACGTGGCTGATGCAGTCACTGGCAGTGATGGCAAGAGCTAGGCCACTGGGAAGAAGTCAGGTTGGCAAAAGCAAGGCATTCTGGAGAAGATAGAAATAAGAGGAATAGGGGGATATGTCTGCATGTGTGTGACCATTGAAAGAGCAGAGGTTTTACAGGATGGGAGACAGGAAAGTTCTGGAAGCAGTCACAGAGAGTAAGATAAGCATCTCTCCTCTATACCCAATGTTCACAGTATGTGAGAAAACCCCCACTTCCTCCTGAAAGGCCTCCAGGGAAGCCCTCAGAGTACGGTGACTTAAGGCCAGTGTAAAGATGACGATAAGTAAAGGTGTGCCCAAGTGCTTGTTTCATTTAAAAAAATTTTTTTAAATAGATCTCATTTTTTTAGAGCAGTTTTAGGTTCATAGCAAAATTGAGCAGAAGCACAGAGATTCAAAATACTTCCTGCCCCCATATTTCATGGTTTGTCTCACTGTCAACATCCCCACCGGGGGTACATCTGTTGTAACCCATGAACCTAGCTTGACATATTATTATCAGTTTAAGGTCCATAGTTTGCACTGGGGTCACTCTTCAGATTGGACATTCTATGAGTTTGGATAAATGTGTAATGACATGTACCCACCATTCTACTACCCT
Source organism: Canis aureus (assembly GCF_053574225.1). Classification (NCBI taxonomy): domain Eukaryota; kingdom Metazoa; phylum Chordata; class Mammalia; order Carnivora; family Canidae; genus Canis; species Canis aureus. The sequence continues at coordinate 7,211,707 of NC_135630.1, forward strand.
AAAAGTTTTCTCTGTTCAGCATGCCCATCTGTCTTTACCCTGAGCCCCTAGCGAGCACTGATCTCTTTACCATCTCTCTGACTTTTCCTTTCCCAGAATATTACACCATTAGAGTCACACAGTAGGGAGCTTTTCTCAGATAAGCTTCATCCATTTAGTAAGATGCATTTGAAGACTCCCACCCGACCCTGCCCGGGTCTTTTTGTGGCTTGGCAGCTCATTTCCTTTTGGTGCCGAATAATTTTCCATTATTTGCATGTGCCTACAGTTTATTTATTCACTCACCTACTGAAGGACGTCTTGGTTGCTTCCAAGTTTTGGGAATTATACGTAAAAGCTGCTATACACATCCATGAGCAGAGTTTTCGGTGGATCTAAGTTTCAACTCTTAGGAGTAAATATTATAGACCACAGTTGCTGGAACGTGTTTCATTTTGTGAGAAATTGCCAATCTGTCTCCCAAAGTGGCCATACCATTTTGCATCCCCACCAACAATAAAAGAGCATTTCTGGGGCTCCACATTCTTGTCAGCACCTGGTGTTGTCAGTGTTTGGGGTTCCGAAATAATAATAGCTCATTATTTCCACTTGCAGTTCCCTGATGACATACGACGAGGAACGCCTTTTCATCCGCTTGCAGTCTGTGTACTTTGTTTGGTGAAGTGTCTGTTACGGTCCTTGCAGATTATTTAATGGATTGTTGTTTTCTTAGTGTTGAGTTTTAAGAGTTTCTTCTTTTGTATATTTTGGATAACAGTCCTTTACCAGATGTGTCTTTTGCAAATTTTTTTCCCCCAGTCTATGGCTTGTTTTCTTTTTTTTTTTAATAATAAATTTATTTTTTATTAATGTTCAACTTGCCAACATAGAGAATAACACCCAGTGCTCATCCCGTCAAGTGCCCCCCTCAGTGCCCGTCACCCATTCACCCCCACCCCCCGCCCACCTTCCCTTCCACCACCCCTAGTTCGTTTCCCAGAGTTAGGAGTCTTCATGTTCTGTCTCCCTTTCTGATATTTCCTACCCATTTCTTCTCCGTTCCTTTCTATTCCCTTTCACTATTATTTATATTCCCTAAATGAATGAGAACATATAATGTCTGTCCTTCTCCAATTGACTCATTTCACTCAGCATAATACCCTCCAGGTCCATCCACGTTGAAGCAAATGGTGGGTATTTGTCATCTCTAATGGCTGAGGAATATTCCATTGTATACATAGACCACATCTTCTTTATCCATTCATGGCTTGTCTTCTTATTCTCTTGACAGCATCTTCCTTACAACCAAAGTTTTTGGTTTTAATGCAGTTCAATTTATCAATGATGTCCTTTGTGGATTGTGCCTTTGGTTTCGCACCTACAAAGTCACCGCCAAACCCAAGTTCTTCTAGAACCTAGGTTATAGTCTTGGAGTTTTATTTTTTTTTATTTTTATTTTTTATTTTTATTTATTTATGATAGTCACACAGAGAGAGAGAGAGAGAGGCAGAGACACAGGCAGAGGGAGAAGCAGGCTCCATGCACCGGGAGCCCGACGTGGGATTCGATCCCGGGTCTCCAGGATCGCGCCCTGGGCCAAAGGCAGGCGCCAAACCACTGCGCCACCCAGGGATCCCAGTCTTGGAGTTTTATAGTCTTGCATTTTACATTTAAGTCTAGGATCCATTTAGAGTTTATTTTTATGAAAGATGTAAGTTCTATATCTAGATTCATTCTTTTGCACGTGTGCATCCGGTCACTCCAGCACCCTTTGCCGGAGAGCTTACCTTCTCCCCATTGCACTGACTTGACTCCTTTGTCAAAGATCAGTTGACTGTATTTGTACGGATCTACTTTTCCCAAGTGTTTTTACTCCTTTAAAATTCACTTGCAGAATGACAAATTCTGGAAAAATGTGTCGCAAAATATAATCTAAAAAGACATTTTTTACCAGGAAATTAAAATACCTATGATTTTGCTTAGGTATTCTTTGTTTCCCCATCATCAAAAGGGTTTTTTAAGAATTCCTTTTCTATAAAGGGAATAGCTATCATGTACTGCAATATTATAGAAACAAAAGTACTACAAATATGGTAAAGAAAAAAATCAGTTTATTTTGATTTTTTTAACTAACCTCATAAGATACTTAATAATTGTGAAATGTAGCTGATTTTGTACCACCTCATAGTATTGTATTCCTTCCTTCAGTGCTCTAGGAGCAGAAAAAAAATCACATCACCTCCAGTTATTTAAAATTATTTTAAGTAAGAAGCAGGTGAATGCCTATGTGTATTTAACACCTGGGTAGGTATACAGCTCCCTCCTTTTTTTTTTTTTAAGATTTTATGTATTTATTCATGAGAGACTCAGAGAGAGAGGCAGAGACACAGGCAGAGGGAGAACCAGACTCCATGCAGGGAGCCCGACATGGGACTCAATCCCAGAACCCTGGGGTCATGGCCTGAGCCAAAGGCAGACGTTCAACCACTGAGCCACCCAGGTGTCCCCAGCTCCCTCCTTTATATGGTATCATTATTTTCATTAATAATCATGTAGCAATCATGATTATTATTATTTTCTTTATCCATCCTTTAGTTTTAAAACAATTTAAAATAGTACATGTTAAATTGAAAGATAATATTCAAACAATATTCCATGTGTGCTAGAATATTTGTACTAACAAAATATTACACTTTGAAATTCACATTCTGTGGAGAAATGAGGCAGATTCTGAAATGACATTTTCTTTCCATCTGAAAAATGAGAAGCCTGCCACAGGAAGAGCTCAGGAAGGCAGGTTTAAGCAGAATAAAAGCATATGCTAAGGCCCCGAGTTGGGAAAAGTTCAGTATATTTTAGAAGTGGGGGAAAAATGCCAATGTGACTAGCGTGTCCAGGAGGAGAGGAAAGCGGAGTGCTTTTAAATATCAAGCAAACAAAAATAAATAAATAAATAAATAAATAAATAAATAAATAAATAAAATATCAAGTGAACAAAAACTCCAAGTGGTCACGTGGAATGACAAAATTGAAATAACTTAAGTTCTCTATTCGTTTTATGATTATTGTTGAATCAGTATTTATTTCAAACTTACTCTTTAAATGCGGGAACCTGTAGCACCCAGGGATTGGCGACAAAATGTGCCCAAAGAAAGTCCCAACTATTATAAACCGTTGCAAATTCATGCTCAGAATGAACACGGGTAGCTCAGTCCCCTTGTGTTGAAGTCCAATATGTAGCTGGGCGTCCTGTTAACTTTCATGTAAAACACAATATTTAGTAAAGAAGCAATAAAACATGTGCTAACTTGAATACATTATTAAATTCAACAGGAAGCACAGAAATTGTTTTGCACTTAGACCAACAAAAGATTTTTTTCAGGAAGGAGGAAAAACAGTAAAGTTTTACTACTGGTGATATTTAGAATTGCTGGTGCAAAGGGACAGTAAAAAGCAAAGTAACTTTTACCTTGTTGATGAATTGTTTTTAAATTCGCAACCATCTCCACCCAGGGCACCAACTTCTTGCCTATATCCAAGTGGAATATTCCATATCCAGCCCTTGGTACACTCCCAGTAAGAAGTGAAAGTTTTTGCCACGCAATCCCAATGGATTGTTATAATTTCTTCCAGATTTTCTTAAATTTATACTAATAGTTAAACTTGTTAGAGCAGTTACTGTGTGCCTGCGAGGATTTATTTTTCATCATGGTAGAAGAGCATACTCAAAATCAAATATTTTTTATTATTTTATTAGCATCCTCAAAATCAAATAATTCTTTCACTCATAATCAGATACATGTGTTTGCCTATTATTTGACATGCTATTAATTTCCTTAATCCTCATGATAAAAACCAATGATGTAGATGGCATTTTAACCCATATTTTTAGAGATTATAAAAACTAAAATATACACGTTGTTGAATGTTCTCAAAGTCACTCAGCAAGGGAATGGGGGAGTCAAACCCAGGCAGTCTGCTCACTCTAGAAGCAGGACTTCACAGGCGTGTACAAACCCTACCCCCCCTCCACTATGCACATATTCTTTGCATTTTACTAAAGGTTGTTGGACGGGTGTGCAGGTGGGGAGAGTGGTTAGCTTAATTCTTCAAGCAATTTTGTTTTTGCTTGGACAAGGATATATTTTACTTTTTTCACCACACACAAAAAATTGACAAAACCCTTATGAAGACAGTATTTTAACAAAAGTAATACATGGTCATAGCAAAAGTCAAATATCATATGGATCGAAACCTCTAACACAATATTGTGTGTCGATTATACGTCAGTTAAAGCAATATGAACTCCTTAAAGCAGCTGCGTATCATCATATTTTTTAATGTCTATAGAACATTGACAGACATGTATTATTCCTATGCACAAAATAAAAACAGAATTTTATTATCCTGAATAGTCTGTCATTTGTACCTTCTCCCTTAATGTTGTAGAGATCTGTTGACTTCCTTCATTTCAAGGTCTGTATCATATTTAATAAAATGGACATATAATAATTTACTCAATCATTTTATATTGATAAATATTCATGGTGTTTCCCATTGTTTTGCCAAATCAAAAATACAACAACTATCATCTTTTCACATATTTATGTGTCAGTGTTTTTGTTTTTATAAGCTACATTCCTGGGAGTAGGAAATTTTTCTATAAATCAAATGGCATGTATTATTTTAGCTTTCAATAAAATTGCTAAATTCATCCCCAAAATACTCTATCAACATATGGTCCCACCAACACTGGGTGTGAGTACTTTGGGCAGCAATGGATACTACAGATATTTTTAATATTTGCTAATATAATGGATTTCATTTTAATTTGTATTGTCCTATTAGTCAAACTGAACATCTTGGTATGTTTGGTTTTGAAATTTCTATTTCTTCTTTTTTAAGATTTTTATGTATTTATTTGAGAGAGAGAGAGAGACAGTAAGCATGAGCAATAGGGGGAGGGGCAAAAGGAGAGGGAGACTCCACACTGAGCAGGGGGCCCGATGTGGGGCTTGATCCCAGGACCCCAGGATCATGACCTGAGCTGAAGCAGATGCTTCACTGACTGAGTCACCCAGGCGCCCCTATTTCTTCTTTTTATTACCATTACTTTGTCTATTTTTCTATTGGGTTGTCTTCTTCTTTATATAGGTTTCCTTCTTAATATAGAATCATAAATTCTTCTTATGTTATCTCTGTTGAAAAATTATATTCTCACAGTTCTTTTTTTCTCACTTAAGGTGTCCTTCTCTACACATCAGTTTTTTTTCCCCTCCTCCTTCATTTCTGGTTTTAGTCATTTGAGCCCTCCCTCTCTCTCCCCTTCCCTCCTTCTCTCACTTTATGAGTCTGACTGAAGTGTTATCAATTTTGTTAATGTTTTTGAAGAACTAGTTCCTGGTTTCATTGATTCATTCTATTGTTCTTTTAGTCTCTATTTCATTTCTGCTCCAATCTTCATTTCCTTACCTCTACTGGCTTTGGGCTTTTGTTTTTCTTTTTCTGGCTCCTTTAAGTGTAAAGTTAGGTTGTTTATTTAAGATTTTTCTTGCTTCTTGAGGCAGGCTTGTACTGGTATGATCTTCCCTCTTAGCTTTTGCTACATCCCAAAGATTTTGGACCACAGTGCTCTCATTTTCATTTGTGCCCATGTATATTTTATTTCCCCTGATTTCTTGGTTGACCCATTCATTGTTCAGTAGCATGTTCAGTCTTGGTTGACCCATTCATTGTTCAGCCTCCATGTATTTGTGTTCTTTTCAGACTTTTTCTTGAGATTGATTTACACATAAGTTTTTAATTTGAATTAGTCAAATCTGTCAATAATTGTATTTATGGCTTCTGAGTTTCTCGTTTTACTTAGAAAGGCTCTTTGCAAGTATATAAACAATTTCCTTTTTTATGTTCAAATCTTTAGTCCATCTGGGACTTCCTTTTATATTGGCTATGAAATGTGAATCTAACAAATTCTCCCAAACTTGTTCATTTGTTCAACATTTATTAAACTTAAACCATGTACTATACAATATGTTAGGCAATGTGGGATATACAAATAAGGTCAAGGTAAATAAATTTAAATAAAGTTTAATATTTTTATTAAAATGTCTCACAATATAGCAAAGGAGGCAGATATAAATCAGATATAAATCAGGCTAAAATAAATTTTGTATGAGGTAAGAGTATCCGGGAAACCTTCACAGAGGTGATGAGAGTTGAACTTGACTTTGAAGTGACTTTGCAAGGAGGTAGGGTTGGAGTGAGAAAAGGAGAATAGGACATTCTAGGTGGACATGGTATTTCATCCTTAACATAGAAGCTTCAGAATCCATGTATTTAAAGGGTTGATTAAGGTACAAGTACATGAATAAGAAAGAGCATATGGATATAATAAGATGTTAAGCTTAAAAGTTAGATTTGGGACTATACAAATAAATAAATACATAAATAAATGTATATATAATATATATATCCAATTGTGTATATAAGTGTTTACATACACAATTTTATATATGTATATACACATCTAATTACATATATTCTCATATAAATAAAAAATTTACACACTCATAATGTAAGTATGGGTATGATTTATATACATTTATACAGGAGCATAATCAGTAAAAGATTTTCAACATAAAAATATAATACATGAGAAAAGAATTTACTTTGGGATCCAGGATGACAGAGCAACCTTTACCTAGATTATTGCTAGAGGGAATAGAATGCTGTTGTCCTGGGGCACCTGCGTGGCTTAGTTGGTTAAGTGTCTAACTCTTGATTGCGGCTCAGGTTGTGATCTCAGGGTTGGATTCTGAGCTGGGCGAGGAGACTGCTCAAGATTCTCTCCCTCTTCTTCTGTCCCCACCCACCCTGACATGTGTGCGTGCTCTCTTCTCTCTTTCTTTCTCCCAAATATGACAAAAACCACAAACACAAAGAATGCTGTTCTCTTACAGTTGGCTCAGAGGTTCTATGCAGAAGTGATGCACTTTTTCTCACATTTCATTGGCCAAAGCAGGCCATGAGGCTGACTTCAACGTTGTGGAGAAATACAACTATCTCCTTGGAGAGCAGTGGATATTTTTGAAAAATAATACTATCTAACACAGATGTCAGCTTGAAAATACATGGTTTCGAACTTTCCAAAGTCATTTCAACTTGTGTAAGTGCAAAAAATTTGAAGGCTACTGAGTTGTAACAAGTAACACTGTCCCATCAGGATTGACACTTAACAAATGCCAAGGTCCCCCTGCCATGATGTGTTGGTATATGTTTAATAACAAGATCTTTAAAAAAAAAATCCCTGATTTGCATCATTTGCTGATTTTGAGGTTGTAAATAGTGTTATCATGGTCAATTCAATGGAAATATTAACAGAAGAACACAAGTAATGTGCAAAACAGGGCACCTCGGTGGCTCAGCGGTTGAGCATCTGCCTTTGGCTCAGGTCATGACCCTGGGGTCCTGGGATTGAGTCCTACATCAGGCTCCCCACAGGGAGTCTGCTTCTCCCTCTGCCTGTGTCTCTGCCTCTCTCTCTGTGTCTCTCAAGAATAAATAAATAAAATCTTTTTTAAAAAAAGATGGCAAAACAGAGTGAAAGGCAACATTTGGTTGGATTGACAGCAATCATCATGCCATGTAGGGCAAAGTATACAAAAAAAAAAAAAGAATAAAAGATGAATCCCCAGGCTTTGAAAATTTAGAACATTCTACTACCACTTTTATAAGTGAAAAGTCGAAGGTGATTTTGAAGGACTAAAAGTCCTTCCAAAGATATTGTATATTATATAGGGCATGGACTTGGAGTGAGACTTTAGTACTATTAAAATGAGCCCCACAATACCCTTGGTCATTTAATGCACCAAAGAGGACCCAAATTTCATAGTCATTCAATTCTAAGACAGACCTCTTAAATTTTCTAGGCTATCACACACTAATTTATCAGTGCTCTGGGGGAGAGGTGAATCGTAAACTTTTAGGGTTTTGTTATTCAGCTGGCTTAAAATAATTGAAATTTTCTCCCAAAAGATTGAAAGGGAAGGAACACTTACCAGAATAAACTCTGTTTTCATTAATGCCAAGGTGATAAAAGTCTTTTTTTTTTTCCTTTCTTTCTTTTTTTTTTTTTTTTTTTTAATTTTATCTGATGCTGGAGTCGAGTGCTTAAAAACAAGATAGAGTCTATGGGTTAATCTCACTTTGATTCCAATCCAAGTGTGATGTTTCTGTGCTGTGATTCATTGCACCTGATGCATGAAACAGGTTGACAAATAGTTTTGAAAATTAGAAAAAATGATGTCCGTTTAGAGAATCTAGGATTTATCTTTCTTCTGAACTCTAAATTGTGACCTCCCTCCAAAATCTGGAGCTGTAATAATTAGTGTTTCCACTTTTATTTTGACACCAATTTCACTGTCTGAACTAAATATCAGATCTTCTCCAATTTTATACATTTGCAATGTTTTAAAATGTATCTGTATTTTTCCATCACTGAGGAAGATATGTTTTTTTATTGGGAATTGTGGGAAATCGTGCAACTCTGAACGTCTTATGTTTTAACTCTGTTGTTCACCTACTGGGAACATAAATGGATGTGCTCCATTTCCATTTTACATTTCTCTTCTACTTGAAAGAATATTTTCTTATTGTCTGTAATGGTGAATTATTTGATATTTTGCTTTACTTAGACTCACTTATTTGTAAGGTTTTTTTGTTTTTGTTTTTTTTTGTAAGGTTTAAGTAACCAGTTCAAAACTTGAAATGAGAGTAAATAATTAAATAGGCAATTGTCTAGTCAAAGGCAAAAACCTGGGCCTTTTTTTCTTTTTAGGAGAGAAACCAGAGGGAACTCACTGCTTTTGAGTGTTCTCTTCTTTATCCCGCCCTCATCTCTTAAGAGTGCTTGATGCAAGTAAGCATGAAAAGGAATCACCCAAATGAGAATCAACTCTTTAAATCCCAAAGACGACGTAATCTCCATCAGCAACTATTCCATCAAATGCATTTGAAGGCATTTTTACTAAAATTAGTCTCTTATAGGTCCTGCCTTCGTGGAGCTTATGGTTTTGTAAAGGAGTTAAGTAAGGCAAGTGTGAAAACAATTATAATTTAGTATAGGAAGTATTTATAGGGGTTTGGAAGAGAGATTTTTGTATGGAGAGAAGGTTTCATAACAGAGTTGTATTTGATTGAGACCTAAAAGTTATCTCGAGTTTGACCATGCAAATAATGGCTGGGAAAGAGTTATCTAGCTTTTGGCATGTAAAGATGGGGAAAAAATTGTTGACGGAGGGAGCAGCGTGGACAAAGACCCTGAGGGCATGTTAAGAGGATAATGAATCTACGTGTTGAGTCCACTGCCAAACTGTAACCCAAGTCCAAGGAGATCATATCTCCATTTCTGAGTATTACTAGTTAAGGAAAATAATGTGTCATCTTTGATGTGAATCAGTCTTATTCTCCAGCATAGCAATGTGTTTGGACATTGCTTGAAAATATTTTTTCCACCCCTCTCCTATCCCTTCCCCTCCCAGCACCTTTTCGTGCCAAGACCCCTCCACAACTCAAGATTCTTTCTGAAATATTTGACTAAGGCACAAACACTCCATTAGAGTAACCAACTCCATTTTAGAATGAAAACAGTTAAAAATGTTGTTGCAGAATTAAAATGTATAATAACAAACTAATCCCGTGAACATTTAAACTTTAATGGGCACTGTTTTCAGATGAAGTACTCAATGTTAATTAAAGCCTTTAATGACATTTTACATTTTATGCACAAAATGTGGTTTTTCTTTTGCATTTCTCTTCTGTGAGTTTTCATGTTTACTTTCAAGGCAAAATAGAAGACAATGTGATTTATTTTCACTGACTCCTTGGTTTATGGCGCTCTGTCAATAGAATGATCTATGGCACATTATATTTTGATGGCATGTGTTATAGCATGTTGATGAAATGAATTATTGAGCTTGATTAAAGATTTGAAGGAACACATCTTTCACAGAAAGCATACAATATTTTAAAAAATCTTCTCATAGAGAAATTGTGATTAGATGAATTAACTCTGTAAACATGCTTCCTGTTTAACTCAGTATGAAAGGGTCACATAATTTCATCTACACACTTTTTTTCCCTCAGTTTGATTAAAAAATACCAGTTTTAATGGATCGTTTGACATTTTATGTGTTTGTATTCCCTAAGTACTTTGACTTTGTATGACTTTGTATGACTTCATTTCTGTCCGTGAGAATTTTACTTTTTCTTAATTTTCCTCTTCTGTGTTTTCCATGCCTGCTGATACCAACAGTGACAACCTCAGCATATTATTGAATAGTTCAAACATTTTGTTTATTAAGGTATTTTGTTTATTATGTATTTCCAAAGGGGGGGAAAAAACAAAATCTAAGAATACAGTGCAACCACGGACATCTGTCTTTCTGGAACGAAATGCTCCTCTTTCAAATGACCAGTTAACTCTAGAATAGCACAGTCTCATTGACCATAAGATGGTTAAACACTTACTACTCTTAAATTGTTGTAGCCTGTAGCTTGTGTAATAGTCACATAAAGTGCATCTGGCACCCAGACTTCTATCTAAACAGGGCCTGCAGTTTGTTTTCAGCTTAAATCTTAACTGGGAAGCCATTGTTCCCAGCAAAGGACAAGGACATTGCCTTCCTGACAGCACACACCAAACCCACTGTGCTCAGGTTGATGGGAAGTGAGGCAGCCTGGAACAGACCTCGGGATGCTGCTTGTTGCATAAGCTGCGTTGAGAAGCCTTGCTGGCAATAACCCCATATATAAATATTTTTTTCCCCAAATGGAAATAGGACCTTGATTCTAGAAAGCAGCATTCCAGAACATACCAACACATAACAAGGCCAATGGGAGGGGGGGAGGAGGCAAATGAGAAAAGAAAAACTTAGATAAGACAAGATCTTAGATAAGACAAATCCTACTGCAGGGTAAGGATTTCCACCAGCATTTTCTATCCCTTTCTGTTCATTCTTCCAAGAACTATGTATCGGGCACCTAATAGGCATTTATAATTTATGTTTATATTACTCTATATTCCATAATGAGGATTCAGTCGACTGTAACCAGTATCTCTTATCTCAGTAGATATCCTCTCTTGGTATTGTTTAGAGAAATACCTGGGTCAGACAGTCCCCTCCTCCTATAGCCATGGCACGTTGTACTTGACAACCTATACAAATCAGGAGCCCAGCTCCTTTATATAATACTGCTTCACTAATACTTATTTTGGCTTAATCAACTAAGTATCACACTAGATTAAGAGAACATAACTATAAACCCCTAGTGTCCACTTCCCTTTTGTAAAGGCAGGCAGGAAGGAATTTTTTAAAGGACAGATGACTACAAACCAATCTCATAAAAATCATCTATGGTAATAAAACCCAAATTAAATTCATGCATCTGTATATACAATGCATCTTATACGATCTTTTAGTCTTTTCCATGTAACATCTGTTAAATCCTGACATCCACAGTAATGACCTTAGGACCCATTTTTATAACTACAAACCCATACAGAACTTATTAATGTCAGGCACTAAGTGCATATGAGTTATTTACTCTTCAAAGTGATGTAACCCTATAATGGAGATATTGCAATTGTAGCCAGTTTACAGACATGTATGTCAGACCTGGATTTTCAAGCTGGCAGCTTGATTTCAGAGTCCACACTGCACAACTATGCACACCGCCTGTCATTAGGATGGGTGTGCCAGGGCAGCCCAGGTGGCTCAGTGGTTTAGCGCCACCTTCAGCTCAGGGCGTGATCTTGGGGACCCAGGATCCGGCCCCATGTCCAGCTCCTTGCATGGAGCCTGCTTCTCCCTCTGCCTGTGTCTCTGCTTCTCTCTCTCTCTCTCTCTCTCTCTCTGTGTGTGTCTCTCATGAATAAATAAATAAAATATTTTTTTAAAAAAGGATGAGTGTGCCAGAGTAAACTTACAAAAGTTCGAGTGGGCCAGCAGGTCTTCCCCCTTCATCTGCTAACATGCACTAAGCTCCTGTGAGGTGCCAGGCACCATCTCAGACATGCAGGACACCAAGGAAAGATCACCCTTGGCCTTTGACCACCAAGAACACTAAACACTATTTGGTAAATTCCAAAATACAAATTCTTCTTAGCACTCCAAAACAATAAAGTTCAACATCATATTTCAGTTATTCCTATGAAAGTTAATCATAGCGTCTATGTCTAAGAATGAGAGTCGCACTGAGTTTGCATTTCAAGTCCTGTTTCCTTTTATAGGTAGTTCTACATTTCAAAGGGCCAGTGCTAGTACTAGAAAATCCCAGAGAAAATTCATATTACTGAGATGATTGCCCTTCTTCAGTTTCAGTTGAGTTTCGTATGTGTCTAAGAGGGAGGCATTTTACTCCTCCGGGGACACATTGTGGCGAAGTGCACGAGCTCAGGTCTTGACGTCTGCAAACTGGTCCTCCCCACCAGCTTCCAGACCTTGAGTTAATTCTTCTTGCTAAGCCTGTTTAGTCATCTATAAAATGAAAACACAGGGGTAAAAAGGATCTTAAAAGATGATTACTAAGCGGGCTGTGTGTATGTGTGCATGTGGCAATTTTGATGACACGAGTGATTCTTATTTTTTTAAAAATAAAGTGTTCTTGGAGGAAGTTTAAACTCTTATGATTGTGTCTTTCCCTAGGGAATGTCTGAAGGTTTTGCAGGGACAATTAAACTCAATAAACAGTGATATCCAATCTTGTTGTCATCGGTCCTGGTTGAGTGACACCCTGGCTACTATGACCAAGCCTTCAGAGAGTCTCTTGTAGCTATCAATCGTGGACGTCCAGAGAAAATAGATTGGTGCATTTCTTTGGGAGGAGGTAGTGGTGGTGGGATATGGATGGGAAGAAGATATATACATGTAATATTGCAAATGTCCTTTCCCAAGTTAGCCAGAAGGCACCTCTAAACCTGACAGGCACTTAACATTCAGAGAGGTGAATTGCATCTTTAAAAAAGAGATCACTTGAATAAGGAGGCTTGAGTAAGACATGTTTCTTTATACAGCAGCAAATTCGGCTGCAAACCCTATAGATATTTCTAAATGAATACAAAATGCATCAAATGCATTCAATCAATACTATTAGGCCTCCATTCTGTGTCAGGCACTAGAGAGACAGTTGTGAGTAATTCATGTCCCTTTTCTGGTCTCAAAGCTTGCACTGTGGAAGGCACATAAACAAGTAAAGGAATAACGGAGTACGAGAAGTGATGCAGAAGGGGAGACACAGCACTACAACGGAAACGAAGGACAGCCAGGTCAGGGAGGGCTTTCCCGGGGGAAGTAATATTTAAAACTGAAAAGGAGAGGATGAAAGTGAAGTTCTGCAAGTAAATGTGCTTGTTTTATAAGAAAGGAAATTAAGGCACTACTGCGAGGTTCAATGGCTTGGTGGTAATAAGAGTGACAGCAAGTCAAGGCAGCGCCTAGGTGGCGGGGAGAGTCAAAAGCAGGGACATTAGTTCTGATTTTAAAGATGGGATAGATTGCATTCTATTTGAAAGCTAATGGGAGAGAATCAGTCCCTGTTTGCCTGGAAGGGAGTGGGTTCCAGAGCTCCCAAGAGGGATGGGCCTGAGCACTGTGCCGTCAGAGAAATGTCAGTGGCTCAATGCACGGGCAGAAAAGTGGATTTTAATCTATATTCTAGGGCGGGTTGGCTAACTTTTAAATCGCCCTCATCAGAAATTCACACTCCAGATGTTGTTGCTTTCAACATATTGTTCTCAAAATCCTCATCAGAGGGTTTTTTAATTAGCCTGAAATATGTGATAGGCGTTAACTTGAAATAGCTTTCATTGGTGCAATGAATAGTGCTCAAGACATGTTTTTTGTTGGAAAGACCATCCAGGCCCCACCATATTTGTCTGCCTCAGGTTTAAGAATCTGGAAAGTCCAGCTTCATTGTATCTCTGTAATACGCTTCCTACCTACGTTAGAGTCCATGTTGTAGTGCATTATCTTCGTCTTTAAGACTGAATAACATCTCTATACATTTTGCTTATTCATTCATTGATGGACATTTAGGTTGCCTCCATATTTCAGCTATTATGAATAATTCTACCATGAACACGGGGGTGTAGAAATATTTCTTTGAGACCCTGGTCTCAATTCTTTTGGATAATATCCAGAAGTGAAGTTGCTGGGTCACATGGCAATTCTACTTTTTACATTTCTGAGGAGCATACGTAGTGGCTACATCATCTCACATTCCCTCCAACAGCGCACAAGATTTTTCCAGATCCTTACCAATACCTGTTATTTTCTGTTTTGTTTTTGTTGGTGGTGGTTGTTGTTGTTTTGATAGTAGCTGTCCTAACGGGTGTGAGATGATTCTCATTGTAGTTTTGGTTTGTATTTCCTTAATGATTAATGATGTTGAGCATCTTTTCATGTGCTCATTGGCATATTGTCCCCTTTGGAGAAATATCTATTCAAGTCTTTCACTTATTTTTTTAATTGAGTTGTTTTTCTTGCTGTTGTTGAGTTTTAGGTGTTCTCTATATATTCTAGATACTAATCCATTATCAGACATATAATTGCAAATGTTTCCTTCTATCTTGTGAATTGCCTTTTTACTCAGTTGGTATGTTGGTATTGCCTTCGATGCACATTTTTTTTTTTTTACTTCATGAAGTCCAGGTTGCCTATTTTTTCTTTTGTTACCTATGCCTTTGGTGTCACGTGGAAGAAATCACTGACAAATGCAGTGTCATGAAGACTTCACCCTTTGTTTTCTTCTAAGAGTTTTACAGTTTTTATCTCTTACACCTAGGGATTTGATCCATTTAGGGTTCATTTTTGTATGTGGTGTTAGTCAAGGGCCCCAACTTCATTCTTTCACATATGGATATCCAGTTTTCCCAGCACCACTTGGTGAAGAGACTATTCTTTCCCCATTAAATGGTCTTGGCATCTTTATCAAAAATTATTTAATTGTATATGTGAGTGCTGATTTCTGGGCTCTTCAATCCATTCCATTGGTCTATATGCTTATCTTTATGCCAGTACACTTTTTTTTTAAAGATTTTATTTGTTTATTCCTGAGAGACACTCAGAGGGAGGCAGAGACACAGGCAGAGGGAGAAGCAGGCTCCCTTTGCAGAGCCCAATGTGGGACTTGATCCAGGGACCCTGGAGTCATGCCAGGAGCCAAAGGCAGACACTCAACCCCTGAGCCACCCAGATGCCCCAGTACCACACTGTTTTGATTACTGTAGCTTTATGGTGACTTTTGAAATCAAGTGTGAGTTTTCCAGTTTTGTTGTTCTTCAAGATTGCTTTGGCTATTCAGTCTCTTGAAATTCTGTATGAATTTTAGGATAACTTTTTCTATTTCTGCAAAAGCATCATGGGGATTTTATTTTTTTTATTTATTTTTAAAGATTTTATTTATTTATTAATGACAGACAGAGAGAGAGAGGCAGAGACAAAGGCAGAGGGAGAAGCAGGCTCCCTGTAGGGAGCCTGATGTGGGGCTCGATCCCAGTTCCCCAGGGTCATGCCCCAGCCAAGGCAAATGCTCAACCACTGAGCCACCAGGTGTCTCTATTACTTCCTTTCTTGTAATAACTTTGGGTTTAGTTTGTTTTTGTTCTTCTAGTTCCTTAAGTAAAGTTAGGTTGTTGATTTGAAATCTTTGTTTTTTAACGGATTATAGCTACAAGTTTTTAGCACCATTTTCACTGTGTCCTATAAGTTTTGGTACGCTGTGTTTTCATCTTTGTCTTTAACTATTTTCTAGTTTCTCTTGTAGCTTCTTCCTCTTACACATTGGTTATTTCAAGAATCTATTGTTTTATTTCCACAAATTTCTGGATTTTCTCACTTTAATTGTGACTGATTTTTAATTTTTATCCTGTTGTGGTCAGAGAAGATATTTTGCATGATATCTATCTTTTAAATCTATTGAGACTTCCTTTGTAGCCTAACATATGGTCTATCCTGGAAAATGTTCCATGTGCACTTGGGAAGAATGTGTGTGCTGCTGTTGTTGTGTATTATGTTATATATATTATGTATATGTTATATATATATATATATATATATATATATATATATAATCTCTAGTTGTTTTATTGTGTTGTATAAGTCAATTTTCCTTATTTATCTTCACTGGTTCTATACATTATTGAGAATGAGATATCAAAATATCCGAACATTATTGTAGAACTGTCCTTTTCTCCCTTCAATTCTGTCAGTTTTGGCTTTATGTGTTTTGAATACCTGTCATTAGGTTTGTAAATGTTTATAATTGTTATATCTTCTTGTTACATTGAACATTTTATTAATATATTACATCCTTCTTTGTCTCTTATAACCTTTTTTTGATTTAAAGTCTATTTTGTCTGATATTAGTACAGCCACTCCTACTCTCTTTGGATTACTATTTGCAAGGGATATCTTTTTCCATCTTTTAACTTTCAACCCATCTGTGTCTTTGGATCTAAAGTGAGCTCTTGTAAACATCATATAGTTAGATTATGTGTTTTTATCCATCTCACAATCTCTGTCTTTTGAATGAAGAGTTTAACCCATTTAAGGTAATTAATAATAAGGCATTTACTTCTGTCATTTGTTATTTGCTTTCGATTTGAAACGTTGAAATTCCTTTCTTATTTTCTATTGCGTATATTCTATAGCTATTTTCTTTGTGGTTACCATGGGGATTACATTTAACATCCTAAAGTTGTAACACTCTAATTTGAATTTATATCAGTTTAACTTCATTAATATTGAAAAAGCTCTCATCTATCACAGCTTTATCCCCACCCTGTTTGGTTGTTTGAAATCACAAAATTACATATTTATACACTGTGTGTCTCAAAACATAAATTAACAATTTTTTAAATACATTAGTCTCTTAAGTCATGTAGAAAACAAAATCTGGAGTTATAAACCAAAGTTACACTAGATTTTATATATATACTTTTAAATTAGTCTCTTTAATCAAGTAGGAAACAAAAAGTGGAGTTACACACCATTATTACAATAACATTAGCTTTTATAATTTCTCATATGTTTATTTGTACTGAAACCTTCATTTCTTCATATGGCTTCAAATTACTGTTTAATGTCTTCATTTCACTCTGCAGAATACTCTACTGCATTTCTTTCAGGGCAGATTTAATGACAACAAGTTCTCTCTGCTTTTGTTTATGTGGGAATATTTTATATTCTCCCTCACTTTTGAAGGACAATTTTGCTGGATATGGAATTCTTGATTTTGACATTTTTATTTTTATTACTTTGAATACATCAGTCCACTGACTTCTGGTATCCAAAGTTTTTGATGAGAAATCTACTGATAAATTTATTAAGGATCCTTTGTGTGTGATTAGTCATCTCTTTCTTGCTGCTTTCAAGATTTTCTCATTGTGTTTATGTTTCAAAAGTTTAAGTATTAAATCTCTTGGTATGGGTCTCTTTATCTTACTTGGAGTTGTCTGAGCCTGTTGGGTGTGTATATTCATCTCCTTGGGTAGTTTCCAGCCATTATTTCTTCATATATTTTTTTCTTTCCCTTTCTCTACCTCTTCTCCTTCTGTAATTCTCAGAATACCTATATTGATCTACTTGATAGTATCTCACAGGTCCCTTAGATTCTGTTTACTTTTCTTCATTTTTTTTTCTTTTTCTCAGACTTGATCACTTCCACTTTTCTATCTTCAAGTTCACTGATTTGTATTTCTGCTGGCTCAAATATGCGTTTGTAGCCTAATGAATTTTTCATTTCAGTTATTGTACATTTCAGCTCCAGAATTCTTTTTAGTTTTTTAAAATTTTTTCTCTTACTGATATTTTCATTTTGTTCATCCATAATTTTCTTGAATTTCTTCACAACTTCCTTCAGTTCTCTGAGTAATTTTAAAACAGTTGTTTTGGAGTTTTTCCTAGTAGATCTGTGATCAGGTCTTTTTCAGGGACAGTTTCTGTTGATATATAGTCTTTTCTTTGAATGAGCCATACTTTTTTTGATTCTTCATATGTTTTGTGACTTTTGAAAATTAGGCAATTGAATCTCACAATATGGTAACATGGAAATCAGATTCTCCCCTTTCTCCTTCCCCAGTATTTGCTATATGCTGTTATTTTTGTTTGTTTTTGATTGTTGTAGACTACTCCATGCTGAGGATCAGCCTGGTATAAATTTAAGACCTCTTAGGTCTTTTCTGAAATTTTCCTGGGCTGCAGTCATTTCCTTATTTTCCCTTGCAGTTGTTTTCAAATGTTCTAATCTTTAACATATTGCTCCCAAAGGAGGAAAAGAGGAAAATGAAGAGGAACGAAAAGGACACTGGTTCTTTAAATTTCCTGGAGGTCATTTCAGTCAGAGAGGGAGGGGCTTGCAGCAATAGTAGGAAGTGCAGCAACCCAGGCAGCTCATCTCTTTCCATCTTTGTGATCAGAAGCAGCAATCAGGATTCATATCCCCGGTATTTGGAGAACAAGGTCTTTCCTGCCTATTTGCTATTTGATGCCTTTCCAAGTAAAGAAAAATGAAAAATCTTCACACACACACACACACACACCATAAATATGTGAATAACAGATGTGTTAATAAGATGGGAAAAATCCTTTCATAATGTATACATATATCAAATAATCACAATGAACACTTTAAATATCTTACGATTTTATTTGCCAATTTTACCTCAATAAAGCTGGAGAAAGAAACCTCCAAGGCTTGGGGGAGCTTCCCTGGTTGACAATACTCTGTGTGATTGTCATACATCATTGCTGGGAGAAGTAAGTATTGTTCACAAGACTCTACTGGGAGAGAACAACTGGAAGCTCATGCTTGGAACTCTCCTGGAACCTGCCCTTATGTGCCTCTTTCTTTTGCTAATTTTGCTATAATAAACTGTGGCTGTGAGCATAACAGCCTTTCTGACTTCTATGAGTCCTTCTAGCAAATCCTTGCACATAAGTGTGGTGTTGTGAAACCTCCAGAACTTTCAATACCCTTCTATGAATTTCATAGGTTAATGTTTTAAGGAATCCCAGAGGCTACCAGGAAGATCATAGACCTGCTGTTAGCCATTTCCTTCCTTGCAACATGCATTTCAGGGCTACAGCTCTGGGGCAAGTGTACAATGAGTAACTGCATTCAAGGCTGTGGTGACCTATTATGGATAAGACAGCTTTTAACTCAAGGAATTAATTAATTTATTTTAAAAATACATAGGAAAAAGACACACAAAGTGTAAAATGATAAGGACATTGAAATTCTTCCATTTCTCTTTATCTCGGTTTTCCTATCCACAAAATGAAGGGAAAAGTCACATTACATGCAAAATGAATACAAGTTTACAGACTTCTTTCAATAACTTAGAGAGGAAGAGAAAAAAAGAGAGAGAAACTTTTGTCATATTTCAGCAAAGAATCCTGCTCTTAAAAAAGTGTTTGCTATGCCATGAAGCAGACTATCTCATTCACTTGTAACTAGGTTTAAAGCCTGGAAGATTTTATTATTGTCTCTTCTTAGAGGAGTACATTATACTCCAATTACAAATAAAATATAATAAAATGTATAATTGATTTGTGTTTTATTTCCATGTGCTTAGAACTGCCATATTCCAAACTGGTCTCTCCTTATATGTTTGCTAATTTTCATGTTAATAACAAGATGTCTGTGGCATTTATTAGCCTATAAATTATAACCCTATTTAGAAGTCTCTGCCTCCAATTAGTTTTAAAGACAATTAAAGACCAATTTTTCATTGCTTTCTTTTCTACAAAACACTTTCCAATTTTAATTGTCTACTCTTCTGTTCAAATCAAATTTAATAACAGCAAAAGTTTATCTGTGACTCTTTGGTCTCATTTGATGTATTCTTTATGCACCTAAGAGGGGTAGTACAGACTCTGAAAATTCACATATTCTTATGGGTAAAGAGGAAAAAATTATGAAAGAAACCCTCTATTTATAGAACCTAGGAGGCAGTAGGTAAAATTCATATGAATTTAACAAGTTGACAAAAATAAAAGATGTCTATTTTTCCTTTTTATTTTAATGACAGAGTCTACAGTACTCACAATTACCATTTACTTTTTATGTTCGAAATCTATATTCACTAACAGCTAAAAATTAGAAATAAATATTAATGAATCACTTCTGTGACCTGTTAGCTCAGTTAGCTCAGCTGTTTCAACTTGCCAATGATGAAGCCAAGGTCATGGGAGTGATAGTAATAATTGGATCTAGAGTGTTAATGACTACAAAGGTCTTTTACAAGTATTAAATCATTTGGTCCTCACAATACCCATATGAGATCCTTAGAACAAACATGATTATTGCCACTTTATGAAAAAATAAAGAGATCCATGAAGGCTAAGCAACTTGTTTAAGGTCACATAATAAACAGGGTTAAAAACTCGACTTTTAAGTTTTCTGACGCTGGCATTCTTTCCACTCAAATTGGATGTGTTAACTGTTGCCTTGTAAATAATAAAATGACTATGACATTCCTTAGCCTGTTGATTTTACCTGCATTTAGAAGACTCTGATTTCTGGGTTGAGATCACAATTTCCCAACTTGTAAATCAATTAGAGGAAAAATCATAAGGAAAGGCAATAATTAGCAATAGCTTAAAACCTAAAGACAGGAATCAAATGTACATGCCAGACACTGATAGTTCCATGGACTTTGATGTTGCAGCAGTTGAATGGAGCAACATCATCAGTGGCCTGCTTGCAATTTACTCTCTGAACCAGAATGACACAACTGAAAATAAAAGAAGAGAAAGAGACGTTGACTCATTTTTACTGCTTGTTTTTATAGCAATAAATATCACATTAATCAGAAAACTGAGGGACACCTGGGTGGCTCAGTTGGATAAGTGTTGGAATCTTGATTTCTGCTCCAGTTGTGATCTCAGGGTGGTGAGATGGAGCTCTGCTTGGAGTTCTGCTTGGAGTTCGCCATAGTGGGGAACCTGCTGCTCTCCTTTTCCTTCTGCTCCTCCCCCCTGCTTGCACACACTCTCTTTCTTAAGTAGATAAATCAATCTTTAAAAAAAGGAAAGAAATAAAGAAAACTGAGGAACCCCTCCTCTACTGTCTTTTGAGACAGCTGAGATCTTGCACCTCCCTTCTCAATTCCTCTTATCCAGGATAATTCTGTCTGTTCAACAAGGCCAGGGGCAGACAGCAAGGGAAAGTGGCCCTTGTATCCCAGGAAGATGACCTTTTAGGTAAAGCCACATAAATAGTAGCAGAGACAAGAAGGGTGCTGGGAGTGGTGTTTGCAGGGGAGACCAATCTTTCATGGACTGCACCAGATTGAATAATGGAGGGCTGTTTTAGGATCTATGCTATCTCCCTTAGAGTAAAGAAATGGAGAAGTAAAAACAGTAAAAACAGAATTTTCCATTTCAGTGCCAGATGAATATTTCTGAGGTATCATAAATTGAGCTAAAGCTGTGTACAGCTGAGAGGATGGTTTTTACCAATACACAAGTGACAGTAAGGATGACCATGGACAATCCTTACCAGCAATGTACCTGCAAACCCAAGGCCTAAATATAGCTCACTTCATAGCAGAATGGAAAAAAAAACAAAAAAAAAACAGCAGAAAGTAAGATAAGAGCAGATGAGATCAAGAACACTTCGAAGAAATTTTAAAAATTGTAATAGCAGTATTAAAATTTTCATTGGAGTCATGTAGAACAGAAGTGAGGCTAAACAAACCAAACAAAAAACTTCAAAATGTCCCCCAGGGACAGGAGAAAGAAGGAGAAATCATAAAAATGATAAATGTGACAACATATGAGGACATATGAGGAACAGAGAGGAGAGATCCAATATCCTGATACAAAGATATTCTAAAAAGAAAAAAAAAGAAATAAAACAAGTAATAGAGAAATTATAATCCAAGATATGATAGAAGAATACTTTTCCAGGCAGGAAAGGCCAGAATCTGTTTGTTACACAAAAAATTAATAAAATATTTTTAATTACAAGTATAAGAGTATAATGCTCTCTTAAATTCCAGTAAAGAATAGAATGTCTATAGTGATCTGAGGTTTAAAAATGGAGAACACAGAATCCCAAATCAAATCAAATCAAATGTCATTCATGTCAGATAGTAACAAAAAACATCTTATACATGCAGAAACTCCAAAAAAATATAACACCCACTTTCCTCCCATGAATGAGAGAAATGAAACAAAACCTCAGAAATGTACTCCACCCACTTGGAAGTTTAATCATCAAGATCTCTAAAATGGAGAAGTACTTGACAATGAACTTAGCTACAAATATGCAAACATGTTTTAATGTGTCTTCTGAAAGTTCTCAAAATTAAAGTGAAAACTCAGAAAGATTCCTGTAGTTAAACCTTGATGTTGAAAATTCATAATCACGGTCTACAATCATAATCTCAGGAAAAAGTAACACAAGAATAGGAAGTGGGTGTGTAGTAAAGGAAGTGAATATTTGTTAAATTCCTGATTTTAAAATAATTACACGAACATTGTTTTACTTTTGATTTAATAATTAAATACAGGATCAAGTGCATTTTGTTTTTTTAAAAATATTTAAAATTATTATTTGTTATTAAATACAGGCTGTCATCTGAGTTTTTAATAGAAAACAAAAGAAAATTAAAGTTGAAGTGCCAGAATTTTCCTAGACTGTTGAATAAGAATAAAAATTTTAGTTTTTGTTTGCTTTTGTTTTGTTTTTAATTTTCAAACTGTGTTTCAGGGAGTACTTGGTGCTTTCTGGGCCACAGGTAGGGTTAGAAGAATGAGGCAAGAGAGCATGACTGGGAGGACCTACAGCTCAGTCTCCTGCTTCTAAATTATAATTCTGTTGAGCTGTCTTTGGCCAAATCAACAAAAAGGCCATTTGTTCACAGAGTGGACTTCATGCAGGTCGGGTCCTGTGTGACCTCAGAAGGGCCCTGTGCTTGGGGTTTATTGCTCTTTGGTCACCATCTTAAAATTTCCAATAATTTTATATTTGGATTTCCATGCTGTAAGTGAAGTCAATAGAACCATGGAGCATGGGTAAGGGGCTGAGAGCCATGGCTCTTGGGTGGTCCTGCTTATGTGCAGCCTTGATTCCCACCACTTGCCTTCCCTGGAGAGGGGCTCCACAGGCCATCCCTGCCCCACTGCACCCTGCCACCCCACTTCACCCACTCTTTTCTCTGCCCAGTAAGCACTACTACACTCACCCTCTTCTGCGGGCCTAAGTGTGGTGCCAGATGAGACAAGTACCTGAGACAACATCTCAGGGCAGACATGGCAGTGGCTGTCCCTGCCATGGGCCAGCAGTACATCCATACAGTCAATTGTCACTATGCAAAGATGGGCTTCTGAGCTTCTTACTCTACCTGAGAATGGGCTCATCCAGATATTGAGGTTTTTGTCTTTGGCCATCTCCAGCCCACTATGAATTGGGGTGGCAGGTCATGGGAAGGGGAGATTTATTTCTCTGACATGGTGCTGTGCAGCGATGGTTGAGGGAGGAAGGGAGGAAGCCCTGCTGCTAGTGGACTGTGCACTAGACAAATCAAGGGGCACCTGTGAGCCTCTAAACCCAATGAGTATCTCTATCCCGATGACTCAACATTAAATAGCAAATAATACACTATGAAAGGTGAAGAGAGACCTAGGAAGAAAGGGAAAAGCTTTATATTTTAATACCTTTTATGACATTTCTTTTTCCTGTCTTTTGAATGAGGAGCATGTCTTTTCATTTCACATTGGGTCCTTGCATATCACATAGCTGACTCTGTCAAGGTTTTCCTTTTCAGATATTTCTGTGAGTGCTTAGGCACTTACTGATTTCTCAGACAGTTCTGGTCATCCTGTAAGCTGGATTCAAAGCCATCCACTTGAACACTAATTGTGTAAGGAATTCACGACTGCCACCATCAGAGAATGATGGGACTAATGAGTCTGGAGCACCACCATTCACACGGAAAAGCAGCAGCAGCAGTAACAGGATTACAATAACTTCTTTGTTTCGGACATGGAAGATCAGGGAACTGGAGATTTCAGCAACCAGCACAGACTGGAGAGAGGAGAGAATTGGGACTTATGCAATGCTGAGTTCTACTTTTGATATGCTAAGATGTGTTTTACAATTTTTACTTGCAAGTTACAGAAATCTAACTCAAACCACTTCAAACAGAAACCCTGGCTTATATGAAAAGAAAAAGGGTAACTGAAAAATCCAAATGCATCATCAATGTCCTTTGCTTTGCATTTCACTATGGCTCTCTAATTGTAGGCCTATTCCTTTTAGATGTTGCCACATTGCAGCTATACAGATGATCTAGCTTTGGAGTCTATCATTACAGCTTGTGATCCAAGGATAAAGAGATTTTTTTCCCCCCTCCCAAAGTGAAACTGAAGAAAAAGACTGACTGGCTTGGTTAATATGCTCATGCTCTGACCAAACACTATTGTCAATTGGATGGATAATACGATTGCCCAGTTCTGGGCTGTATATCAGAGTACGACAATTCTGGAATTAGCATCCTTGGAACCACAAGGAGAGGCAGAGAGGTAGCCCTGCAGTGAAAGAGGCTACTAATAGCAGAAAAGGATGATTTTACAGACTAAGCACTAGGAGCTGACTAAAAATTATCTGTGAAACATCAAGACGGGAGTGGGTATATTTTTGAAAATCAGAAAACTGCCTTCTACTTCCTGGATCCATGTAGCAGATATAATAAGAAAACTGGGACCTCCAATATCTACTCATTTTTCTCTTTTTCTGACTTGTTGATGTGCTTCGAATTGGTATCTCTGTCAGCGCAGTCAAGGGAGCCATATTTGCTTGGAGGTTGAAAGTGAAGTATACACTATTTCAAGGTAAAGGTACCTTGAAATAGTGAAATAGTTGAAATGTTGCTTCAACGTAAGACATTTCTCAGATTAAAGCCTTCCATGCTACTTTCACTAGAGATTTTCACAAAGTTACAGGATAATTCCTGAACTATTGTCAACATGGTACTTTCTACTTTGGTTATTACCTTTGTAAGTTTTCTTTCTTGCAGGAAACCAGAAAAGAAAATAATCATAGTTGAGATTATTCAGGCAACAGGAACTTCTAACAGCATCTAGATATAGAATTCAGGAGAGAGGTGAGAGATGAAGTCTAGAATTATAATTTTGAGAGTAGACCGTTTGTAAGTGATGTCGGGAATCATGGGAGTGTCAAGGATTATTCTAGGAGGAAGAAATATGGAATGAGAAAGAAAGAGAGCAGCTAGGGACTTTTCCCTTCTTGTGAATGGTAATTAATGGTACAAAAATACTGTAAATACAACATCTGTGTGCTCCTTTCCTAGATGATAGACACCATTGAGCAAAAACGAAGATAAGTCCTCTCAGGCAAAGCCTGTATGTTAGCATGGTACATTGACTTAGTCTGCTTTTATTGGAAAATGAAGAAAAATCTATTCACCTGTGTCTCCAATGAAGGAAAGGATTTATTATTGATATTACCACTGAGCTTACCTCAAATAACCCAGGAGATTTTCAATTGGATATTATTAACTGTCCACAATCTCTGTCTTTAGAAAAGCAATTGCATGAGTTAAAAACAACAACAACAACAACAACAACAACAACAACAACACTCTCCTCTGGACTGGTCAATGATGTAATAGAAAAAGTTTGTCAGAAAATAATAGGAATCCTCTCTGTTTTTTTTTTTTTTTCTTCCTCAAAAACTCTATGAACTGATCCAGTTTGAAGAATCTGGAAAAGTAAGAAACATGAAGAATTATCACTTTTAAGTTGAAAGCAAGAGTATCATAAATATCTGCTGCTACAACTAATATTAAGGCACTTAATCTTTGTCAGGTATTCCCTGTCCTTTATACACATTACTTAGTTTATTCTTCATTATAACTTTAAAGAACACGTATTTTTTTTCCCTTTTACAGATAAAGATCTTAAAGCTAAATCATTAACCTGGGGGGGCAGTCCTGTCATCTCCCTAAAGGAGAGCCCCCTCCAAATCCCCTGATTAGAGCACCAGGCAGCCCCAGATCTGCCCAAAGGGGTCCAGGCACCTCAGTGTTAAGTTGTTAAGAGAATATATCTTAAAATTCTCGTCACAAAGGAAATAAGATTGTAAATGTGTGTGGTGATGGATGTTGACCAGTCACTATGGTGATCATTTCTCAATATACATATATATACAATCGTGGTTGTATACCTGAAACTAATATAATGTTCTATGTCAATTATTATCTCAATTTAAAAAAATACTAACTTGTTGCAAGATTATTTTTTTTTGAAAGGTGAAAATTTTTAAAAGACAAGGAAAAAGTAGCCCATCACTACTGTTCTCTGCCACCAAGAATACTGTTACTATTAGTTATGGATTCTCAAACTTCAACTGTGATTCAAGTCACAAAAGCATACAGTGGAAAAAACAAAGTTAAATTATGAACGTGAAGATCACATGATACATAAGTAGAAGAATCAGTATTTGAATTTGAGTGTGTCTGATGACAAAGTTCATGCTCTTCCAACAGTTCCTACTGTTTTCTGTGAGTAATAGAAAAGATGAGAGCAAATGATGTCACAAAAACCAAGGTATAAGGAGCTACCATGTTAGAAGTTGACACATGCAACATTTCAAGGAATCAGTGAACCAAGAACTGAAAAACAACCCTATGATTTGAAGACTAAGTAACTCTTGAATCATGGTGAATGAAGTTAATGTAGTTAAGCATTGAACACATTAAAAATACATAGAAATTATGGATAAAGGTAATCAAAAATACTTTTTTAAAGATTTATTTATTTATTTTGGAAAGAGAGAAAGAGAACACACATGTAGAGGGGAAGGGCAGAGGGAAAAGGAGATAGAAACTCAAGCAGACTCCCACTGAGCATGGGGCCAGACTCCAGGGGGTGAATCTCAGGACCCTGACACCACAACCTGAAATAAAACCAAGGCTCAGGCATTTAACAGATTATGCCATCCAGGTGATCCCCAAAAATATTTTTTAATTAAAAGATGAGCTCAAAAGAAGGAAAGGGAAAACATTCCAAAAATACCAAAAATAAGACTGAACTCAAATACTTAATAGGAAGTAGAAAGTAATATTGTGTTGGGAATTTGAGTGCTCAGACCTATGTTGACTCTGGGATTGGAGTCCTGGTTTTCAATACCCATGCAGGTCTTGAGACAGAGCCTCAGGCAGGTAAGGCCTCAAAGGCTGTCCTGTTTTGTGTTGTTTTTTTTCTTTAAAAAAAAAAAAAGTAAAAAAATTGTGTACAACTGGATGAGAAAGCAATAAGGAAATTTGCTGTTCCTAAATAGCAATGAAAGAAACACATAGTCGTCTAGAGACATCTGGACACATACTACCTGCAGGTTGAGAACTAATAAAAAAACATGATCCAGAAATATCAAAATATCTCAATAGGACACTTTTAAAACCCAGGGCACAAGGTATTCCCACAGTTAACCTCTGAAGAAGAGTTGACAATAAAAAATTGCATACCTTATAATGAAGCAAAAAATAAGAATGGAGAGTCTACAGATAATGAATGGAATTATCATTCTTTTTTAAAAAAGATTTATTTATTAGAGAGAGAGAGCTCGCATAAGCGTGGGGGAGGGGCAGAGGGAGAAGCAGGCTCTTTTACTGTGTAGGGAGCCCAATAAGGGGCTCAATCCCAAGACCCTGAGATCATGACCTGAACCAAAGGCAGACCTTAACTGACTGAGCCACCCAGGCTCCCCTGGAATTTAAACTCTATTAAGAAACAGAACAAATGAAGTAATTAGGAAGAGTTCACCAAACAAATATACTAAAAATGTGTAAGAGGTTAAGAGAAAGGAAAAGAAACTATTATGAGAGAAGAGGTGAATATGAAAGACTTAAAAATAGAGCCAAAAAAATTCTAAAAGGAAATATTTATAGTCATAAAATTTTTATACCAATGTTAATAGCTTTATCAAGGTATAATTCATATACCAGAAAATTAATCCATTGTAAGGACATAGCTCAATAATTTTTAGTAAATGTGTAGACTTGTACATCCATTACTGCAATCTTATTTTGGAACATGTCCATTGCCCCAAATAGTGATTAAATCTTAATATTAATGGGAAGTCAAATAAAACTACAAAAAAAAAAGCATAACCTATTTTAGAGATAGTAAGCAAATCAGTGGTTGCCTGTGGTCAAGGGATGGAGAGGATTGATGGAGATGAATATAAAGGACCTCTCTGGGGTAAGGCAATGTTCTGTATCTTGGTTGCAGTAGAAGTTACAGAGTACAAAAAATGGCCAAGATCATGGAAATATATACTGACATTTGTCTGTCTTAGTCCATTCTGGTTGCTGTAACAAAATACCACAGTTTGGGTGGCTTCTAAATAATAGAAACATTTCTCAGAATTCTGAAGTCCGGAATTCCAAGATCAGGTGCCAGCATGGTTGGGTGAGGGGCCCTTTCTGGCCTGCAGAATTCTTTCTGTGTCCTCACATGAAAGAAGGGGCAAGAGAACTCTCTGAAGTCTTCTTTATAAGGGGATAATCCCATCAGGAGGCTTGCACATTAATGATCTAGTCATCTCCTAGAGAGCTCACCTCCAAATACCCTCTCACTGGGGATTAGATTTCAACATACGGATTGGAGTGGGGGAACACAAACATTGAGTCTCTAGCAAGGATTTTCCAGATAGAAGAAAAAGACATGTCTTCAGCTTGAAGAAATGCAATAAGCACAAAAGGATAAACAGAAGCAAATCCACAATGGTGGCATGATGAAACCTCAGAACACCAAATATCAAGAATTAAAAGCAATTGAAGAAGAAAAATTACCTTGAAAACAGAAACAGTCTGATTGATAGCAAACTCCTTTCTAGCATCATTAGGAATCAGAAGAAATAATATCTTCAAAATACTAAAATAATTTCTGTCAACCTAGACTTCTACATTTAGCTAAGCCATCAGTCAGGAGTAAGGAATAGAAAACCATTTTTAGAGGAAAATAGAAAGCTTACTATTCATAACTAAAAAAAAAAATGTATTTCAGAAGTCAAAGCCTTTGTATAGTAAAAAGGAATTGAAGATCACTCTTCCTAGAGCCGATTCAATAGAGGGGTAATGGTACAACCTCATGGTAATGGCTCAAAAAGGAGTGGGAAGAAGGAATTCAGGAGAGTCCAGGAACATGAGGCTTGTGCCTTTTTCTTTTCTAGTTGTGGTACATCAGGTGAAAATGCTATTGAAGGAGAGTGGATTGTGGTTGCGGATCCAGCAGTAATGCTCAGCATAGTTGTGGCCTAACTAACACAGCAGGGAAAGCGTTACCGAAGAAATGCAGGTTGTCCAGCGGAGAATGGAAACCAAGCAGTTACTACCAAGGATCCATAACAAAGTATTTGGGCAGAAATATATTGCTTCTTTAATTCAACACAGAGTGAAGTTTTAGACAGATGTTAAATAGGTCTTGGGTCGCCATGCAT
Source organism: Canis aureus (assembly GCF_053574225.1). NCBI lineage: Eukaryota > Metazoa > Chordata > Mammalia > Carnivora > Canidae > Canis > Canis aureus. The sequence continues at coordinate 7,241,215 of NC_135630.1, forward strand.
CTTTCAATGTCACGTGTTAGAAGGTAGTTCCGATTGATTAACCATCATGGCGAGCAAGATTTTCAGTAGGTAGGAGGTTGGGGAAAAGGCTGTAGAAAGTTGTCATAAATATTGATTGGCTCGCATTACCACATGGGGTGTTTCTTTCCTATATATATATGGGCTTCTGCTCTGTTAGAGCAGACTTTTTGAGGGGTAGCCGTGAACACAGATCTGAAAACGAAATGTTTACTATCCAACATGAACAGACGTGTCCCCAGGATTTTGTATAACATCACCGAATGTGCAGTTTTCAAAGTCTACAACATTTCGGGCCTCCTCCATCTGTGAGCTGGACCATACTGGTGTCCTTATGGTAAAGAGGCTGATGTTTCAAGACAACGTGACATACCAACCGATTAAAAGGTCTCACCAGTTTCCCTAGTCCCCACTCCCCTTCCCAACCCTCTTCTTAAGATGGGAGTCCCTGGGTATGTGACTCTTCCAGGACACCTGAGGCGACTTTGCTCCCTTAGGGAGAAAGGGGCTGCCCTCACCTACAGCCTGGAGGTTCGGAATGAACTAATCTCAGCAAATGTAAGTACTCTCCTGCTTTCCATTACTCTCTGTCAGGCAGAAATTGTGGGTACATAGTGAAATCCAACTGTAATTCCATTTTGTTTGATTTGGCATAAAAAAAGTGAACATTTCTCCTTAACTTCTTTTCAGAGTGAGCATGTGGCTTTCCTCAACAAGAGGGCCACTGACCAAGGAATCAGCTCACTTTACATCAGTGGAAACAGGCCATCTTTAAAAAAAAAAAAAAAATTCAGTGGATTTAGTCCATTTTAAGAATACCTATCATAGGGCAGCCCGGGTGGCTCAGCGGTTTAGCGACACTTTCAGCCCAGGGCGTGATCCTGGAGACCCGGGATCGAGTCCCACATCGGGCTCCCTGCATAGAGCCTGCTTCTCCCTCTGCCTATCTCTGTGTGTGTGTGTGTGTGTGTGTCTTTCATGAATAAATAAAATAAATAAAATCTTAAAAAAAAAACACTGCATCATCAATGGTTAAAAAAAAGAATACCAATCATAATTTATCAATTTTCTATGATCCCATAAGAAGGAAAAACATGACACATGTGAGCAATGTTCAGTTACAGGGTGACTTCCCTGAGGCTCCCCACAAATGGCACAAGACAACAATCCAGAAGGATGAAGAACGGCCAAGCTCAACACTTAGTGATTCATTAGAACAACCAACTATTTGCTTCTTGGAATGATAGATGAATTATTAGGAGGTGTGATTTCTTTTTAGAGGGAGGTGGTTGCAAGGCTAGGACTTAATAACTAGGTATATGTGGTTATATTTAAGAATCAGTTGACCCAGGGGCTCCTAGATGGCACAGTTGGTTAAGAGTCTGACTCTTGATTTCGGCTCAGGTCATGATCTCAGGATCATGAGCACAATCCACTCTCCAAGTCAGACTCTGCGCTCAGTCTGGAGTGTGGCTGAGGTTCTCTCTCCTTCTTCCTCTGTCCCTCCCCGAGCTTGCACATGTGTGCACTCTCTGTCTCTCTCTCTCTTAAAGAAATAAATCTTTAAAAAAATAAGGATCAATTCATCTGAGCATTTGGATTCTAACAGTGAACAAATACTTGACTTTATACTAATCATATTTTACTTGGAAAACCTATCATTTGTCCACAATAGCCACACTGTGGAAGGAGCCTCGGTGTCCATCAAAAGATGAATGGATAAAGAAGCTGTGGTCTATGTATACACTGGAATGTTCCTCAGCCATTAGAAACGATGAATACCCACCATTTGCTTCGACGTGGAAGGACCTGGAGGGTATTATGCTGAGTGAAGTAAGTCAATCAGAGAAGGACATACATTATATGTTCTCATTCATTTGGGGAATATAAATAATAGTGAAAAGGAATAGAAGGGAAGGGAGAAGAAATGGGTGGAAATACCAGAAGGGGAGACAGAACATGAGAGACTCCTAACTCTGGGAAACGAACTAGGGGTGGTGGAAGGGAAGGAGGGTGGGGGGTGGAGGTGAATGGGTGACGGGCACTGAGGGGGGCACTTGACGGGATGAGCACTGGGTGTTATTCTGTATGTTGGCAAATTGAACATCAATAAATAATAAATTTATTATTAAAAAAAAAAGAAAACCTATCATTCATTTGAAGGTTTGTTCTATCTTGCCTGGCCATAATACACATGTAGGTACACTTAGATGTCAAGAAGAGATGGATCTGGGGCGAAAACACCAGTAAAGGAATAGAGGACATCGTTTAGGTATGAGGCAGGGTTGTGTGTCCATAGACTAAGTCCAGAGGCATGAGAACCAGGGATCAACTAGACTAAAAACTCAAGTCGGAATGTAAACCCCAGCAAAGACTAAGCCAAAAAGGTGGGACAGGGCAATGTAACGGTTACCATTTATCAAGGTCATTTTGAAGGTGAAGAAACAGGCTCAGACATGTGAAATGACTAGCCCTCGTTCTCACAGCCGTCAAGGGAGCAGAGCCAGAGTTCAACCCCTTAGGTCGGCCTGCCGTCACTCGGCTTTCTGCCCTCCCACCCTGCCTCCCTGCCTGGAGGGATGCCCACAGTCAGTGGCTCCAGGTGTCTAGGTAGGGAGGGGCCCTGGGGGCCCAGTGCCAGATAGGACTTTTCCTGTCCTCTTCCAGGCAGCATCAGGCTGTCCCAGATATTCTGGGAAAAGAAACCACGGCAATACGTGTACATATCCACGTCGAGGAAATTCAGCTTCCTTAATCAACTCAGCACGCACACAGCTGGAACTCAGCTCCTCACTCACAGAAAGTCAGATACGTGAGAATCAGTCGTGAGTGTTCTCAGAGTTCACCCCAAGACCTCTCTTTGATTACTCACAGTGTTCAGATAAACTCTTCAAGCCATTAATAGGTTTTATTCTTGTATTTCTGAATGTACTAAGTCAACTTGGGTTTACTGGGTGTTTTCATTATACAACTACTGTAAGTTTCCAGCAAGAGAGGCCCATTGACACTAATTTAAGACTTTTCTGTTCTTTTCCTTTGATTTTTTAGTGACTTCAATTTAAAAAAATGTGTTAGACCATCTATTCTCCTGGAAAATGTCATATTGCTCCCCAAACATTTGTTTTGGCTGAGATTCCTCTGTGTCTTAGAATTAGAAAGGAATTTAGAAGTCATCCAGCCCTGTCTGCACTTCACATGAAGAGCAGCGGAATACTAGAGCAGTTAAAGACTAACTAAAGTACTAAAGTACTAGAGCGGCCAAGACTGCACCGCAGCAGCTGGGATGAGCCCAGGTCTTGGGACTACGGCCCAGGGCTCCAACACATCATGCCCTTTATGCTGCCAGACATCAAGTGATAACATTCAAGAAGCTTCCAATCCAAAGGTAATGCACTTTAGAAATATGCTTTATTCATGCCCAGGCTACCTTTTTAAAAAATTATTATTAGGGGATAGACCTTAAAAATGATAATTCACAACCATGTTGTATAAAATAGACTCAATCTGATTCACTAGCCAAAACTCTCCACAGTCGGAATACCTGAGAAGTTCTGACCTATTTTGGCACAGGCCCTCTGCTGCCGCTGCGTTGAAGGAGTCGATACCATTCGCAGGAGGATGAAATGAATCTACTGAACACATGAGCCATTAAACTACACAAGGGGCATTAAAAACTCTTTCCTATTTACAACAATGCTGCAAAATGCCTATTCTGGAATCTCCATTTCACAGATAAGGAGTCTTTGATTCTATAACACGTGGAGTCACCAGAAGAGTTGAGGGAAAACAGGCTCCCTGGTGGAGTGAAAATCACTGGACGGGTGGTCAGGAGAAGTTCCCCTGAGGTCACTGAGTACGGGGCCCTTGGGTAAGTCACCTCTCCTCTCAGCCTTCCCTTCGTCAGCAGTTAAAGGAGGATGTTTTGCCTAAATAAATTGTTAATTCATTCCAAGGTGATGGACCCGATTCCAAGTCCCTCGAGGCCCACTGTCTAACCACACGATGCTGAATTTAGTCCATACAAAATGAGAAGAAGCCTCCTCTTGAACAAATCTGTACTGACCGCTGAAGGAAGCGATGTGCTTTGAAGGTGGACCAAAGGACGGAGAGGAGACAAACTGCGGGAGGAAGCTTTGCCATCGGCACGCTAGATCTGAGGGTTGTGTGGGAGACCAGTTACTGTTCCGAAGATTTAAGACAACATTGTCTGAATTTACACATTCACAGATATTATTAGAAGTCACAACTAGGCTGAGGGCAGCGATAGGCACAATATAACCTAACGTATGTTAGACCATTACTATGCTACTCTAGATATTTTTTCCCAAAATATTTGTTGAGTCTTTAAATCAGTTGTCTCTCCAAGTTTCTTAAAATGGAATCTCTGGAAATCCATCTTAATGACTAAACAAGCGTTGAGCATTAGCTGTTGCAACTGCATCTGGGAATAGTTCTCAAATGTTTAACTGGATGTCAAATGGGGTAAAGAAGCCATTCGGTCATTTAATGTGAAGAGCTACATTTTTCCTACCAGTTTTAATTGGATCAAGTCCCATTATCTCCCCTTTTCCCCAGACCCTCTCACTGCTGTGCTACTGTCAGGGGCTGTTGGCTGGATTTGATGGCATAAGTGACTACTATGGGAAATGAAGAAAGCCTAAGCCTAAAACAACTCACTTTTTCTTGTCTTTTTTTCTACTTTCAGTATCAACAGGAAATGAAGAAGTACAGATTTTTATAGCCATTTTATAGTCAACATTTCATTTATTTATGTTTTGTTTAAAGAAAATAGAACATAGACTCTGTGTGTGTGTTGCCCACTATCACAATTTTGTATTTCTTACCAAATCCTATTTCTTAGTGACATCATGTTAAAATCCAGGTAATAAGAACATTCCCAGAGTTTTTTTTTTAAGATTTTTATTAATTTATTCATGAGAGACAGAGAGAAAGAGGCAGAGACACAGGCAGAGAGAGGCAGGCTCCATGCAGGGAGCCTGATACGGGATTCAATCCTAGGACTCCAGGATCACACCCTGGGCTGAAGGCAGGCGGTTAACCACTGAGTCACCCAGGCGTCCCCATTCCCAGAGCTTAAATTCAGCAGATATTATAATGGCATGCAAATTAGGTTTCTAATAAATACTAATTTGAGTAAATACACAGTCTTAAAATATATTATACCTCATTTTCTCATTAACTTTTAAGAAATTTGAAATAAAAGGACAAAATTGGCATCTTTTAATTTAAAAATTTTCAAATCCTTTTTTCCCCTTTTTGTCCTATTCTCATTTGCTTATACAAATAGAAAAAGAATAACTGAGTAATTGGTCAAGAGGTCAAGAGTGAGGAACAGGAAGGAAACAGAAGCTGACGTGCCAAAGACGGGAGCGAGGATGACAGTTCATGAAAGAGGAACACTTAGAAGTCATTGGCCTCTGGGAGAACAAAGCAATAAAACTCAATGCCAATGAGCACGGGCCCATCAAGAGCTGCACAGCTTCCAAACTACCTAAATTTAGCTCCATCTCAACAATGTTTGGATAATCCCATTACAGCCATACACGGTCAGTTATTTTTCAAGTTTAAATGTTTCAAAAAGAAGTTATGATTTCCTAATGCAGATCATTTTAGCATCTTGATCAGCACGGGTTAGAAACTCAGGTCATATCTCTGCAGTGTAAATCATGGGCTGGAAAGGATTCATACTGAGGATTTTCATCAACTCAACAGCCAAATTAGACTGACTAAATAACCAATCAACTTGAACCCAAGCAAGCCTGTGAGAAAGGAAACAGGAGAGTGGGTATGACATCTGTTGGCCCTTCTTGCTGGACAGGAGCCCTTGAGATTGACTCAAAGTGAAGTGCGGTATTCATTTACTCCCGTCCCTTCTGAAATCTTCTACTGTATGGAAGAGAGCACGTAAAGACTGTGAAGGGAGTGAGGAGAAGAAAATAACAGTGTCAAGAGTTAATGGTATGCCAGGACACCTGCGTGGCTCAGTGGTTGAGCACCTGCCTTGGGCTCAGGGCATGACCCCGGCGTCCCGGGATAGAGTCCCACGTCGGGCTCCCTGCACGGAGCCTGCTTCTCCCTCTGCCTGTGTCTCTGCCTCTCTCTCTGTGTCTCTCATGAATAAATAAATAAAATCTTTAAAAAAAAAAAGAATTTACTGTATGTCAAGAGCTGTAATAACCTGAGAAAAATTCAAATGCTCTAACTTTATTAGTAACTCTAGCACAGATTTTACATGAAAATTCACATGCCCAACTATGTGATAAAGTTTCATTATCTGTAAACAGTTTACATTTCCCAGGTTCCCAGAAAAGGCGACTAATGAAATCTCTACAGACACCTGTTGGCTTTTCATAACAGATTTCTCTATTCCAAAGTTTCATCCAGTCCACATCGGAAGGGGCAACATAGATATTTCTGAGATGTTTTGCCTGTCATCCTTTTAAAGAAAAATTCTCTATATTTTTTTAAAAGATTTTATTTATTTATTTATTTATTTATTTATTTATTTATTTATTTAAGAGAGAATGAGCGAGAGAGAGCAGAGCACAAGCCAAGGGAGGGGCAGGGCCAGAGGGAGATGCAGACTCCCCGCTGAGCAGGGAGTCCAATGCAGGGCTCCATCCCAGGACCCTGGGATCATGACCTGAGCAGACATGATGCTTTACCCAACTGAGCCACCCAGGTGAATTCTCTGCATTTTAATGAAGCAGTCAAATTGTTCCTCAGTCAGTTACTCAACTCCATATTTCTGTGCAAACGCTTTAGCAATGTATAATACACACAAATCAATGTTATTTCTTTTTATCAGGAACATCCTCTTTCCTGGAAATGAAAGGAGATTGAGGTGAGCAGTGATTCATTACATCTTGTGATGAACATACTATGGATGGTTTGCAAAGTGGTTCTGAGACATTTTGATCGCTCGGTGTCCCAGGACGTATCATAGGCTATGGTTGGTTTTAGGAAAGGTGAGCCTCTGTGTTTCTTTAAAGTCTGTTTGAAATACATAGAGCAGAAAAACTCATAATCATTGTTGCAGATTATTAATAAAAATTCCTACCGATTTTAACTCCGATCTCATGCTTCCCTATCTCTTAGAGAAAATACTTCACGTGATATAATAATAGCAACAACAACCAGGTACTCTATTAACCACTTTGCGTTTATTTCTAATGTCATCCTTGGAAATAACCTGATTAGATAGGTGTGTCACCCCATTTGGCACACCTTGTTTTGTTCGCTGCTGTATCTCTAGTACTTTGTGCGCACCTGCCTGATATTGTTTGATACATATTTGTTTCGTGATCATATGAATGATTAGTCAGGAGTAGGAATTCAAGCTCAACTTTGCCTTTAGAGCCTGAGGCAAAACTGTCTCGAATTAGCGTGAACAAATAACAAGATGCCACAGCATGCCTATGTTAGCCATTCCAGAATTTTGCATATCAAACTCTGAGGAAGTGTTTTCTTTTTCCCAATTAAAATTTCTTGTACTACTGTAGAAGTGCCATTTCTTTTGTTCTGTTTATAGTAAAAATGCAGGCACCCAATCTGCTAGTTGCAGGCACCCGATCTGCTAATATTCTCTGGGTCATGCTATTTCTGAAGTGCCCAAACAGCTGTACTTAAACTGAAGTATTACAAATTGTCATTGCACTACAGGAATTTGCTTCCTAAAGTAATTTTATAGTGAGTAATGCCCTGCACCATAGAATCATATGGAGACTGTTTTAAAATTTCTAATGCCTAAATCATATCCCAGACCAATTAACTTGGAAGTCCCGGGGATGGGACCAAGGCATCAGTATATTTTTAAAGCTTCCCTGGTGATTACAATATGAGGTTAAATTGGAGAACTATTGTCTTAGAAAAGGAAACAATTCACTGTTAATGTCTCTTCTCAAATTAATGTTATCTTTCTCTCAGCCACCTATTTCTTCAAATAACTCCTAGTTTCCTTAACCTTTTCCCTCCAGTTGTAATATTTTTACTTTAATTATTTTACTAGCTCTTTTGAAGCTCTTTGCCAAATTCTCTATATGTAGAAATGAATTAAGAACAATACTATCAGGGTCAGATAGGTTCCATTATTACCCAAAACTTCTTTCTGATAGTTATAAAGCACTATATATAATAGCACTTATGAAATGGCTATGTTCTAAATTAAGTTATGCAAAGGGATTGAGTGATACAGATTTCCATGCAACCATCATTGAAGGTGGATCCTTTTCCTACTCTGAGACCATGACAATAACACTACCATCAGAGGGGCAAAACTCACTCATCACTTGGATTTCAAACATATATATTCAGTGTTAGCGTGAACAGTGGCTGTTTTAAAATTTCAATTCAATTAGCCAGCATATAGCACATCACTAGCTTCAGATGTAGAGTTCAATAATTCGTCAGTTTCATATAACACTCAACACTCATCACATCACGCAGTCAGCTCATCCTCCCATGCTCCTTCCCTCCAGCAACCCTCAGTTTGTTTCCTATAATTAAGAGTCTCTCATGGTTTGTCTCCCTCTTTGATGACTTTCCATTCAGTTTTCCCTTCGTTCCCCTATGATCCTCTGCACTGTTTCTTATATTCCACATACAAGTAAAATCGTATAATTGTCTTTCTCTGATTGACTTATTTCACTCAGCGTAATACCCTCCAGTTCCATCCACATGGATGTAAATGGTAAATAGTCATCCTTTCTGATAACTGAGTAATATTCCATTGTGTGTATAGACCACATCTTCTTTATCCATTCATCTGTTGATGGACATCTTGGCTCTTTCCAGTTTGGCTATTGTGGACATTGCTGCTATAAACATTGGGGTGCATGTGCCTCTTGGATCATTACATTTGATCCACTACTAGTATTGCAATTGCTGGGTTGTAGGGTAGCTCTATTTTTAACTTCTTGAGGAACCTCCCTGCTATTTTCCAGAGTGGTTGCACCAGCTTGCATTTCTATCAACAGTGTAAAAGGGTTCCCCTTTCTCTGTATCCTTGCCAACATTTATTGAACACTGGCTTTTGGTTCTAAAGAGCTATTTGCACATTTGCACTTATTTATGAATTCCATGCCAGACTAGAACATATTGAAAAAGATTGATCTTATTTTGATTATAATCTTACCTTAGATTTTTCAGACTCTCTTCCTTTTCACTATAGTTATAATTTTAAAATGCCCCCTAAAAAGTCATCTTAAGGGAAAATAAGTGCATCGTCAATTTACAGTGTAGAATGATAGCTTAGAAGCCTATGATTGCAAACCTACATGAAACATTTCATCTTTTCCTAAACCCAAATTTACCATGCTTAAAAGAAGACTCTAGATTTCCATTGTTTAGTCATGGCAGCTAGACTGTACACACACACACAGCACCCTAAAAACAAAACAAACAAAAAATACCGGATAAAATAGTGTCCTAATATTGGAAAGCTTACCATATAGTAAAGAATTATCAGCTCAAACATATGAGAAAAGAAGAACCCAGAAAACCATGTAAGCAGGATACTCAAGGGCTACTTTGGCCAAGAAACCTTTTATCCATTCAGGACAAAATGAACTAGAAAACTGGACTGGAGACTGCCCACCTTAAAGTCAGCACCCCAAAGGACTGTACCTTGATGCTAAGGTAGGGCTCCAAGGTAGAGCTCCGAGGGGCTACACCTTTGGGGTAAGGAGGCCTGAGCCTACTTCCACTGCCATAAATCCCAGAACTTCCAAAAAATGTACTGGAAGATTAGGAAGAAAGTTTGGTAAGAAAACTGTCCTGAGGTGAGGCATTGGAATCATGGCTGGTGTATCTGAAGCTGCAATCTATTTTTTTATCATCAAAGTGTTCAAAGGAACCATAAGCAATAAATTTGAAGTCGTATTGAGCTCACAGTGCACCTAAACACCTGAAAGGGACAAATGTAAATCACTTCTAAAGGAAAACATATATATGCTAAGCCTCAGGGAATTTCCATAAATACTGTTTTCAAGGACAATGTGCAGTGTGCAATTAAAGATAACTAACCATAAAAGTAAATAAGTTGCCATAAGCAATAAACAACAGAAATAACAGGCAGAGGACTGCAAATACTGCCATTATCAGGTGGCTTATAAAAAATGGATGTTCGCTGTGCATGAGAGAAACAAAAGAGAAATTTGAAGCTATATGCATGAAATAGGAGAATAAAAGAAGTGATGTGGAAGATTTGGAAAAGAACCAAGAGAACTTTAAGAACTGAAAAACAAACTGAAGTGTAAGACTCAGTGGGTAAGTATGGTAGCGGATTATGCAAAACAGAAAAGAGAATTATCAGTGAACTAGATGGTAAAGTTAATAGAAATGATTCATAATTTAGAATGAAGATATCCAATAGATGGCAAAAACAGAGCTGTTTAGTAGACAAAAAAAGAGAGATTTAGAAAGTCTTACATTCATCTTCACATAGTTCCTGAAAGGAGAATATGGAGTAGAAGCAATATTTGAAGGAATAATGGGGTGGCTGAAGATAGAGGCTGACTGGTATCCATAAAACAGGTCTTCCTATTTACTTACTCATGAAAATCCTCCTCTACTAGGTCATGCTGTGGTGACCCTTCACACAGGATATAAATGTTTGCATGGTTTTCACCCACTTGAAGAGGTCTATCCGCATACCTCTGCCCTAGATCTCCCTGTCATCAGTTTTCCAATCATATTCCTTCCAACTTCCTGACTATCCAGTCAAACAACTCACTACAGCCCATGAATGTATATATGGTCACACTTCTGGCCCTTTCACCTTTCAGACAAAAATGAACAACCAGATACACCCACTTGAAGTTTTGCTCACTGTGAAGATTTCCCTTCACCACTGTCCTTCATAGATGTCCCAAGAAGGGGCTATGATACTGCAGCTATTCAATTCTGGGTGGTGTCCACATATTGCACAGAATCATCTGTAAACCAGGCCGAAGTCAACTGAGGAAGCTTCCTATGAGGCACAGATATAGACAGGGTGAGAGAAAGTAATGTAGCTGGAATAGGCACCAGAGGCATTTGGGCCACTTTCTTATGCGACTTCTTTGTGGCTTCAGATCCTGCTCAAACTCAGTCTCATATGTAGCACTTCCATTGGATGAATTACCGCTGTACATAACCAAATGTACGGCTTGGTGGGTCAGATATCACTGGTACTGATAGGTAGCTAAGGTCCTACAGTTAGATACTCAGCTAGTAAGCCCAGTAGCAAGCCTAAAGCTTTTCCTCAAAAGAAGAGCGACTATCCAAAGAGGATGGCAGGCCTTTGCTCCAAATTCTTAAGTATTTGTGCTGTGGTTCACTATAGAATCCTGCCAAAAGCTCCAAACATTTCTGCCAGCCAATATTACTTCAAGGACCATAAGGTCTGCTGAATCATATGATCTAAGAGACAGAGCAGCTTGCATATCAGCTGACTTGTTGCAGAATCTTCTCTTCTTCTTTTCACTTGGTAAAAGGGTGTGAGTGGCACACCCAAATGAGGACTATATTGCTTCCAACAACCAAGAAAACCCCTAAGCATTGTCCTTCTTTTTTTTTTTTTTTAATTGTAGGAGGGCAGCCTGTAACAACTCATCCTTCATCCTAATTTTACCAAGAAGGGATATCTTGACATGCCCCAAACTTCTGGACCCCTAGAAATTTCACCGAGGTAGCTCTCTGAATTTTCTTGGTTCCTACCCCCAAAAATGAAAATATCTTACCAATATGTCACAGGAGTCACTACTTTTTGCTCACTTGATCCAATAAGTATAGTGTCATCAATGTAGTGGACTTGTGTGATATCTTATAGAAACGAAAGGTGGATCAGGTTCCCTGCAGATTAAATTATAGAGCTTTTGAGCTTATATATCAAGGTATAACAGTGAAGGTGTATTGCTGGCCTTGCCAACTGAAAGCAAACTGCCTCTGATCATCTTTACTAAAATGAGTAGAGAAAACCTATTTGCTAAGTCAATAGTTGCATGTTAGGTACCGGGGGGGGGGGGGGGTTAATTTGTTCAAGCTATATAATCTGAAAGAGCAGCTACCATTGGAGTCACCACCTGGTTACATTTACAATGATCCATGGTTATTCTCTAAAATCCATCTGTTTTGTGCAAGGCCAACTAAGTAAACTGAGGATGATGTGGTGGGCATCACCAGCCCTTGATCCTTCAAGTCCTAATTATCTGCAATCTCTCCAGGAATAGTGCTTTGGGGCTACTATTTTACTATGTAGAAGTAGGTCTAGTGGCTTACACTTAGCCTTTCCTACCATAATAGTACTCACTCTAGGGAACCAATATGAAGATTCTATCAGTTGCTAAGTACAGACATTCTGATACTGGAGAAATAACTACTTTGGCAGGATGGATTTGGAATATACTTGACCCATGGTGGAGCAATCCTGAGCAAAAACTCCACTTATTATCCTACATTCATAAGTCCCTACTCTGACTGGTGGACACAGTGACACTTTGGGATCCCCGGAAATTAGTACCATTTTAAAGCCATGATCCAGTAATCCCTAAAAAATCAGATTATTTCCTTTCCCTCATTTTACCTTGGTAAGGCCATGAATCCCTTGGGGAAGGCTAGAAAAAAGACCAATAATATAAATTTTTGGCAGGTTAGTAGGATTCTTGCTTAAGAAAACCCAGCTACCCCTTTATTTTGAGAGATTGTGAGCCTATAAACTGGCTCAAATATGGAAATTTATTGAGAGAACATTACTCTGTTTTGATGTTCAAATTAGAGATATGTTCAATTGACCTAGATCAAGAAAAAAAAATTAGTAGATTGACCATTTATTTCACTTGTAGGAACACCATGATCAATTAGCTAATGCCACAGATCTGTGAATCAGACTGTTCTAATTATTGCTTTGACTCTGCTGTCCATTATGGTAACCATGCCCACCTTGTCTTTAGTCATTAAGTGCCACCACTTGGCTCTTGCCACTACAGGATCTAATTATATCCATTGCATTTAAGAACGCCAGTTCAGTGTCAGCAGTTCCCCTTGTAATCCCTGACCCAGAGAAGACTGACCACAGTGTTCTTCAAGGGTATAGGGCCCTTCTCAAAATTTATTTTTCACAGTCTTACAAGTTGCGAACTTCTGGGGTGGGTGAGCAAGTCTTACATGATAAATCTACTCTAACATTCCAATTCCCTAAGACTTTAGATACCATACTATAAAGCATACTAATGCACTTCTGTCATTTCAACTTATTTAATAGGCCATTTTTCATGCTTCAACCCATGCTTTAACCAACCAATCTAACAAAGTGTTAGAGGCCCTTCTAACTCCTCAAATTACAACACTGAATCCAGAGTATCTGCTTAGTGGACCCATTCCAATAAATTGTACCTGATTTGACTTTACACTCCTTCCTCCAATTTCCAAGCCCTTAATATCCATTCTTACACGTATTTTCAGATTTCCATGTATACAAACCAGAAAAATCAAGTCGTTTTTGGAGTATAATACATCTCCTTACATGTCTGATTGTGGGCCTTACCTTTTGGGAACTGCAAGACTTGAGTCTACTGATGGGGCTAGAAGCAAAGACAGGTGGCAGGGGAGGAGAAGTCCTGAAGAGAATCAATAGCGTCTTGTGAGGCAACTACTCTAGGGGAGCTCATTATAAGTTCCTCAGGTGAAATACAGTTAACCTCCTCAAATGGAGATAGAGCAGCTGCTTCCATTGGCAAAGAAGATGCATCAGAATTTAGGCCCTCAATACCATGTCCCCACCTTCATCAGGATCTGCCCACATGCTTCCATTCCAATTCTCAGGATCCCATGCTTCACAATCAATATACTTACTTTAACAGCAAACATCTTGTGAGCTTGGGAATTCAATTTATGTTGTAATTCAGCCACTCACTAAACCGGGTTTAGTCTTCAGAAATTCCATCTCTGCAGATACAGGATATAAGACAGATGCAGAAACTTTTAGTCATTTACTTAGCACTTGAACTCATCTTTTACTTTCTCCACTTTGTTGAGTACAATTAGGAGCAACCAGCCAATTTGACAGCAATATTTCTCACATCTCTATCGTCACATCATACCATAGATTGTTAGTGCCTTCATAATAGCGTCATTAGCATCTTTAAATCTAATTGTATTATTGTATTAGACAATCAATCCCAGAAACCCCAGAACAAACTCAGAAAACTAAGATTCTGTTCCTCTTGAGCCTTTCTCAGTACCAAAATCTGCATCAGCCAGGATTCTCCAGGCAAACAAAAAACAAGGGATTATATAGAGTACAATAAAACAGGGTATATGTATATGTATAGACATACACAAACAGACACTTATTTTAAGGAATTGACTCATGTGATTGTGGGCCTGGCAAATTTGAAATCTGTGTGTCAGGTCAGAAGGCTAGAAACTCACATAAGAGTTGAAGCTACAGTCTTGAATCTGTTCCCACAGGATATGCCAGAGACTGGAAACTCAGGCAGGATTTTTATGTGACAGCTTGAGGCAGAATGTCCTTTTCTCTGGGAAACTTCGGTTTTTGCTTGTAAGGTCTTCAACTGTTTGAATGAGGCCAATCCACACTATTGAAGGTAGTATCCTTTACTTAAAGTCAACAGACTATAAATGTTAATCATACCTACACAAAACCCTGACAGCAACATCTAAACTATTTGACCAAACACCCAGGCACCATAGCCTAGCCAAGTTGACATATAAAATTAAGAATTAATAATACCATTTACAAATATAAATTTGTAATGTATCACAGATCTCAACAGAAACAAAATATACATAGAATAATATGGGTAGTGGGATGCCCTAGGGGACTCTTGATTTCAGCTCAGGTCAAGATCTCAGGGGTCCTGGGATTGAGCCCCATGTTGTGGGCTCTCCTTGTTCAGCAGAAAGTCTGCTTCTCCCTCTCTCTCTCCCCCTCCTACCCACTCATGTGCTCTCTTTCTCTCTCTCAAAAAAAAATCTTAAAAAATATATGAAAAGCTGTACAATATCATTTATACTGAGGTAAATGAAAAATTAAAATCACTATTAAAGGGACAACACCTGGATAGCTTAGTGGTTGGATGTCTGCCTTTGGCTCAGGCTGTGACCCCAGGGTCCTGGGATCGAGTCCCACATCGGGCTCCCTGCATGGAGCCTGCTTTTCCCTCTGCCTGTGTCTCTACCTCTCTCTGTGCGTCTCTCATGAATAAATAAATAAAATCTTTAAAATAAAAAAATAAAATAAAACCACTATTAAAAATACTATAACCAACCTACAAAACTAGCACAAAGAGTATGAAAATAGATGTGAGAGTGAAGGAGAGGCACCATAGCAGAGTGATCTAAACTCTTAAACTGAACTCTCCACCACGTTCAAATGTGTGAATAGGGGCCAGTCATTCCTCCTCTCTATCATTCCTCCTCTCTATGCCTTTATTTCATTATCTGGAAAGTATAAATAGCAATACTACCCAATCCTAATTATATTATAAAATTTAAATCGATGTGCTTACCAAATAGCCTGGCACACAGTAAATATTATTGGGTTTATTCTTTAATAAAATGAAATGTGGTAAAACAGAAACCTTACTACTCTGCTGGTAGGCGTGAAGAGTGAAACCACCACTTTGGGAAAGAGTTGACATGATCTATTATCATTAAAGATGCATAGACTCTGTAATACATCAAATCTGCTTCTAGACATATAACCAAAGTACATACAGTAGAACCCATTTATAAGAGTGTTTATAGCAATATTGTTTAATATTACAGAAATGGAAACAATCATCTATAAAAGAATAGGTAAGTAAATTGTAGACGACATATAATAAAATACTATACAGAATAAAAAGAAATAAACGACAGCAGTAAACTTCAGGTATACCCAAGAATATAAATAAATATCACAAACATGTTGAGTGAAAGAAGCAGACACAAAGAATACACATAATGACTATTTTCATAAAATTCAAAACAGGAAAGATTCAAATATATTGGTTAAGTTTAGGGAATAATAACAAGATTATTGTCATGTAAGCAAGGAAAATGGATATCTATAAAAGGAGTGAGTTTTTCTGGAAAGGATTATGAGGGAGTATAATAGATATACTCATTCTGCAAATGGTTATTTCACTTCCATAAGACTGAATAATATTGCTATAAACATCCTTGCACGTGTTTCCTGGTTTCTATACTCTAGGTTATGTATCTAGGACTGGAATCACTGGGTCATGGGTATCAATATTGTTCTGTCTCTAGACCTGAGTGGAGGTTACACAGTTACTTATTAAATTGTACATATATCATTTGTGTGCACTTTCTGTATTTATATTGCATTATAGAAATCAGTGAATGGATTGTGAGTAAATGGGGGAACCAAGCATAAAACCCCTTAAGAAATTGGTTTGGAGAGGAGAGTTCAATAGTGAGTAGAGGGAGATAAGAAGCAGAGAGAGGTTGGTTAATTTGCTTTTTCCTTTCTTCCCTCAACTTTAAGGAAATACAATAACCTATAATTTGGTGTCAGTTAAAAGTGTGCAATGTGATGATTTAATTGTACATATTGTGCAATGATTACCAAGTTCTCCCCATTTCTTCCACACCCTAGTCTTGATAACCACCATCTACTCTCGATTTCTATGAATTTGGCTTTTTCATATTCCATATATAAGTGAGATCATATAGTATATGACTTTCTCTGCCGTATTTATTTCACTTAGTACAATGCCTCCAAGTTTCATTCATGCTGCCACAAATGGCAGTATTTCCTTCTTTTTTATGACTAAATTATATCCCATTATTTATATATGTACATTTTCTTTCTTATTTTTTTAAGATTTTATTTATTTATTTGACAGAGAGAGAGCAAACAAGCACAGCAGGGGGAGCAGCAGAGGGAGAGGGAGAAGCAGGCTTCCTGCTGAACAGGGAGCCTGACACAGGGTTCTATCCCAGGACCCTGGGATCATGACCTGAGTCGAATGTGGACTCTTAACAGACTGAACCGTCCAGCTGCCCCTACTTTATCCATTTTCTATCTATTGTCTTTATCCATTCATCTGTTGACAGATGATTAGGTTGTTTCCATGTCATGACTTTTGTGAATAATGCTGCAATGAACACAGGGGCTCAGATATCTTTTCAAGATAGTGATTTCTTTTCCTTTGGATATGTACCAAGAGTGGGATTGCTGGATTAAATGATAGTTCTATTTTTGATTTTTTGAGGAACCTCTATAATGTTCTTCCAAGAGCAGGAACAAGACAAAGGTGTTTACTCTTGCCACTCCTATTCAACAGAGTACTGGACATCCTAATCAAAGCAATTAGGCAAAAATTAGAAGGCATCCAAATCTGAAAGGAAAAAATATATTTGTCTTTGCTTACATATGACATGATCTTATATATAGAAAATCCTAAAGACTCCACTGAAGAGCCTTAGAACTAATAAATGAATTCAATAAATTTGCAAGAGACAAAATCAACATACAAAAATTAGTTGTGTTTCTATATACTAACAATGAACTACAAAAAAAAAAAGAAAACCCCGTACAATATCATCATAAACAATTAAGTATTTAGGAATAAATTTAACCAAGAATGTAAAAGATCTGTAGTTTGAAAACTGAGACACTCACAAAGAAATATGAAGAAGACACAAATAAATGGAAAGATACCCCATATTCATGAATTGAAATAATTAACATTGTTAAAAATGTCCATACTACCCAAATCCATCTACAGATTCAATGCAATCCCTATTAAAATTCCAATAGCATTTTCACAGGAATAGAACAAATAATTCCAAATTTTGTATGGAACCACAGAAAACCCCAAATAGCCAAAGCAATCCTGAAAAGAAACAAAGCTGGGGTCATCATACTTCCTAATTCCAAACTATATTACAAAACTATAGTAATTGAAACAGCATGATATTGGCATAAAAACTGATACAAAAACTAACGGAACATAATCAAGAACCTGGAAATAAACCCATGATATTCAATCAACTAATATGTGATGAGGGAGCCAAGAATACTCAGCACAATACTGAGTAAATGGTGTTTGGAAAATTGGATACTCACATGATTTTTTTTTCCTTTTTAGGAAGAAATTATTCAAGAATGTTAAATGTCAAAAAAAAAAAAAAGAATGTTAAATGTTTATGGGGAATATTCAGTTAAGAGAGGAAGACTTCAACCGTACAGTGGAGAAGAGCTATAATCAACTGAGGACAGATTCTGAAAGTAGAGAGTGTTACTCTGTGGAATACTCTAGTGATGGATACATGTCATTATGCATTTGTCCAGACTCAGAGAATGTCCAATACGAAGGTAGACAACGGGCTTCGGAGGATCATGAGGTTTTCCAAGAGTCACCTGGCCCTCATAACATCACCCTGCAGACACTGGTGCCCGGAAACAGCCACAAACACCGATACTCTGGCTGCCGCTCTTGCTCTGTCCTCTTTCCCTGATCCAAGAGTCTCCTACCTTCTGCCAGGATCCATGAAGGAGCATCAGACTAATTAGTCAGCTTGGAAGTTAGGCAAACTCTCAGATTCTTCAGTTTCTGATGGATAGGGTAGGGGCATAAAATCCAAAATGTAGGCAGTTGCATCTCCTAAACTACTCTAGGTATGTTGCCACAATAGCTGTTAGTTTCGCATCTCTGTAAGGCCCTGTGTAGGGTTTTATTATATGGGTTATATATAATTTAATCCTTACAAATTCTATTGGAATTCCCGCCTTTCAGCTGAACAACATAAAACCAAGTTGACTAAGCTCTCACATTAATAAGTGCCGGAGACTAGATTCGTTCAAGGGTCTCCTGACTGATCACAGGGCTGCAGCTCTTGCATTTCCCACCAGTGTTTCCCAAACTGTGGTTTGTAGCCCGGCGTCACTGCCCGAGGAATGTTTACAAAGTGAAATAGCACAAGTATTCGTGAAGGAAATTCAGAAGAAAAAAAGACAATAGGACGAGTTTTTCATTCAGCTTAAATACAACCAATTGAAAGGTCTAACTTTATCCTGAGAACTAGCCCTTCCTTTGTTGGAGTGGAGAGTGTTTTCATACGCTGCTTTGGAAGGAATATAAGTGATAGCAAATTGTAATTTTGTCTGGGGATGTCTTTAATATTCTTCCTTGACAACATAAATGGCTGGCAACCCTCTACTGGTCCTTTCATCTTTTGTTTCCTTTCCTTTTCTATGAAATCCTAGATTCTTAGAACCACTAGGTATTGTTTATCTTCTACGTAAGGGTTGTTGAGCACTTATTATTCCTAAATGGGTTCATAGTCTAGTTCACATCCTCCAGTGTGGCCAAATATGCCCAAGTGTTAGTATGTAAGTGAGGTTATGATTGTGGAATGTAGGCAATTTGCATCAAATGTCTTTGAAAAACTAAACAGATTATCATCATTATTTTTTTTTTTTACCCATCAGATCATCATTATGATCTCTTGTTGGCTTTTATAATATTTGAGGACTCAATGCCAGCCCAGGGCCTGGCATATGGGAGGCACAGAGTAAATATCTGTCAAGTGAATGCATATGTGAATAGACGTATGAATGGATGCACTGATGAACTTTGGGGTTCTAGATCATTTTGGAAATTCAGTAGCACATATGATTGACTCTCCCTCTCCTTTCATAGCAATAGGCTTGATTCATCCAGAACCATTCCACTCTTCAAAGAGAAAATAAGAAATTAGTGGTATACATCATCTGACATGGAACTTAATAACATTTGATTGTTTTTTACACGTGACAATCTGTTCGGGACAACAAGAAATACATTAATCTTCTGAAAGATTTCCAAACATAGACAGATAGCTGCACTGCAAACAAACAAGCTAGTGCCTCAACTATGTTTGCTCCACCTGAGGAAGCAGTAACTGCGTGTTAGCCTTTAAAAAAAGACAGAGACTTTGGGGATGTTTTCTAATTGTTATTGATGATTCACTTTTTCTTTTCTTTTCTTTTCTTTTTAATTTTGGCTTGGGACATCTTCAACACATTTTTCTATTTCTTAGCCATTTAAAAATAACACTGAATTTATTATCGCTCAAACTATGCAAATGAATTAAGAAGATCATGTTTAGTGTGTCGAGAACTGGTTGTTAAATTTCCTGAATTTGAGACCTGACTATTCTGTCACTGCATCTAAGACCTTGGCTGAGTCAGATGATCAGAATTTCCTCTTGTTCAAATCAGGTGCAATCGTCAAACTTCTTTCTAGAGTGTTCTTTCATTTTTCTTTAAACTGCCTCAGAACTAGTGATGAACAGATTATCTTTGTGTAAACAGGAAGTCCTTTGTTCTCTGCTCTTCTTCTTCATCCAGACCGATTTGGTTAGTGTTTATAATATCATAGTTCATCACCATGGAAATACTGTAATGACAAACATTAGAGCAAATAAAATAGGAAGAGGTTGATAAGAATGGAAGAAGGCTTGTGACTGGGAACAGATTTCAGTTTCAAATCTTCCACTCCAGAGGGTTCTTCCTGGAACACATGCCTTTCAGCCCTCCATGGAAATATGCTTAGATAGCCCTTCTACTTCAGAATCACTTCATAGTTTCCTCTTCCCCTCATCATAGGCATATCCCCCTTTCTCACATTTCGTGACTTTAATTACTTTCTCTCATATGGTTTTTATGTAAATTGTATTCAAAGCAACTACTGAGCGTTCAGGAGTAAAACAGGAAATCTGCCATAGTCTGCTGAGTCAATGAGGTAAATGGGGAAAGAAACAGATGAGAAAGTAGAGACATGAGCTTTTATCTTGGCTCCACCGCTTATAACTCTAAATGTGTTTGTTCAGATATGCAGTAAGAACCAACTGAGATGATACATGGACAAAAAAAAAAAAGACACCTTAAGGGACCCCTGGGTGGCTCAGTAGTGAGTGTCTGCCTTCAGCTCAGGTCATGACCCTGGGGTACTGGGATCGAGTCCTGCATTGGGCTCCCTGCAGGGAACCTGCTTCTCACTCTGCCTCACTCTGTCTCTCTCTCTCTGTCTCTCATGAATAAATAAATAAAACCTTTTTGAAAAAAAAATACCTTAATAAACAAAATCCCATGCAAGATGCTTTACAGTAATCTTAACAGAATATAAAACATGATTAAGCTCTACTGTTCTCATTCACATACATTGTTTCATAATGAGCCCTAATAAACCTGTCCTTCAGCATCATCACCCTAAACTATGTGGATAGATCAGGTTTTCTGGAGATGGCATGACCTTGATGCTTTAAAATATGAACTACACAAAGTCGTGCTAAAATTCATTTGGCTTTGGCAGAAAGATGTACTTCCTGGATGAATGAACAGGGAATTTTTAATCTCTACTTTCTGAGGTAGTGGAAACAACAGCATCCCAGCACTGGGCGATCATATGCCTTATAATGTCCTACTGAGCTAATTCACATCTGGAGTGGGCACATGGTGACTCCTGCTACGGGTTCTACAAAGGAAAACAACAACAACAAAAAAACCAGTTCTCTTTACTAGGAAACAAATGGTCTGAATTTAAAACTCCTGTAGGCTTTTACCAGCAGAAGCAATCTAATTTTAAAAAGACTCTAAAGACACATTTTTCTTTACTGAGTGGACATAAGATGTGAGTAATTATCAAACTCATAAACTAGCTATAACTGGGAAGATAGTTCAGTAGATCAGAGCTCTCTGGTCAAGCTTGGACCAGACCTGCAGAGAGAAGGGGGGGAGGGGGGGTGGATTTGAACCCGCCTACGAATGAGAATGTTCATTGGATCAAGTGACCTTCTGGTCCCCTCTCCCTCCTCTGCCCTCCCTTTCGCTTCTATACCTCCTTGCTCTTCCTTGCTTCCTTTCTCTTCCTTTACTCACTTTCTCTTTCTTACTCTTTTTTTTTTTTTTTTTTGGTCCTCTTTCACTCAAAGGAATCATCCAGGATCTTGCAGGTTTAATTACGCAAAGAAGCATGCTATTTGTTTTGATCTAAATTCTGGGTTGAATCGTGTCCCCTGGAAAAAAAAAAAAAAAAAAAACCTCTATGTTAAACCCCTCACTCTCAGTCTTCCCCCAAAATGTGACTGAACTCTGGGACAGGGTTGTGAAGGGAGGGGCACTGACATGTGCAGAAGAAAACTATGTGAAGACACAGGGAAGTTACCATGTGAAGATAAAGGCAGAGCCTGGAATTATGTCGGCAGAAGCCAAGGAAAGTGGAAGATGGCCAGCAAACTACCGGAAGCCAGGGAAGAGATCCTCTGTCACAGTCCTTGAAGGAAGCAACCCTGTTACCATGTTGATTTCCAACATGTTGCCTCCAGAACTCTGGGATGATGAATTTCTATCACCCTAAGTTACCTACCAAGTATGGGACTTCGCTGCCATGGTCCCAGCAAATTCAGAGCTGAATATATTAATTTTTTTTGAAAAACATGTTTACATTATCACACTTCCTTGTCTAAGAGGTGAACATTTATAGCCCAATCCATAAATGCCTGGAATCTCTTCAGCCCTTCCCAAGGAAGCCACATTCTAACTGCTTTATCATGCTAACGTATAAGCAAATAGACTCGAATTTATGTGAAAACCTGACTTTTTTTTTAGAACAAGAGCAATAAACTTATAGCTCACAAACTCATAAACCAAGAATAATAAAAAAAATCAATATTGACATTTTCATTCTAAATATACCATGACTTTTTATTTCTGAATGGAGCATATTCAGGTTGAATTATGAACTTATTTTGTAGGAAACGGAGCCACAGAAAGGGTTGATTTGGAAACAACTGGCAAAGACATGAGCACTGGTTTGATAGTCAGATGTCAATTTTTTTTTTTAACCTTAGCTTAGCCTTATAGGACTTTAGTCATGTAACTTAATCCTCTGAAGAGGATTCTCTCTAGCAAGGTCACAACCTTGCACACAGGCAGTACTCCTAAAGTTTGCCTATTATTTAATAAAGCTTTCCTTTTCCTGGCTACCAAGCCACTTCTATCTAGCAGGACCTAGCTACATCCTATGCCTCTTCAACCAGTTGTTTGCAATAACAAATATTCACTTTTTACTAATCTGAAAAATCTCTATTTAACTAAATGACAAAAACCCCAACCATGGCATTTAGAAAAAATTTATTTAGCTTATTTCAGCTCAGTGTTTCCTGAACACAGCTGAAAAGTGAATAACACCAGTCAGGACTTTAAAACTAGATCTGTCATCACCTCAGATCATTTAAACTTCAGTGCCAAATCCAAAACTAAGCTCACAAGCTCCTGAAAATCACTGTGAGGTTGTATTTCAGAGTTTGGAATAGATAAATCCAAGTCAACAAGAATGGTAAAAGCATGACTTACATTCCTTGGTAAAGAACAAATTCTTAAAGTCCTGGCGCTTACAGAAACCTATAAATATAGATAGACATCCTATCGTATAAAGGATTAACCAGTGGGAAGTTGAAAGAATAGGTGAAATGAACATTTGCTTCTCACTGTTATCCTGCAAAGAGCCTCGGAGAAAAAGGGAGTCATGCTTGCTGAGTGTTCTAGGCAATACCTGGGCACTTACTGCACGCTGCCTCATTAGTATTAGGTCAATCTGCACGGGCCCTGTACGATAGATCATTGAACCCATTTTTATGACTGAGGAACTGAAGTAATTCTAGGTCATTTGTCAAAATCAGAAATCAGATCTGGGATTGACTAAGTCAATAGCCCACGGACCCAACTAACTAGACTCAGGGTTTTGCTTTTGAATCTATACCTGCCAAGCTGGGTGACCTTGAGTAATTTGCTGAGTCCATCTGGATCTGTTTTATAGCAGATGATTTTGCAGGGTCCTTCTAGCTAGAGAATTACTACTTAAAAAAAAAAAAAAGAATTCGCAAATATCTTCTCCCATTCTGTAGGTTGTCTTTTAGTTTTGTTGACTGTTTCTTTTGTTGTGAGGAAGCTTTTTATCTTGAGTAAGCCCCAATAATTCATTTTTGCTTTTGTTTCCCTCGCCTTCATGGATGGATCTTGCAAGGAGTTGCTGTGGCCAAGTTCAAAAAGGGTGTTGCCTGTGTTCTCCTCTAGGATTTTGATGTAATCTTGTATCATATTTTGATCTTTCACCCATTTTGAGTTTATCTTTGTGTCTGGTGTAAGAGAATGTCCAGTTTCACTCTTCTGCACATGGCTGTCCAATGTTTCCAGAACCATTTATGGAAGAGACTGTCTTTTTTCCAATGGATAGTGTTTCCTGCTTTGTCAAATATTAATTAATATTCGACCACAGAGTTGAGGGTCCACTTCTAGATTCTTTATTCTGTTCCATTGATCTACGTGTCTGTTCTTGTGCCAGTACCACACTGTCTTGATGACCACAGCTTTGTAGTACAACCTGAAATCCGGCATTGTGATGCCCCCAGCTATGGTTTTCTTTTTTAATATTTCCCTGGCTATTCGGGGTCTTTTCAGATTCCACACAGATCTTAAGATGATTTGTTCCAACTCTCTGAAGAAAGTTCATGGTATTTTGATAGGGATTGCATTGGATGTGTGAATTGCCCTGGGGAGCATTGACATTTTCACAATATTTGTTCTTCCAATCCATGAGCATGGAATATTTTTCCATCTCTTTGTGTCTTCCTCAATTTCTTTCAGAAGTGTTCTGTAGTTTTTAGGGTATAGATCCTTTACCTCTTTGGTTAGGTTTTGGAGTATCTTAGGCTTTGGGGTGCAATTGTCAATGGGATTGACTCCTTAATTTCTCTTTCTTCGGTCTCATTGTTAGTGTATAGAAATGCCACTGATTTCTGGGCATTGATTTTGTATCCTGCCACGCTGCCAAATTGCTGTATGAGTTCTAGCTATCTTGGGGTGGGGTCTTTTGAGTTTTCTGTGTACAGTACCATGTAAGAGAGAGAGTTTGACTTCTTCTTTGCCAATTTGAATGCCTTTTATTTCTTTTTGTTGCCTGATTGCTGAGGCTCGAACTTCTAGGACTATGTTGAATAGCAGTGGTGAGAGTGGACATCCCTATCATGTTCCTGATCTTAGGGGAAAGGCTCCCAGTGTTACCCCATTGAGAATGATATTTGCTGTGGGCTTTTCGTAGATGGTTTTTAAGATGCTGAGGAATGTTCCCTCAATCCCTACACTCTGAAGAGTTTTGATCAGGAATGGATGTTGCATTTTGTCAAATGCTTTCTCTGCATCTATTGAGAGGATCATCTGGTTCTTGTTTTTTCTCTTGTTGATATGATCCATCACATGGACTGCTTTATCAGATAAAGGGCTAGTTTCCAATATCTATAAAGAACTTATTAAACTCAACAGCAAAAAAACCCAATCATAAAATGGGCAAAAGACACGAACAGAAATCTCACAGAGGACATAGGCATAGACATGGCCAATAAGCACATGAGACAATGCTCCGCATCACTGGCCATCAGGGAAATACAAATCAAAACCACAATGAGATCCCACTTCACACCAGCGAGAATGGTGAACATTAACAAGGCAGGACACAACAAATGTTGGAGAGGATGTGGAGAAAGGGGAGCCCTCTTGCACTGTTGGTTGGAATGTGAACTGGTGCAGCCACTCGGGAAAACTGTGTGGAGGCTCCTCAAAGGGTTAAAAATAGATCTGCCCTATGACCCAGCAATTGCACTGCTGGGGATTTACCCCAAAGATACAGATGCAATGAAACGCCGGGACACCTGCACCCTGATGTTCACAGCAGCAATGTCCACAATAGCCAAACGTGGAAGGAGCCTCGGTGTCCATCAACAGATGATGGATAAAGAAGCTGTGGTCTCTGTATACAATGGAATATTCCTCAGCCATTAGAAATGACAAATACCCACCATGTGCTTCAACGTGGATGGAACTGGAGGGTATGATGCTGAGTGAAGTAAGTCAGTTGGAGAAGGACAAACATTATATGGTCTCATTCATTTGGGGAATATAAGAATTAGTCAAAAGGAATAAAGGGAAAGGAGAGAAAATGAGTGAAAATATCAGTGAGGGAGACAAAACATGAGAGACACCTAACTCTGGGAAATGAACAAGGGGTAGTGGAAAGGGAGGTGGGTGGGGGGTGGGGGTGACTGGGTGACGGGCACTGAGGGGGGCACTTGACAGGATGACCACTGGGTGATATGCTATATGCTGGCAAATTGAACTCCAATAAAAAAATAATTATAAAAAAAAATTCAGTGCAAGCCGGAATAGTAAGGGCCAAATAGGTGATTGTTGACTCCCTTACCATATTCTACCAATTGTTTACATTTGTTTACATATACAGAAGAATCTATAGTAGTGTTATGCCTTTAAACTTGAGTTTTAGCTCATATCAGAATATTATATGCATCATTTGAATTAATTTTTCTTGCTTGAAACTGTAAATGAACAAATATTAAAGGCCGTCAATTTTTATTTTACAATAATTTTAGAATGAGATATTTTATCAAATCCATTCCTTAAAAAAATCCATTCCTTATGTTAGTTCCCAGACATATATATGCTTTTATTATAGTTATTTTAAGAAACGTGTCAAAGAGACAAAGATAAGTGAATAATCTGTCCAAAAAGTCTTCTACACACTGAATAAACTGTCATCCTAAGACAATGTAGATAAAATCATATACAGCTTTGGATATAGCAAAGCAAGATATTGCCACAACCCTTATTTTATGTAACTATTAAAGTAAAACTTGACTGATGACACATTTATACAATATACTTAGGAAAACAACTTGGATGTATAGAGTATCCTTTTGGCAGACAATTATAGTGTTTATCTCCTTGGCTACTGTTCATTTCACCGAGAGGCAAAAATATGTTGCTACGGCTACAAACAAGCAATTTGCTGCTCAGTGTTGATTGATAGAGAATTAACACATTTCTGTGAGGGTGAATCTTGATGAAATAGGCCCTTCCAAGATGAACTGAAATAGAGCCACAGTCACGGGCCAAGAAATCTTGGCCAGCGTCTTCGGATCCTGTCATCCCACTCAGCAAAAATGTTGCAGAAACCTGCCCAAGACAAACAAACATGTATGTGCCACTTGCAGGGGATCCAAAAGAAATGTGGAAATTGAGATCCATCAAGCAGAGCCAACTGCCATAAAAACTGGGTGATTTTCACATGTTGTGGAACCAGACATTTACCGTGTTTTGACAATATACAAAATAGCACAGAACCGCGTGAAAGTTTGTACGGATTTATGCTGCTCTGTCCCTCAGCCTGTGCTCCTCCCACACTCCGGGATCTCTGAGACGTTTTGTTTCAGATTAGAGGGAGCACCTCCCAAAATTGCTTTGTGTTAAGCGTTCAGTATTTGTGTTCTGTACTTGGTAAGGTCATTTTCATATGCAGTTGTCTGAGCTTTGAACCAGCTATTTGCCCAGCCATACTAATTCTGATGCCATCTCTCATTTATAAGCCATCAATAATACAAATGATGATGGGGATGATTAAAAACACCTATCTATTCAAGATACTAAGCTAAACAAATCTTAAAAAAAAAAAAAAAAAAAAAAAGGATTTAGGGACGCCTGGGTGGCTCACTGGTTGAGCATCTGCTTTCAGCCCAGGGCATGATCCTGGAGACCCGGTATCGAGTCCCACCTCGGGCTCCCTGCATGGAGACTGCCTCTCCCTCTGCCTGTGTCTCTGCCTCTCTCTCTGTGTCTCTCATAGATAAATAAATAAAATCTTTTAAAAAAATCAACTATTTAACCAGAAGACATGAGCATTCTTCTCTGACCTCCCTAGGAAAGATTTTTTATTTATTCTGATTAGGCTTGAACTTGCTTGCACTGTAATTTTGCAATCAGTCAGAAAAGGTGCCATAAAAAACTACACACTGAGCTTGTTTGCTTAATTGACTAGAAGCTTCTCTTCCTTTTTAATAGTGTAATTGGATGCCTAGGAATGATAAATTGGTCTTAGAAAGGAATGGTACATACAACTTCATAATGGAAATAATTCATTTTAATTATCTTAATAATTATCATGATAATTTCTAAAACATGTCATGTCTTCAGAGTCTTAACTAAATGAAGAGGGTATAAAATCACCCATATAGAAAGGAATGTGCTCTAAAAACATCACTTTATCTCTGGCATATATTGAGAAAGGAACAACCTGGATACCCTGTGTAGGCATTCTAATTTAGATGAAGGTTGTGGAATTAGGACTTGCTCTCTTCCACCACCCTTTACCAGAGAATGGGTACCCTTTCTCTCTCATCCGCACTGCCTTTCTTGGTAGATGGTTCTATGCAAACATTCAAAGAGTTTGTCACCTAAAATATTTAATAATACCCAGAGATCAGATAGCCCCAAAACCAAATGCAAATTTTACTTGGTGAATCAACCAAAGATGAAACTTTCAATTTAAACATAGAAATAAGGGTACCTGGGTGGCCCCGTCAGTTGAGGTCTGCCTTCAGCTCAGCTCATGATCCCGGGTCCTGGATGGAGCCCTGAGTCAGGCCCC
This sequence comes from Canis aureus, assembly GCF_053574225.1. Taxonomy (NCBI): domain Eukaryota; kingdom Metazoa; phylum Chordata; class Mammalia; order Carnivora; family Canidae; genus Canis; species Canis aureus. The sequence continues at coordinate 7,269,741 of NC_135630.1, forward strand.
CCGCTCAGTGGGAAGTCTACTTCTCTCTCCCCCTTCTCATCACTCATTCTCTCTCTCAAATAGACAAAATCTTTTTAAAAATTAAAAATAAATAAAAATTTAAAAATAAACACAGAAAAGAAGAATTGACTGACATGCATCATTTAGAGAGCAATCAAAACAGGAAATTATTTTCTTTTTCTGAGTAGTTCAGACTGACAAGTGAAAGAACATTTCAGTCTCTCTAGTCTGAGTTCAGATTCTGACATATCTTATTTATTTGGTCATCGGTACTGAGCAAAGTGTCTTGGAAATTCAAGATCTATAGGAAAGAATTGTTCAAATTACAGGTGCAAAGCTGGTCAATAATATTAGATATACCTGGATCTTGCTCCACCTTCCTGTCTCTGTTTCTCCGTCCATCTATCAGCTTTAGAAGTAACAATATTTTTTACTGGCACTAATAGAAATCACAGGATAAAAAGTCCTTTACATACATGCACAAATAAGGAATTGTATTCTTTGCAGCTGATTTTCCTCCTTCCTGGAATGGAATAACAATTAGAGGAAAAAAAAATAGGCTGTAGCTTGTTTTTCATAAAAGATATTTAAGAATTAGGGGGAAATTTTAAAGAATAAAAATATTACATTTTCATTTTCTCAAGAAATACTTGAGGTCTTATTTTCCAAAATTTAGTTATTTTCCCACCAACTTTAAAATATTAAGCATTTCCATGTATCATTTATATTTTTTATTTTTATGTTCAAATATCTAATTTAGATTCATAAGTACATTTATTAGAGATGGAAATACATCATCACTACACCTGAAACACCACTATCACTTGCCAGAAATTATAGAAGAAAACCGTAAGAAAAAAAACAATTCTTTTTTTTTTTAAGAAAAACAATTCTTAAAAGTGGTTATCGCACTGTGAAATAATGCTGCTATAGTTTAGATCTACATAATAAGTGCAAATGGGAAGTTGAGTCTATTGGAAAAGGAAAATCCACCTGGTTAATAATACACAGGCGTGTGCAAACCACATGTACACCCACCCACACTCACTGCTGCAGACACAGCACCTGAAGACTGGAACTGCTGACTTCATCCAGAGACTAGGTGGCTCTAGGTCACACTTACGCCACTCTTCCCAGATTTACTCAATAATTAATTAGACATCAGGTTTATCTCCCAGAATACAAGTCTGTCCGCTGGGCCCAAAAGCCTTTAAAACCTTTACCCTGCCAGAGTTTTCTCCCCCCTTGTCTTAAATACTGAGTCTTTCCCTAACTCTCAACAAATATGTGTCATATGCTTGCTGTATGGAAAGCACCAGGCTGTGTGTGGGGAATTTAGTAGAAATATCAAAGACCGCTTCCTTTCAAGAAGTTTATGGCTTTCAATAAAGAAAAGTAAACAGAAAAAAAAAACAGATTAATATCACATATAAATTGTATGTGGAACCTAGGCTTCAGGCTTATACTCACCATTGTTCAAAAGATAATAGGAAATCAGAAAGTGAAACTCAGGTATCACAAGAGCCAAGCAAAACCTAACAAGCTAAGAAGACTTATGACATTATAGAGCTTAGACACTAAAAAGACCTGTGTGCACGATTGTTTCCACTAATAGCTAAATCTGGCCTCTGTCCATAGTATTAATAATAGTTACAGTTTGCTGGGGCACCTGGGTAGTTCAGTTGGTTAAGCATCCAACTCTTGTTTTAGGCTCAGGTTATGACCTCAGGGTCATGGGCTCCAGCTCTGTTCAGGCTCTGCTCTCAGCATGGAGTCTGCTTGAGATTCTCTCTCTCCCCCTCTGCACATGTGCTCTCTTTCTCTCTCGCTCTCTCTCTTTCAAATAAACAAATAAATATAGAGAGCTTTAAAAAAAAATAAAAACACAGTCTGCTCATCAATTACTATGTATGAGGCTCTTAGCTAAATTCTAGCTTACAGCCATTTCCTACTATTCCTCAGACATGAGGAACACGCATGTTTTCACCTGAGTCTGAACTTTTTCTTTTCTCTTCCTGGTATGCTCTTTTCAGACTTTACATGACATCATCCTAGCACTTGACTGAGACCTCAGCTTCCCTACAAGACTTTCATGTCACCCGACCTAAACCAGCACTCCATGCCCTGCTTTATCCCCTGGCCCTATTTTTCTATACACTGCTTCATACTATTCCAAATCTTTTGTTTTGATATTAATAAATTTTATTCTCTGTTATCCTAGATAATGTGTAAGCTCCATCAGGAGAGACAAGCTACTGCTGTTTCAGCCATCCTGTCACTAGAACTTGGTCATTGTTTATCATGGCCCATCAAAGATTTTCAATAAATATTGCTAATTGAACAAATAAATTTTATTTAATCTTAAAACCACTCAAAGAGGGGCACCTGGATGGCTTAGTGGTTGAGCATCTGCCTTTGGCTCAGGTCATGATCCTGGGTCTTTAGATCGAGTCCCACATCAAGCTCCCTGCATGAAGCCTGCTTCTCCCTCTGCCTCTCTCTCTCTCTCTCTCTCTCTCTTTCATAAATAAATAAATAAAATCTTTAAAAAAAAAAACTCAAAGAAGTTGAGAAAACTAAGGATTAGAGTGGATTAAGAATGATTATATGTCCCACAGGGAGTAAATGAAAGACCTGGAATTTGAATAAAGTGAGTCTATGGATTTAAACAATTACACTCTTGCCTTTGGGATGAGTGTGAATAATGCAAAGGGAAGTATTCAGGTTGAGGAAAGCAAGAACATATAACAAGTTAAAAAATGGTCTATGTGTGCAAGAATGGGTTCAATTTTGTTGAGAGAAAATGGAAAAGAAAAATAAAAGGTAATTGTGAGGTAAATGGATAAAGACGAGTCTCTAATTGCCTCAACATTAAGGAAAAATAAAGTAACAATGACGAACACGAGAGCCACCAATCTTCTAACTTGCAGACACGGGAATTCTATGACTGTCTTCTCATATGACTGGTGAAAGAGAGAGTCATTGAAGTGGATCATACACACCTTCTGGAATGGTTACATGCTTCCACTTGGAGTCACATCATCAAGTCAGAATGTGTACCCACTCTGAAGACTGAGCCACATTGCCCCTGGCCTGGCCTGTGTTACCTTGAACTGTCTCTGCTATGGTTGTATTACACCTTTCCTCTTCACCAAGATAAAATATGGCCCTTTTTCCTAAGCTTTAAGCATATTTCAAGTAACTGGATGCAAATTCTCCAAGCACTTTTGCTAATCAAGTTTGAAATTTCATATATTATCTAACTTCCACCTTTCACTGGAAGAACTATTTCTGAGTTTGGTAAGTCGCCATGAGTATCTTTTTCTCCTGCTTAGATAAAGAAGTGTTACCTATCTACCTCAGAGACACAGGGAGTAAAACCACTTTCCTATGTGAACACGTAGAGCCATTCTTACAAGGCCTAAGGCCCCTGTCCCCTCACCCATAAGTTCATGGAGTGTGAGACTGCCACACAACACCATTGTACCCCCAGGGACTAAGGAGTCAGTGAGCCTTTTTTTCAAAATCCTAACTAAAGCCAGAGAGAGACTTGAGCATCAGGGAGAAATGAAGGCCATTAGGTGCCTGCAAGCACAGACCAGGTACTCCATCATGTTAAACGAAGGCCATAAAAACAGGCAGCGGAGAATAATAGAGATTTTGCACCCATCCTCCACTAGCAGGCTGCCAAGAACATTGTTATCCAAATAAATCATTGAGGTATCATTCTATTTTAAATTCTCTGTCTTGGCTCCCATCTCCTTTTTTCAAAGACTCATTGAATGCTGTCTTAATTTATATTTTCAAGAGGACATCACTTCACTGTACGATACAAACACAATATTATTGGTGACTGCACCTCAAGCAGTATTAGAGCAGACTTCTAAAATGCAGGTGGGTACATTATAGAGGGATAAGTCATTTTTCCTGGAGGTGTTAACACCTCCAATTTTTCACTCTCTTCAGTTTAGAAAAAATGTCATCTAAAGATAGCGGTCACAGACCTGAGTCCCAGGCCTAGGGGAGCACTGTGATGAACGAGCTGCTGTCACCTGGTGAAATGAGGATGGAGTTATCTGATTGGTAAAACTACAAAGCAATCTGACCTTAGTAGATTTCATTTAATTTCAGTTGAACAAACCTTTACTGAGTCTGTGCTGGACACTCTGCTAGGCACTTTCACATTGTCACTATTTTTCAACCCCCATGCAGGTTGATATCATATCATCACGAAGGAGATATCATTTACCCCATTCTTAAGGGAAAAAGCCAAGGTTCAGAAATGTTAAATAATTTGCCCAAAGGGAATAACTGAAATTTAAACTTCCAACCTCTGGTGTTATACATGAAAATCTTCCCACAAGGTGGATTCTAATGTCTTTTCACGCACATAAAAGTAGACAAAAACATTTTTCTTGAGTATTTGGAGAGTTTCACAACTGACCTTTACTCCATCAGAAGGGCTCTTAATTGAGAACTTGCCACACATCCCAACACATATCTGCATTTCAAACTGGTCTTTCTTCTCTACTATGAGTAGTTATTTCCACCTTAGCACGTTTTTCCAGTCTTTAAGCATAGACGCCTTGAATTACTCTTTGATTCTTAGCCTCTGCTCTACTAATCTGCTACCAAATTTTATTTTCTATTTAAAATGTTTTGCAGTTTCATTCCTTTTCTCTTCATCTTCAATTCCTCACTCGAGTCTGGTCTAGTATAACTCCTTTACTGTGCTACTGCCACAGTCTTCAAACGCATCTTCCTTTCTATAGCTTCTCACTCTTTCCACTGACCTCACCATCTAGGACCCGTGTTTACAAGCAGATCTCCAGAATTTATTCATCTTGTATAACTGTACTTACATCCACTGAACAACTCCCCATTTTTCCTTCTTCCCAATTCCCTAGCAATTACCATTCAATTCTGAGCTTCTACAAGCTTGACTATTTTATGTGCCTCATATAAGTAGAATCATTCAGTATTTGTTCTTCTGGGATGGACTTATTTCACTTAGCATAATGTTTTCCAGGGCCATCCGTTTGTTGCAAGTGATAGAATTTCCTTTTTGTTAAGGCTGAGTAATATTGCATAATACCAGAAGTTCTAACTAGAGCAAAAGAAATAAAAGGGATCCAAAACAGAAAGGAAGAAGTAAAATTGTTTCTGCAGGTATTACGTTATTTACAGAAAATTCTAAAGATCCTACAAAAAGTTCTTAGAATTAAAAAAAAAAGTACAATACAGTAAAGTTTCAGGATACAAAACTAACACACAAAAATAATTTGTATATCTATACATTAACAACAACCTATCTAAAAAGGAAATTATAAAAACAATTCCATTTATAATAGTATAAAAAGAATAAAATTAAGAGGAATAAACTTAACCAGGTAGGTAAAAGATGTAGGTAAAAAAGATGTAGGTACCTACTTTGTAGGTAAAAGATGTGTACACTGAAAACTAAAATACACTGATGAAAGAAATTAAAGAAGACAGAGTAAGTGGAAAGACATCCCATCTTCACTGACTGGAAGATAATATTGTTAAAATACCTATACAACCCAAAAGAATCTACAGATTCAATGTGGTTCCCATCAAAACTCCAATTGAATTTTTTATAGAAGTAGGAAAAACAATCCCCAAATTAATATAAAATGTCAGAAAACCTCAAAAAGCCAAAAGAATCTTGAGGAAGAAGAACAAATCTGAAGATAATACACTCCTGGACTCCAAACTATACTAAAAGCTAGAGTAATCAAAACAGTAAAGTACTGACCCCAAAACAGACACATAGATCAATGGAACAGAACAGAGATCCTCAAAATAAACACATGTCTCTGGTCAAGTAATCTATGACAAAGAAAGCAGAAATATACAATGGGAAAAAGATAACTTCTTCAATAAATAGTGCTGCGAAAACTGAACAGGTACATGCAAAAGAATGAAACTGGACCGCTTTCTTATACCATACCCAAACAAACTCGAAATGAGATTAAAGACTGACATATAGAAGTGAAACTGTGAAAAGATAGTAAGCTCTTTGATATCAATCTTAGCAATATATTTTTGGATCTGCCTCCTTAAATCAGGACAACAAAAGCAAAATAAACAAATGGGACCACATCAAACTTAAAAGCTTTTGCACAGTGAAAGAAACCATTAACAAAATGCAAAGATAACCTACTGAATGAGAAAAGGTATTCAAAAATGATACATTCAGTAAGGTGTTAGCATCTAAAATATATAAGGAACTCATACAACTCAATATAAAACAAAAACAAAAACAAAAACAAACCCAAAACCCATCTGATTTAAAAATGAGCAAAGGATCCAAGTTGCCATTTTCCAAAGAAGATATAAAGATGCCAACAGGCATGAAAAGATACTCAACATCAGTAATCATCAGGAAAATGCAAAACAAAGCCATAATGAGGTATCACCTCATACCTATCAGAATGACTAATATCAAAAACACAAGAAATAACAAGTGTTGGCCAAAATGTGGAGAAATGGAAATCCCTGTGCATTGTTTATGGGAATGTAAGGTGGTGCAGCCACTGTGAAAAACAGTATGGAGTTTCCTCAATTTAAAAGTAGAACTACCATATGATCCAACAATTCCACTTCTAGATATTTATCCAAAAAAAACCCCACTAATTCAAAAAGACATTTGGCACCCTATGTCCTTTGCAGCATTTTTACAATAGCCAAGACATGGAAGCAATCTAAGTGTGCACCAATAGATAAATGGATAGAGATGTTAGAATGGCTATCATCAAAAAACAAAAGATAACAAGAGTTGGCAAAGATGTGGAGAAACTGGAATCCTTGTGTGCTGTTTGCGGAAATGTAAAATGATGCAGCCACTATGGAAAACAGTATGGATTTTCCTCAAAAGTTAAAAATAGAACTACCTTATGATCCAAAAAACCTACTTCTGGGTTTATTTCCAAAAGGATGGAAATCATGATCTCAAAGAATTATCTGTATTTCCAGGTTTATGGCAGCATTTACAACAGCTAAACTGTGGAAACAACCCAAATCTATCTACAGAGGAATGGACCACATTCAAATTTGATGGAACGTCTGCCTTCTTCATATCACTACCATTATATCATTCTATCTGCTTTATCTGACCCGACATAATCTGACTCTACAGTCTTACACCCAATTTCTCTTTGTTTTCAACTTATGTCCTCCTCAGTTAAGCTAGTTTGAACCACCTCTTACATGTTCATCTCAACCCAAGTATCTTTGCTCACATTCTCCTCCCTTACTTTTCTCATTCCATCTCTATAAATTCTATCCATTTAAAAAGATTCAACTCAACTACCAAGTCATCTATGAGTACATTATTTTGTACTGTTTTCTCCATTTTTATCATCATTCCATGTTTAAAAGTCACTAATTGACCATTTAGGATAAAACTGTTTGCTTTTTCTTTTCTTTGTGTATGTGAAGATATTAGTTATGTCTTTTCAATTAAACTATAGATTTTTTGATATCTGAATATATATAATATACTTTCTGGGGTCCCCTCAGTGCTCTGAACAATATATGTTGATGAAGTAATTCAAGAAAGCCACAAATCATCAACCCAAATATGAACTTGCTCACTTTGATAAAAATAAGGCATTCTTTGTTGTTTAGGAATCTTGGTGAAAATAAATGATTAAGAAAGTGGCAAGACAGTAGCACATGACAGAAGAAGAAGGTGAAATTTAGATAATGATAAAGAGAAAAGAGTAAAGAAAAAGGAGTTTTCATCCCCACTTCCCCAAAATATATTTTATCTAAGAAGTTGGCCAGGTCTTTATTTTTCTCTTGGGAGGTCAGATGATATGTGAAGTGAAACCACTTAGCTGGGATTTCCTGAAGACATGTAATGCCACAGAGAGCACTCTAACGTGAAGAAAATAAGGTCAACTCCTTATTAAGTGTGTAAAAAAAATGAATGGGAGATCTGCAGGTTATGGAAGAGAAAGCTGAAAGCAAACACAAAAATCCTTACAATTTCTCTATCCATCTACTAATTGCATTTTAAACCAGAAGCCAAAAGGTAAAATAAGATCATTTGTTTTTAGTCATTATACCTATTCTGTCTTTGTAACTTGTTGTTATGGAGAATTTCAAACATATAAAAAAGGAGTAATGAAACAAACCACATGTACCACTCACTCAGGTTGCAATTATCAGCTCATAACTATTCTTGTATCATCTCTACCTCCTATCTCTCTATCCAAAGAATTTCTAAGCAAATTCCTGACATCATACAATTTCAAATAAATATTACAGTATATATATATATATAAATGACACACATTTCCCTTACAAAAAAATGATTTTTAAATGCACACACACACACACATTCCCTGTTATCAAATAGCCAATGTTCACATTTTCTAAACTATGCATGATTTTTAATGTTCTCTGCATTTGAATTAAAATCAAAACAATGCCCATACATTGGATTGCTTAAAATATTACTTATATTAATGTATAGGTTCGTAACTCTACTTCATGTTGCATTTTTTTCCTTGCAATTGTTTCCTTGCAATAACTTATATGTAGTCTATAAGTTCTCCACAGTGCATTTTCCCGATTTAATTCCCTGTTGTATCATTTAACATGTTCCCATGGCTCTCCTCTTTCTTCTAATTTAGCAGATCTAAGTGCTTGAATATTTCAGGATACCCTTTCAGGGGTGAGGGGTACAAACTCCTTCATAGGTGGTATTATAAGTAGATGCTTACTGATGTACAATCTTGTTCTTTTTTTGTAATGTTAGAAGCCATTAATGAACATGGCGTGGGATCAATCAGTTCCTTACGGTAGAAAATGATGATTTGTTAATTTTATCATTCTCTACTTGTTAATTGGAATATTTTTAGAAATAGAAATTTCCTAACATGAACTACACCAAGGAAATAGTTTTATTAGCAAAAGTTAGAGGAACACTTGTTTTCTTATATTTATCCATTTTCTAAATGAAATATATCCCTCATGAATACAGTTGCAAAAATTCTCAATAAAATACTGGCAGATTGAATCCAACAATACATTAAAAAATCATTCACTGAGATCAAGTGGGATTTATTCCCAGGTTGCAAGGATGCCTCAATATTCACAAATCAATTAACATGATACATCATATAATAAAAAAAAAGAGTAAAAACCATATGATCATTTCAATGGATGCAGAAAAGCTATTTGACAAAGTATAACACCTATTCATGATTAAAACCCTCAACAAAGCAGGTCCAGAGGGAACAAACCTCAACATAATGAAGGCCATATACAAAAAAAAAAAAAAAAAAAAACTACAATGAATATCATCCTAAATGGAAAAAAACTGAGAGCTTTTCCTCTACAGTAATGAACAAGACAGAGATGTTCACTGTCACCACTATTATTCAACATAATACTGGAAACCCTAACCAGAGCAATCAGACTACAAAAAGAAATAAAAAGCATCCAAATCATCAAAGAATAAGTAAAGCTTTCACTATTCACAAATGACATGATACCATATACAGAAAATCTGAAAGACTCCACCAAAAAACTGCTAGAACTGATTAAAAAAAAAAAACCTCAGTAAAGTCGCAGGATACAAAATCAACAACATATAGAAATCTGCTGCATTTCTATACACCAATAATGAAGCAGTAGAAAGAGAAATTAAGGACTCGATCCCATTTATAATTGTACCAAAAACAGTAAGATACCTAGGAATAAACCTAGTGAAAGAGATACAAGATCTGTACTCTGAAAACTAGAACACTGATGAAAGAAATTGAAGAGGACACAAAGAAATGGAAAGATATTCCACACTCATAGATTGGAAGAACAAAGTTTGTTAAAATGTTTATACCACTCAAAGCAATCTACACAGTCAATGCAATCAATCCCTAGCAAAATACCAATGGCATTTTCCACAGAGCTAGAAAAAAAAAATCCTTAAATTTGTGTGAAATCATGAAAGACTTTGAAGAGCCAAATCAATCTTGAAAATGAAAAGCAAGGCTGGAGACATCACAATTCCAGACTTCAAGGTATATTACAAAGCTGTGGTAATTAAAACAGTATGGTACTAGCACTAAGATAGACACCTAGATCAATAGAACAGATAAGAAAAACCCAAAAATGAACCCACAACTCTATGGTCAAATAATCTTCAGCAAAGCAGGCAAGAATATCCAATTGGAAAAAGAATGCCTCTTCAACAAATGGTGAAGAGGAATACTGGACAGCAACATGCAAAAGAATGAAACTAGACCACTTTCTTGCACCATACACAAAAACTGGACAGCAACATGAAAAAGAATGAAACTAGACCACTTTCTTGCACCATACACAAAAACAAATTCAAAATGGTTTAAGGACCTAAATATGAGACCTGAAACCATAAAAATCCTAGAGGAGAGCACAAGCAGTAACTTCTTTGACATCAGCCATACCAACTTCTTTTAGATACATTGCATGAGGCAAAGGAAACAAACAAAAAAGAACTATTGGGACACATCAAAACTAAAAGCTTCTGCATAGCAAAGGAAACAGCAAAACTAAAAGATAACCTACTGAATGGGAGAAGATATTTGCAAATAAGATATCTGATAAAGGGTTAGTATTCAAAATACATAAAAACTTTTAAAACTCAATACCCCCAAAATGAATAATCTGATTAAAAATGGACAGAAGATATAAACAGACATTTTTCCAAAGAAGACATACAGATATCCAACAGACACGTGAAAATATGCTGAACATCACTGATCATTAGGGAAATGCAAATCAAAACCTAATAAGATATCTCCTTAGACCTGCCTGAATGGCTAAAATCAACAACACAGGAAACAACAGGTGTTGGTGAGGATGTAAAGAAAGGAGGACCCTCTTGCACTGATGGTGGGAATGCAAACTGGTTTAGCCATTCTGAAAACAATATGGTGGCTCCTCAAAACATTAAAAATAAAAAACTACCATATGATCCAGCAATTGCACTACGAGGTATTTACCTAAGGAACAGAAAAACATATATATGTATTTTTTTGTGTATACACACATATTATATATATATATACACACTACCATTAAATAGGAGATATATATATATATATAATGTGTAATGTCTCCAATCGGAGAAAGACAAACACCATATGATTTCACTTATATGGAATTTATAAACAAAACAAGTAAGTAAAGGGGAAAAAACAGAGAGAGAGGCAAACCAAGAAACAGATTCTTAACCATAGAGAACAAACCAATGGTTAGAAAAAGGGTGGGGGGGATGGGTCAAAAAGGTGATGGGGATTAAGGAGGGCACTTGTGATAAGCACCAGGTATTATACAGAAATGTTGAATCACTATATTGTACATCTGAAACTAATATTACGCTGTATGATAATTAACTGGAATTTAATAAAAACTTAAAAAAAACCTGTTTCCCTAGTATTCTCAGTGATAATCAAAGAGATGTTTTAAGTATAATTTTATATTCATGAATTGAGATACATTTAATGTATTTTAAGCTGTTCTAGTTATTATCCTTATTGTCTCAATTTTGGTGAGTGGAAACCTGTTCAAGTTGGCTACTGTGCCCTTTTGACAGAATTCTAGTAGCCTTTAATAATATCCTACTTTTCTAGCACAAAATATTCTAGACACATCTTGCTTATTACTACTCCCCAGACCTAAAAGCAGCTATTTCTCCAGTGAGGATACATATACATACATACGTATTATATATTGTTAATATATAGTCATATATTATATAAGCAAAATCATATAAAATCTTATATTATCTTACATTATATGTATTATACATAAGATACACTATAATAAATATAAGACATGTAAAATTATATATATGTAATGTTTTTAAAGGCAAAAATCATCATAAGATCATACTGATACTTCTCATTCAAATTCCAGAACACAGGTTTTGGCTTATCTTCAGCGATCTTCCATGCATGTCTTTCTTTATTCCATGCCAAACAGACTGAGCCTAAGTCTGACCAAGACTTATTTATCTTACATCACACACAAATAGTTTGAGAACAGCAATTACAATAAAACCACCAAAGATTTGATTACTGAAAACATAATCACACAATCAAATTACTTATATGTGACTTATAGTTATTTGGAATGCTTTCTGTCTCTACAGTTGTTGCATCACCTGGATTTACATTTATGTTCATTTGTCTTACATTGCATTCCAATTTTTAAGAATTAATTTCTAAAATTCGGTTTTAACTATTAAGGATTTATATATTTACAAAGTCAAACATAAAACAAAGTGTATTCACAAAAGTGTCATTTGGATCCCTTATCCCTTCCAAAGTAATTTCTCCCTCAACAGAAAACTTTTGTTTTAATATTATGATTTATCATCCTATTTAATGGTGGCATACATAAAAACATACCTTTATCCCACCTCGCTCCTTTCACTTATACTGGAGCCTACTTTACTACTATATTTGCTATATTTTTAAATTAATAATTAATAAGTAAGAAATCTAAATAAATTAAATCTGAGTTAAATTAAACATTCAATTTCTCAGTTTTACTTGTCTCACCAAGTCTGATCTAGCTACTGTTGCTCTGGAATATCTGACTTGGCAAAATAAAAACTAATGCTGAAGCCCCGTGATACGGTATCATCCCTCGAAGAAATCACAATCTCAGTCACCTGATGGCAACTTGATCAAATTCAACTCCTTCCTCCCTAGAAACACAAAATTCTTTCTGGCCAGGATTGAGAGGTGCTCGAGGCATGGTTGTGCCTTTCCTTCCCACAGTTTCTCAGCTATTTGAAGACTCACACAGCATCTGAGCTACTGACATGGGATCCTACTATAAATAATTCCTTGGGCCAAAACACCTGTTTTCCACCCAAAGATAGTCAGCTGTGGACAGGAACCACGGTCCCCCTACGGCCTACCACATACTACACTGTCCAGAAGCTGCTTGCCTGCTGCAACAGTGGAACCAGTTTTCGGAGGTGTAACTGAGGCACCAGCTTAGGGATGATACCCTGTGAGAATAGAATATAATCCTTCCAGATGAAGGTCATCTTAAATTAATGGCCATGATATGGCACCATGTCTGTAACAATTAGAATTCTTTTTTTTTTTTAATTTATTCATGAGAGAGAGAGAGAGAGGCAGACACAGGCAGAGGAAGAAGCAGGCTCCATGCAGGGAGCCCGACGTGGGACTTGATCCCAGGACCCTGGGGTCACGCCCTGGACCAAAGACAGGTGCTCAACCGCTGAGCCACCCGGGCATCCCAACAATTAGAATTCTTAAGTCTAGGAGTCGAGGTGGTGGAGATAGAATGACTATACTCACTATCTACCATAGGGACCCACCTGAGGATTTTGTGCTTCACCTCCACAGGTTTTGGTTCTGTAAGTCTAGGGCTCCAATTCACTGCCTGACCACATTGCATTCCTCATTCCAAGAGACCACCTGTCAAATAGCAATTCCATACTGGGAAGGTTAAGTGACCATGATCATCAGGAGGATACTGCATTACTACTGAATAAAGGGGTGGGGGTGTTGAGAATATTTGTGGCACTCGGGTGATTTGTTGGACATCTCTTCATATTTACGTGCCCAGTATTAATTGTTAATGGGTAATTATATTAACCAAAGGCTGATAAGGTCATGAAAAGCAGAGGCTCAAGCATGAGGGTCTGGGTGATCCTACCAGGCAAGACAGTGGCACCATCAGAAGTGCTGGATGAGAATGACGGGAATGTAGAATAAGTGGTAGAGGGAAAAAATGAGAACATCCCCAATTTCCTTGGACAGAACTGCAGCAGTGGTGTTGGAGGAGGTTATCGAGAGGACATGATTTCCAGTGGGCCCTTGAGTTGCACCTGCCCTCGGACTGTGTGTTCCGCCCACTACTCTCGCACCAGACACACTTCAAGGACACTACCTGGAGACAGCAAGCAATGTGCTGTTGAGACCCTGTGTACCCCATATGTGACTAAATCCACGAGTTAATAATAATGCTAAAACAAAGAACAAAAACAATACAAATTGTACATGGCTACAAAACAAATTGTAGACAATGCTAGTGAATTCAATTCAACTAAGGATAGTAGAAATGGCCAAATCTCTCAAATTAGACCATAGACTTTACAAAGCTAGAAATGTTCTCTCACAAAGTACTGCCTCCAATATCTTAGCCAATTTTCAGGAGACTTTTTTTTTTTTAATTTCTAAGGTTATATCATTCAACCAGGTCAAAAACAAACAAAATCAAATGCAAGCATATTGTTAATTTATAACGACAGCATATCTAATTTTACATTTTATTGGTGTCCCCACTGACTGTATTTCTAATATTTAAGGATATGAAGTAAGATTTTTGAATAATGAAATGTTAGAATAACCTTGGAGATCATAAGCCAATATCTCATTTTCCAGGTCAAGTGGTTGAGGACTCTCTATTTCCAAGACTTCATCCATACAACTATGGTAAGATGACATTTCCATGCGAGCGCTGAACGTTGCTGGTTCTGAAGAGCATCGCGTGTGGGATGTCTGTCCCTCCCTTTTTCCAACAGAGCAGAAGGTCTGCTTTCATTATTATTGCTACATGCTGAGGTCTTGTCCTGACCTTTGGGTGTGTTGGAAAAATATATTATTTTCTTTCTGTTTCAGGAGTTGATAGGCTTTGCTTTGGCAATTATTTTTATGGCTCATAATCGTTACAATGAGGAAGTTACTGTGGTGGGACGCAGGTGCATAGACTCCTGCCCAAGCCTGTTTGCGGTTCCGTGGAGGAAGAGGAATGAGTCTGCTGAACTAGAGAGAAGGAAGTAGTCAGCAGGGCTGATCATGGAAGCAATCTTGGAGAGAGCTGCCGGAGAGCGTGTTCTGGAGACTGTCCTGGAGGCCAGGACAGGCTGGGTGCTGGGGGTGTAAGGCTAGTGGTGGTGACATAGGTTGGAAGCCCACAGATGATATACTATGACACTGTAAACATATGTCTTTGATGAATTATACACAAGCATTCCAGGCAGGACAGGACTGGAATGGGAAGGTGAGACACACTAAACTTCTCCCTCTAGAGGCAGAAACCCTTAGCAGAATTAAGTCGATATAAAGGTCCTTAGACTCATCCCTGAAATTCAGTGAGCCAACAAGAAAGCCCTTCATAGCCTCAAATATGTTGGGCAAATTTTAAGTAACCTATACGAAAAAAAGAAGTCAAGCAATTCATTTTTTTTGGAGAGAACAGTGTTTTCTATGAGAAGACTACTGTTGGCCAGACCCCTATTAGAATGAGGGGTACAATTCTTTTTTTTTTTAAGATTTTATTTATTTATTTTTTATTTATTCATGACAGACACAGAAAGAGAGGCAGAGATACAGACAGGATGGAGAAGCAGGCTCCATGCAAGAAGCCCGATGTGGGACTTGATCCCGGGAATCTGGGATCCGGCCCTGTGCAAAGGCAGGCGCTCAACCGCCGAGCCACCCAGGCGTCCCTACAATTCTTAATCTCATAATGAATGTGGGAAAATATGCACCAAAGGAAACAGAGTTGAGTCAGATCCAGTGGTAGTGACTTCCATAGGCGTGTTTAAATTCTTTGATTGCTCTGGAGCTTTCTAATGCTCAGTTTCCTCGTATATAAAATGGTTTATCATCATATATCTCTCCTAAGCTTATCACCAGAGCCAGACCAATAATATATGCACAGCAGAGTCCTCTGTTGTCTCATGACATCTTCCTTCTGCTAAAATGACAGAACTGAATAGTGGCAACAGGGGCATATGGTCCACAAAGCCTAAAATATTTACAATCTGGCTCTTTTTTTTTTTTTTAAAGAGAGACAGAGTGTGTGCATGCATGCACAAGCTGGGGGTGGGCAAAGGGAGAGAAAAAGAGGTTTTTTTTTGTTTTTTTTTTTTGGAGAGAGAGAGTGTGAGAGTATACAAGGGGAAGGGGCACTATGCAGCCCAAGGTAGGGCTTGATCCTGCAACCCTGAGATCATGACCTGAGCTGAAATCGAGAGTCTGACACTTGGGGTGCCTGGATGGTTCAGTTGGTTTAAGCATCTGATTCTTGGTTTCAGCTCAGGTCGTGATCTCATGGTCAGGACACGGAGCCCCATTTCCAGCTCTGCGCTCAGCATGGAGTCGGCTTCAGATCCTCTCTCCCTCTCCCTCTGCTGTTCTCCCCACTCATGATCTCTCTCTCATAAATAAATAAATAAATAAATAAATAAATAAATAAATAATAAAATCTTACCCCAAAAGTCTTACCCAATTGAGCCACACAGGTACCCTTACTATCTGGCTTCATTTAGAAAAGTTTGTTGACCCCTCTAAATCAATAGTACTAAGTAAGTACTAGCATGTTAGGGACTCACCCAGCATCCAAATTCTGAACTGCTTCCTATTGAATTCAGCAAGGATATCAGGCTAAAAGAAAATTAAAAGCTAACTGAATCAGTCTAGAGCCTGTGTTCCTTCGGAAACCACAATCAGCATTTGAAATGAGTAATCTCAAGGATGTGCTCTTTCTAAGCCCTCCAGGTTCTAGTACATAAGACGTCAGAGAGCAGAAAACTACATCCCTTGATTACTTTGCTGCATTTCTTCATGGCAATATCTTACAGGACTATAATTTTTAAATGTTGACCTTAATCTCATGAAGAGCAATTCTGTATCTTAAATAGGACTCAAGTTCAAGTACTTGTCCATTATGCTATAAAATATTCTTTGGGGAATCTATGTTAAAAGGGCCCTTTAAAGAAAAATAAATAAAAAATAAATAAAAGGGCCCTTTAATTGGTCCTACCTACACTGTGACTGTAAGACCATGTTATCACCTCAGAAAGTACGCATTGTATTCCTACTTGTAATAAAAGTAGTCTTGCATTCAATATTAGGGACAACTTATAGTTTTTCCTGGTAAAAGCTCATATTTTCATTTTTAGTGTGATATGAACTACATAATTCTTTTCACCCCTCTGTTTAATTCTGGCCTATGGAGAGACAGAAAAATCAATGATTTGGAAGCAGTGACCTAGCTGGACCTGAAGCTTCTTCTCCCCTCAGAAATTCAAATGCCCTGAAGGGTGTCAGGTGTTAGCTACTGGCAAACTGATTTTTCTCCACCCACAAAGCTGCTCTTCTGTTCATCTCATAAAGAGCGAGAGAGTGGTAATGAGGCAGGCCCCTTGCCTGGAGCAAAGCCCCCGAGTGTCCAGCTAGACTCAGCCCGTGTGTCCCACACTGCACAGGATTCCAAGTCCACAGGCGCCCTGCGGACCATTCTGCCCATGGGGGTACAGCCAGCACATACTCACGCTGCTTGCTCTCTTGAGCCCTTTTACTAAGGAAACTCGGAGCAAAATCCTAAGGTGAAATGTAAGCATTTCAATACACACTATGGTTCTTGTTTTTGTTTTGTTTTGTTTTGTTTTTTTATAAGTCATTACTTTAATGGTCCTATTATGTCTGTTATTATAAGCCAGTTCAAATCTTTCTGGGAAGTACATAGAGTATAAATAATAAATAAGTGCAATAAATAAATCCCTTTTCTCTACCCAGCATCTGCGATGGACTTTGGAGGACATGAGAAAACATAATCGCTGCTCTCCCAGAGATTTCAATACCAATTGGGGGATGAGAAATACACTTGTTAAACAACTACCGAATATTCTAAGACTATCGTTTTTACTGCTCAGTTGTTTGATACGGACTGTGTCTGTTATAGAGATTCAGAAAGACACGGGTTCAATATAAACAGACTCTGTCAGAGAAAGCTTCATATATGGGGTGAGATGCATTCCATTTCATGTCAGTTCCCCAGCCCTAAGCTCCCCAACTAGCGTGCCAAGTAGATGCGGATCCCCTCTTCTCCCAGGGCAGCTGGGCAGGGCAGGAGGCAGCAAGAGCAGCATCTGGCTGGGAGTAGCCTGCTCTAAGCTCTGAACTGCCCTCAATTTTATTCTAGTGGGTCACATAAACATTATCACTTTCTTTGTGTGAAAAGCAGTCTCGCGATTGGGTCCAAGGAAAATGAAACTATTTTACTGTATTAATTTCAGCTTCCCATACTGGATTGCATTCAGTGAAATTTCCCTTAAACAAAATCCAGCTAATCTGAATCTTTCTGGCTGAACTGTTGGCTTTGCAAACAGTTTTCAAAAATTTACAGTCTCATAAAACTGGTCGCTGGGCCTGCTTGCTGGAAGCAATTTTAGCCAACTAAATAGTTCATTCACTCATCCCCTCTGGGTATTCAATAGTTTTTTGTTAGCTGATTGTTGCTCCATAAAAAATAATCTCTGTCCTTTCCACAACTATTTAGGTAAGCTTACTTTCCATTTACTTGACATGATATATATATATATATATATATACACACACATATATATATATATACACACACATATATATACACATATTACATATATGACATATATTGTACAGATATTACACATATACTATACATATAATATATTACATATATAATATATTACATATATATTACATATATAAGCTTACTTTCCATTATCCTTGACATGATATATATATTACATAAATTACATATATATTATATCATATATTACATATACATTATGCATATATTATAATATATTACATATATAATACATAATTATATATTACATATATATATGTAATTCAGATATACATCCAGATGAACATGTATCATCTATATCAGTGCCTGTATCTGAGAGTAACATCTTACATCACAAAAAAGAGGAAAATACACTTTTATTCATTACTAGCCATCTGGCTTCTACCTTCACATTTATAGTTCAGCCAAAAGTTTAAGTTCTTTCAATGAATGTATTTCTAACTACTTTCACAACCCCAATAGTATCTTTACATTAAAGAACTGCAAGGCTGTGAGAACTAAAATAAAGAGGAAACTTCCAAACGTATATGTTTAGCAATGTAAAGAATCTACAGACAGAAATGTAAAAAAAAAAAAAAAAAAAAAAAAAAATCAACAACTTGAAGAAAGAAAATAGAGAAATAAGAAAATAAAAATATATACAGTGTTCCAAGAACCAGAGTCTTCAGTAGCAAGGACGAGACCCTAGAGGTAGTGTTCTAGACTATCATCCAGCCCTTCAGGCATGTGCCAAAGACCCTTCAAAAGAGCACCCAGTAGTAGCTTCCACCTGAAGGTGTCTGGCTAAGCATCCTTATGCCTCTACTGTGAATGCTTCTGAAGTTCATGTCCTATACAAATTCAATAGTGCTTTTGTTTCTTTCTTTAATATGAATCTTCCACATCTTAAAAAAAAAAACTAAAAAATATCTTTCAATTAACTCCGACTTTCTATAAGTGAATTTTCTAGTCAATAGAAAACATTAACTCCCAATTATTCAGATGTTATATGTGTAACATATTAGCATAATTATAATCTTTCTAGCACCCCAAGTCCTTTTTGTTAGTTACTTTTCTTCTTTCTGAACTTACCAGTTTGCATTGGATATAAAGGCTGGTATTCCTGGCACCCTTGCCTACAACGAAGCCTAGATCCATATTGGCACACTTTTACTCTAAGAGCCAGAGAGTAAACCTATAGGCTTGTGGACCATACCCTCTGCGTTGCAACTAGTCAACTCTGCTGTAGGGGGATAGCAGCAATAGATACTACATTATCAAATGGCCATAGCTCTTTTCCAATAAAACTTAATTTATGAACACTGACATTTGAATTTCATGTAATTTTCAAATCACAAAATATTATTCTTTTGACTTTTTTCAATCATTTAAAAATACATTTTTATCTTGTGAGCTATACAAATCAAGCTGTTTGGGGCCCTCTGGATATAATATCCTGACCCCTGGTCCAGATCATCAGTTTGCAGTTTATGACTCATAAACTCTTTGTTGATCAGTGGGAGAGGGGAGTTTTGAGCAAAGAGTTATTACAAGAAATCTTCAAATGAAGCACTGTCTCCCAACAAAATAAATAACCTATCTCACGTATATGCTACCTATTTTTCAAATGCATGCAGATACAATTGAAAGCAGTAAAATAAAAAAAAATCATAGTACCTTCAAGGAATTTAACAAGATATCAAGTTAGTCCAACAGATTTTAATCTACCTATTCCTAAAGAGTTGCTTTATTTTGTGTTTGTTCACTAAGCACTGAGAGTGTATCAGCTGTAATCTCTAGACTGAAATCAGGCACAAATAAAACAGTAAGAATGAACCAGAGAAAGAAAGGCAGGCAGGAAGGAAGGAAGGAAGAGAGGGAACAATGGAGGGAATGACAGAGGAAGGGAGAAAGACCTGAACAGGGCAAGACCAAACATGACAAAGAATATGATCTCACGGGGGAAAAGATACCAAACAATGAAGAAAGATAGGCATTGTTTTCAGTAAAGTTCTCATGTCTCATGTTTCAGGTGATGATTTCTAATCTTTCCATGACAGATCAAACCATAGTAGGAAAGCAATTAATTTTATAAGCACAATTATTAAACCTAGATCATTCCTTTGCTTACATGCAAAATCTCCAAGGGTGCCAGAATGCCAGCCTCTACATCCAATGCAAACTGGTAAGTTCAGAAAGAAGAAAAGTAACCAACAAAAAGGACTTGGGGTGCTAGAAGGATTATAATTATGCTAAGAATATGATGATAATAAATAAATAGGAGTAATGGGAGTAAAGAACAACACATATAGAAGTCCATTTTGATATCTAATAGAATGGATACAGTTAATTTGGCAAATTGACAAAGAGAAAAAAACATTTCTGGATATTTGAGAAAATTTTAAAAATATGATTTTTACAAAGAAACTTAATTACAGATATGTTAGATTATGGCCAATGCAGTTCATTAACTGTGAGTTAAAAACTGAAAATCCAGCTGTAAGTAAATATGCTAAAATTTAAATATGTATCATATCATACAATTTTTTTTAATGTTACCCCATAATGGGGTCCTAATAACTTAGTCTTTAAATATCTCTGACTATAATTTATATTATATACTTTCTGTATATTGAAAGGACATATATGTATGTATGTATATATCTTTATTGGTTGTTTTCATAAAAACTTAGAATGAAAAACTTAGAATGAAAAAGAGAGAGAAAACAAACAGAGAGGTGAAGAAGAGGGAAAAAGAAAAAAGGGGGGACCAAACAGAGGAGAAAGGAAAAGAAGGGACAGCGGATGTTTGGGGCCATTGCATGTGGCAAGTACCGTGTTCTACTCTCTCAAGCTAATATTCTGGAGAAGGGATGTGACAAATGTTATTATCCACAAAGATTTAAAGAGTCTTTGAGCACAAATCATAGTTTAAGACATTTAGCTCCATTAACTTCAATCTGTACCTTCTATTAAGATTCCCTTGAATTTAAGGCTCCAGGACACCCAGTGGAAGGAAGGAAGGATTTCTGATGGGAGTGATGTAGCTTAGGACGTGATGAAGAGGCGGGAGTGGTGCTGTCATATGATTTATAAATGATGCTCCCAGACCCCAGTATGGAGTTAACAAGCAAACGATATGGATTTTTATCCCTTTCCTTAGAATATCCTGCTTCAAAGTAGAGCAGGTAATATGTATATTGTTAATAAATGTGTTTATTCCTTTTCCTTCCTCATCTTTGCCCTTTTCCGCAGAGGTGTTTACTGACAGCAGCACTGATTGCCAGTTGTCCCCTCAGCGTCTAGTCTCCCTTTCTTCTTTGGTGACATTAGTTTTGGCTGGGGACACAGCATGCCACTGAAGACTGTATTTCCCACTCTTACTACCACAGGTGGTCATGTGACTAGTTCCGGCCAGTGAAAAACAAGTGGAAAGGACTTTGCGACTTCTGGGGTCCACCTTTCAAAAGAACAGAGCAAGCTCCCCTCTCCTCCTTCACTTCTTCCAATATCTCCCCTTTTCTCGAAGACCGTGTGATGGCAGATAGAGCAACCGTACTTCTCTCCTACCTCCATCCTCATGACTTACCTTACATGGTCTCTCATAGCACAGGTTACCTTCTAATGACATAACCCACATTAGTTACTCATTATATTCATGTTGTCACTCTTCTATAATAAAGGTCATTATTTGGGGAAGGAGGAGTTTCCTGTTTTGTCTCCCTAGCACCTAAAACACCTCCAGATACATAGAATGCGCTCAATAAGTAACTGTTGAATAAATGAATATTTACATGAACAGAATCAGGAGAGCTTGGAAAACTAGATATTTATAAACAATTTTGAAATCTCTAGGAGCAACATTTAGTTTGAATTATGATTGCTAAACAAATTGTCCTAGATGTTTGCTTACTCTTTCTTAACATGACTACTCTGGTTTAATTTCCCTTTCTTAATTTTTGTTTGCTTGTTGTTTATGTGTAGCATAAACAATAAACGGGAGGGAGAAGGCATAAATCAGTTAAAGAATTTTTTTCTTTCAATCATGACCCAAAGGAGAAATAGGGTCAGAATTTGGACATTTAAAGAAAAAAAAATGAGAGAGAGAGAGTGGGCGGCTCAGTCAGTTAGGCACCCAACTCTTGGTTTCAGAGCAAGTCATGATCTCAAGGTGGTGAGATCGAGCCACATGGGGCTCCAGCCTCTGTGCAGAGTCTACTTCAGATTCTCTCTTCCCTCTCCCTTTGCTCCTCCCCCAACTCTCTCTCTCTCTCCTCTGTGTGTGTTCTCTCTCTCTCTCTAAAATAAGTAAGTAATATCTTTTTTAAAAGTTAAAAAAAAGAAGAAAATGGAGGAAAATCAGAGAAGACAGTAGAAATATATGAGGATCGGGCAAGCAAACAATAATATTAGACAAATTCATACACATATACATACAGAAAGCTATTTTTACTTATTTCAGTTTGTGTGTGTATATATATATTCACACCATCTTCAGTCATTTTAAGTCATTACATCATATTCTATATGTGGTAATTCTATCATTTCTTTAGTCACTGCAAGACAATACTGCAGTGAAAACCCGTTTTTGTATGGCTCCCAGTGTTTTCTATAGAAGTTGCCAGGAATTGAAGATACTGAGCCACAGAATACAAGCACTTTCAGAATTTTAGTAAATGCTATCAAATAACCCTTCACTGTCAGTAACCTTTACTGGAACAATAATTTAAAAGCATGTAAGTACTAAGCATTACACATGCCTAGACATTATTGCTCTTCTAAATAATGGAAAATACACAACAATTAGCTCCATCTCATTAATAGAAAATAAGTCAGAAAGAAGTAACTGAGTTCATTATATCTCTTAGGATTAGGAACAAATAAGCTTCAACCATTCATTGAAAAAAATATTCATCTAGTCTATTATTGGCCAAGCACTCTTCTAATTATTAAGGATAGGACAGTGAATAAAACACAGTCTTTGCTGACAAGGAATTTACACTCTAGCTGGAAGGGACAGTCAATACACAAGTAAATGAGTGAATACAGACTATGACTCATGGCGACAGGTGTTATGGAGAAATATAACTAACCCTGGGTAAAGGGGTAAAGGCTAGTGGGATGTGAGGCTTGGTATACTGGTCAGAGAGGGAGTTTCTGATAAGGTGACACCTAGATAAAAACTGGAGAACGTAAGAGAGTAAGTCACGTGGATATCAGTGGGAATGGCACTGCAGGTTGCAGAAACAGCAACAAATCCAGTGTGGCTGAAGGGAGGGAATGAGGGGAAAGTGTGAGAAGAGGTCAGGGGTTGCAGGGACCCAATCCATAGGGTCTTTGAGTTTTACTCTGAGTTACAGGGAAGATTGTGAGCACAGAAGTGACATGATCTATCTTTCAAGGCAATTCCATTAAGAAAAGAGTCCAAGGAGGAACCCAATGTCCCAATAACTGTAACAGTCCTGGCCAGATGTGGCAATGGCTGGAGTTCAGAGGTTAACAGTACGCGAGATGGACATGGTCAGGTTCTTTCATTTTGATCAGATTCTCGTCTTTCCTTCTCTTCGTACGCATACATTTTTTTCATTATAAATGCACAGAATATTTTCACATGCACAAAAGATGCACATCAAAATATAAGCAACAATCAATGAAAAATGAACAACTGGAACTAAGTTTTCCATACAGTGTCCTTCCATTGTCTTGGAGTAGACAAATGCAAAGGTCAATCATGTTGATTTCTTAAACTCAAATGTAGGTTGTTTTCTGCCTGCAAAAGCCCAAGTGAGCCCAAGTCCTTTTACTTCCTTGCCAGAATATTAGTGTCCTCAGCATACAACCAAGAGAAGTGTCTATGGGTGGTAGCTACTAATAGCAAAGTGGGTCTTTGAACAGTGATTTAATAATTCTCTATTGCCAAAAGTCCCATAAACAATGACCATGGAAACACAGATAAATTTTACTTTTATTAGAAGGTCTGACCAAGCATCAAAATCTCCCTTGAGAAGAGTTCATATTTACAGGTGAATACATATTCTGAAGGACAGATAGGCTTACTACACTGAGCCATCAACCATTTCGATTTTTTTATTTTCAATCTATGCAGTGACTCTGGAGGGGATAGGAAAAACAAGAACAAAAATAACAGGACGGTGCAAATTCAGCAGCTCTAATAAGAGGCTTTTCCCTGCCAGTTAATTTCTCAGGAGAGGGCAAGTCCTCTTTTCTCCTGGACTATTTCCTCCTGATCTTACAAACAAAAAATGGCTAATACGTATTGAGCATTTATTATATGCCTGGCAATATATGTCAAGTCCTAAGACTCAACATAAACTAGCTTTCTTGATTATCACAGTAATCATGATTAACCCCATCTTAGATGAGGACATTGCAGCCAGAAATGGTAAGCAACGTTCCCAAGGTCTCCCAACAGGCCAACAGGCAGACTCCGGCAGTATGACAGCAGAGACCCCTCGCCCAGTATGCCACACTCCTTCCTACCTACTTTTACGAGGCTGTTCAATGATGCTCTCGCAAACTATAGCCTACCTTCCTCTGTGGTTTCATTTCTCCTGCTCAACCTAATCTTTCGCATTCCAGACTTACTGAAAGGGTCTTTCTGCCTTTTCTCTAACAGGATGTCATTCAATTCCTCTCCTGTTTCAAAACATGAGAATTCACTTCTAAGAGAACATATTAAAAATCAACATGTAACTGACAAGGGGCTGTAGCCCTTGAAGGGGCTTTACCTTCCTATTTGTTACACCATCGAATCTGCTCTGGCAACAAAATTGTTAGGGCACAACTAATCTCATTTTTAGCAATGGCCCTTCTAATAAAAACAAAAATATAAATCATTTGATATGTGTGGATATACACATAAATAGAAGTTTCCTACCCCCACCTCCACTCAGCCGTCCTCTTTACCATCGTGACAGCTGCTAAGTTTGCCCCATAATGTGTGATATTCCTTTTAATCAGGTCTATTTCTCTCTGAACTTGTCTTTCATGGATGAGAATCTAATTACCCTTAGATCCTGTTATTCTCTTGTCTTGTCTATGTCAGCTGCTCTAATGAACTCACGGTGACAGGAAAAAGATAAATTAAGATCACTGGAGAAAAGGGGAAATAAATAGGAAGATGAAAAAACTCTTGTGGACCAAATAAAGTTGTAAGTCAGATGTTTTAAGGGAATTACATTTTACATTTTGTTTATCAGGACCTGCTTTTCAGAGAACTCATAATTTTATTTTCTTGGGCATTTTTTTTTTCAGTTGATATCTACATTGTTTGGCCTACCATAAGGAATATAGATTCAGGAAGCAGAAAGACTTTTAACAAAGTCTCTGCCACACCCTAGATGTGTGATCCCTAAGCAACGTATTTTAACTTATTTTAGCTCCAGTTTCTTCATCTATAAAATGGAGGCAAACACATACAAAAAAAGGTTGTCATAAAGAATATATACATAAATGAATTATTTATATAGAGAGAACCTAGGACAGGGTATGGAATGTAGGATACACACATGTAAGCATATACATGCTTAGTTGTTATAAATTACAGCTCCTCTTCCATGTTCATTCATAGTCACTTAGTGTTTTTTTTTTAATTTTTATTTATTTATGATAGTCACACAGAGAGAGAGAGAGAGAGAGAGGCACAGAGACATAGGCAGAGGGAGAAGCAGGCTCCATGCACCAGGAGCCTGATATGGGATTCGATCCCGGGTCTCCAGGATCGCGCCCTGGGCCAAAGGCAGGCACTAAACCGCTGCGCCACCCAGGGATCCCCACTTATTGTTTAATATGGATTGTATAAGTATACTTGGGCATTTATATACATAAATTTGGACACCTTGTGTAGAGAAAAAATAACTTTTATTAGGAAAGACTATATATATCTACAGACAGAAAGAATGATTTGAAGGATTAGTTCACTTCTTGTTTAATAAAGAGAGATTTTAAAAAAGGCAAGTCCAAAAATGCCATACTTCAAAATGAGAAGTTCTAATATTATTTCAGAAGAATTTCATTAAGTTCTGATGATTAAAAAATATAAATGAATACGTATGGATGTCAAATCTAGGTCTAGGCAAGTTGAAGAAGACAATATAAGCTCTAATAAGGTTTTCGCATCCTTAATTGATTTCCAATAAAATAATTTTTATCAAAATACATCTTTTATTCATGTTTCTCAGTATTCATTCAGTAATATTTCCATCTGGTAAAAGATTTGTCAAGAAATATTGCCAGTGAATGCTAAAATAGGGGAAGACTCTGCTTTAGATATAAACTCTTTTGTGCCAACACCTACTTCACCTGGCTAATAAAGGTCCTATCTGCGTGGGAATATACTACATAACAGTGAAAGGTCTTGAATTTACTTCAACTAAAGGTACTAGTTTTTTTTTTTTTTCTTTTTAGAAATGAAATACATTCTTTGCTAAGGCTTCTAGGACTAACCATTTGATGGTGGGAAAGTTACTCAACAACCAACCACTCATGTTCCTCATCTGCAAAACAGGATCAGACTAGATTTTTCTCTGTGATTCTCCCAACTTTTTTCACATTTATTGAAATGGTGTCAAACAATTACTTATTCTGTAAATATTTTACTCTGTTTAAAAAAAAACAGTATTGAAAAGGGAGTCAGAAGAGGGAGAGAGAAAAAGTATGAATATTCATGGCCCTTCCACAGAGGATTTATAACCAGCTAGGTGCATGAGGGAGGCAGCGAGGCTCCACCTATGGTTCCACCTTCTTTCCAGGAAAGCATGAAGCTGCATCTCAGAGCCCCAGCACTCTCACTGGCCATGTTGAGCATGTAAGATCATCTCATAAATTGACAGCAGAATGAGAATGTGGGCACAACTCACTTTCTCTAATCACTATTACTGGGAAAGAATAGCAGTGCTCTTCTCCTACTAAGAGACATTTTTGGTTTCTCTATGAAACAGAGATCACAACACTTCTGACATGTAATTATTACTTCAGATGATTTTGAATCCAGTTCCAATAATCATATTTAAATTGCTTGATTCTCATACTGGACCAGCTTCCCTGGGTGATTTCCTGCTTCTAAGTCTCTAATTTCAGCAATTTTGGGTAAAGAACAGCACCGACTTTGAGGTGGAGGTCTGCCTTCTTATTCCTATTATTCAGTTGCAGTGTTCACGTGCAGTTTCATTTCACCTTTCTTATTTCTGAAGTTTATGATAATCTTGCTTTTCTTTTTGATTCATTTCTTAATGAAAGGGGAAAGCCATCCTTTCATTCCCCAATCTTTAATTTGTCCAACTTTCAAACTTATGTTTTATTATTTTTAAAATTTTTTAAAGATTTTATTTATTTATTCATGAAAGACACAGACAGAGAGGCAGAGACACAGGCAGAGGGAGAAGCAGGCTCCCTGAAGGGAGCCTGACACGGGACTCGATCCCAGGACCCTGGAGTCATACCCTGAGCTAAAGACGTCGCTAACCACCCAGGCTGCCCCAAACTTATGTTTGGCATGAAGATGTCTTGTTATTTTTCTATCACATAATGCAGAGTGCTTTTTTTCACAGCTTTAGAGAAGTTACCATTATTTTGCTTTCCTTACTTCTGTCTTTGAAAATCCCCTAAATGTCTGCAATTTCACATGGGCACAAGAATAAAGTAAAATTTGAAACATAAGCATCCTCTCTGCTGATCTTGACTATCTAGTGGGAGTTTCCGTTGTGTGACACAAAAGTCTTAATTAATTCATGGCAAATTTCTATTTCTGGGGAAATACTGGTTCTAATAGAAGAACATAGAAATGTCATGTAAATATTTGGGGAGAGGGGAGGCAAAATCCTGAATATTCTTTTTTTCTTTTTTAAGATTTTATTTATTTATTTATGAGAGACACAGAGAGAGAGAGAGAGAGTGAGAGAGAGGCAGAGGGAGAAGCAGGTTCCTTGCAGGGAGCCCGACGGGGGACTCGATCCCAGGTCTCCAGGATCATGCCCTGGGCCGAAGGCAGGCGCTAAACCACTGACCCACCCAGGGATCCCTCTGAATATTCTTCTTGTACATTTTACATGTGTTAGTTTATTTAAAATTGGAATGAATGAAATTATAACAAAGATATAGAGTCTGAAAAGGAGAAGAATCATAACCAAATACACAAAAAAGTTGTTTTATAAGTTTAGTGGTGTCTAATATGTTCACAGCATTTCTAGAATTTCCTCTTTTAAAAAGTCCGTTTTATCATTTTCTGTTTATTTCCATATGTGTGTATATATACATACATTTCATACACACATTTATGCGTGTGTGCATACATATACATATTTCTACCAGTGCTCCAATGCCTCTTGTCCCTCATCAGTGCCTGACCCTCCCGGTCTTGACTTTGTAGAGGACCCATCCTACTACTCACCAAGTTCAAGATTGGGGGATATACTGAGCTCCAAAATGGCTCATGTCTCATTCAAGATAATTTGTGAAGCACAGACATGCTTGACATCAGCATTCAATCAGGCTACAAAAACGTAATACTGACCTATTTTTAGGAACACAAGACAATGCACCAATTTTCATTAGCCCGACTGTTCAGTTGTCACCAAAGATTCAAATACAGAAAAAAAGTGCTGCTGGAGATGAAAAGACAGATGAATGGGAGATCGCAAACCCAGAGTTGGCAGACTGTTGCTCTCTTTTTTTGCAAGTTGCTTCTCTCTGACCTCTTACCTTGTGATTCTCAAGCTGTCTCCCTTCTCCCATCAGTTTTTTTTCCCCCACATAGGAAAAGATAAATTAGTTCCACATTCTTTTCCTTTTAAATTTGCCTGCTGGAATTAAACTGAGATCATAACTGGAGTTCATACTTCTCTTAAAACATAGAACAAAACCATTTTCAAAATATGATTATAAAGTAATGCTCTTGATTTTAAACTTTAATTTTGTTTATTTATTGCATTGTAAAGTTGGTTCTGTATTCTGTAATATTTAAACTTAGTAAGTAATAAATAGGACAAGGTAGCTCAAATTTTAAAAATAGTGCATCTTTTATTTTTGTAAGATTCACAGTATCCAATTTCTGCCAAAACATTCCTTAATGAGTTCAATGTTTCAGCATAAATCACAAAGAGTTAAAATAGTCGTGCTCAAATATTGATAATTAACTACACTGATCTACAGATTTTCAGTATCAACCAATTTACAAAATAAAGACGTGACATTTTTGTTCTCAGAATCTCCAGGGGGCAAAATTAGGTTACACCTGAGATCACCAAGGGGCCACAACATAATGATAAGTGCACTTTATCACTGATAATGCCACAGAGGTGGACTGACCACGTCATCTTCCTACAAGTTTACCTCTGCACTATATGCCCTTCTCTAAAGCTCTAAACCTAGAAACTTACCCTCTCCCAGCAAATTAATGCCTCATCTAATCTGGTCAAACAAAGAATAATTCCAAAACACATGGCATAAGTATTAGGCCATGCCACACAAAGATAATAAAGAATATTTTAAAATGGAGAAAACATCTATATTCTACTTTAATACAGAGACTAGAGATCAGACAAGAAGCCCATTTGAATATCATACAAAACCAAGAAAAAGGAGTTGCCTATAGAGCCCAGTCACCATAAAAATTTCACATCACTGCTATGCCTCTATGTTTGGCCCAGAATATGTAGAAACTTCTGTTCTCTGATATTACACCTACACAGAGATTGCAGTCACTTAAATGACATTGTTTGGAACGTTGGTCTGCAAATTTTCTCACCAACAACCCCATATATAGTCCTACGTGGACACCTATCACTTCAGCTCAGAAGTCATTAGGCCAGGATTTCTCAGTCTTGGCACTGTTGACATTTGGGCCAGATAATTTTTCATTGTGCATTTAGGATGCTTAGCAGTATCCCTGGCTTCTACCCATTAGTGCAATAGCACCTCCCTGAACCTAAAATGTCTTCAGACATTGCCAAATGTACTCAGGAAGGGGGTAGCAAGTGTGCATCAAATTGCCCTTGGTTGATAACCACTACCTTAACTAAACTGGTCACATGGTCTAACCTAAACATTTGAGGCCAAGAAGTACAATTCTCCCATCTATTTGGAAGGCAAGGAAGCAGAGGCACTTCATGACTATCTCAAGGACTATTTCTTTTTCTTTTTTTTAATTTATTTTTTATTGGTGTTCAATTTACTAACATACAGAATAACACCCAGTGCCCGTCACCCATTCACTCCCACCCCCCGCCCTCCTCCCCTTCTACCACCCCTAGTTCGTTTCCCAGAGTTAGCAGTCTTTACGTTCTGTCTCCCTTTCTGATATTTCCCACACATTTCTTCTCCCTTCCCTTATATTCCCTTTCACTATTATTTATATTCCCCAAATGAATGAGAACATATAATGTTTGTCCTTCTCCGACTGACTTACTTCACTCAGCATAATACCCTCCAGTTCCATCCACGTTGAAGCAAATGGTGGGTATTTGTCATTTCTAATAGCTGAGGAATATTCCATTGTATACATAAACCACATCTTCTTTATCCATTCATCTTTCGTTGGACACCGAGGCTCCTTCCACAGTTTGGCTATCGTGGCCATTGCTGCTAGAAACATCGGGGTGCAGGTGTCCTGGCGTTTCATTGCATTTGTATCTTTGGGGTAAATCCCCAACAGTGCAATTGCTGGGTCGTAGGGCAGGTCTATTTTTAACTGTTTGAGGAACCTCCACACAGTTTTCCAGAGTGGCTGCACCAGTTCACAGTCCCACCAACAGTGTAAGAGGGTTCCCTTTTCTCCGCATCCTCTCCAACATTTGTTGTTTCCTGCCTTGTTAATTTTCCCCATTCTCACTGGTGTGAGGTGGTATCTCATTGTAGTTTTGATTTGTATTTCCCTGATGGCAAGTGATGCAGAACATTTTCTCATATGCATGTTGGCCATGTCTATGTCTTCCTCTGTGAGATTTCTGTTCATGTCTTTTGCCCATTTCATGATTGGATTCTTTGTTTCTTTGGTGTTGAGTTTAATAAGTTCTTTATAGATCTTGGAAACTAGCCCTTTATCTGATATGTCATTTGCAAATATCCTCTCCCATTCTGTAGGTTGTCTTTTAGTTTTGTTGACTGTATCCTTTGCTGTGCAAAAGCTTCTTATCTTGATGAAGTCCCAATAGTTCATTTTTGCTTTTGTTTCTTTTGCCTTCGTGGATGTATCTTGCAAGAAGTTACTATGGCCGAGTTCAAAAAGGGTGTTGCCTGTGTTCTTCTCTAGGATTTTGATGGAATCTTGTCTCACATTTAGATCTTTCATCCATTTTGAGTTTATCTTTGTGTATGGTGAAAGAGAGTGGTCTAGTTTCATTCTTCTGCATGTGGATGTCCAATTTTCCCTCAAGGACTATTTCAATAGAGCAGTGATTCTCAAAGCTTTTCATAAGGGCACCTGGATGGCTCTGTGAGTTAAGGGCCTGACTCCTGATTTTGGGTTAGATTATGATCTCAGGGTTGTGAGGCTGAGCCCCACATCACGCGCCATGCTCAGCACAGAGTCTGCGGGTCCCTCTCCCTCTGCTCCTCTCCCCTGCCCCACTTGTGCGCTCTCTCTCTCTCTCTCTCTCTCTCTTTATCTCTCTCTCAAATGAACAAATAAATAATTAAATGCTCCCTCTCCCTCTGCCTACTGTTCCCCTTTCTTGTGCTAGCACTCTCTTGCTGTCAAATAAATAAATAAATACATACATACATAAAATCTTTCCTAAAAACTGCTTTTTCATTGTTTTTCTTTCTTCGACAAAGCAAGCTTTTGGATAAGTTAAAATTTCTTTAATTTTCTTTTAAGGCCATTGTCCTTCTTCTGAATTATTTTGGCTATATCCCATTTGTGTTCACAAAATTAAATGACATTAATTTATATACTTTTTTGTAATCTTCATTTTAATTCTCCCTTCTTTCTATAAATTATTTAAGAAATATATGTCTAATTCTCAGGTCATTATATCTATTATTTATTTTTTGATGTGAATAATTTCTTTCTTTTTAAGATTTATTTATTTAATGCATTTATTTATTTGAGAGAGAGAGCACAAGCAGGGGAAACAGCAGAGGGAGAAGCAGGCTCCCTGATGAGCAGGGAACCCCATGTAGGACTTCATCTAAGAACCTTGGGATCACGAACAGAGCCAAAGGCAGACACTTAACCAACTGAGCCACCCAGGTGCCCTTTTGTGAAAAATTTCTACTTAAATGCCTTGAGTCCATAAAATATTATCTTTAATATTTCTAGTTTTTAAATTTATTAATATCTGTGGCCAAATCTACGGTCATTTTTGTAAATGTTCCCTGGGTAGTGGAATTGATGACATTGTCAAAGAGCTAGCTTTATCATGGTTCATTTAATTTCTTTAGTTTCTGATATTAATCTCTGTTGACATTTGTATCTGTTGTGTATGCATATATATATTTGACTTTTCTCCCTTTATCATGGTTAACCAATGATTTTGCATTTTTAAGAGACAGATTTTGATCAAGAGAGGAGGCTGGGAAGATGGGAAGAGGACCCTAAGCTCACCTCCTCCCATAAATACAAATAGGTAATATTCACATCAGCATAAATAACCCAGAAAATGACCCAAAGACTGGAAGAACAAGTCCCACAACTGAGGGTAGAGAAGAGGCCACACCAAAAGAGTAAGAAGGGCAGAGACGTGGTGCACAGCAAAAGTGACCACAACAGTCTGTGGATGGGGAGGGAGCCTTGGGCATGAAGGGGGAAGAGAAACAAACAATCACACTGGGAAACTCACAGGGAGAACACGGATCCCCATAACATTTGGCTTTGAAAGCAAGAGAGTCTGGATTTCAGGAGTTCTTATTACCATCAGAAGGCTTGGTTCTGGGAGAGCCCAGAGGGCCACAGGAAGCTGAGTTCTGCCCTTACAGAGACAGCAAATAGCCCACGGGATTAAAGCATAGAAGCAGCTGTTTGAAAAATGAATGGAGCATACGGCAGAGAGAGTTATTTACTCATCTTAGAGCATGTCCCAGAGAGGCAGAGATCACAGGAAGGCCCCTCCAGGAACAAAGGAGCTGACCAGTACCATTTCCCACCCTGACCCTCAGCATAAACACAGACCACCTACAGGAACCAGCAGAGTGGCAACGTTCACTACCTAATCTGCATACACCAAGCCCCATCCTTCTGCCCTTCAGCTCTTTCCTGGGATGGGGACTGTGGTTCCCCTCCCGCAGAAAACTAACACAAATCTTGCCAACACTGCATCTCCCAATTAGAGTGCTTTATGGGGCTCAGCCTCAGCAGGAGTGGCAGCTGCTGTAGCAGTGATGGTGGGCACTGCAGAAGCCCAAGGTCACCTTGTTAAAATTGTGCACCTTGCCCATGCAGTTCTGGTCCCTGAAACAGCAGCTGTAGGTCTCATTTCCCAAGCAAACCAGACCACACCTTATTAAAAGTGTGCACCCTGGCCAAAGACCAAACACTACCACAACAAAGAAAGCCTCTGCAGACAATTGGACTGAAGGAAAAAGCAGCCAGGATACAACAGCAGAGCACATGCAACATATACAGGAGACTCCCCTTGAAAAACCAGGTTCTAGGGAACAGGGAAACTTCACCACAGGGCATTACAGGACATCTTCTTCATAAGGCCATTACTTCCAAGAGCAAGAGATGCAGCTGACTTTCCTAACAAACAGAAACAGACACATAGAGACAAAATGAGAAGACAGAGGAATATATCCCAAATGAAAGAACAGGCCAAAACCAAAGCAAGAGACCTAAGCAAAATCTATATAATATGCTGAATAAAGAATTTAAAGTAATGATCATAAAGATACTCACTGGATTTGAGAAAAGAGTAGAGGACATCAGTGAGACCCTTAACAAAGAGATGAAAAAGAACCAACCAGACACAAAGAACACAATAAATGAAATTAAAAATACACCTGATGGAATAAATAGCAAGCTAGAGAAAGCAGAGGAACAAATTAGTGACATGGAAGACAGAGTAATGGAAAGTAATCAAGTTGAGAAGGGGAGAAGAAAAGAAATTATGCAAAATAAGAATAGACTTAGAGAACATGGTGCCTCCATCAATAATAATGACATTTGAATGATAAGGATTCCAGAAGAGGAAGAGAAAAGGGAAAAGGGGGTAGAAAGGTTACTTGGAGAAATAATAGCTGAAAACTTCCCTAATCTGAAGAAGGAAACAGGTCTAGATGCAGTGAACACAGAGATTGTCCAACAAAATCAACCCAAGGAGGTCCACACCAAGAGATATAGTAATTAAAATGGCAAAAAGTAGTGAAAAAGAAAGGATTTTTAAAGTGGCAATAGATAAAAAGAAAGTTACATCTAAAGAAAAGCCCATAAGGCTATCAGTGGATTCAAGAGAAACTTTGCAGGCCAGAAAGGAAGGACATGATATATTCAAAGTGTTGAAAGGGAAAACTCTGGCCAAGAATACCCTATGCAGCAGGGCTATCACTCAGAATAGAAGAGAGAAAGATTTTCTCAGAGAAACAAAAGCGAAAGGAGTTCATGACACTAAACCAATCCCACAAAAAATGTTAAAGGGACTCTGAATGGAAAAATCATAAGTAAAAAAAAAAAAAAAAAAAGAAAAGAAAAATCATAAGTAAGAGTAAGAAAAGCAGGAAACAAAAAAGCAGTAACAATAAGCATATATGTAAAAATGAGCCAAAGGAGGGCTCCCGGGTGGCTCAATGGTTGAGCTTCTGCTTTTGGCTCAGGTCATGATCCCGGGGTCCTGGGATCGAGTCCCACATCAGGATCCTTGCAGAGAGCCTGCTTCTCCCTCTGCCTGCGTCTCTGCTTCTCTCTCTATGTGTGTCTCTTGTGAATTAATAAATAAATAAAATATTTAAAAAATAACGAGCCAAGGAATTTACAAAATAAAAGGATATAAAATATCATACAATGTACCTAAAATTTGAGGAGAATAGAGAGTGAGAGCAAAGAATGAGTTCAAACTTAAGTGACTGCTATATGCATAAGATAATATATACAAACCTAACGTGACCACACATCAAAAACCAGTAACCGATATTCAAAGAATAAAGAGAAAGGTATCTAAGTATATCACTAAAGAAAGCCAGCAAACAATGAAAGAGAACAAGAGAAAAAAAGGGTCAGAGGAAAACTACAAAAACAACCACAAACAAGAAACAAAATATCAACAAATACATATCTATCAATAATTACTTTGAATGTAAATGGACTAAACGCTCCAATCAAAAGACATCAGGTGAAGGAAAGGATTAAAAAAACAAGACCTATCCATATGGCACCTCAAAGAGACTCATTTCAGACCTACAGACACCTGCAGATTCAAAGTGAGGGGATGGAGAAACATTTATCATGTAAATGGATACCAAAAGAGAGCCAGGTAGCAATACTTTACATTGGAAAAAATAGACTTTAAAACAAAGATGGTAATAAGAGACAAAGAAGGACACTATATAATAATAAAAAAGACAATTCAACAGGAAGGTATATATTTATGCACCCAACATGGGAGCACCTAAATACAGAAACAGTTAATAACAAACAAATGAACCAATCAACAGTAATGCAATAATAGTAGGGGACTTTAACACCCCACTTCCATCAATAGACAGATAGTCCAAACAGGAAATTAACAAGAAAACAGTAACTTTGAAGGACACACTTGACCAGATGGATTTGACAGCTATATTCAGAACATTCTGTCCTAAAACAGCAGAACATACATTCTTTCCAATTGCACACAGAACTTCCTCCAGAATAGACACCACATACTGGGCCAAAAAAACAAGTCTCAACAAATTTAAAAAGATCAAAGTCATACCATGTATCTTTCCTGAACATGATGCTATACAACTAGAAATGAATCACAAGAAAAATCTGGAAAGAACACAAATATGGGGAGGTTAAAAAACACGCTACTAAAAAGTGAATGGGTCAACCAAGAAATCAAAGAATAAAAAATTACATCGAGAGAAAGGAAAATCAAAATGCAATGGCCCAAAATCTTTGGGATATATCAAAAGTTGTTTTAAGAAAGAAGTTTATAGCAATACAGGCCCATCCCAGGATGTCTGGGTGGCTCAGCAGCTGGGCGGCTGCCTTTGGCTCAGGGCGTGATCCTGGGATCCTGAGATGGAGTCTTACGTCAGGTTCCCTACAGGGAGCCTGCTTCTCCCTCTGCGTGTGTCTCTCCCTCTCTCTCTC
The DNA here is from genome assembly GCF_053574225.1 of Canis aureus. NCBI lineage: Eukaryota > Metazoa > Chordata > Mammalia > Carnivora > Canidae > Canis > Canis aureus. The sequence continues at coordinate 7,306,384 of NC_135630.1, forward strand.
TCTCTCTGTGTGTGTGTCTCTCATGAATAAATAAATAAATCTTAAAAAAAAAAATACAGGTCCATCCTAAGAAGCAAGAAAAATTTCAATAAACAACCTAACCTCTCACCTCAAGGAGCTAGAAAAAGAACAAACAAAACCCCAAATCAGCAGAAGGAAGAAAGTAAAGTTAGAGAAGAGATGATTGATATAGAAACTAAAAAAACACAATAGAACAGATCACAATAGAACAGCAGCCGGTTCTTTGAAAAGATCAACAAAATTGGTAAACCTCTAGCCAGACACATCCAAAAGGTGGGCAGGAGTTGGGGGGTGGGGGTGGGATTGAAATGAACAAAATACTAATGAAAGAGGAGAAATAACAAGCAACAACCACAGAAATACAAATGATTGTAAGAGAATATCATGAAAAATTATATGCTAACGACTAGGACAACCTAGAAGAAATGGATAAATTCCTAGAAACATAACCTACCAAACTGAAGTAGCAAGCAAATTGAATCAGTAATAATAAAAAAAAAACCTCCCAAAAAACAAAAGTTCAGGGCCAGATAGCTTCACAAGTGAAAACCATATTCAAAGAATTGTTGCAAAACAATAGAAGAGGAAAGAAAACTTTTAAATTCATTCTATGAAGCCAGTATTACCCTGATTTACCAAAGTCAGGTAAGACCAAAAAAAAAAAGAACTACAGGCCAGTATCTCTGATGTATATAGCTGCAAAAATCCTCAACAGCAAACTAAATCCAACAATACATGTAAAAAATCATTCACTATAATAAAGTGGGATTTATCCTAAGGATTCAAGGGTGATTCAAAATTCATAAATCAATCAACATGGTACATCACATCAATAAGAGAAAGGATAAAAATTATATGATCATTGCACAAAATGCAGGAAAAACATTTAACAAAGTATAACATATATTCATGATTAAAACCCTCAATACAGTAGGTCTATAGGGAACATAGGTCAACTTAATAAAAGCCTTATATGAAAACCCACTGTGAACTTCATACTCACTGGGGAAAAACTGAGTGCTTTTCCTGTAAGGTCAGGAACAAGACAGAAATGTGCACTCTAACCACTTTTAATCAACATAGTAGAAGTCCTTGCCGTAGCAATCAGACAAGAGAAAGAAATAAAAGGCATCCAAATTGGTAGGGAAGTAATAAAACTTTCACTATTCACAGATGACATGATACTACGTACAGAAAATGTGAAAGACTCCACCAAGAAACTACTGGAACTGATAAAAGAATTCAGGAAGATTGCAGGATACAAAGTTAATATATAGAAATTCACTGCATTTCCATACACTAATAATGAAGCATCAACATCTATTTGTGGCTTATTTGTCCTGCAGCAGTTCACCTGCCTTTCCTTCTCCCATCCTTTTTCTGGATACGCCACAGGAGGATCCGTGCCAGAAACAAGCCTGTGAAATACAGAAATGTTTCCAAGCCAACAACTACATGGAATCTAAGTGTCAGGCTGTCATGCAAGAACCGCCTAAGTGTTGTGCTCGCTACCCTAAAGGAAGATTTCTCGTCTGTTCGGGATTTGAGAAAGAAGAGGAAGAAAAGCTGACATCAAAGTAAAGTTCTGCTGAGAAGTTAAATGCTGCACCATGTATCCACCAGGCAAGTTCTGTCTTCCTGACTCTTTCTTCAGGCCAGGTAGCAGCAAATAGCAAATAAAAAAGGCAACTATAAAAGTCCATGAATATGCCATCTATGCAGAACAGATAGAAATACAAATACATTAAATATGTAGAATATAATAAAACTGAGCTGCTAAAATAAATCTGTTAAGTGAAAAAAAAAGAGAAAAAGAAAAGAAATTAAGAAAACAATCCCATTTACAATTGCATCAAAAATAATAAAATACCTAGGAATAAGCCTAACCACAGAGGGAAAAAACCTGTACTCCAAAAACTATGAAACATTGAGGAAAGAAATTAAAATTGATGCAATGAAATGGAAAGACAGCCCCTGCTCATGGTTTGAAGGAACAAATATTGTTAAAATGTCTACACTATGCAAAGCAATCTACACATTTAATGCACACCTTATCAAAAGACCAATAACATTTTTCACAGAACTAGAACAAACAATTGTAAAATTTATATAGAACCAAAGACCCCAAATAGTCAAAGCTATCTTGAAAAAGAAAAACAAAAGCTGGAGCTATCACAGGGTGCCTGGAGTTAAGCATCTGCTTTTGGCTCAGGTCATGAGCTCGATGTCATGAGATGCAGCCCCACGTCAGACTCCCTGCTCAGTGGGGAGTCTGTTTCTCCCTCGGCCCCTCTCCTTGCTCATGTGCATGTTCTCTGTCTCAAATAAATAAATAAAATCTGAAAAAAAAAATGGAGGTATCACAATCCCAGACTTCTATTACTGGGGACTCCTGGGTGGCTCTGTGGCTGAGTGTCTGCCTTTGGTTCAGGCTGTGATCCTGGGGTCCTAGGATCGAGTCCTGCATCAGGTTCCCCTGCCTGTGTCTCTGCTTCTCTCTCTGTGTGTCTTTCATGAATAAATAAATAGCATCTTTAAGAAAACCAAAACCCTAGATTTAAACACCAAAAGGACTGGGTGTTATTCTGTATGTTGGCAAATTGAACACCAATAAAAAATAAATTTATTATTAAAAAAAAACACCAAAAGGATTTAAATCTTGGGTCCCCTCCCTCTTCAGGGGCTTTGCACTATCCCTAGCTTTGCACTAGCTTTGTACTTTGTACTAATAAATTTGCTGCCCACCACTCTGCGTGGTCTACCTCTTTATTCTTAGAATCAGTGTGACCAAGAACCTTGGACACTAAAAAGGAAAAGAAAAAACCCTGCAACACTAACATTTCTAAGGGGAGAAAGACAATTTAAGAGAAGGATGGGAAAGCAAATGTTCAGTAGACCGTGTCTGCCGTGCTGTACAGAGGCAAGGGGACACTGAGAGGAATTTAACCACCAAGCCGTGCGGGGAGCTTCCCCAGCCTCCACACTCTTTATAGTTCTTGGGTGATAGTTCTCCTCCTAAAGCAGGCCCTCTACCTAAATGTGTTTACGCAGCTAATGGGGAAGAAAAGCTCTTCCTGAGTCTTTTGGACCCTGAGGGACTTCAGCTCCCAAGTCTTCCACACACCAAAGTGGCACATTGGGGAGAGGCTCATTCCCTTTCATTTCACGATAGTAAAACTCCTTCTGCCAGGGTAAGAAGTTTTCAAGATAACCAGCCATCCACAAAACTGAGTGTCCCAGTGGCTTAGAATTTTAGTGACTAGATAAGTCCTCAAATATACAGAGCAAAATTTTATGACTAATAAAGCATTTGACTGTCTTGTACTTAGCTAAGTTGAATGATCCAAACTTGGAAAAAAAAATATCTGAGCCATAAAATTTTATTTTATCCAAAACCAGGAATATGGAAAATAAGGAAGAGAATTAGAGATTTTATTATGAAATGCTGCCTCTGTGTTTTTTGTATTTTAAGGATTTTCCCAAAAGTGACCTCTTGGGATGACTTGCCTTCATCCCATGGCACATATGCAAGCCACTTCAAGGAATAAAAAAATAAAAAATAAATAAATAAATAAAATAAAATAAAAATAAATAAAATAAAAAATAAAATAAAATAAAATAAAAATAAATAAAAAAATCAAAAGGAATAAAAAATCTGATAGATTTTTAAAATCTGTTTTCATTAAAAGAAGCCCTTGTTTTAAAAAAATATATATGAAGAATTATAATCCTGAGTTTTAACTCTCACAGTTGAGAATTTCTAGGCACTGAGGTCTAAGAAGATATGACTCTGAGCACTGAGAAAAGATGTGGAATTGTTGAATCACTATGTGGTACACCTGCAACTAATATAACACTATGTATTAATTCTGTTGAAGTTAAAATATAAATAAATAGGGGGTCCCTGGGTGGCTCAGCGGTTTAGCGCCTGCCTTGGGCCCAGGGTGTGATCCTGGAGCCCCGGGATCGAGCCCCATGTCGGGCTCCCTGCGTGGAGCCTGCTTCTCCCTCTGCCTGTGTCTCTGCCTCTCTCTGTCTCTCATGAATAAATAAATAAAACATCTTTTTTTTAAAAAATAATTAATTAAATAATAAATACGCAAAAACTCCACAAAATTAATTAAATAATAAGTAAATAAATAAGCAAAAAATCCACAAAAACCGAAAAACAAACAAGAAAAGAAAACAAGGGTGCCTGGATGGCTCAGTTGGTTGAGTGTCTGACTCCTGACTTCAGCTCACATCCTGATTTCGCAGTCATGGGACTGAGCCTCACATGAGGCTCTGTGCTCAGTGCAGACTCTGCTTCAGATTCTTTCTCCCTCTCCCTCTTCCTCCCCCTCTGTTCCTCCTCGCTTGTGCCCCCCTGCTCTAAAATAAATAAATAAAATCTTAAAAAAATAGAAAAAAGAAGAAGAAAAGAAAAGAAGGTACGACTTTGGGAGAACTATCCACATGTAGTTTAGCAACACTAGAGCATGGTATGAATTAAGGAACAGTAAGAAAAAAAAAAAAAAACTGGGCAGGACAGATGGACAAAGGCCAGATCAAAAGACTTTATCCTGAAGGTCATGGGAGGCAATGAAAAACTATAAGCAGGCAGATGATCTAATCAGATTTATATTATTGGAAGGTCCCTCAAGTGGTAACAGACAGAAAGGGTAAGCCTGGTGGGCAAGAGACTATTAAAAAGAATTTTACAGTGTTTCAAGTGATAAATGATTAAAGCAAAAAAAAAAAAAAAAAGAAAAAGAAAAAAAGATTAAAGCCTAAAGGAAGACAGTGGTAGGGAGAGTGGAGATGACATAGATTTAGAGTTATTCAGGGTGTGTGACTAATAGGACTTCGGGCCTGGTTGCATGTGATTGGAGGTGAGATAGGAAGAAAGGCTGAGAAATGATTCAGGGATGATTTCTAGGCTTCTGACCTGAGTATCTGGGGGATTATAGTCCTATAAACAGAGTACATATGTTCTGGAGTGGTTGAAGGAAAACATAATGAATTCAATTTTGTGTATATCGAGTTGTGTTGTTTGTGCAGTAACAAATGAAAATGTCTAAGAGACATCTGGGTATTTGGATATATGGAAGCATAAGAAAGAAATCTATATGCAATCAGCTGGTCCATATTAGTTGTAGAACCTGAGTTGGTGTAACACTCTAATTTATAATAAGAGACATATATTTGGGTTTTGTCCCAGTTCTGACACACAGCTTCTAAAACCCTCGGAATTTCCTACGCGTTGAGAGCAATAATAGTGTTTTTTGTTGTGTTAACGAGGTGACTTTTGGAAAGCACCTAAAGATAAGGCTGGTTGCCCCAAGAACCAACCACGTGATTAGAGAGTTAGAAATTTCAGTTCCACCCCCGCCGCCAACCTCCCGGAGATGAGCGAGGCTGGAGGTTAAGAATGATTAAAGTATTATTGAAATAACCCCATCAATGTGTTCTGTTCCCACGAATTCCCCTAAATAATTTGTTGGAATATCAACACTGAAATATTACCTACCCCCTTTCTCAGCATACTTGAAATGCAAGACAAGCTTTCTAACCACAGAACTGTTAGGAAATTCAACTGACACAAATATGAAATTTAACATTAACCCTGGGCTGATGCACACAGAGAACAAACCTTCATCTCCATTTCCTTATAAGCATGTATATAATGCAGGAGAGTCAGAAGAAAGGCAGGTAGGGACAAGGGGCTCCCACCCTAAGAGGAAAGCACCCTTAAAAGGATTTTACACTGCCCTGGAAGAAGCCGTCCACTCTTTCCCACATGATGACAAAAACCTGATGGGTTGACAGGCACAAGGAGGGTTAATCAGAATAAAATAGCCCGAACAACAAGCCCATAAAACCCCTTGACTTAGAAACTCTGGTGGTAACCCTCTTGGGTCCCTTCCCTCTTCGGGAGCTTTGTAGGATCACACAATAAACTTTGCTTTACTATCGCTCAATGGATTTTGCATTGCTGCCCACCATTCTTTGTCTGGTCTACTTCTTCACCCTTTGAAGTGGTGTGACCAAGAACTGGGCGAAAAGGAATCCTGCAAAACACAGACAATTCACTCAGAGGCTCCAGGCTGTGTGTCAGGCCTAATGAGGTAGCTATTCATGGTTTTTGAGAATGCTCCAAAAAAGAAAAGAATTTGTTTTGGAGCCTTTGCAAAAACCCTGGTCCAGGACAATGGGGGATTGGATTCTCAAAGCCACACTTTGTGATAGAAGAAGAGCCTGTCAGTGGGTCGGAAATCCTAGGCCCATCTAGGGATTCCAGCTCTGACTTTACTTACCCCAGACGCAGGTGTACAAACAACAGGACTCATTGGTTTTAAAGCCTCTACCCTCATTTATCATTTCTTCGTGCACCCTCCATCAAAAGGGACAATGGGGACATCTCACTAAAAATAATCTAAACACTCAGGAATATAAATCAAATTATTCCCTTCACAACCTCTCACTTTCTGAACTACTTATGATCCCAGGATTTGGTCTGTGCTTAATGAAGAAGAAATAAAGAACAGCCTCATTGGGGCTGTTCCTGCCATTTCTTGTTTATCTTTTAACTAGCAGTGGCCTTCCTTACAGACATCTAACTAAACTTGGATGACTTCTGATTGCCTTGAGGCTCCAACTTACCACCGATATTTAGAGAGCTGAGCCCAGATTCCAAGCATCAGACACACCCCAGACTATGTTATCTACAGAAGAAATCTGCATTTTTTCCTTGATTGCCAATGTGTGTGGGTGGGGTTTTTGCTAATAGATTTAGAACTCAGAGGGCTTTGGGTTATATGGGGAAAAAGGGAAAGAATCACAATGTCTTAAATAATTCTATATATCATTGCTTTCTTTTCACTTTTACTCTTACCTACTGTTTCTTTCTAAATAATCAGAACAGGAAAAATCTGAGCTTGGATGCATTTTTAGTCTCTCTCAAATGTTTGATTGATCTCTCTTTGGTTTACCAACCCCTCTGTGCCTACAGACTTGAATACTAGGCTATTAAAAAAAAAAATTCTACTCTAACTAAAATGCTGCAGTATGGCACCACTAATAAAAGATTCTCTGCCCTTCAGGGAAACTCTTTTTTAATCCAAAATCATCTCAGCAATTCAGATTGTTTATAAAGGGGAAGGACAACCAGAAATTGTAAGAAGTCAGATTGTGAGACTTTTATTAAGAATTGTTTTTTGGGTTTTTTTTTTTCTTTTCAGAGCACAGAATGATTTAGGATTCATACGAGTGGTTTCATGTTGTTGGAAGGCCCATTAGATTAAGAATCATTTATATTATTAGATGAATTATTCAATGCAAAAAGTGCTGCTGAAGTTTTGAAATTAGCTTTTTCTCCAAGGTCGTTGAAACCTTGGTTGTATTTAGCTCAAACCGTGCTGTGGCCCATGTCCATGCAGATAGGTCGATGATCGTGCCATGTCAATTTTCAATATTCCAATCGTTATCCCTAGGTGGATACGTATACTTCTGTAAATAGTTTGCAATATAACTACCACCATTAATTTCCTTATTATTAAGACAATTTATAAACCCAATGAGTTGGTTTTATCCAGCACGGTAAGTATATACTCCCACCACCTTCATAATACGTTTGAAGGGCTTCTCGTCCTATGCGTCGCAAGCTTCTGCCTCAACCCTGGAGCAAGTGTATTTGACCAGCAGACTGTGTCCCATGGGCCTGGACTATAGTAGCAAGGCGAGCTGGGAGAACCAGTGTTTGCCATTTTCAACTTCAATTCCGAGGGGCAGAGCCTGCCTTATACACGGTGTTTCCCCCACACAGGAAGAGGGGACAAATGCTGGCCAAGAAGATAGACAAATGCCCTAAATGATTAATTTGAGGATTGAATTCGTATCTGTATGTAAAGCGCCTAGTGTAGTGCTTGGTATAGCAAGAAATGTTAGTTATCAGCGATCATAAAATTATATATGCATATATATGGATATAATTAACATTGTAATATACCCCCGATGTAAAGAATGGCATTATTAACATTTTCATGATACCTGAAACCATAAATGTTGTGTTCTCTTTTTCAGGCATGAACCGCATTAGCATCTTGAATAGGCCAAAATCTGATGCAGAGGAAATGAGCCTTCTGGGTCGGAATAGTGGTTTGAGCTAAACAGCAGTTTTCAAACTTTAATCTGCACAAGACTCACCCAGACAACTGGTTTAAAATTCAGCAAGTGATGGACTGGCTCCAAGAATCTGCATTTTGAATTAGCACCCCGTGTTATTTTTACTAACATTAAGGATTTCAAAAATCAATGTTAGAAATCCTGAGACAAGACTGCATTTGCTTCTATCTACACATTCAAGACCTTTGAAAGACTTGTCACAAAAAAAAAAAATAAAGGAAAAGGCTTTTGTCTCATCTTCTGGGAGTCATTAAGGCAGACAGCTAGTCTGTTGGCTATCAAGTCATAGTTATCTTTATCTTATATCATATGTCAGGTAAAGAAAAGAGGACAGAATGATGGCCCCAAGGGCAGAAATGCTCACATAGAAATGAAAAGGAGCTGAGTCAAGTTCTACTTCTTTCATGGTTTGGTGGAGGGTTCTGCTCACTCGTAGCCCTGCCCTATCTCTACCTCTACAGATGCTCCAAAGACGGCTGGAGATGCCACAGAGAAGAGATATCTAAGCTCTAGGTGGCTGCAATGGTTGAATATAGAGAAAGGGATATGATACACTTTTTCCAGAATCAGGAATGGGTAAATTCCAGATGCTGGCATTGTTTTCTCTTGTTAGGACCATTTTCATCGTGACTTGTTGGAAATAATTGCTTTGGGACTCTGGTCTTATCCCACTCTAATTCATCCAATGCTGTCATCAGAGATCCTTTGAGCTATAAGATTTTGATCACACCACATTTCTGCTTAAAACATCCTCTTTGTGAGGTCTCACCAAAAAACATTCTAAGATGCCTACAACCAAACTCACCATACCCCCCAAGCACTTCGTGTTTTAGATTCCCTCCACACTTCCATATAAAGGAGATACTGCATGATCATTGTGACATGGGTACTCCACTAGAGTCTTGTATGCAGGCCATATCTTCTAGCTAAGACCAGAAATTTTATCTTCCACTTATTTGATAAACTTTCACCGCCTATTCAATATTTCTGTGCCCTATTTTGGTTCTGTGAACACAGGAGTTAAAAAAGGAAAATGAGAGACTCACCTAAACCATATATAAACTCAAGGCCGGGAGGAGGGGCAAGATGGCAGAAGAGTAGGGTCCCCAAATCACCTGTCTCCACCAAATTACCTAGAAAACCTTCCAATCATCCTGAAAATCTATGAATTCGGCCTGAGAATTAAAGAGAGACCAGCTGGAATGCAACAGTGAGAAGAGTTCGCGCTTCTATCAAGGTAGGAAGACGGGAAAAAAGAAATAAAGAAACAAAGGCCTCCAAGGGGGAGGGGCCCCGCAAGGAGCCGGGCTGAGGCCGGGGCGAGTGTCCCCAGGACAGGAGAGCCCCGTCCCGGAGGAGCAGGAGCTGCACCAACCTTCCCGGGGGAAAGGGGCTCGCGGGGAAGTGGAGCAGGACCCGGGAGGGCGGGGATGCCCTCGGGCTCCCGGGGACACTAACAGGCACCTGCGCCCCGGGAGATGCGCCCCGAGCTCCCTAAGGGCTGCAGCGCGCACGGGGGACCCGGCGGGACCCGGAGCAGCTCGGAGGGCTCGGGGGTGGCTCCGCGGAGGGGGCTGCGGGGGGGAGCAGCTCGGAGGGGCTGGGCGGCGGATGCGGGGAGAGGGGGCTGCCGGGCCAGGAGCGCGAATCCACCAGCGCAGGCGCCGGAGCACAGGGCGCCGGGACACAGCCCAGGATCCGGCCTCCCCCCGGGACAGGCAGAGGCCGGGAGGGCCCAGGACAGCGAGGACGCTCCTGCCCCGAGCTGAGCAGATCAGCGGCCCCGCCCGGAGCCTCCAGGCCCTGCAGACGGAGAGCTCCGGAGTCACTGCGGGGGCTGACTCCAGGGCTGCAGAGCTGCCCCGCCACTAGGGCTGTTGCTCCTGCGGCCTCGCGGGGTAAACAACCCCCACTGAGCCCTGCACCAGGCAGGGGCACAGCAGCTCCCCCAAGTGCTAACACCTGAAAATCAGCACAACAGGCCCCTCCCCCAGAAGACCAGCGAGACGGACAAGTTCCAGGGGAAGTCAGGGGACTTAAAGTACACAGAATCAGAAGATACTCCCCCGTGGTTCTTTTTTGTTTTGTTTTGCTTTGCTTTTTGATTTGTTTCCTTCCCCCACCCCCCTTTTTTCTCCTTTCTTTCTTTTTCTTTCTCTTTTTCTTCTTTTTTTTTCGTTTTTTTTCTTCCTTTTTTTTCTCTTTCTCTTTTCTTTCCTTCTTTCTCTCCTCTCTTTTTCTCCTTTTCCCAATACAACTTGCTTTTGGCCACTCTGCACTGAGCAAAATGACTAGAAGGAAAACCTCACCTCAAAAGAAAGAATCAGAAACAGCCCTCTCTCCCACAGAGTTACAAAATCTGGATTACAATTCAATGTCAGAAAGCCAATTCAGAAGCACTATTATACAGCTACTGGTGGCTCTAGAAAAAAGTATAAAGGACTCAAGAGACTTCATGACTGCAGAATTTAGAGCTAATCAGGCAGAAATTAAAAATCAATTGAATGAGATGCAATCCAAACTAGAAGTCCTAAGGACGAGGGTTAATGAGGTGGAAGAACGAGTGAGTGACATAGAAGACAAGTTGATGGCAAAGAGGGAAACTGAGGAAAAAAGAGACAAACAATTAAAAGACCATGAAGATAGATTAAGGGAAATAAACGACAGCCTGAGGAAGAAAAACCTACGTTTAATTGGGGTTCCCGAGGGTGCCGAAAGGGCCAGAGGGCCAGAATATGTATTTGAACAAATTCTAGCTGAAAACTTTCCTAATCTGGGAAGGGAAACAGGCATTCAGATCCAGGAAATAGAGAGATTCCCCCCCTAAAATCAATAAAAACCGTTCAACACCTCGACATTTAATAGTGAAGCTTGCAAATTCCAAAGATAAAGAGTAGATCCTTAAAGCAGCAAGAGACAAGAAATCCCTGACTTTTATGGGGAAGAGTATTAGGGTAACAGCAGACCTCTCCACAGAGACCTGGCAGGCCAGAAAGGGCTGGCAGGATATATTCAGGGTCCTAAATGAGAAGAACATGCAACCAAGAATACTTTATCCAGCAAGGCTCTCATTCAAAATGGAAGGAGAGATAAAGAGCTTCCAAGACAGGCAGGAACTGAAAGAATTTGTGACCTCCAAACCAGCTCTGCAAGAAATTTTAAGGGGGACTCTTAAAATTCCCCTTTAAGAAGAAGTCCAGTGGAACATTCCACAAAAACAAGGACTGAATAGATATCATGATGACACTAAACTCATATCTCTCAATAGTAACTCTGAATGTGAACGGGCTTAATGACCCCATCAAAAGGCGCAGGGTTTCAGACTGGATAAAAAAGCAGGACCCATCTATTTGCTGTCTACAAGAGACTCATTTTAGACAGAAGGACACCTACAGCCTGAAAATAAAAGGTTGGAGAACCATTTACCATTTGAATGGTCCTCAAAAGAAAGCAGGGGTAGCCATCCTTATATCAGATAAACTAAAATTTACCCCGAAGACTGTAGTGAGAGATGAAGAGGGACACTATATCATACTTAAAGGATCTATTCAACAAGAGGACTTAACAATCCTCAATATATATGCCCCGAATGTGGGAGCTGCCAAATATATAAATCAATTATTAACCAAAGTGAAGAAATACTTAGATAATAATACACTTATACTTGGTGACTTCAATCTAGCTCTTTCTATACTCGATAGGTCTTCTAAGCACAACATCCCCAAAGAAACGAGAGCTTTAAATGATACACTGGACCAGATGGATTTCACAGATATCTACAGAACTTTACATCCAAACTCAACTGAATACACATTCTTCTCAAGTGCACATGGAACTTTCTCCAGAATAGACCACATATTGGGTCACAAATTGGGTCTGAACCGATACCAAAAGATTGGGATCGTCCCCTGCATATTCTCAGACCATAATGCCTTGAAATTAGAACTAAATCACAACAAGAAGTTTGGAAGGACCTCAAACACGTGGAGGTGAGGGACCATCCTGCTAAAAGATGAAAGGGTCAACCAGGAAATTAAGGAAGATTCATGGAAACTAATAAGAATGAAGATATTCAAAATCTTTGGGATGCAGCAAAAGCAGTCCTAAGGGGGAAATACATCACAATACAAGCATCCATTCAAAAACTGGAAAGAACTCAAATACAAAAGCTAACCTTACACATAAAGGAGCTAGAGAAAAAACAGCAAATAGATCCTACACCCAAGAGAAGAAGGGAGTTAATAAAGATTCGAGCAGAACTCAACGAAATCGAGACCAGAAGAACTGTGGAACAGATCAACAGAACCAGGAGTTGGTTCTTTGAAAGAATTAATAAGATAGATAAACCATTAGCCAGCCTTATTAAAAAGAAGAGAGAGAAGACTCAAATTAATAAAATCATGAATGAGAAAGGAGAGATCACTACCAACACCAAGGAAATACAAACGATTTTAAAAACATATTATGAACAGCTATACGCCAATAAATTAGGCAATCTAGAAGAAATGGACGCATTCCTGGAAAGCCACAAACTACCAAAACTGGAACAGGAAGAAATAGAAAACCTTCACAGGCCAATAACCAGGGAGGAAATTGAAGCAGTCATCAAAAACCTCCCAAGATACAAGAGTCCAGGGCCAGATGGCTTCCCAGGGGAATTTTATCAAACGTTTAAGAAGAAACCATACCTATTCTCCTGAAGCTGTTTGGAAAGATAGAAAGAGATGGAGTACTTCCAAATTCGTTCTATGAGGCCAGCATCACCTTAATTCCAAAACCAGACAAAGACCCCACCAAAAAGGAGAATTACAGACCAATATCCCTGATGAACATGGATGCAAAAATTCTCAACAAGATACTGGCCAATAGGATCCAACAATACATTAAGAAAATTATTCACCATGACCAAGTAGGATTTATCCCTGGGACACAAGGCTGGTTCAACACCCGTAAAACAATCAATGTGATTCATCATATCAGCAAGAGAAAAACCAAGAACCATATGATCCTCTCATTAGATGCAGAGAAAGCATTTGACAAAATACAGCATCCATTTCTGATCAAAACTCCTCAGAGTGTAGGGATAGAGGGAACATTCCTCGACATCTTAAAAGCCATCTATGAAAAGCCCACAGCAAATATCATTCTCAATGGGGAAGCACTGGGAGCCTTTCCCCTAAGATCAGGAACAAGACAGGGATGTCCGCTCTCACCACTGCTGTTCAACATAGTACTGGAAGTCCTAGCCTCAGCAATCAGACAACAAAAAGACATTAAAGGCATTCAAATTGGCAAAGAAGAAGTCAAACTCTCCCTCTTCGCCGATGACATGATACTTTACATAGAAAACCCAAAAGTCTCCACCCCAAGATTGCTAGAACTCATACAGCAATTCGGTAGCATGGCAGGATACAAAATCAATGCCCAGAAATCAGTGGCATTTCTATACACTAATAATGAGACTGAAGAAAGAGAAATTAAGGAGTCAATCCCATTTACAACTGCACCCAAAAGCATAAGATACCTAGGAATAAACCTAACCAAAGATGTAAAGGATCTATACCCTCAAAACTATAGAACACTTCTGAAAGAAATTGAGGAAGACACAAAGAGATGGAAAAATATTCCATGCTCATGGATTGGCAGAATTAATATTGCGAAAATATCAATGTTACCCAGGGCAATATACACGTTTAATGCAATCCCTATCAAAATACCATGGACTTTCTTCAGAGAGTTAGAACAAATTATTTCAAGATTTGTGTGGAATCAGAAAAGACCCCGAATAGCCAGGGGAATTTTAAAAAAGAAAACCGTATCTGGGGGCATCACAATGCCAGATTTCAGGCTGTACTACAAAGCTGTGGTCATCAAGACAGTGTGGTACTGGCACAAAAACAAACACATAGATCAGTGGAACAGAATAGAGAACCCAGAAGTGGACCCTGAACTTTATGGTCAACTAATATTCGATAATGGAGGAAAGACTATCCATTGGAAGAAAGACAGTCTCTTCAATAAATGGTGCTGGGAAAATTGGACATCCACATGCAGAAGAATGAAACTAGACCACTCTCTTTCACCATACACAAAGATAAACTCAAAATGGATGAAAGATCTAAATGTGAGACAAGATTCCATCAAAATCCTAGAGAAGAACACAGGCAACACCCTTTTTGAACTCGGCCATAGTAACTTCTTGCAAGATACATCCACGAAGGCAAAAGAAACAAAAGCAAAAATGAACTATTGGGACTTCATCAAGATAAGAAGCTTTTGCACAGCAAAGGATACAGTCAACAAAACTCAAAGACAACCTACAGAATGGGAGAAGATATTTGCAAATGACATATCAGATAAAGGGCTAGTTTCCAAGATCTATAAAGAACTTATTAAACTCAACACCAAAGAAACAAACAATCCAATCATGAAATGGGCAAAAGACATGAACAGAAATCTCACAGAAGAAGACATAGACATGGCCAACATGCACATGAGAAAATGCTCTGCATCACTTGCCATCAGGGAAATACAAATCAAAACCACAATGAGATCCCACCTCACACCAGTGAGAATGGGGCAAATTAACAAGGCAGGAAACAACAAATGTTGGAGAGGATGCGGAGAAAAGGGAACCCTCTTACACTGTTGGTGGGAATGTGAACTGGTGCAGCCACTCTGGAAAACTGTGTTAGGTTCCTCAAAGAGTTAAAAATAGACCTGCCCTACGACCCAGCAATTGCACTGTTGGGGATTTACCCCAAAGATACAAATGCAATGAAACGCCGGGACACCTGCACCCCGATGTTTATAGCAGCAATGGCCACGATAGCCAAACTGTGGAAGGAGCCTCGGTGTCCAACGAAAGATGAATGGATAAAGAAGATGTGGTTTATGTATACAATGGAATATTCCTCAGCTATTAGAAATGACAAATACCCACCATTTGCTTCAACGTGGATGGAACTGGAGGGTATTATGCTGAGTGAAGTAAGCCAGTCGGAGAAGGACAAACATTATATGTTCTCATTCATTTGGGGAATATAAATAATAGTGAAAAGGAATATAAGGGAAGGGGGAAGAAATGTGTGGGAAATATCAGAAAGGGAGACAGAACGTAAAGACTGCTAACTCTGGGAAATGAACTAGGGGTGGTAGAAGGGGAGGAGGGCGGGGGGTGGGAGTGAATGGGTGACGGGCACTGGGGGCTATTCTGTATGTTAGTAAATTGAACACCAATAAAAAATAAATTAAAAAAAAAAAACTCAAGGCCGATAGGCAGCTGGTTCATACCAGTTCAGTTATTCCTATTATTAAATAGCCAGTGCCCCATACCTTCGTGCCACCCAGACGTCCCAGTTCCACCCGCAAAGACTGTCCTTTACTTCATGATCCAACAAATAAAAATTAATCCCTCACCTGAGATGGGGGTCGCACATGCCCTAAACTATTGCTGTGGCCCATGTCTATGCTGGTAGATCAACAATGGTATCTCATCAATTTTTAATATTCTAAATATTATCCCTAGATACATATAGTTCTGTGACTATAAACAGTTTTAATTTTTCTTCTCTAATCTGTATGCATGTTATTTTCTTCTCTTGACTTATTATACTGGGCAGTATCCTCAGGATGATGGTAAGTAGTAGTGATAACACATGTCCTTGACCTGCTCTTCACCTTAGGAAGAGAAAATTGTGGACATCTTGTATCAGTTAGAGGTCATTGCTTCCTGTTGCTAGTTTGCTAAGGGTTTTTATCACGCATAAATGTTAAATTTTGTCAAACACTCCTTTAACATTTATTGAGATAATCATGAGTTTCCTTCTTTAGTCTGTGTGGTGACTCTGTAATGTGCCAGACTGGCCAGGGCTGGATTATGTTTCCCAGAAGTACATTCTCTGTGTTTCCAGTTAGGATGAGACACATAAAATTTTTTTGCATGACCTTTGGAAGGTAGAAGTGAAACAGCAGGAATTTTGGTTCTTTGTTTGGAAATTTAGGTTGGGTGCTTTTGTCTTCATACACGTTGTTTATCCATGGGCTCGCTGCACTAGCACGGGACAGCAACCAGGCTGCAGTCATATGTACTTTCACCTGGTTCCCTTCCCACTTCTCTGACTCCTGGGCCAGGTGTATGCTAAGCTCCGTGATGAAAGGTGCCAGATTCTCCAACATGATACCCATGTTCCAAGGCTGGAGACAGCAAGAACTGACGTGAGTTCTAGGCGATCTTCTGGAGTTCCAGCCTCTAACTGTGGGCTCCAGCTTCTCCTTGCTGCTCCCTGCTTTATAGAAATAACTCCTTCATGATTTTTTGATCTGGCTTCCCCTATAAGCTTCAGATTCTAGCATCAGACAAAAAGGAAGTCTTATGCATACTACTTAACTAGCTCTCACAATTATGGAAAGTCAAATTGATTACTGTGTGTGTGTGCGTGTATAATACAGAGGTTATATTATAGATTTTATATATTTATTATATTTATATAAATTGATTCCTTTTTCTGGGCTTCCTGCATTTGGTCTTTAATCTGATTATATGTGAAAGCCTTACTGGACCCTGTTTCCAGTATTGAAAATGACACTGGTAGCCTATAGCATGTATAGCAAAACAGTTATTCAAATTATCACCATAAATACAATGTGATCAAGAGTTTATAGAAGGCACGATGTTGGATTATTTGCTGCCACATAACATTTTGGTGAAAATAAGGAGTATGATGGGGATTGGTTGGTTGCCTTCAAATGAGCTAAAGAACTTAAAGAAAAAAAATAAGGAGCTCAGTGCTTGAAATTCATATTTCACCAGTGTCATTTTCAATACTAGAAATAGGGTCATGTATCACACACACACACACACACACACACACCCGAAAATCCCTACATTTGCCCTAAGAGAAATGTTTAAATCCTATAGTCCAACTCCTACAGAAATCTTAGTCTAGGGCCAAGTTTTCTAAAATAAAAAACAAACAAAAAAACTCAAAATCTAATCTGTGCTTGGCTAAATTACGACACAAACTGATTTCTGATGTCATATGGTCTCTTGTTAAAATTAGAGCACTATTTGGGAAGGAACAAGTCGCTGAAAATTAGAATGGGAACTTACAGGCAGATTGTAGTGAAGCCACATAACTAGAATCTTAAAAGCCTAAATTTTGTTGAGCCTTCTTTGCTATCATAAGCAGCCTTCTCATTCCTGGCTTAAGATGCTTATTCGCTCCTTGACTGTAGAAACCATAAAGACCACCCCTGAGGGAGGCGTGTTGCTCTGGACCACTGATCTTCCTCATAGCCGACTCCCACCACCTCTCTTCACCTTTGAGACCTCTAACTAGATTCATGCCTCAGAATATCTCAAAGAATGAGATTCAAAGTTGACTCATGCAGAGAGGTGAGACACGCCAAAAGAATTACATGATCTTGCCAATTTATATTGATTGAAGCTCGAGGAATACGTATGGTAATATATCATAAGAGTGTAGGATCTGGGTGAGAGGAATATAAAGATGGATGAGGCCGAATTGATTAATGTCTCACTAGGCAAAGATTCTATATTTACTTACCTGGACTATGCAGAAGATGGATGGATCTTAGACAGTGACAGTGGATTATCACAAACGTTATCGAGCAACTGCAAGTGCTATTCTGAATGTGGTTTCATGGCTGGGTCATATCAACACATTCCCTCATACCTGCTGTGCAGCTATTGATCGGGCAAGTGCTGTTTTTTGTATACCTGTCTGTAAAGACCATCAGAAATAGTTTGTCTTCAGCTGGCTAACTAGCAATATATTTTCACTGTCCTCTCTCAGAGCTGTATCAACTCTCAGCACTACCTCATGATCTAGTCGGCCGGGGACTTGATTGCCTTCATTTCAATGGAATCGTGCCGGCCCATTACACTGATGAAACTGTGCTGACTGGACGGCCTTAGCAGGGGGTAGTAACCACATTAGTAAGACACTTATATGCCAGAGAGTGGCAAATAAATCCCCAAAGATCTCAGGAGTCTTCCACATTGGTGAAATTCCTTCGATGGTGGAATCATCAATGCACAAGTTGCTGCATCTGCCCCTCCTACTACTAAGAAAAAAAAGCACAATATCTGGTGGACCACTTTGAATTTTTGGAGGCTACATATATTTCATTTGGTCAAGATATTATTTTTTAATATTTTATTTATTTATTCATGAGAGACACAGAGAGAGAGAGGCAGAGACACAAGCAGAGGGAGAAGCAGGCTCCCTAATGGGAGCCCAATATGGGGCTCAATCCCAGGACCCCGGGATCACCAGCTGAGCCAAAGGCAGACGCTCAATCACTGAGCCACCCAGATGTCACTGGGCAAGCTATTCTGACCCATTTACTGAGGGACCTGAGAGCTCCCACTTTTGAATGGGGCCCTGAATAACAGAAGGCTCTGCAACTGCTACAAAAGTTGTTTTGCCACCTGAGTCATAGGACTTAACAGATCTGATGATGCCTGAAGAGTTAGGAGTGGATGAGGATGCTATATGGAGCCTTTGGCCAACACAGAAGTAAATATAAGGCAGATCTCTACTGATTAAAGCACCACCACACCATTCTTCGGATATAATTATTTTCCTTTTGAGAAACAGATCTTTGGCCTGTGATTGGGTTTTAATAGAAATTAACCGTGCGCTACCAAATCACCATGTGATGTGATCATGATCATGATCACTGATCATGAATAGGGTGTTGTCTAACCCAGCAAGATTTAAAGTTGAGCATGAACTCCATCATGACAAATGTTATAGGTGAAACTGGGCTAAAGCAGGCCCAGCAGCCACAAGTCACGTTAAGTCTTATGCCTACTATTTGCCTGTTTCTCTCAACACATACCTATGACTCATGACGTTCTTTATGATCACCTGACTGAAGAAGAAGAAAACCCAGGCTTGGTTTATATACAGGCTGTCCTCCACAATATATAGGCATCAGCTGAAAGAGGACAGCTGTAACCTTCTAGCCCCATTCTGGGCTAGCTCTGCAGAAATGTGGCAAAGGGAAAGCCACCCCCAGTAGATAGAATTTTGAACAGTAAATCCATTAATTCATTTTGCCTAGAGGAGGCAAACCATTGGCTATGTAACTAATGGTTTGGCAGAAAGGTCAGGGACTTGGAAGAAACAAATGGAAAATTGGTGACAAGAAGCTCTGGGTAAGAGGTATATGGATAGATCTCAATGAATGGGTACAGAATGCGAAGGTATTTGTGTCTCATGTTCATGCTTGCCAAAAGACGACCTCAACAGAGGAGAATTGGAATAATGAGGTGAACTGGAGGACCAAACTCTGTGGGTATCGGTTGGTTCCCTCTTCCAGTCCCCTTTATCATTGTCTAGTAGGCGTATAAGCAAAGCAACCACGACAGCAGAAATGGAGGTTACGCATGGGCTCAGTAACCTGGATTCTATTCAATTTGGAAATTGGCCACACTGTAAACTTACCATTTACAGAATAAAATTTGGCAAATTAGCTTCTGGAAACTTGCTTTTGGCAAACTTGTATCTAGTCAATGGACCCAGGGCCAATAGAATGTGATTCACAAAAGCCACAGAGAATATCAAATGTGTTGATTATCATCTGAAAGCCACACCTATTAAATTTATTTGACTTAAGAGCTCTATACCTCAAAGTCAAATTTGCCAAAATAACAAATCCCCTGATCTTAACCTAAAATTATCTATCTCTTGCCATTGGAAGATAATGTACACATCCAGTTGTTAAAATAATTAGAAAGGTCAAGTTTGAGACCGTGCCGGTATACATATTTAAATTTTTGTGGGAGTGAATTTCTAATTTGGGGTAATGAAAAGTTCTGCTTCACTATCGACAATCTCTTTTATTGGTTTTCCATAGACCTTATACACAGGAAAACATTCAAAACTCAAATTATCTATATATCCAGTAGGGAATTTTATTTTTATTTCATATAATACAATGTCTCGTGTTGATAAAGATTAACTGTGAGGAAGTTCATTACTCTTGAAGGAATGAGCTCTGACCCAGAATAACAAAGTCTCCCATCCACCTACCAAGATGAAAGAACTTCTGTCCCAACTTTTCTGGCCACAATGTGTGTTGGGGGGGGGGGGGGTTTCTCAGTTCCCTAGTCAAAATAAAATAGTTTAGTGCTTCCAGGAGGAGGGAACCAGACCCAGCAGCTATCAAGACTATTGCGAAGGAAAAGGAGCATTGCCTTTTTTCTGCCATGTAACTACCAAACAAATGTCAAAGGTACAACACCTTGAGAGAAGTCCCTTTTGTAGGCAGTAGAGGATATCTCTTTTCTTGTCATAGTAATTTGTTTACCCGTGGCATTAAATGGTAACTTTTTTTTTTCCCTAAGGGGATATTTCATTGTTATTTTCTTAAAAAGAAAATAGTCTTCTTCAGGTTTTCTAAATTAAGTAACCATCCACTTTGGAATCTTCTGGGGGAAAATCCAAAGCTCAAATAAGCAGGCTTCCCTGGGTTTTAGAGCATGTTGGAACAAAGGGTATTATGTTTTCTGGATGCCCTTATAACAGCTATTTGTGAAAATTCATATGTGACTTATAAACAATTTTTAGAATTCCCCTACCAGTTAAAAAAGGAAATTTGGAAAGAAGCCTGAGTAATGCCTGTAAGAGTCCTACTTTTCTCTCATGTAAGGCTGCTGAGCATGCTTTACTACACGACCAACTAAACACAGGGCTTCCCAGTTACACCTTCATATTCAGTAATGATGAATGTTTTCTATGATATACTCTCAAGTTTTCTCTGGTTTTCCCTCATGAAAAGTACCAAAAATTTGTAAAAGACTGGACAGGATTAGTCAAAGATGATAGATTTTTTTTTAAATGATCACAAATTCTTCCCTTCCCTGGATTCATAGCCCTTTAATATAACATCTTTGCAATGTGATGCCCTCACAAAAAGGTGCTACAGATTCTTCTAGAGTGAAGAGTTTGTTTCTTCTTTCTTTGCAGCTCAGTTCGTGTGAGTAGCTTTGACCCATAGGGCACCAGTGAACACAGCACAAATAATGACGTAAAAAGCGCTTGCACATTCTGGGGTCTCGTCCCTCGGTGCTCCTAGAGCCCATCTGCTGCTACGTGAACAAGCTCAGGTTAGCGGACTAAGGGATGACAGATGCATTGATGGAGGCCATCCCTACAGTTGGAGCTGAGGTCCCACACAGGTGAGAGAATCCAGCCAAGGAGAGTTGACCTGACCCTAATCACAAGGACTTCTCAGCAAACCTAAGCAAATCGCCAACGTGTAGAATAATGAACTACACAAATGGGTTTTTTTAAGCCACTTTGTTATGGTGTTCACTACACAGCAGAACTTAACGGACCCTGCAAACAGCTGGTTGTCTCGGTTAGTTAGAACATAATGCTTATAATAAGGAATAAGGCTAGGGCCAGAGTCCAGAATTTCTCTAGAGCCAAACTTTTGAATAACCATGGTCTGTGACCTTCGATAAAAAGGTCGAGCCACAGTTGGAGGCACTGTTGAGAACCACCTCTATGAAATAAAGTATAGCCTTGACATCAGACAGACGTGGATCAAATCCTGGTTCTGCGATACTAATTCAAGCTCTTATTCCATTTCACTCCCTATGGTTAGATTCTTCACCTATCAAATAGGGATGCGCAGGTGAAAACACCTACCTCATAGGAATGGTAAATGGATGAAATAAAATAATATCTATCATCTATTTGCATGGTGCCTGGTAAATGACAATGGATTAAATTGTAGCTCCAGCATCACCCAAATAAAGCAAAAGTGGGAGACAAGAGGAGAAATAACATATACCATAGGGCTTCTTGGTAGGCAATACAACTGCAAGGTCTATGCTATGCCCCCCGGTAACTGCTAACATATTTGGCTCTTGTAGGGAATGATGGCCGCATTCAGTGAACTTCCCTCCACAAGGATTTCACAGAAGTCCTTGGCCGTGTGCCCCAATCCACCTCCTTTCCCTCCTTCCTCCATAGGTGTCCTGTGACTTCCTGCTATTCAGAGTCCCCTACTCAGGCACTTGGCAAACTTATCACCTATGTAGGTCCCTACCACGTGGGACAAGTTTCCTGTCCTGCTCCCCTCCTGTGCCTATTCACCACCACCCCCCACCCCACCAACTCCTTGCCCCACCACTGACACTAAGAAAATGAATCTATTATAATACTTGGTAATAAAACAAAGGTTACTCCATTTCCTCTCCCAGGGAAATCTTTGTATCCTGTAAGCTCATGTCTTCAGGCTGGGAAGCTGGAGGCCTCAGGCACGTTTCTGTAGGGTGGCCTCGGGCACTTCATCTTTGGACATCCCATAATTTGTTTTAGGGGCACTTCTGGCAATGCTCTAATTCTGAGATTTAATTCAGCAAGGAAATATATGTGGAGATTTACACTATGGAACGACCTGTAACAAATCCTGCCAGATAAAATGTTCTTGGTGCAATTTCCACTTAACTATAACAAATACATGTTATAAAGGAATTCTCTACTGAATTTGGAGATTGCTTTTAGTAATAATTTTTGTTAAAAGACCAAAGATGAAGATAACTTTTATGTGGTTGTTCCTAATTTTTCAAAGCATACTGAAAAATATATGCTCATGGAAATAAAAACAAATAATACTTCTATATTGTGAATGGCAGTAACCCCTCCACTGGTAAAGCTACTCACGAATTTTTACAATTTTTACATCCCCCTTCTTGTCTGAAAGCATTTCTGCTCCACTTAACATAGACCTGTTTTATAGCAAGTGACGAGTTCATCGAAAGGAAATGCGGGAGAAAGACCGTATGGAAGAGTACCAAAGCAGAGAAAGAGAACCAATCTCTCCCCAGCATCCCAAGGTTATCCCAAGGTCATTTCACATTGGAGTCCAAAGGAAATATCTAATTAGAAACAGCATGAGCAAAGGAGAAAATAGACTCAGATGCTTTTTAATTCAGCTGGCATGGTACCTGCGTTCCCAAGTCTGCCCTTTTGTTCTGCCTCAGTGGCAAAAGTCAAAGCCAGTCTCACGCCCAACTGGGCTGCTCAGCTTCACGGGGCAGAGTGAGCCCTGGGTAGCAAGTTTGTCCCGAGGCTCCCATATCTGTCGGCCTGCCACACCAATGCGCTATGTAGAGCTTGAGCCAAAATTCAGTTGCAACATGAAGCCTCAAGAGAGACACTTTGAGGACAAAAATATCCTTCCATGGAAGAGCGAGCACATTGTTAAAGCATCACAAGGCATTAATTAGGTTCATGTGAATTTCTCTTCGTATTAATTTAGAGTACAGATGTTTGAACCCTGGGGTAAGGAAATAGATTTTCAAATGTGGGCCAAAAAGCCCAAAGCATGGAGTAAATTCGAGGGAAGTATTAAGAGCACTATTGCTGTCTGAGTTCTGAATAGCTGAAGGGGTAGTCATTGGGCTCCAAGGCTGAGACGGGAACATACAATGATGAGCCTGTGTCTTAGTCTATTCAGGCTCCTAAAACAAAATATCATGGACTGGGTGGTGTAAACAACTGAATTTAATTTCTCACAGTTCTGGAGGCTGGCAAGTCCCATGATCTAAGGGCAGCCAACTCAGGTTCTGATGAAAGTCCTCTTCCCAGCCTGTAGATAGCTATCTTCTGCTATGTCCCCACACGACAGAAAGAATACTAGAGTGAGCAAGCTCTCTGGACTCTTCTTATAAGGGTCCTAATCCCATCATGAGGACACTACCCAAAGGCCTCATCTCCAATACCACCACAGTGGGGATTAGAACTTCAACATATGAATTTTGGGAGGCAATAATTCAGTCCGTAGAAGCCTAGAACATCTTGTGCCAAAAAACAAGGACTTGATCAAAGAAGGACAGGGATATGTCAAAAGAATACAAAAGATGACTTGGTGCCCACTGGCCAATCAGGGATAAATTGAGCATATAAATAAATGATGATCATAGTGGATCATAACCCACTGAATAAGATACAGTGCACATAGAGTGAAATAGATAAATTGAAAGTTGACTAAATGATGAGATATTTACAGCTTCAGAGTGCTTTCCCACAGAATCCTTACAGCAAGTAACCGTACTATGGAGATATCACCTAGATGGAGTAATCAAAGCAAATCCTTATCAGTGATGGGAGACATCGAAACCATACACTATCTGAAAGGAGGCCAAGAAAGTGGATACAGCACTGTTTCTGTGATATACCTGCCAAAAGAAGCATAATTCCTTACAAAAAAAAAAAAAAGATTTATTTATTTATTTATTTTAGAGAGAGAGAGCGCGCGCACAAGGAGGAGGGCAGAAGAAGAGGGAGAGAAAATCTCAAGCAGACTCTGCACTGAGCCCTGAGCCCAATGTGGGGCTCGATCTCATGACCCTGAGATCATGATCCGAGCCAAAATCAAAAGTCAGAGGCTTAACTGAATGAACCACACTGGTGCCCCTAAAAGAGACATAATAATTCTAATCTGATCGTAAGAAAACATCAAACAAACCCAGATTGAGAGACATTCTTAAAAAAGTAAACCAGCCTGTAATCTTCAAAAAGTGCCACCTTATAAAATCAGGAAAGGCTGAGGAACTGCTCTCCCAGACTGAAGGAGACTAGAGAGGCATGAAAAATAAATGCAAGGGACTCTGACCGGGACCCTTTTGCTCCAAGGGACAGTATTGGTCCACTTGCCAAATCTGACTGGGGTCTGTGAATTAGAATCATAGTGTACCGTTGTTGGTTTCCTCATCTTGATAACTGTGGTGTGGTTATACAAAAGAAAGTCCTTGCTTTTAGGAAATACTACCAAAGTCCTTGCAACTTACTCTTATGTGGCTCCAGAATTGTCAGATGTCTCTGAGGACTGGGGCTTTGGGGGTAACATCTCCAGCTGAGAACTACTGGAATAATCCAACTGGAACAGATGTTAGCTGGGCTCCACTTAAATGTCCTTGAACCTTTGCTGTAAAACTACCAGTAAAATACCAACGTTGTAGGAAGTCATATAACAGTCAGTTTAAAGACAGATGTACTGAGGGGGGCACTTGACGGGATGAGCACTGGGTGCTATGCTATAGTTGGCAAATTGAACACCAATAAAAAAAATACCAAAAATTATATATATATATATTTTTAAAGACAGATGTAGCAGAAAATCCTCTAATACTCCCCAACTCTTAACTTCTTCTCCTTGATACATGTAATAGCAAATTCTGGGGATGTGGTATCCAGTCTAACTTCTTCAATTTACATATGAAGAAGGATCTGTGTTTTTTCTTGCTTTTTGACAGGACCTATCAGACCAAAATGTGCTCACAGCAGAGCATCTGGCTCAGTGAGACTTAAACCATGACTTTTTCAAAGGCCTCCTCCTAGAGTATTTGCACAGGATAAACACACTCGTTTTAGCTTTACTTCTGGTATCTTTCAGCGTAACATTTTGGTGTTGTTCCATTAGAGATTGCATTCCTTGTGTGTGTTCTGCATGCTTACCTATCCATTCTTATTTCATCAACTGGAAGTGTTAAAAATTAGATGACGTGCTGAAATGCTTACCAGTCCCTCTCCTTCCTTAGCTCTATGATTACTCATGAGATGGCCATAACCGATAACACAATTTTAGAAGTTCAAATATTTCTTTGGATAGAAAGCATCAGAAATTATATTATCTCTGAAGCTAAACATGTATGTGCCCTAGGATGAAGTTGTGTGGGAAATGCTGATCGGAGGCAATGATTAAAAGGAATACTATAGTCCTGTACCTTCTAAGAAGGGTTAGGTGACTCCTTCTAATCAATAGTCTCATCTGAAGAAGAACCTGAATCTCTAACAGCCAAGCAATATGCCAGGAACAATTTATCAGGCCATTTATCTGATCAGGCTGTTTTCTCCTTCTCAGTGGGGAAAATACCATTCTAGCCAGAGTCATTTGTCATAACGAATACCAGGGATTTCACTCTTCATTTGCTCATCTAAGAGGTATTTACCCAACAATACACCTACTTGCCCAGCATTGTGGTAGGTGCTACAAAGAAGTCTGAGTTTGAGTTTTCACATTTTAGTTAGCTTAACCTAAAAAGTTTAGCAAGATCCATCCAACCCCCAGTGCTGATGGCAAGTATCTAGGACTATAAGAGAATAATAATAATAACAACAACAACAATAAAGGTCTGGACATAGTTTGGATAAAAGAAAGAGATTACAAAAGAATAAAGTAGAGACGCCTGGGTGGCTCAAGGGTTGAGCATCTGCCTTTGGCTCAGGTTGTGATCCTGGGGTCCAGGGATCGAGTCCCACATTGGGCTCCCTGCGAGGAGCCTGCTTCTCCTTCTGTCTAGGTCTCAGTCTCTGTGTGACTCTCATGCATAAATAAAAAATAAAATAATAAAATCTTTAAAAAAAGAAAGAGGAAAGTGTACTTGGACAAAAGCATAAGTGTCGTAAAAATAGGCTCTTCATTATATGCTGAATGTTTGAGTTCCCTCCAAATTCATATACTGGAGCCCTAAACTGCAATGTAATGGTATTTGGAGGTGGAGACTTTGGCAAATAACTAGGTTTGTATTAGATCATGAGAGGAGACCCTTATGATGGGATTAATGTCCTTATAAGAATAAAAGAACATCTATCCATCTATCCCTATCTTTATCCCAATCGCTATCTTTCTTTCTCTGTCTCTCCATGGACAGGCACCAAGGAAAAGCTGTTTGAGCATAGAGCTAAAGGGTAGCTTTCTGCAAGCCTAGAAGTGGGTCTTCACCAGGAGCCAAATATATTGGTAACTTGATCTTGGATGTCCAGCCTCCAGAACTGTGAGAAATAAATGTGTTGCTGTTTAAATCACTCAGTCCACTGTATTCTATTATAATAGCCAAACTCCCTAAGACACTTTCCCTCCACAGTGTTGAAATTCTATGTATCTTCTGTCTTTGTCACGGTGATTCTTGTAGCATTATAAACGTCTTCTGTACTCTTGTAGAATGAGAAAGGCCATCTGGCTACCTTTATTCTTATAATAACATCACTAGCTTTAAAATCAAGTGACCTTTCCTTGGATCACAATGTGGAATACACACAGTACAAACAGCTTATAATCCCCCATTAACAAAGCTAATGAAGTTAAGGTTGGTCTCTTAATTTTATTTGCCTTTTCATTTTCTCAACATCAAGGAAAAGAAAATTAGATCAAAATTAATGTTTAGGCTCAAGAGACATTGGACTTCATGCCTACTCTCTTTATTACTCCAAATGTAATTAAGTATGTTGACTTCAATAAATGTACCTTCTGCTATGCATGCATCGATTTCAACAGTAATGAGTTTGCATTCATTATAATTTATTTTAGCCAGATAATTAATACCACTCTTGTTTATTTCTTCGATCATGAAAAAGAATGAGTGTTTGCTTATTTGTTTGCACATGTTGATGATTCAATGGTCTATTGTATGCTGCTAAATTGCAGCATAAAATAAGGTGCGGGCTAAATGGGAACATCAAATCTTCCATCATTGATCTACTGCTCAGGCCCAGGAGCACAGAAAGCATTTCTTATGTAGACCCAGGTACATCCATTTTCATTCTAACCAATGTAATGGGATTCTTAAAACATTAAGCCTCTAGGCGGGCATCTTAAGAAGAATTAATCATATTTTAAGGCCTAAGATTCACCTTGAATTATGATCTTCAGTTTCTTATTTTATTTTGCTATTTGGAAATCTGGCTTTTATCAAATTTACAATTTATTATATATCTCCCCCACCTCCGAATAGTTACTCTATCTTATTGCTTCTGCTGTTTTTGCCCCTTTCAGTTTTCCCTGCTTCACAAGTAAACACTTGACTCTCTTACTGGATGACTTCCCTGCTGGATCTTGATAAGTTAAGATACAAAAGAAAGAAAATCCAAAGGGTGGACTTCACTTTTCAGTTAGTTGCCAAAGCCTTCTTTCCCTTTCTTTCATGGTATATTAGTCAGGGATCTCCAGAGAAAAAAGAATAGATATATACACATATGTGTGTGTGTGTGTGTGTGTGTGTGTGTGTGTGTCTTACATGTCACATTTGACATAAAATACAATAAACAAAATATATATTTTTTATGATATATATATATGTATTATTATGCAATACACCTACTAGCCAACATTGTGATAGGTGTTGTCAAGAGATTTATTATTAAAAAAAAAAAAAAAAAAAAGGCTCACATGATTACGGAGGCTGAGCGGTCCCAAGATCTGCAATTAGGAAGCTGGAGACCTAAGAGAGTCAAAGTGTAGTTCTAGTCCAAATTTGCAGGCCTGAGAACTTGAGCTGATGGTACAAGTTCTAGTCTGAAAGCCAGCAGCCTTCAGACCCAGCAAGACTTGAAATTTCAAGGCTGGAAAAGATCAATGTCCCAGTTCAAGTGATCATGAAGGAGGAGTTCCCTCTTATTCAGGTCCACTCAATTCTATTCAGACTTTTAATTGATTGGTAGCAATGTTTTTTTTAGATCTGACAACAAAAGCAACAATAACAAGTGAGACCACATCAAAGGAAAAGAGCTTCTGTATGCCAAAAGAAACCATTGACAAAATGAAAAGGCAACCTATGAAACTGAAGAAAATCTTTGCAAATTATGTATCTGAAAGAGTTTAATATCCATTCACATTAAGGAGGGCAATCTGCTTTACTTAATCTATCAATTCAAATGTTAATCTCATCCAGAAACACCCTCACAGACACATACGGAATAACTTTAGCCAAACCCCATGGCCCAGTCAGTTGAAACATAACATTATTATTTACATTTGACTTCCTTCTCACAAAAATACATAGCAATATCATTTTGATATACTTACACTAAACTTCTTTAGAAGCTCATACAAATAATGAAAGGAAATATTTTCTGAATATCAATGTTTGGATGACTTTTGCTACTTGTTCCAGATCATCAACATGTTCCAACAGAAACTTCTGCAGTCAGAAAAATATTCTAAAATTGCCTATTCCAAAAGAATAGCCTCTAGTCACATGTGGCAGCTATTGAGCCCTTGTAATGTGGCTAAGTACAATTTTATTTTATTTTAATTAATTTAAAATAGCCATTGTGGCTAGGGGATGTCATATTAGATATCACAACTTTAGATGATATATATTACTTTAAAACAGTTAAATTTTCAAATATCCAACACTCAGATGAGTGAACACTTCCTGCTGACCTTTCTATATTGGAAAAAAAATATCAGGGGAAATGTGAATAATAGATATATTGATGATTTATTTATACCTTGAGTTTAGGTTTGGGCTTCAGAATATTGACCTTGTTTTTAAAGATTTATTTATGGGGGAGGGCGGGGCAGAGGGAGAGAGAGAATATCAAGCAGACTCTCTGCTGAGCAGGGAGCATGAAGCAGGGGTTGATCTCACGACCCTAAGATCATGACCTGAGCCAAAATCAAGAGTCATACACTTTACTGACTGAGCCACCCAGGCACCCCTATAATGTATAATTCTTGAGAGTTTCTACAAAAATGCAGATAATTCTTAGAACACCAATAAAGGCTTTTTCAGGAAACACCAAGTTTGACCCAGGGTCAGAATTCTCTATTAAATCATGCCAACAATGTATTTCTTGGTGGAATCCATTTTATTGACTTTGTGTTTTTTTAAAGGTCTAAATAATTTTTCTTCTGAAAATTTTTAGAGTGATGCCAGTAGTCCTCTATTTAAGTGATTTTTAAAGTAGATTTATGTAATTTTTCACTCTCAAACATACCAAGCATGTAAAAATTCTTCTATTGGCCAAGCCAAAAGTAGACACTGGAATGCCCATTTTAGTCAGAGACTGACGCTTCACAAGAACAATATGATACTCACATAGGATAAAAGTCTTTGTTTGTTTTAACAAAAATCTCACCTTCTGTCTGAAATTCAGAGGTATCTGCTACTACTAAAGTTTTTGTAGAGGCACCAATATGTGCTAGAATGCTTGAATTTAGCTATGGAGTAAACATATGTGCATTCATGCAATATTAATAGTATCTATCTTCTCTGTAGACTCCACATTTTTGTCTATAGTGGTAGTTCTATCCTATGTTGGAAAAACTATCCTTTGTTTTTCTCTGTTTGATATCTATTCCTCATTAGTTTGAGTATTAAGTCTTGGTCCAGGCCAGGGTTTTTCAATCTCAGCCTTGTGTATTTTTTGGACTGGATAATTCCTTATTATGAGGGGCTGTCCAGTGCATGGCAGGATGTTTAGCAGCAGCCTCCTTCTGCCCACTACATGCCACCAGCACCCCACTCCCAAGTTTTGACATCCAAAAATGGCTCCAGACCTTTTTGTCAAGAGTTCCTTGGGTAGCAAAGTCTCTCCAGTTGAGAGTCACAGTCCAGGCCCAGCAGACAAGTCCAGGCACTAATACCTTGCCCAGAAAGCCTGGTAAAGATGCTGCCAGTGATGTCTAGTCTGAGCCAGTGGAGATCTTTGTGGTAGACTTTAAGGAATGTACATTGCAATTGGAGAATTCGCTACTAGAAACCTTGAGTATCCCTTTAGGAAAAAGATCCATAATATTTAGGAAAGGCTCTAACTTTATAATTGTTCACCATCCTTTGGCATATGCAATGTTCTATAAATTCATGATACTTTTGAGCTTCATTCCAAATACTAAAACCTTTTCAGTGGGCATGCAGTTTCCTTTTGAGAAGAGTTTGGTCAACCATTTCTACTTCTTAATGACTGAAGTAAAATATTCTATCAATATGGGCTGAAAACACTCTTATTCATGTAAGGAGAAAATCTTCATTAATTTTTGGGGGGTTTTCTCTTTAGTTGTTTCAGGTAATTTAGGTGTTTCATGTCCACTTTTCACAAACTTAAATTATTTTTATAAGCCAAGCTTCTCAGAGAATTTGTGGTCAAAATAAACATTTTACATGATCTGGGCAAGTTCCTGAAGCAAACCAATCATTAATCAGTTTTCAATGTTTATACGTTCTGAATTTCTTAATTACAACATCTCGATATTGCAACAGAATATAAACATTAGTGATGGAAAAAAGCGTTTTGGAAAACTTGTCTCAAAAGTGCTAAAATAAGTGAGCCAGTGATGCACTTTCCTCGTGTTTCTCTGTCTCTTCTCTCTCCCTCCTTAAATGGTCACTTGTGCCGATGGTAGAGAGTCACTATCTTTCTGCAACTCCTGCCTTATAGACCAATAATTCAGATCATTCAATGCTGAAAAAGTTTCTTAAGAGGTGACTGCCACTCTTTGCTGAAGGTTATGACACTAGAAGTTCATCGATGTTGGAAAAGTGCAATAAACCTAAACACAAGCTGGATAACATGTCAAAACACTGAAATTTATCATTCCTTTTTCTTTCTTCCAATTTCATAAAAGGACAAATCCAAATAAGTATTTTTCTTTGTACTTTTTTAGAGATTCCTTTGAACTAACTGGATTCCATTTACAGGCTCTATTTGATAATCCATGGCCATAAAGCAATTGGTAGTTAGGAAAATAATTCCATTTAAAAAGTAAAATACCCTGTATTCTTTGGTTACAATCTGTAAAGTAATAACTATTTAGTTACAATTATTTTAAATAAATAGTTGGCTGTATCTTCTAAATGAATTTCTTTCCTCACTGTTCAAATCATATTTTTTAATTGTATTCTTTTGTTAAAATTCTATTCAGTATCTTTGAATTATTTTAAGCATCTGGGAAAATGTTGTGTTCTCTTCCTTTCAACATAAAATGTGATGGGGACATTCAACTTTCTATGTTTTGTTTTGTCAGTAGTAGACTTCAAAAAAGGAACAAGATTTTTACAAAGTGATCTGAATATTCTATCATAGCTTCAACATTTGCACAAATAGGCCATGTTTTCTAATTTCCCTTAACTCTTCAAACTCTCCATGTTCCTGCCGCTGACCCTTTACAAGACTAAAATATAAAGCAAGTATCAATGTATATGGTCAAATACGTAGGAAAAATCTCACTATAACAAATGTTCCTGGGAACTGACTCATATTCTATTAGAAAGTCAAATCCAAATTCTTGAACTAGTTTTAGACTTTCTTGCTTTTACTTAAACTTGACATTATTTCTCTTTAACTTTGAATTTGTGGCAAATGTTAATTTGAGGTAACTTTTAAAAATTCATATTAATCAATATTATACAGAAATGTGTTCCCAAATAGAAATTTGGGAAAAAAAGACTTTTAAATGTTGCACAAGCTGAAAATCTAGTATTCCTTTGAACATGGGCAAGCTGGACGGTGGAGGGCTACCAGTGCAGAGGAAATTTTAATAACAGTGTAATGGACTTTCACAGGAAAGCTAAAGATAATCTCAAAGGGTCAGCAGATATTAGAGAACAAAATATGGTAAGCAATCATTGTATCACCAAACAAGGAGAATAAGGATTAAAATAGAGGACCAGTATATATAAATAGAGAGAAGAGCCTGGAAGACCAAGTATTAGAAGGCAAAGTAACAATCCAGCCATAACATTTTGGAGAAATCACCCAGGTTGAAGTCAACAGACCTGAATTCAAATGGGCACCTCCATTTAGGAATGATAAGACCTTTGGCTGGGCTTCAATTTCTTCGCCAGTATTTTCAAGGAATCAGTGTCACAGGATAAAACAAGTGGGAGATCAGAATAAAGGTAAGCAGCTTTGCCCACAGACCCAGTCATTTCGTACGGTGCCTGTAATGTAGAGGCCAGTACTCACATAGTTTACAAAGACTTGCAGGCAGGGAGTCTTTGAGGAAGAAGTTAAGAACACTGTCACAAAACAATAAAGGCAAGAGTCCCCAAGTGATAAGGGTAAACCTCAAAAAGGACTCTGGAAGGGAAAGCTTTAAGTCATTTGCAACTCTTCATTCTATGATCCTAGACTTTTACAAAGCTATGGACCCTTTAAGGCCCTTTAAGTAATATCCTAAAAAAGCAATGAACTTGTCAGGGACCCTTATGGTATGAAGCCAACTTCCATTGACTCAGTTCTGCAGAGGATCACTTTCCTGGATTTTTCTGGTAGACTTATACGGCCCTCTACTCGAAGCACACTAACCACAGGCACCATGAAGAATTATGTGGTGCTATATACATACATTACAGTAGGCCAAGTTCACAGTATCCCACTAGAGATAGCTTCCTACACTGACCTTGCAAACATGTTTTATTATTTGCACTCAGGAGAAGGTGCTAAGGTGTAGAGATTATATCATTTGTTCAAGGCCCCATCAATCACAATGAGCAGAGACAGTGTCCCAGCCCTGGTCTGTCTTATTTGCTCTCAAGAAAAAAAGAAGGAAGAGAGAGAAGAGGAGTAGGGAGGGGGATAGCATGAAGGAGACAGGGTTTCTATCAAGCCTGTTCAGTTCTCACAGGTGTCTACACACTTTCAAGTTGAGACGTTACTATCTATGCCTTCTGCTGGAATAAACCCTTCACTTGGAGCCTGGGTCTATACTCCTACCATTCCTAATCAGGGCTTGAGACAAACCTGCTTTCCTTATTTCCAAGCTGTCTTTTAATGTGCATAGCTCTCTAAATGCTTGGGGGGTTTTTGCTGTTGTTGGGGGTTTTTTCGTTTTTGGTTTGTTTTGTTTTGTTTGGCATAACAGAACAATTTGGGAGCCTCCTGATCCAGTCAGCGATCATCTTGGCAGTAAAGTCCCTGCCCTCAGCACTAAGCTGCCAAAATAATTGGTTTTTGTGCCTTTAATCATCCTACCTGGCTAACAAGCTCTGGGCATTCCAAGATAAGAGGGGGAAGAGGCTAGCCTTTCACATGAAGAAACAGGCCTTCTACCAGTTACGAAACATAAATCAGATAAAATTAAGTTAGCAATTTGTTTCTTGGAGTAATGGCCCTCTATTGCCTTGAGTATAGAGTGCTGTGATCCACAAGATGTTATGCCTTACTGTACAGGGATTATTTGATATCCCAATTATTCTGTAACTTATTTGCAATAGCTCCAGGAAGCTCAAAAGATAACTAGTTGATCACACCAGTGATGTGGATTGAAAGTCACCCAAACTCTTCCCCTTGCCCATCACATAAGAAGGAAAGCCATATTTCAGGCTCATCCCTAGACACACATTTCTGCTGAAGGGCTTGTTTTATCTTGCCCTGATGGGCATATTAGAGCAATGGAACTCAAAGTGCTTACTGCTTCAGAGTACAGGACAACATATTACAGCCTACCAGGGGTTACAAACAGTGCGTGGATTTCCTTCACTTTTTCTTCATGTCCCAGTTCCACTGGCACCAACAATAGCAGCTACCAAGATTCCTAACTCCTCCACAAAGTCTAAGAACCCCAAGGCACCCTCTCACAACCCATCCAGCTCTGAGAAACCCAGACTCGTATCAGTTAGGAAAGCACAATTTAAACCATGGTTTTTATATCTTGACTTTCCCATGGCTTAGAGACCAGGTTTCTGTGCCTGAAACCAATGGTTTTCAAAGGCTGTAAGAGCTACCGATCTGTGTCAGGTTGTGTCCACTAAGAAATCTACATCAAGACATAACTGTAAGTGCAAGAGAAGTATTTATGGAAAACCTGTAGAGAAGAAAGGAGGAAAAAGCAAGAATAAGAAAGGAGAATATTCAGACATCAATGTGGGAGTCACATCTAATAAAGAAGAAATGAGAGGAAGGACCAGGTGAAAAGAGCCTCCAACAGTGGCACAGCTGTCAAAAAGTCTCAGCTGCTAATGAGGACTCTCCGGGTCACAGATAACCACTAGAGCTACTACTACTGCAATCCTTGCTCCAGTACCTCCAACTTACTCAGTTGTTAAGAGCGGACTCTGGGAAACAGGGCTTGGCATGAATGTGTGGATCCAAAGGTGTGGCAGCTGAGACCGTCAGTCAGCAATGCCCCACACGGTAGGGCCTTAGAAGGATGATCTGAGCCAGGTCCTCTCTAGCTGCCACACCTTCCTGAAAATGCTGCTTACATTTTTTAGATATTTGAAAAGTGAGAGATTTTAAAAATCGTTGCTAAAGGTAGATTTCTATATAGCTGTGAGTAACGTGGTGGAGACTGCGTGTATGCTCGTGTAGCGGGGTTATTTTATGAAATTACCCAAAGTTTCTTCCTACTCCCCATTCAAGTGACTCCATTGTTTTGGCCATGGGTCAAATAGCTAAATACAAAGAAGCAGAGGGAAAATCTTGACTTTGGGATTAAAAACAGACCCTTGAATTTACATCAAAGAAAAGGCTTGTCAAAAAAGATTTGAGAGAGTATAATAAAAGATGTTTTTAGGTTTGTCTTTTGGCTTCTCAAAATTAAGCCTTAAAGAGGCATAAAGTATATTCTATAAAGGCTACAAAGGAAAGAGATCAAGCTCCAGTTCATTCTATACCCCCACTCCCAATACTAGACCAATATTACCTAATCTGAGGTAGGAAAGAATTCAAGAAAGGAGGATATAAAGAGAGATTAGATACCCTCCTAGATAAATCCCTGAGAAGGACCAAGTGTCCCCATCCTCCCTAGTGCTCAAACAGGGTGAGGATTAGCCATGATAAACCCCAAAGTGAGGTTGTACCTTCAAGAGCAGAGAAAGTAAGGGATGGAGACCTGTGTCTCCCTTCCTGATAATGTCCTGAGAGGTGATAAGCCTCAAGAGGAGTGTCTCTGTGCCCCCTACCGCAGCAGTGGTGAGTGCCCAGGCAGGGAGTGTCTGAGAAAAAGAAGACCAAGTGTCTTACATGAATGATACAGGAGAATATTCTAATATTTCCCATACTCTCAAGAGGGGTACACAAGGTAGCCGAGTAAGTCAATGATTTAAATGATGCCTCAGGCTTCTCTTCCACAGAAAAGATTGACCTCTCCAGGGCTCCTCAAAGTGTTGTCCATGGATGGATGATGGTCCAAGATTGGTCATTAAGAGTCCATGTGAAGTAAGTACAGAAACTGAGAGTAAGCACTTAAAAACTTTTACAGTGATTTGACATTATCACAGAATCCAAATGTGTAATCAGTAGACTCCCTTTTTGAAGAAGGCATATGCTGATTTGTAGGTTCTAATTTGGGTACCAAGTTGCATGTCATAAAAGCTGCATCCTAGGATTAACAACACCACCAGCAAGGCAGGAAATCATCCTTCACTACAGACAGTTTGAGAAGCACTGGCATTGCTATCTGTAAGAAGACCGAAAGAGGTCCAGGGACATCTCAGTAGGTATAAGAATGACTATCAATAGCAAAAGTCCATACAGGACGTGTTACACAGCAGGGAATCTGTACGACAGCAGCAGCCCAGTGACCCCTAAGTCATAAACACTACCTACCACAGGGGGCCTAAAACGACTAAGAAAACACTGATGTGAGTGGGTTTACAGAATTGACCAGATCCAGTTTTCTGAGAGTAGGCATAGGAAGAGCTCAGATTAAATTCAATTATAGAAGATTTTTAAAAATAACACACTCATCACACTAGTTTTGTGGCAAAAGAAAGTATGACACCTGCTTTGCTGTAACATTTCTTAACAGAGCATTCCAACAGAAACTTCCCTAACAGCCTGAAGTAGCTGAGATATTTCCATTTTAAAATACTGAAAAAAGGGGATCCCTGGGTGGCTCAGCAGTTTAGCACCTGCTTTTGGCCCAGGGTGAGATCCTGGAGACCCGGGATTGAGTCCCGCGTAGGGCTCCCGGCAAGGAGCCTGCTTCTCCCTCCTCCTGTGTCTCTGCCTCTCTCTCTCTCTCTCTCTCTCTCTCTCTCATAAATAAATAAATAAATAAATAAATAAATAAATAAATAAATAATTTTTTAAAAAAATACTGAAAAAAATGTTTCTCAATAAGAACATGATTTTTGTGGACTTGCTCATTCATGCACAAAAAGAAGCATATATTTTGCCACTAGTGGTAAACCGGGGAAAGCTGGAGGAACATTTGACAGTGAACAGGTATTATTTCATTTTGTGTCGAAAGTTTCACTTGATGGTTTGGATTTAAGGAACAGATACTCAACTAACTCCAAGAACAAGAAGACTCCTTGAAAGGAGACCTATGGACGGGAATGGGCACATTACTAGCATGCCATCAATGACTGCTGGGACTCCTGGGGCTGTTCGGACTGGACGCTCTCACAGTCTCTTCTATCTCCAATGGTGTCTTTCTCCAAGTGTCCAAAATAAGTGCCTCCCTCTGCTTCTCTTTGTGTACCCATTCCACCTCTACAACAGGCTTCTTTTGAGTATTCATAGTTGCTGCCCATTATGGCCACATGTCACAACTCTCAACCTCAAACAACACTGCCAACAGAAACATAGTTCAAATTCCTGAAATAGAAGATTAGACTGGCTTCCCCCCCACCCCCGTAAAGTAGACCAAAACACGTAATAGCACTGCAGCTAATCTTAGACAGACTGGCCTCACACGTCAGTTACTCTCCTTAAATCTAACCAACTTTGTCTCCTTAGAACAAGAGCAAGAATCATTAGAAGCACACAGTTGTTCTTCCGTCAGGGTCAAAGGCAAGAGAGTTTTGCTGAAAAATGGGCAGTAGGTTTGCCAAGAATTCTAAGGCTGGACATGTTCATTATACTTGAGTAAGCGCTGCCCAGAGATCCAACCATTTCCTCTTTGCCAAGAATCTCCAGACGATGCTAACAGGAAGGCCTCAGCAGCATGGAGCATAGATGATAAACACCCATTTTTTCATATTCTACAGAATGGACTTGCTTCTCAAGTGTTTCCATATTTTCTATTTTCTATCACCATTTTTAAAAGGGGGGAGCCTATTAAAGCAATGCATAATTATTCTTTCTAAGACTGCTAAAGTTGGAAAATGTTGTGACCGTCACTTGCCTCATTTGGCTCTTTACAGACACAATTCTAGTTTTGGCCCTAAGCACCTTATATAAATGACATTGCAAAGATAACAGAATGAAAATAGAACAAAAAACTCAGTGTCTGAGAACAAAAAACTCACTGTATGCCTTCATTCTAATTGATATTCCAGAGTGACAATACAGTTTGAGAGGGAGCCCCTCTTCACTCCAAAGAATAAAGTCAACACAGAAAATACAACATCTCTTCTTCTGTCATCTCTAAACAATTAGCCTCATATACTCAGGACCCCCTGAGTTAGTCCATCAGCTCCCGACCTTTCTGCTCTGTCTTCCATCAAGGCAAACTCCCTTATCACTTTCTCTACAGATTCCAAAAGGACTCTCCTTATAAAAGGGCTTCCTTCTACTTTTCTCTTGTGCCTTTGGTCATGTATAGTCAGTGTCACCAGCATTTTTCCCTTGGGATAAAGAGCAGAGCTACAGGATGTTATCACACCCAGGAGACATCACATCTAAGGCAACCACTTCCACTTTATATTTCCAGGTACATCTTTGAACAGGGGGTAGGTGGGGAGGAAAGAAGTTAGAAAAGGAGGTTTCACTAAACTTTACTGCCAATGATTGAGCCACAGAATTTTGCTGTTACTGTTTTAGGTATGACCTAGAATCATAGACCATGTGTAAGAAAAAGATGTGCATTTTCTTTATAAAATATGACAGCTTATAAGTACACTATCAGATCAGAAACAGTTTCAGATAGTTTGAGGAATAACATAGCCACCTGAAGCTTAAAAGGAGGGCTACCAATGACAGGCATGGTTAAGGCAAGACAGTGCTCATTAGAGAACAGGGACTTTATCAGCAGCATATTGGACGGCTGAGATAAGATAGTGCACATATTCCTGGAAGAGTTCACTCAGAGGGAAGAACAGAGGAAAAGGGAGAGTCATGCATATGCACTCCCACTTCCTACACTCATCATCAGGTGAATCACAGGAGCCCAAAGGAGTGAGAATGTGAGGAGAGGCCAGAGCAGTTATAGCAATGACTTCTCTCCACCCACAGGAAACATTAGGGCCATGAGAAAATGAATCTTCCCAACACTGAAGTTTCCAAACTGGTCGGTCAAAAGAGCCAAATAACTAAAAAAAATTCTCTCACCTGTTGTTAGCATCCTGAGGTTTGAGAATTACTTCAAATATTGCCTCTAGTTGAGACTTAGCTTCAACATTCAGAAAAGTAAACAAATAAAATTTCTAAATGATGGCAAAATTTTACACAGAGGTTGACAGAACAATGAAAGCTGTAATTGTCCTAAGGGTCTTGTTTAAATCATCTAAGAGCGTATGTTTAATTCTAATGTGCAACTAAACAGAAATCTAAACAATACCAGGAACTCAGGCTAACTCCCACTTTTTTTATAATTGTGGAATTTAATAATGACATTAGATTGAAAACAAATGTAATGAGAAGGAAATGACTCATTTTAAAGCTTACATGTTCTCAAGACAAATGGTAATTTAAAAAAAGAAAAGAAAATATGCACGAGGGAGGCAAAAGTTTGATGATGATTTTCAGACTGCTCCAATGTATTATTAAAGACAAATACAGTATTTTATTTTCTAGTGGCCTGAATTAAAAATAGTCCAAACTTTCAACATAAAATTTCTACTTCGTTTTGACACAAAGGAAAGGCTAGTATTAGGATATGATTCTCAATAGATTAAAGGTTAACCCTGGGTCTACCTAAATCTGTGGAATTAAAGGACATTATCCCAATGGGTGTGTTGCATTCCAATGCCTCAGGATCATAAACTTAATAAAATTCCGTTAAACCTAAGTGGGTAAAGGACATGGCTTCCAGCTACAGATGGCATAAATCCAAATGAAACAGGTTTAAGCAAAGTAGGAAAGTCACTGGCTCACAATGGAAATGTTCATGGGGAGGTATTAGTAGATCCAGATAATATCGGGAGCATCTCTCTACCCACCTTTTGCCCAACCTTTCCTTAGGTTAAATCTTTCCCATGCAGACTTTCCCTGTGAGTAGACTTGTATCATCACAGCCGTAAGGTCAGCAGAAAGAAAATTTCTCCTTTCTACTTACTCCAGCAGAAGTCCTGAAACTTGGACTGATCTGGGCATATGTTTCTCATAGAACCAGCACCCATAGCCTAGGAGAAGGGTTGTTATTTAGCCAGGCCCAGGGAAACAAAGGCAACTGTTACTCCAACAAGCAGGATCAACTCCACTGAAGTACATGGACTGGGAGTGCAAGAAGGGCGCTTTTCAGAG
Source organism: Canis aureus (assembly GCF_053574225.1). Lineage (NCBI taxonomy): Eukaryota > Metazoa > Chordata > Mammalia > Carnivora > Canidae > Canis > Canis aureus. The sequence goes on from NC_135630.1 coordinate 7,346,691, forward strand.
GAAAATATGTGTGCAACTGCTAATCACAGGAAATATAGATTTGAGTAGTCCAAGAAAATGGTAATAGTGGGAGTCAGGTTTCTCCCTGTAGGAGTGGGAGTTTACAGATAAGAAAGGGGGGGAGGTTAGAATGATCCAGGTGGTGACGGAATAGAGTTGGGGCCATCGGTATAAACTCATCTTTAGTTAAGATAAATACAGATGATTACCTATAAAAATAGGACATGGGTTATGTGTATATACAGTCATCAGTATGTACCACATATTCCCATTCTGTCAGCTGAAAAGGCCTAGAAACAACAACACAGCAGTAGTAGTGAGCACACTTAGTGCAAAGATCTTGATTTCTCATACCATTCCCCAATGAAAGGAACCAAGTCTTCTTAGATAAATGGCTGATTCTAGGACTGGGGCAAGAAGTACACAAGATAAGCTTGTAGCATCATATAGTGCAAGAAATCAGTGAACTACCCCCCTAAAAAAGCAAGCAAACAAACAAACGAGACCCCACAATGATGAGAGTATGTTATAGGGACACAGGAGCTGATTGAAAGGATTCCAAATGGCCAAAAGTGGAAAATTTTGCATAACTAAAGTAATATTGAATTATAACAAAGTCCATACAGATATAAATAAATGACTGAGCAAATAAATAAGTAGGGGGAAAGAAACTCCCTTACAGAAAAATTCCAGATAACTTAGGTAGATACTTCGCCCTTAAGAAGGTGAAGCAGAGGGATCCCTGGGTGGCGCAGCGGTTTGGCGCCTGCCTTTGACCCAGGGCGCGATCCTGGAGACCCGGGATCGAATCCCACGTCGGGCTCCCGGTGCATGGAGCCTGCTTCTCCCTCTGCCTATGTCTCTGCTTCTCTCTCTCTCTCTGTGACTATCATAAATAAATAAAAATTAAAAAAAAAAAAAAAAAAAGAAGGTGAAGCAGAATTCCTTACTCCTTAAGAAGAGGACAGGATGGAAGGAGGGAGAAAGAGGAAACGTAATCTGGAAAAACCTGACAAAAACCAGGTGAGCAAAGTTAACATCAACAATGATAAGTCATTTTAGACAGTACATACTCTTGATATGATGTGACAAGCATGGCAGTTCACCTCTGTGGCCTTCTTCCCGAAAAGTCTAGAACTCCAGTCTAATCATAAGAAAAACATCTGGTAAACCCCACCCCAACTGAGGTGCATTCTACAAAATATCTATCTATTACTCCTCAAAACTTTCAAGGCCATCCAGAAAAAGGAAAGTATGAAAAACTGTCATAACCAAGAATAGCTTAAGAAGGCATGATAACTAATTGTAATTTGGTTATTCTGGATAGGGATCCAGGAACAATAACAACAAAAAGGACAGTAGGGAAAAATCAGAAAAGTCATGGAAATCCAAATGAAGTATGGACATTAGTTAATGATAATATATCAATATTGGTTCATTAAAGTTAACAAGTGTACTGTATTTATTTAAAATATTAATAATAAGGTACAGGGCATAAGGAATTGCTATACTATCTTCACAATTTTGGTGTAAATCTAAATTTTTTCTAAAATAAAAATTTAATTTAAAAATAGAGAAATGGGCAGCCCTGGTGGCTCAATGGTTTAGTGCCCCTTCGGCCCAGGGTGTGATCGTGGAGACCCGGGATCGAGTCCCACGTCGGGCTCCCTGCATGGAGCCTGCTTCTCCCTCTGCCTGTGTCTCTGCCTCTCTCTCTCTGTCCCTCATGAATAAATAAATAAAATCTTTAAAAAAATAGACAAGCCACAAAACAATCAAAATGTCAAAAACAATGAAAACATGACAGAGCAATCAAGGGATATAGAAGACTAATATTCTCCCATTAAGATCTCAAGAAAAAGAAATGGAGGAGAAAAATAATGCCATCCCTGCCCCCCAAAAAATGTCCACATTCTAATCCCCGGAATCTGTGAATATATTTCTTTTACATGACAAAAAGGATTTTGTGGAGATGATTAAGATCAATAACTTTGAAGTAAGGAGATATCGTGATCATCCAGATAGGTCTAGTCATTTCATAGAATCTTTACAAGGATAGAACCTTCCCAAGCTACAGAGATTAGAAGAGACAACAGTGTGAAAAGGATCCAATCAGTCATTGCTGGCTTTAGAGGTGGAGGAAGAAGGTCATAAGCCAAAAATGATGGCGGCCCCCAAAACTAGAAAAGGCAAGGACAATGAATTCTCCCCTGGGACATCCAAAAAGAAATGCAACACCTGCCAACACCCTGACTGAACCTCGGTGTCCAGTTTCTGAGCTACAGAACTACAACACAGCCGGTTCAAGCCACCAAAATAACAGCAACAGGAGTAGCATCTGGTCTGGCCAGGAGTTTGTGCACCCACTAATGAATTGACCTGCAAGGCTAAGTTGGATCCAAAACAATGACTGTCATGTTATCATCATGATTCGATGTCCAAAAAAAGAGAGAAGTAAAGGAAATCTATACCAGGCACTGTGCTAGATGAGTTACCAAATGTGCATTTAGTCGTCATGAAAAATCAGTGAGATTTATTACACCTTTACATTTTTCTTTCTGAATATTTCTATGCTGAGATTTCATATCTCTTAAGCCACTGTGAGCATATTTTAATTGCACCTTACTCAGGATAGTTTCAATAGCACCATAGCAGCATAGTTTGTTTGTTTTTCACAACACGTTGCTTCTTTCAGTTATTGCAGGAAATTATTTGGGCTGGGTTTACACTGAGGTTCTAATTTGAGGGCAGCAGCTCCACTGTCTCTTCAGACTTGTCCTCTTGAGCTGGGTTGCTCTGAGTCTGCTGAACATATATGCATAGACCACAGATAAGTCACATATGTGGATAGACAGGACTTTTGGATCCCTTTTCTGGCTCTTTTCTTTCTGGGATTCCCCTACTTCTTCCAGTAGCCCCATTTTTCTGGCTTCAGTCTTCTGGTTCCCTTGGCTAGAAAACCGGTGTTTTTCCACTGTTTGCTCTTGCCTCCCCTGTAGGAGCTGTACAGACTGAACTTAGTCCTATACCAACAAAATGAAAAAATAAGGAACTTACTAAAAACCCCATAGTTCCCTCCTCTGAGTATGTATTCAAGAATGCTTCTGTTCTGTCTCCAAGTAATTGCCTTGTATTATATCCAAGGTTTGGAGTTGTTTTCTGCAATGGAGTCATCCACCAGCACCTTGGTCCGTCAATGTCAGAAGCAAAAGCTTCCCAGATCATTTGATGCTAAGAAAAAAAGAATTTGTAGTGCTGCACTGATCTTCAAAAATTAAAAGATTGATAGATTTTTTTTCTATGTAGAATGAAATCATTTTTCCTGAGAAGAATTAAATACCCATAAATCTTCATTGTTACATCTTTAAAAATAGCTAATGGACATCAAAGAAGTTTCTAGTATTTTTAAAAAGTATTTATTACATGCCTACACAGTGCAAAACCCTCTCTTATTGCATTTATTTTTCCCACTAACCCAGTCACATGTATTATACCACTATTTAATACTTAAGAAATTCGTTTCAGAAAGTTTATGGAAATAGCAAGACTAAACTTTGATTTCATGTCTTCTGAATCCAAGTCCATGGTTCCTTCTACTAAGCCTGGTTTCCTGAGGAAGATATGATGCATAACTTTGATTTTACCAGAATTGAAAAAGGCAAGAATGTTTAACAGCAATTACCTTAATTCCAAGTTTGAAACTTAAAAAAGTTTTCATTGATGTCTTTAATTGTTTGAGTATTTAAAGAGGACCAAATTTATTTCAGGCATGTTGTTAGTAATAAGAATGAATAAGGGTAGCCCATGTCCTAAAAGGAACACACAACGTAGTGAAAGATGCATATATGATTATCTCATGAGATAGTTACGCTGTCATTAAATCCACACTTTCATAAGAAAGTTTCAGGATAGAAAAGAGAACAATATATATAGTAAATTGTTTATTTTATGAGTTATAAACACACAGGACCCAATAGTTCTCAAGTGAAAGGAATAAACACTTGTTCTATAAGGCATATCACAAATGTCAGTCTGAACATTATAAGCATTGGCTCGTGGTTGATCTGCTCTAGGTCTTTCATGAGATGGAAAGATTAAAAAATGTCTATGAAGAATTCCAACCACCAAAGACAAACAGAATATTTTTCTAAATATATGGGAAAGAACCAGTGCCAAATCAGAGACCTATCACTATTCCTCCTTTCTAGAAGATGTAATGCAAAAGCCAGGCATGCATACAATCTGTCATCTTGATACTATGAGGTGGTATAATTACCACTAATGAATTCTTAAGAGACTAGATAGAAAAATAAAAATATTCTAAATGGCAAAGCTAGCAAACAATAATGGGCAAGGGGGTAGACAGAAGGGATTAGAAAATGAATTTTGTGAAAATTCAAACTGTGTTTATATGAAATGCAGAATTGAGATTCTGTGTAACGTATATAATGTTTTAAATGACAGTGTACTAAATAAATATTAGAATTACTATTTTCCCCATTTCCCCACATATTCATAAGCAGTAATAGTAAGAGAGTTCTCAATGTTCTGACAAAAATGGTTAAAGATCATGAAACCATCACAATTTTCCCCACTGATTATTAAGATCACTTTGTACAGTTTAAACTTGGCACAATCATTTTTATGGCCCCACACCACTGTACAAAGCAAAGACTACCTGTAGATACAAATCTAGTGCTTGTGTCACACTTACAAGTTGCACTCATTTCTCAGGAAAAAAAGTGGCTAACACTCTGCATTTTCCTGGACTAAAAAAAAAAAAAAATTATAAGAGTCTTCAACAGACTTTTTTTGCTTTTTGTTTTTTGTTTTGTTTTGTTTTGTTTTTACTGTTTGCTTGGAGTTTATTTTCCACTTGCTGCAAGGCACACGGTTACAGGATGTCAGGAAGGCTTGTGTGTGGCTGAGAGTGCAGAACCGAGTTCTCAACTTCCTTCTTGGTGTTTTGCTATGTTGATTAACAGAAGAACCCAACTGCTCCTGCTGGCTGCAGCCTGCCAAGTCCAGGAGGAGGGCAGGAAGGGCTCTAACGAGCCTAGTGCCTCCCAGAGCCTGGTGGTGGTCTCTCAAGGCTGGGCCCAGTGTTGGCTTTGCCAGGCTGGCCACCAGGCTGCTGCCTCCTGGCTTCCAGAGCCAAGTCACAGGTGACGGTGCTGCTGGAGACCTGGAAGTTTGCAAGCATTCTGGAGACCCCAACACGGCAGCCATGAACCCAAGAGTGGACTTCCCAAGAAAGAAGCTTGCCCAGGAGGGACCGAGATAGGCCTTGCGAAGACCCAGGTGGTAAGGATTGGCTTCCCCAGGGTACTCTGCACTTCCACAGGGACAGTTACTAAAAGTGGAACCCAGGCCACAAGCAGACCTCTGGAGGGGATGGCTACCAGGCTGTCGCTCCTGGGAAGCTGGAGATCTCAGTGGTGATCCCTAGCCAGCTCAGTGCACAATCGCTGTTGGCGAGGACGGGGACATGAGGCCACAGAGCCCGTCTGCGAGGAGACCTCAGAGAGCCACCCCACTACCAATAGGCACACAGACTCAACAAACTGTCTTGACGTGAAACTTCAGCAGGTTGTGCAAGTTCATTAATTTGCCTCAGTCTTCACTTTTCCAGTTTGTAACATCTCACTTATTGTCCAGTAAAAAAGATGCAAAATGTTGGGTACATCCATGCATGTCTAGGAATATGCACATATTGTATTTTAATTGCTAATGTAAAACCTTCTGACATCTAACAATTAGGGAAGGACAGTTTGATATGAAGTACTCTAAGATGTATAATTCTCTACTTTCTTGTATAGAAAATAATTCAAAAGTATACTTTCTTAAGTATGGCCAAGTAGAGTTCCTTTAAGAAGGTGTTTTCATCAACAGTTGATAATGTTTAATTATTAGCACATAACTGGAATATCTGTATCTATATCTCTCCTAAGAGAGTTAAAACTTCGATTCCAATCAGATATTTAAATGTTGATTAGCTTAATTACACTCTTGATTTTCAGTAATGTTACAAAATTGGATTTCTACAAAATAAAAATTGTTTAAATCTTCCCAAACATCTGAGTCTGAAACAGTTTCATCATTTCTATTTAATCTTTTAGCTCTTGTACTTGATTCATATCTATTTTACATGGACAAAATTATAATTTTCCAAACAAAATAGCACAATGCTCATTTCACAGTTGGTGTTGTCATGAACAAAGTCTATTCCAACAGATTTCACAAACCTCTGCAAAATCCTATAAATCATGATGGCTGCATTCATCCTTTAAGAAAAAGCAAAGAAATCCCCTTTAGTTACTAAAAGCAGAGTACTTGAAGCATCAGAAACAAACAAATTTAGACTCATATGCCTGTGAGCCTTTAGCCACACACAATCACATTAATCCACAAAAAAGAATGGCACTCTGGGTTTTCCATAAACAGTTAGCTCTTCACAGAAAAATTCTAGTCTTTCCTAAACCCCCTTACTTTAATTGTAGATAGTAATTTCCAAACTGTGATGCAGTGGGGGAAAAAACACAGAAATTTGAATATACAACATGGGAATTCAGACTCCAGGGCTTTCACTTCCTTCCATGGGACGTTTTCTCAGCCATCAACTTGACTTCCTGCTCTCTCTGCCTCATCACTTACCTTAAACCCCTTCTTTTCCATCAATGAGAATATAGATTTAGACTAATCCCCCTTTTCTCCTGCTCCCACACCCACCCACTTATACACAAAACTATCTCACGAATGCTATACTTTGGTGTAGTTTCCCTACCTGTCAAATAGCAGAAGAAAGGAATGGGGAATATCTTTATCTCTCTTAATGTTGAAATAATCAGCTTATCCAAATTTTAACATATATTACATTTTATATGTATATGTTATATATATCATATAATGTTACGATTAATGTGACATAGCATACATTATAATATAAAGTATATTATATATTATGTATAATATATAATTATATATAACATATTTCACATATTTTATGGATATATATTATTGATATTATAATATATTCAATTGTATCTTATAATCTACTATTTTTGTCAAAGTTCTATGTGGTAGTGTTCACTGGTATAACCCAATAGAGACATAATAAAGCTTAAGCCCCTAGAAATATGGAGATGTATGCCAAAGTGTACCAACTTTCATTTAAAAGAAGATTAAGTTCTGAGACTCTAATGTATAATATGGTGACTATAGTTAAAAATCTAGCCTAGTTGGAATCTCTGTCATTCTTTGACTTGTAGAAACATCACCCCAATCACTGCCTTCATTTTCACATGGTGTACTCTGTGTGTGTATATATGTGTCTGTATTAAAATTTCCCCTTTTTACAGGACCCCAGTCATATAAGAGTAGGGCCCATCCTAATGACCTCCTCTTAATTAATCTGCAATAACCCTATTTTCAAATAAGTTCCCATTCTGAGGTAGTGCGGGTAGGACTTCACAATGAGTTAGGAATGAAGTTAACATATGAACTCAACATAGGAGTTTGGTGGAGGAAGGGGATAGAATTCAACTTATAGCAGGGTGGGAGTATCAATCATTTCCTAGCCATTGCTAGAGCCTTTCAAGGCAGCTATTCAACTCAACTATTTCGAGGAGAAAAAAAAAAGTGAGGCATTAAGTACAAATCTTCTGTGGCTGTGGTTATTTAGGTGCAGAGTTGACCAGCCACCTGGGATCAGCATGGAGCCAAGTGAGCTGATAACTCTCATCCTAGAGTTTTCAACCCATAGTACCTCCTCTACCCCAATTGTGACAACCAAAAATGTCTCCAGGCATCTCTAAGGTTTCCTGGGAGACAAATCAGCAAGCTATTGAGAACCACTGTCCAAAGGAAAATGACAAAATTCTCAAAAAGAAAAATCATTTAAACTTATATTCCTGGAGTTTAAAGAGTTTTGGTTTGGGAACAAAATTAAGCATGAGGCTGAAGCTAAATACAAGAGTTCCATGTCTAGCTAAGATCTATAAAAAAGAAAAGGTACAATTAGGATAAGCTATAATGGAAAACGTTGAGAAACTTAGTGAAGCCAGATATTATCCCTGGGAAGTTAACTTTCAGATGCGTTGTGTTTGTTGTAAAAGGTTTTTCTATCTTATGTTTCTGCATCAATTAATACATCTTAGTCCATGTAGAAGGTACATTTCTTATGACTGACATCTGTTTTGATTGATGAAACTTTTATTAAATATTTTATATTTAATATAAAATTGCAACTATTATTAAATATTTTCAAACTGGCCTTGCACACACATGTGTCTATGTGTATGTGTATGTGTGCATTTTTTTACACTATCCAGAATTCAATGAAGAAATTGCCTTACTGACAAGGCGTCTTGTAAATGAAAATTAGGAGCAAGAGTAATTAATCCAAATAAAGAAGCCGGGTAAAGAATAAGTGAACTAGGGCAGCCAGGTGGCTCAGTTGGTTAAGGAGCCAACTCCTGATTTCAACTCAGGTCATGATCTCAGGGTCCTGGAATTCAGCCCACCTCCTGGCTCCACACTCAGTGGGAATCTGTTTGAGGATTCTCTCTCTCTCTTTCCTGCTGTCTCTACACCCCCACCCCTAGTTTGTGCACATGTGCACACATGCTCTCTCTTTCTCTCTATCTCTCAAATAAGTAAATAAATATTAAAAAAAAAAGAATAACTGAACTAACCCACACACTCTCAAGGAGTAACAAATGTTATAATTTTGTACAAATTTTATAGAGCCATGATGGACAATTCAAGTTGGAAAAGAGAGCATACAATAGGATCCCTTTTATAGAATTTCTGCAGGAAAAAAATACCTATGACATACATAAAACTTCTCAGAGGACGAGATAATGGATGACTTTCACAGTGACTACTAGTTTAATTCTGGGAAATGATGTAAAACATCTACCTCAAAATTATCCCACCCTTGAGACATGAGAACTGGGTGTTTATACTGAAACTCCCAAGAGTCATGCTTGCAGTTTACTCCTGAAGTTGGGAGATATTCATTCTCTAGCGATAGTAACTCTGGTCTGTAATGCACATGGTAGAGTCGGCTTCTATGGTTCTGGAGAAAACCCTCAGGCACAAAAAAGTTGATACTGGCAGATGGAAGGGAGCTGAGCACACTGAAATGGCTATACCGTAAGATGTAGTGGGCATGGACAGCGTCTGTTACAGTTGCACACAAATATCAAAAGTAAATCAAACCAATTTTTATTTTTATTTAGCTTTATTTGACTGTTTATTGCAAATGTATTATCATCAGAGGCACAGAAAAAATATCTTTATCAAATATAACAATAAAAATTTATGAAGTTATTGATTGACTCAGGAACCTGTCAGGAACACTTGAGAGGCTTATTAAAAATTAGTCTCAATTAAATGAAATTATTTTAAATGATCAAGGCACTGTTGGGATTTTGAAGTGGATGCAAACCTAAAAATAAAATGAAGTATTGATTTTTTCATGTGTGCGGTGATTAATGAGCCTGGAAATGTGTCATTAGATGTTTATTGAAGAGGGACAATTTTCCTTGAGCATTTTTTCCTTTGGTTCAGTTTCAGTTGACCAGATTTCATTTTGTTTTAAAAAAATCATTTCAAGTAATATTCAATTCATCTCTGTCAAACTTCTGGAAATTGGACATGGAGTGGGGAGGCAATTTTCTTAAAGGATTCTACATGAAATAATGACTATGAAAGTGAAAATATACTTAGGCAGACATTTCTCTCTTGTTCACCTTCCCCAAGCCACTAAATCAGAATTCTCCAAGGCTAAATTTTAGGGCTCTACTGTTCTCACTGCCTTATTAGGAGAGAAAGTACTTGACATTAACCCCCCCTGCAATGCAAGGTGCAATGCTTTCTAGTCAGTGGATGTTGGGACAGAGACTTGAGTTAGGAGAGCCTAAGAGGAAAATGGCCTTGAGGATGGGGCAACCAGGCCTCCTCCTCCTTCCCCTGTCTCTCTCCTTAGGTTTTCACTGAGCCTGCATCTTCTCATCTCCTTTGCCTAATTGGGTATGTGAAGCCTCCCCACCTCTTGTCTCCCTATAAATGCTAGAGTCAGTACTTTAGGAGGCCTGAGGAAAGGAGTTTTTATTTCTATCATCTCATTAGAGAAGGCTTACTCTGCCCCTGAGGCAATAAACAGCCTTTATCCCTTCTACACGGATGATTCTCTATTGCATCTATCTATTCATCTATTTGATATAGTAGAAAGAAGACTGGGCCCCAGATTATTGTAACTTGGCTCTTATCCTAACTTTTTCAGTGAAATTGAAAACATAATGATCTTGGCTCTCAGTTTCCTAACTTGAATAGTAAAAAAAGGGTTAAACATGATGACCTTTTAAACTCTAAAAATTTCTTCAATCTTTAAAAAAGATAAATTTGTGTTAGTCCAAAGAAGGTGTGTTGAGAGCTTTAACTTGAGAGATTTGAAGGAGTGAAAAAGGGCCTCTTGGTGAAGCCCTGCTATCCTTCACAACATCCCCCTACCCCTATGATACACCTAAGGAACCATCAGGACTAATCCATCATGCACCTTTTCCAAGTGTATGGCAGTTTCCACAAGTCACTCAAGATTTCTAGGTCATTCCTTATCACCTAGCCACACCTCCACACATTTCTATATTTTGCTGAATATAATCCTATCTCCTACCATTCCCCAACTTAGGAAGCCCTCTTGTCTTCATCATCAATAATATCCCCCAAATCTCCACTTCATCTCTAAACAGCTCACTTATTGCCTACTGTACACTCAATAAATACATACTATATGAACGAGTGAATGAAGGAATTTAACTGAATGAGGTCTCAAACTCAGAGGGCCCTTGAACTACTGAGATCCTACAGAATCTGAGAACTGAAAAAAGGCAGCCTGTACAACACCAATGCCTCATCGTTTGAATTGTGGCCCTCCTACACACTCTGAAGTTTAGGATTTAATTATCAGTGTCACAAGCACTGCTGTTAACATGCCATTGGATGATGAAATGTAGACAGAATTTTCCAGGTAAGGAAATTTTTACCTATTAATTCCACCAAACCTCTTGACTAGATTCAACCTAGCTGGAATCTTTTTTTGTTTGTATGGTAATTGTGAAGTTTGGCCATGTAACAGAGCTTAATTTCCCAAAGCCTAACTTTCTACTAAGTTGTTAGTGACTAACAAATCAAATGAAAAATCAGCCAGCCTCTACCTAGGCCAATCTTTACTATGAGAAGGCAGAGCAACACTGATTATCTTTGAAGCAGGCAGCAGATAGGCCAAATCCAGTCCAAGTCCTTGACAGGTTGAAAGGTGTCACAGCAACCAAACAGAAGAGGTAAACTGCCTGCCATATCGAACCACACTTGCTTCTGAAGCTTTTGATCAAGGCCCTAGTGGGTTCCTCTGAAAGACCTTAGTCCTCTATACAGGGTCTCATAAGGTTGCAGTCAAGTTAGAGACCAGCTGTATTCTAAACTGGAGGCTTGATTGCCAGAAAAAAATGCTCTTAAATTCATTCGGGTTGTTAGCAGAATTTAGTTCCTGGGGGTTGTATAACTGAAGTCCCCACTTATTGGCTGGCTATTCAGTAAGGGTCCCTCTCAGTTCCTAGAGGCTGCCTGCAGCTTCTTGCCATATGGCCCACTCTGTAGACCCTCTCAATGACATGAAAACTTACTTCTTCAAAGCCAAAAACAAAAACTAAAAGAAGACTCAGGGGTCCAGTGTGGCTCAGTCGGCGGGTCATCTGCCTTTGGCTCAGGTCAGGATCCCAGGGTCCTGGGACCAAGCCCTGCATTGTCGAGCTCTCCACTCAGTGGGGAGCCTCCTTCTCCCTCTCCCTCTGCCCGTCCCCTCAGCCTGTGCATACACTCTCGCTCTCAAATAAATAAATAAAATCTTAAAAAAAAGAAGACTTTTCCTTCAATCTGCCAAAGATGAATCTTATTTAACACAATCTCATCTTATCATTTTTACCATATTCCATTGGCTAGAATTAGGTTACAGGGTCTATCCACACTCAAGAGAAGGAGAATAAATAAAGACATGGATAGCAGGAGAAAAAATTATTGGTATGGGAGCTCACCTAAGGTCTGCCAGCCAGAGATACATTAGACTTTTTGTCAGCAATGTGATATTACTGAATTAAGTGGAATAACATATTTAAGATACCAAAGAGGACATAACCCAAGAATTTTCAACTAGCAAAATTTAGTTTTCGAAATAAAAGTTACAAACCACTAACAATATGTAAGAATTAAGAGGATATGTCAATGTGCTCATTCTGAGAAATCTCAGGGGAAAATATTTAGACAATCAAAATTAGTAGAGTAGAATTGTGATGATTATTAAATATACACTTATTTCTAGATTAAGACTAAGTGAGAGTTAAAATATAATGAAGAGACTTCTGGTTCCCAGTCCAGCATGTAAGGAGCTTGAAAGTCATCACTCTGGTCACGTGCGAAACACTGAACAAAATGAAAAGTAAACAACTTTTTTTATATCCACCAAAGAAGTGATATCACGGGGAAAACTGCTGTCCCCCAAAACTGAAGTATAAAAGGGGAGATACACAGAGTCACATTTACAAGAATAGAAAGCCCCAGGCAAGAGACTCTGTGGGAACCAGGGCCAGGGTAGGAAACCTGAACTTCAATTCTTGAGTCACTGGGGGCTCAGAGTGGACAAATTTGAGAGTTAAAAAAATTAGGGGCTTCCAGTCAGAGAGGCCACCATACTGTTGTGAGTTTTACCTCTAGGAGCTCAACCAGGTTCTCACCATGAATATCAGGGAAAAATCCCCTTGCACTTCTAGCAGGAGGAAGGTAAAAGGAACCATTCTGAAAAACTCCAGGGCATTCTGTTCTTAAAATGGTCTGTCCTCTGGAGAAGCTGTTACCAGAGCCTAAACTATTGGGGCTTTATTGAAGCCTAATCTACCTGACAAAAGGAAACCAACCATGCCAGCTCACTTGAGCCATCCTGTCCCATCTAAAAGGGAGAAAAACTGAGAAGCACATGGGAAGTTCACATTTCAGAGGAACAGGCTCAAAAAAGACTGAGACCTAATCATAGGACTATACAGTACTTCCCCTTCCCCTAATGTAACCACCACATTAGCAAAGACCTATTTACGGCACTTCCTTTTACCCAGTGTATCATGTACAGTGATGAGTAAAGAATTACAAAGTATATTAAAAGGAAAATAAATACAGCTTGAAGAAAGAGGGCAAGCATCAAAACCAGACTCACCTGGCAGGTATGCTGGAAATACCAGATCGAGAATTTAAAACAACTATAATTAATATGGTCAGGGCTCTAATGAATAAAGTAGACAGACAATGTAAGCAGAGAGATGAAATTCTAAGAAAGAATCAAAAAGAAATGCTACAGATCAAAAATACTATAACACAAATGAAGACTGTCTTCAATAGGCCCATTAGCAGACTGGATGTGGCTAAGGAAAGAATCTCTGAGCTTGAGGGTATTTCAATAGAAATTTCCAAAATGGGGGATCCCTGGGTGGCACAGCGGTTTGGCGCCTGCCTTTGGCCCAGGGCGTGATCCTGGAGACCCGGGATCGAATCCCACATCGGGCTCCCGGTGTATGGAGCCTGCTTCTCCCTCTGCCTGTGTCTCTGCCTCTCTCTCTCTCTGTGACTATCATAAAACAAAAAAAAAGAAATTTCCAAAATGGGAAAGCAAGGAGAAAAATGACTGAAAAAAACAAAAGGGAGAAGAATAGCCGAATAGCCAAGAACTGTGGGAGAGCTACAGGAGGTGTAATACACGCTTAATAGGAATACCAGGAGAGGAAAGAGAGCAAGAAAGAACAATAACTGAGAGTTTCCCCAAATTAATGTCAGACACCAAACCACAGATCCAGAAAGCTCTTAGAACTCAAAGCAAAAGGGGCACCTGAGTAGTTCAGTGGAGTGATCCTTCAGGTCCTGGGATCGAGTTCAACATCAGGCTCTCTGCATGGAACACGCATCTCCCTCTGCCTATGTCTCCCTCTCTCTGAGTCTCTCATGAAAAATAAATAAAATCTTTAAAAAAAAAGAACTCAAAGCAAGATAAATGCCCCCAAAGGACTATACCTAGGTATGTTATATTCAAATGATTAACAACAAAAAAAAAAAGGTAAAGAAATAATCCTCAGATGGTGACCCCGTGTATCATGGTGAGCACTGAGTAAGGTAAAGAGTTGTTGAATCATTGTGATCTTTGATCACAATCAAAGAGTTGTGAATCATACAACAAGAGTTGTGTATCATTGCGTATATCTGAAATTAGCATAACACTTTATGTCAATTATGATCCAGTGGGGGAGGAAGGGGGAGGCACAGGGGAAGGAGGAGGAAAAAGAAATAATCCCAATGGAAGCTGGAGAGAAAAAAAAAATACCTTACCTTAAGAGGAGCAAAGATACAAAGTACATTGACTTCTCCTCAGAAACTAGGCAAGCAAGAAGAAAGTGGAGTGAAATATTTAAAGTGCTGAGAGAAACAACAAAACAAACCTAGAATTCTGTACCCTTTGACATTACCTTTTGAAAGAAGGAAAAATAGAGACTTTCTCAGAGGGAACCTGTGGCCCATAGACCTGCCTTGCAGTAAATGTTAAAAGAAGTTCTTCAGAGAAGGCAAATGATATAGGTCAGAAACTTGAGTCTACAGAAAGAAAAGAAAAGCATCAGAGAAGGAATAAGTCAAGGTTGAATAAAAACTTCTATTTTTGGTTGTTTTCAATTGATCTAACAGATAACATTTTATTCAAAATAGTAATAGCAGGGGCACCTGGGTGGCTCAGTTGGTCAAGCACCTGCTCCTGGTTTCAGCTCAGGTCATAATCTCAGGGTCCTGAGATCGAGCTCCATTTCTGGCTCTGAACTCAGCCAGGAAACTGCTTGAGGATTCTCTCCCTCTCTCTCTCCACCCTAATAAAGGTGTCTTTAATAAAGGTGTCTTTAAAATAAAGACATAAATCTTTTTAAGAAATAGTAATAGCAAAAATGCATTTGATTATGTATGTATATGTATACAAACATGCATAAGAGAAAGGGACAATAGCAGTGATAAAAGATATGGAAAGAATTCCGATTATTTTGTAATTAGAAAGTAGTTGTAGTACCCATGAAGCAGTACAGTGCTATTTGAAAATGGACTTGGGGGCACCTGGGTGGCTCAGTGGTTGAGCATCTGCCTTTGGCCCAGGGCATGACCCTGGGTTCCTGGGATCGAGTCCCACATCAGGCTACCCATGGGGAGCCTGCTTCTCCCTCTACCTGTGTCTCTGCCTCTCTCTCTGTGTCTCTCAGGAATGAATGAATGAATGAATGAATGAATGAATGAATAAATAAACAAAAAGAAAATGGACTTGGATTAGTTGTAAATGTATACTGCAAATGCTAGAGCAACCACTAAAAAGACATTTAAGAAAAAAGTATAGCTGGGACACCTGGGCGGCTCAGTGGTTGAGCATTTGCCTTTGGCTCAGGGTGTGACCCCAGGGTCTGGGATCAAGTCTTGCATCAGGCTCCTTGTAGGGGAGCCTGCTTCTCCCTCTGCCTTGTCTCTGCCTCTCTCTCTCTCTGTCTCTCGTGAATAAATAAAATATTTAATATACAACAGAGTTTAAGTAAAAATCCTATAATCCTGTAAGTATCAGTATGAATTCTGGAGGTATTTTATATGTTAATAGATTACACACAAACACACACACACACACACACAGAATGGCATTGTCGCCACTTTGAAGCCACTAATGAATGCATTAGTCCAGGGATCAGCAAGCTCTTCTGTAATAATAATAAATTATTATGTAAAATAAATAATAAATATTGTAGGCTTTTCAGGGCACATGGCCACAATCACAACCACCCTGAGTTGTGTTATTAGAGAAAAAGCAGCCACGGACCATGTGTACACAAATGCATTCCTGATAAAACTTAATTTCCAGATGCAAGAGTTGGACCCGATTTGGCCCACAGAGGTTTGCTGACCTCTGAATTAGGCAGTGAACGTGAACGGCTGTTAACATCACAAAATGACAGTCCAGACAGTATCTTCCCTGATGAAAGAAAGCAACACCACCTACAGTCTCCTCAGGTTTGGGGGCCCCGCTGCCAAACTGCAAGAGATACACGTTAAACAGGTCAAATAGAAGAAATGCCGGGTCACCCTACACAAGTCCCTTAGCAGACACCATAAAGATAAGGTTGGAGATGGGAATTTGGGATATATATTCAATTATTTTAAAAGGGTAAGACTCTAAACAATCAGAAGAGTGACTGATTTTTTTTAAAAAAGGAAAAAAGTTCCTGAGGCCTTGGTAGTACTTTGAAATCTGTATTGGCTCCTTCAGCACAGAGAACGAGGAAGCATTCGTCTCTTCGTTAAAGCAGCTGAGCAGCAAACCTCCTGCGGGCCCGGCACCACCTGCAAGGTGACCAGCCCCACACTGAACGTTGGCTCTGCAACCAAGGCAGTGGGGGAGGTCGTCCCTGGTGGCCTCACGATTTCCCTTTCAAGACTCTCCGTTTCATTATCTCCATCCTACCCATCGAATCCTGCCTCCTGTTTGCCTCAGATGATAAGTTTTTGTGAGGTTTTGGATCTCTAAATAATACTTCTATTAAGTATGCGTAAGGAACTTTGGAGAAGGAAAACCCTAGGTGACATAAAGAAATGGTGGCGTTCCCACTATTGTGATAGTGAGGGTGGCTGACTAATGTACCGTCTAAACAGAGACGCTTTCACAGTGAAAGCTAATCATGCCAGGACAACAGGGATCCAACGGAATTATCCCAGGCAGACTGGCAAGCATGGCCACTCCAGTCAAGGTGGAAATGTTTTGGGACTGGGAGATGCTGCTTATGGTCTAAATTATAGATACGCATAGATAACACAGCTGTGGCCTCCTCCTGCTGTTGGCTCGGCCTCAATGTCACGGGCCTCCGTGCACCCGGCGGGGACATAGCATTGCTTCCAACAGACCCCTTCCCCCTCAGATAACACCTCCGGGTAACTGAGGTGCACCCCTTCCGATGCCTCCTTCCACGAGCACAGTGGAGGTCTTTCTTAAATGACCACCAAACCCTACAGCACAAGGTTCTGGATGATGTCTCCCAACGCCTCTAAGCCATCCCATGTATAAAAAAGCAAGTTTCTACAAGCTGCAGCGCGAATGCACCGAGAGTCAGGACATCTGGCACACAACTGGTCACTGGGTAGATACCGGGCAAAATGTTTTTTCTGTTGTCTAATTCTGTTTATCTCCCCGTAAAACAAGTGGTTTCCACCAGAGGCTTTCAGACTATACCTTTGCTTCGTTCTTCTTATTCTGAGTGTCACATGTGCGTATGCACACGAAGTCATGCACACCCTTTGTGAAGGAAGTGGACTTCAGGCAAGATGAGTGTGTCCAAAGCAAAGAAGAAAGGAAAACTGATCATCTCAGAAGATGTTTTTGGACACGTGGCATCACAGAACTCAGCTGGTCTAGCAGACCTGAGTCCATCTACCTTCTTTTTACATCTTTCTACAGAAAAGGCTCCCATACCACTGTTCCAGGACTTGAAACCCTGAGAGCCAGAAAGTTCTAACCCTCTTCCATTTATCTCTTCCGAAACTAGGAATTTGTTGGAAGTTCAAAAAGGGACAAGCAGATGAGAACGGGAGTTTTGAACATCTCTTTGAGGTTAGCTCGTTGCGTCAATCGTGCAATCGCTCCCCTCCCTTCTTCGTTTTCCAGTGCCGAGGGCTGCGGTGATGTCCCCAGAGGCTGTGGTAGGGAAGTACTAATCGGCTCTTTTCCTGTAACAACACCCCAAGGTAAGCGACAACTGACTTTTGGGGAGGTTATTGGTATGATGCAGAGAGTTCTGGGTTGCAGGATAAATAGGTGTAAGATGCATTGATCCAAATCCGCAGCCAGCACTCACTAAGTTCTGGGACATATCGCAGACAGCCATCTCTGCCTTGGGAGGTGACAGGAGTCTAAACCAGACAGACGAGTGAGACCCGGCAAGCTAATGAGACCGAGTGACAAATGCAGAATGAGAAACTGAAGTGAAGCTTAGCGTCTAACAGTGACTCCAAAACCAAAGAGTGACCCAGAACAGCCTTCCCCGAAGACCCAGGAAAGTTCGTGAGGGCTAGGACAGGAGCTTGGTCCCCAACAGCATCTCCGCTGCTGGGGCAGGGATACAGGGATTCACACTACCTGGCAAGCAGGATCGGTTCCAAACTGCTCAGCAGCTTGTCCTGGCGGGGGGTGGGGGTGGGGACGCCCTGGCAAAGCTAGAGTCCCCTGAGATCTCCCACGGGAGCGTCCTTGCCTGTGTTGGGGGAACGGGAGGAAAATAAGAGCCACATTGTTTAGGGACCTCTTTCCTATACCCTTCCCCCTCTTGTTCCTTTAAATTTAATCTAATGAAGGTAGAAGAACATCGTAAAAAACGTTTTTTCCCCAGTGTGCACAAGCTCCGCTTGTAGTGCTTACCACGTTATATCCTAACTCGCAGTTTGCCCGTCTCCTTGTGGTAGACTGGTGATGTGCATGGTCCAAGTGACCTCTCTGAACCCCCGTCCTTCACAATATGACTTTGCAACTCTTCCCTTAAAGACATGGAGTTTATTCTCCATCTGCTCTGGCCCTACCTTGAAACTGGGCTGTATTTTCTTTTTTCTCTTCTTTTTTTTTTTTTAATTTAAATTCAATTTGCCAACATATAGTATAACACCCACTGCTCATCACATCATGTGCCCTCCGTAAGGCCTGTTACCCCGGTTACCTCATCCCCCCACATACCTCCCCTGCTGCAACCGTCAGTTTGTTTCCTAGAGTTAAGAGTCTCCCATGGTATGTCTTCCCCTCTGGTTTTTCCCCATTCTGTTTTCCTTCCTTCTCCTATGGCCCCCTGCACTATTTCTTATATTCCACATATGAGTGAAACCATATGATAATTGTC
This sequence comes from Canis aureus, assembly GCF_053574225.1. Taxonomy (NCBI): domain Eukaryota; kingdom Metazoa; phylum Chordata; class Mammalia; order Carnivora; family Canidae; genus Canis; species Canis aureus. The sequence continues at coordinate 7,365,677 of NC_135630.1, forward strand.
TTTCTCCGATTAACTTATTTCACTCAGCGGGATACCCTCCAGGTCCATCCACATCAATGTGAATAGTAGACATCTTTCGTGATGGCCGAGTAATATTGTATATTTATACCACATCTTCTTTATCTAGGATGGGTATCTGTCGATGGACACGGAGGCTCCTCCCACAGTGTGGCTATTGTGGACATTGCTGCTGTGAACATCAGGGTGCAGGTGTCCCGGCGTTTCACTGCATCTGTATCTTTGGGGTAAATCCCCAGCGGTGCAATTGCCAGGTCGTAGGGCAGGTCTATTTTTAACTTCTTGAGGAATCTCCACACAGTTTCCCAGAGTGGCTGCACCAGTTCACATTCCCACCAACAGTGCAAGAGGGTTACCCTTGCTCCACATCCTCTCCAACATTTGCTGTTTTCTGTCTTGTTCATTTTCCCCATTCTCACTGGTGTGAGGTGGAATCTCATGGTGGTTTTGATCTGTATTTCCCCGATGGCCAGTGATGCAGAGCATTGTCTCATATACTTGTTGGCTACATGTATGTCTTCTGTGGAGAAATGTCTGTTCATGTTTTCTGCCTGTTTCTTGACTGGATTGTTTGTTTTTTGGGTGTTGAGTTTGATACATTCTTAACAGAATTTGGATACTAGCCCTTTATCTGATATGTCATTTGCAAATAATCTTCTCCCATTCTGTAGGTTGCCTTTTAGTTTTGTTGACTGTTACTTTTGCTCTGCAGAAGTGTTTTATCTTGATTAAGTCCCAATAGTTTATTTTTGCTTTTGTTTTCCCTGCCTTTAGAGGTGTGTCTTGCAAGAAGTTGCCATGGCCAAGGTCAAAAATGTTGCTGCCTATGCTCTTCCAGGATTCTCCTCTAGGATTTTGATGGATTCCTGTCTTTAGACCTTTTGGGTGTTGAGGATATTGGACAGCCACCTGTAGGAGAATGAAACTAAATCATTCTCTTATACTATACACAAAGATAAACTCAAATTGAATGAAAGACCTAACTGGGCTGTATTTTAGACTTACTTTTGGCCAACAGAACATGTACAAATGATTTTGTGCCAGTCTTGAGGCTATGTGTTGAGAGGTCTTATTCAATCCCCTTGATGTCTTGGATCCTCACCATCATGTGATCAAGGCCAGGGTAAGGGTAAGCTGCTAGAGACCACATGAAAGAAATCCAACTTGTCCCCTTTGCCCTAGCCAAAGCCCTCCGTTTGCCTGCCGGTCCTCCGTTGAATTGCCAGCTGATAACAGACGAATGAGTAAGTTCAGCTAAAATCAGTCAAGCCTGCCTTAGACAAGAAAAACTACCCATTTGACTCAGACTCATGAATTAAATAAATGTGTGTTGTTGAATGCTACTGAAGCTGTCTGGTTATTTGCTATGCAGCATTATTATGGCAATAGATAACTGCTACACTTCCCTACGGAATTTACTCCCACAGAACAGATCTTAATATAGGACAGGTGAATTAATAAATAAATAATGAGTGAATACATGAAATTGATACCATCAACTAGATGACGTGGTGTTTAAATGGGTTCTACCTCATTAAATACAGAAGAATTTTGAATTATCATCTTATGCTTCCCTAACTCGAAATTCTTCCTCTGTCCCAGCCCATCTTAGAATTCCTGACGTTGAGTATGTAGATCATTCTACTGACCTCAGGCAACCACTGAGCCAGCTGTGCTCACCCTGCTTCTGAGCCAAAGTTATACGAGCAGAGGAGCAGCACAGAGAGATGGTGCGAGACTGTAGGGTGTCTGCCCATTCTGGGTGTAGTCCCAGATGTGACAAGGGGTGTGGTAGTGGTTGTTCACTGATGCCTCTGCCAAGAGGGGAGGAAAGAATGAATAAACAAGTTGTTCTGGAATGAGAGAAAAGAAAAAAAGGAAACTTCTCTTTCCCAGTGCACGCATGAACACACACACACACACACACACACACACACTCAGCACAGATGTTGTCGCACAACATGTAAGAATTCCATAAAAACAAACAAAACTCTGTGATGAATACAATGGAATCCGCAGCCAAGGAGACCAGAAAATACTTGAAAAGACCTCCGGTAACCGGGGACACATACAGCTGTCCCAGAGGGCAGCATGGAGGCTCCAGATTTAGAGGAGGAGGCCATCTGTGTGAGCTAGAGAGCTAAAGAAAGCTAGAGAAAAATGACTTGACTCAAACTTCAGGGGCCTACCTCAATGTGGCCAGATCTTGAGGTACAATTGAAAGTCCAGATGAAGATACCTTACAAAGCAAAAGCTTGAAGATAAGACAACCACGGCAAAGTTTTCAGAGGAAGTAAGTGGCTACAAAAGAAAATTTATGCAAGAGTCATGATAAGATTAAATTTTATGAGGCAGTCATATCTTTTTGTGCAGATTTGGAGAAATATTGGTAAAGATAGAGGAGGATGCTGATGCATAAGTATGAAATGTTAAAGCTTCATTCTAAGGGCAAAAGGCATACGATGACATTAAAATGAAGGTAAGCAAATAAAAAATAGGAAGCATTTGGACAGAGGTTAAAATGGGCATACTGTACTGAACTCAGCAAGTATTCAATAAACATGGACTCATAAACATATAGTCTTCCCTTGAGATCTTAGATTTATAGTGCACTTTCCTGGTTTTTAAACTTCCTAGAGTTGGTGAGACTTTCAAACCAGTATTTACGAGGGATCTCACACTTCACACTCCATAACTTTTAGGGCTGGCAGAGGTGAGGGAGAAGGGAACACTTCCCTTTTCATCCCATCCCAACAACTGATTGAATCCTGCGGGAGTCTTTGAGCCAAAAGCTGTGCTTGGACTCATATTTCTTTCTGTCACAGCCTAGTGATTCACATTACATTCCTCCTCCTACTTCCCTGCTTGAAACAAAGCTACTGTCCACAAGCTACTGCCTGCCCACATCCCTCATTTTTGTTTTTTTTTTTTTTTTTTTTTTTTTGTAAGCCAGCTCTATGCCCAGCATGAAGCTTGAACTTATGACCCCCAGGTCAAGAATCACATGCTCTACCAACCAAGCTGGCCAGGCGCCCTTGCCCCTGCCCTCTTGTTTCCCAGTGGGAGGTGGGTAGCTGGTTTATAAGAAGGTCTTCTTAATATTGCTCCATTCATGGGTTGGAATCAAAGGCTTCCTCTTATCTCTCCCATCTCTTCAATGAGAGGAGCAAATGTTGTTTAAGGGATCCCTAACCCCGAGAATCCAGGGCTGCTTGGAGAGTTTGCTTTAATGGCTCTCCCTTTATAGCCTTGGAAAGAGCTTCTTCATCAGATTTAAGGTATGCTATGTCACTCAGAGAGCCAAACAAAAGCAGAGTACAACTCACTTTGACATTTATGGTATTTTGTACTTAATGACTCTTATACTACACTTCCTAAATTACTCTCATAAAAAAAAAAAACTGAATTTGAAAAGCTATTCTTCTCAACTGCCACTAATACGCTCATCTCATTTTGCTCTGTTGCACAATTGAGCATGACAGACTTAGTCAGTTTTGATATGTTAAAATTTTTGTTTTACTCCTGCTTTGCAGGCTAAAGTTGTTTTGGTTTTGGTGCATTTTGTTTGTTTGTTTGTTTGTTTGTTTGTTTGTTTGTTTAAGCTGGGGGCAAACTAAATCTTTCAGCTATCCATAGCAATCTATTAAAACATATCTTTCCAGTGGTTTTGGTCTTTTTGTACAGAAAAACGGACCATGTGCCTGAAAGTGGCTTCAGAGTTTGCAATATAGCTGATCTTTGGATACTCCCATCTGTCTTGTGAACAAGGAAAAGCAATTTGTTCCTGCTGAAAAAGGAAGATCTGGTGTACTTCTGATGTTGAATAGTGCTAAGCCAGAGTTAAAACAAGAGCAGAGTACTGGTGTGGATATAAGATTAGGCCTTTGAAAATGCTAGTATTTTATCTATTTTTACTTAGTGCAAGGGACATTCTACAATAAGTATTATTCAGGAAGGAAGCCCATGTAATAACCTGGCTCTTTTATCTGTAAGCCTCAGGCATTTTCATTAAGTCATCCAATACCAACAACATTGACTGGACAAAGAAGCTGAGGCTTATAAACCAAAGCATCAGTTTTATAAAAGGCTTATTCTAACTACTCTTATAAACATGGTTTTCATTCAAGATCTGGGTTACCTACAAAGAGGGAGAAAAAAAAAAGGAAAAATGCTATTACTTTAAAAAAACAAAATTAGTATCTCAGGAGGTGATGAAGGTAGTAGTAGAGAAGTGCTCCCAAAGTTAATTTTTTTTTTTGGAATTCAACTAGTTTTGAGTCCCTAAAAAAGACAAGAGTTTGTATAATGAAAGAATGAGATACAGACTATACAAGGCGCTTATTCTTGCACATCTGACACATTAATGGGTTCATTCTTCATTTTATAAACATTAACTGAGCAACTGCTACATTTTAGGCACTAGACCTGGTGCTAAATGCTAAAGCTACTGGAATAAATACAAAAGGATTTATAATCTTAGGACTCACAGTAGAACAGAAGAAACAGATACATATAAACAATTATAATAAGATCCAAAATGTTGACAAAAGTAAATTATATCTGAGTTCATCTAGTTTTTGTTCATTGAATAATAATAAATTATTCGTTCAAAAATTTATGTATTCATTCAACATTTATTGAGTCCTTTGCTCCAGTTGAGAGTCCAGAGAGCTCTAGGAAGCTAAGTCTTCACCCCTAAAGAGACAGCACAATAAGCAGCCAGTAGAGATATAGTGTGGAAGCAGCAGTTTGAAAAATGCTGGGGGCAGATGAAGAGAGTTATTTAATCATCTCTGAGTATGACCAGAGAAGCAGAGATTACAGCTCCTTTCTCTGGGAATAAGGGAGCTGGCATGTGCCATTTCCCTCCCCTGGCCCCCAGCATAAACACATAGCCACTTGCGGGACCCAGGGCAACACCTACACTCACTACCCTAATTTGCTTAGACCAAGCCCCTGCACTCTGCCTTCTCCCCTTCCCCCCACCAGCTCCACACTTCAGAAGATCCACCCTTTCCAGTAATGCCTGCCTCAGCTCTGGCACTATGGGCCCCATCCCCTAGAAGACCAGTGTAAAACCCAACCAACACCTCATCCTCTGACCCACACATTTTATGGGACCTCAGTTTTGGCAGTGGCTACAGTGGCAGGTCTCATTTTCCAAGCAGACCAGCACACACCTTGCTAGAAAGCATCCCATTTGGCCACAGACCAAACACTGCCCACAAAAGGTAGAGAGCCTCTGCAGACAACTGGACTGAAGGAAAATAAAACACAGCCAGGACACACACAGGACACACAGGAGATACCCCCTGAAACACCAGATTCTGGGGAACAGGGCAACTTCACTGCAGGGCACTATAGGATGTCTTCTTCATAAGGCCATTACTTCCAAGAGCAAGAGATGTAGCCGACTTTCCTAACACAAAAAAAAAAACAGACACCTAGAGACAAAATGAGGAGAGAGAAGAATATGTATGAAATGAAAGAATGGGGCAAAACCACAGCAAGAGACCTAAGTGAAACAGATAAAAGTAATATGCTGGATAGAGAATTTAATGATCATAAAGATACTCAGTGGACTTGAGAAAAAGAGTGGAGGACATCAGTGAGACGCTTAACAAAGAGGTACAAAAAGAACCAATCAGACATGAAGAACACAATAAATGAAATTTAATATACATTAGATGGAATAAATAGTAGGCTAGAGGAAGCAGAGGAATGGATTAATAACCTGGAAGATAGAGAAATGGAAAGTAATCAAGCTGAACGAATGAGAGGAAAAAGAATTCTGCAAAACCAGAGTAGATTTAGGGGAGGGAACTCAGTGACTCCATCAAGTGTAATAAGACTCACAATATAGGAATCCCAGAAGAAGAATAGAGAGAAAAGGGGTCAGGAAAAAATTTTTTGAAGAAATGATAGCTGAAAACTTCCCTAATCTGGGAAAGGAAACATATATTTTAGATCCAGGAGCACAGAGATCTCCTAACAAAATCCACCCAAGGAGGTCCACACCAAGACACACAGCAATTAGAATGGCAAAACCTAGAGATAAATTAAAAAATTTTAAAGCAGCAAGAGAAAAAGAAAACAGATACATACATTGGGGTATACCCCAAGGCTACCAGCAAATTTTTCAGTGGAAACTGCATGCCAGAAAGGAGTGGCATGATATATTCAAAGGGCTGAAAGGAAAAATCTGCAGCCAAGAATATTCTATCCAGCGAGGCTATCATTCAGAATAGAAAGAAAAGATAAAGCTTTTCTCAGACAAACAAAAGTGAAAGGAATTCAGGACCACTAAAGGAGCCCTACAAGAAATACTAAAGGACATTCTTTGAGTAGAAAGGAAAGACAGTAAATAAGATTATGAAAAGTTGGAAGCACAAAAGCAGTAAAAATATGTATATCCGTAAAAATTAGCCAAGGGATTCACAAAGCAAAAGGGTGTAAAATAGGATACCATATACTTAAAACATGGGAGGGAGAGGAGTAAGAATGTGTTCAAACTTAAGCAATCATTAACTTAATATAGACTGTTATACGCAGAAGATGCTATATAGAAACTTCATGATAATGACAAATCAAAAACCGTAACAGAGACACAAAAAAATAAAGAAAAAGAATACAGTATATCACTAAAGAAAGCCAACAAACCATGAAAGAGAGCAAGAAAAGGATCAGAGAAAAACTACAAAACAATCACAAAATAAGTAACAAAATGGCAATAAATACATATTTATCAATAATTACTTCAAATGTACATGGACTAAATATTCTCATCAAAAGAAATAGGGTGACACAATGGATTAAAATAGTCAATGTACAGAAATCTATTGCATTTCTATATATTAATAATGAAGGAGCAGAAGAGAAATTGAGAAAATAATCCTATTTACAATTGCACCAAAACTAATAAAATACCAAAAACAAACCTAACCAAAGAGGAGAAAAAAAACCCTGTATTCTGAAAACTATAAAACATTGATGAAGGAAATTCAAGATGATGCAAAGAAATGGAGGCATCCCGTGTTAATGGGTTGAAAGAACAAATATTGCTAAAATGTCTATACTACCCACATTTAATGCAATCCCCAGAAAAATGCCAATAGCATTTTTCACAGAACTAGAACAAACAATCCTAAAATTTATATGAAACCACAAAAGACCCTGAGTAGCCAAAGTAATCTTGGGAAAGAAAAACAAAACTAGAGGTATCACAATTCCAGATTTCAAGTTATACTACAAAGCTGTAGTAAGTAAAATAGTATGGGAGAAAAACAACAGTATGGTACTGGCACAAGAACAGGCACATAGGTCAATAGAACAGAACAGAAAATGCAGAAATGAACCAGAAACTATATGGCCAATCAATCTTTAACAAAGTAGGAAAGAATATCCAATGGGAAAAAAAGACCATCTCTTCAACAAACAGTGCTGGGAAAACTGGACACCAGCATGAAGGAATGAAACTAGATCATTTTCTTACACACCATACACAAAAATAAACTCAAAATGGATTAAAAACCTCAATGAGAGACCTGAAACCATCAAAATCCTAGAAGAGAGTACAGGGAGTATTTTCTCTGACATCAGCCACAGCAACATTTTTCTAGATAGACATCCTGACTCAAAGAAATAAAAGCAATAATCAACTGTTGGGACTACAACCCAAAAAAAAAGCTTCTGCAAAGAGAAGAAAACAATCAAGAAAACTAAAGGGCAACCTACTACATGGGAGAAGATATTTGCAAATGACATATATGATAAAGAGTTCATCTCCAAAATATATAAAAAACTGATACAACACCAAATAAACAAATAATCCAGTTAAAAATGGGCAGAAGACATGAACAGACATTTCTCCAAAGAAGGCATTCAGATGTCCACGAAAAGATGCTCACCATCACTGATCACCAGGGAGATGCAAATCAAAACTACAACGAGCTATCACCTCACACCTGTCAGAATAAAAAAACAAGGAACAACAACGGTTGGTAAGGATGTAGAGGAAAATGTACCCTCGTGCACTGCTGGTGGGAATGCAAACTGGAGCAGCCACTGTGGAAAACAGTACGGAAGTTCCTCAAAAAGTTAAAAATAGAGCTAGGATTCAGTAACCGCGTTATTTCCCCCCCAAAAAATACAAAAACACTAACTCAAAGGGATACATGCAACCTTATGTTTATTGCAGCATTATTTATAATAGCCAAATCATGGAAGGCAAATTATGGAAATGCCCATTGATAGATGAATGGATAAAGAAGAAGAGGTATATATAAAGATATAATGGAATATTACCCGGCCATAAAAAGGAAGGAAATGTTGTCATTTCCAACAACATGGATGAAGCTAGACAGTATAATGCTAAGTGAAAAATGTCGGTCAGAAAAGGACAAATACCATACGGTTTCACTCATATGTAGAATTTAAGAAACAAAACAAGCAAGGGGAAAGGAGACAGAGAGAGAAACCAACCAACAGACTCTTGACTATAGAGAACAAACTGATGGTTACCAGAGGGAGGCGGGTGCAGTGATCTGTGAAATAGGTAATAGGGATTGAAGAGCATACTCACGATGTTGAGCACTGAGTACTGTATAAAATTGTTGAATCACTGTATCGGACACCTGAAACTAATATAACACCGTATATGAACTATACAAGAGTTAAATAAAAAAACTTAATATGAATAAAAGAAGTGGGAGGGACAAAGAGCTCACTAACCACACCTAAACTTTTCTTAAAAAAAAAAAAGGATATCAAATTACCAAAGGAATGCATTTTGTTTAGCTTATTTTTAATATTTTGGAACTTGTAATCTAATGTGGCAAAGGCCACCTTTTAAATCCATCATTTTTGTGCTTCCTTATAATAGAGAAAATTGACTTGCAAAAAATATTTAGGACTAAGATGACCCATCCCCATTATTGCATTCCCTGAATGGTGAGGAACAGCCATAGTGTAGGTGGGAGGTGGGGTGGAAAGAAGGCAGCTTCCTTTCTCACACAACTTTTTGTCTCATATGGCATTAAAAACTGCTTAATTTGCAACATCCCTATCATGTAATTGGTTTCTCTGTGCTTATAGCTAATTCTCTCCCCCAGTCTTCCAACAGAAATATAAAACTCTTTCTGATAGAGTGTAACAGGTTGGCATATTGGAAATTCCAGCTAAGTCACTGCAATATATTAAAGATGACATCTCCTACCGAAAAAAGTCAAACCAATATGTAGAATTTAAAAAGAGATACCGGGGGATCCCCGGGTGGCTCAGTGGTTTAGTGTCTGCCTTCGGCCCAGGGCCTGATCCTGGAGTCCTGGGATCGAGTCCTGCATCAGGCTCCCTGCATGGAGCCTGCTTCTCCCTCTGCCTGTGTCTCTGCCTCTCTCTCTCTCTGTGTGTCTCTCATGAATAAATAAAATCCTTAAAAAATAATAAATAAAAAACAAAAAAATAGAAAGAGATGCCAGGGAAACAGGTAGCCCCAAAACCCCAGGATATAATAGGGTCGAGAGATTAGAAATAAACGTATGATTCGTAAAGAGCAGTGTGGGTGTGTAGGGGTGTACACACGCACCCATGCACACTGTTAGACTGTGAGTTTCACTTTTCTGAGGGGAAAGAGTGGGGTGCTACCCTTTGCAAAAAGGGGCTTCAAAAAAAAAAGCTTGGAATGTCTTCCCTGGAATGTGAGAGATAGGACCACAAAGACCTGTTTCATGGAAGGCAAGAGGGGCCGGTGGTGACTGTCTGGGCAATAGAGTAAAGTATTTCTGGGAGAGGAGATGGGGATCTCGTGGAGAAGACCAGCCTGGGACTTACTTTGCCTGCCCAAGAGGACACTCTGGAAGGAGCACTGAGCTTCCAAATTAAGAATCCATAGGAAGTGGTGGCCGCACGCCCAGGTAGAGAAGCACGGTCACAGGGCAGGTGTAAAAGCTGCAGGGGGCGCCTCTGTGGACCAGATTAGCCCAAAGAGGAGAATCAACCTCACACGGCTAATATGAAATCTTCTCCCCACTTTTCCCTCTCTCCCGCTGAGCTGCACCCCCCAAAACCCACAGCATCAATAACAACAGCTTGCAAGTAGCAGACACGTGTCAGGAAGGATAGAAAAGGACACTTGCCCCTTTCCCACTGAAAGCAGCTGGTCAGCCTCGGAGGGGAGACTAGATGTCAAACCAAACGCACGGTTTTAATCAGAGTCTGGGACAGGCTCTTCTAATTTACATATTGAGTGCATATTTGAGATGGAAAGTCTTAAATTCAAGGGATCAAATTTCTGGTCTTTATAGACGATTTCATTTCTGCTTTCAAATCACCGATTCTTTCCCGAGTTCCTCTTTGTAGTAAAACTGCTGAAAGCACAGGGTAAAGCCTATCACTCCGACGTTTTCCACACCTTTCCCCCAAAGCTAATAAGGTGAATGGAAACATGATCTGCTTTCCACATCTCCCGAGGACCGTTTTGCTACCTGTTTTCCTACAGCATGACAGCAGAAGTGTATTTCCTGGCACCATGAAATGTCTCTTCTTGACTGGCAGGTGGCTGTGCTTCAGGCATCCAGCGGCACTTCAGAAATCCAGTCTCCTTCCCTTCATGGCTCCACCGTCATCACCCTGTAGCCTCACAGGCCACCACGCTCATTTCTGCATGAGCCCCGTAGAAGAAGAAGAAGAACAGGAAGGATCTGTTATATATGAGCATTTTTTATGAAGCAGGCCCCCAAATGTCACCGATCACTTTCTCTTATGTCCCACTGGCCAGAACCCAGTGACACGGCCACGGCCAACCGTGAGGAGGCTGGGCAATGCAATCTATCTTTGTGCAAAAGGAGAATAAACAGGCTTGATGAACCACACGCTGCGTGTGCCGCCAGAGTGCTCCGCTGGCCAGGGTGAGTCCGACGGCTGTGAGCTTCTGGAGAGCTGGGGCCGGCCAACCGCTGAGACACCCTAAGGGAACGATGGAGGACAGTGGCTCGATGACGTCCCCAATTTGGGCTTGCTCGATGCAGAATTGTCAGCTGTCAGATCTGTAACACCGGGCGATATATCAGGTTCTGTTTTTACTTTGAAAACATACTCCTGGAAGGCCCCTGGGCGGAATTTTCTAATCTGGACCGACTGTCCTCAGGCCTGCTCCACAGCTGTCCTGCTGAGCCTTCCCTTCACCCTCATCCACACAGGCCCTTGGTCTGCCTCCTGTTTTGCAGGCTGCTTTGCTCAGATCCGTGGGCTTGCTCCCTTACCGTCTGAGCGCCCTCTGGGTGCAGCACATCCTCTACTAGCATCCCGAGAAAGTACACAGAAGGCCCATTTTTAGAGATCTCACAGATCTGAAAATATTACTCTGACTTCACAGTTGATGGAAAACTTGGCCGACCAGGAATTCTAGGACCCGATTCATTTTTCCTCAGGATTTTGAAGGAGACTGCTTCGTTGGCTGACTGCGGCCCTTTGAACGTGACCTGCTCTTTCCGCCGAGCTGCTTTTAGGATCTTCTCTGTATTCTTAGGACTCTGCAATGTCATGACATTATGAGTTGATGTTGATTTTTTTTTCTTTTTAATCATTCATTTCTGAGCACTCAGAGGACTCTTTTGATCCACAAATTCATAGCTTTCAACACTTGGAAGTTATCTCACTATTTTTTTTTATTTTTTTTATTGGAGTTCAATTTGCCAACATATAGCATAACACCCAGTGCCCATCCCGTCAAGGGCCCCCCTCAGTGCACGTCACCCAGTCACCCCCACCCCCCGCCCACCTCCCCTTCCACTACCCCTTGTTCATTCCCAGAGTGAGGAGTCTCTCGTGTTCTGTCACCCTCACTGATATTTTCAATCATTTTCTCTCCTTTCCCCTTTATTCCCTGTCACTATTTTTTATATTCCCCAAATGAATGAGACCATATAATGTGTGTCATTTTCCGATTGACTTATTGAGTGAAATCACTCAGCATAATACCCTCCAGCTCCATCCACGTCGAAGCAAATGGTGGGTATTTTTTTTTTTTTGAGATTTTTTTCCCTCCCTTTCTTTGCTTTTTGTTTTCTTTTTCTAAGACCTAATAGTTGAAAGTTCTGCCCCTCCCTGGTCCACTAGGCTTTTTGCTCTGTTTTGTTTTTTAAAGATTTTATTTATCAGAGAGAGAGACAGAAATAGTGAGAGAGACTATGAGCAGGGAGGAGAGGGAGAAACAGGCTTCCTGCTCAGGAGGGAGCCCGACACGGGGCTCAGTCCCAGGACTGCAGGATCATGACCTGGGCCAAACGCAGATGTTTAACCAACTGAGTCACCCAGGCCTCCCTGGTCCACTAGTTTTTAAAAATATTTTCCTTCTTATTTGCTTTCTCTTTCTCTTTTTGATCTAAATTTTTTGGAAGAGCCCTCACTTTACCTTTCGTATTTCTATTAAATTTTTTACTTCTCTTCTGCTAAAAGTATTTTTATTTCTTATAATTTTGTCATTCTCTAAATTTCTTATACCTTCCTATTATTTTTTCAAGAACAAAATATACTCCGAGTCCCTAAGAATATTATTAATGTTAATGATTACTTGTTTTATAATTATTTATTCTGCTTCAATATTGTTTTTCCTTCTGAGTTCCGTTCTTTTGTTCTCATTTATGACTTGTATATGAGATTATTTTCTTCCTGTATCTAGCGGTCCTTGGATATCCACTCACACTGATAACTCTGGCGACAGGACAACCCAACTGGTGGGTCTCGTTGCAGGGGGTCAGGACCCAGGAATGCCAGAAAATGTAGAGGTCTTTACTCTGGAGCCAATCCAGTACTCCAGAAAGGAATCTGCGAATATATTGCCTTTTGGATCCCAGGCACTACTGGGATCCACATTTTGCATTTGGTGAGAGAGAGAAGATTAGGGGTGTTTATTACTATAAAGTAATAAACATGTTCTCTTAGTTCCTCTTTTATCAATTCATCATTTCATCTTTCATCCTACTATTTCTGATGTCCCCAAATCCAAACTTTCTTAGGTTTGATTTTTCTAGGAAGCAAACCTCCTGTCTTCTGTAAGAGTTGGGAGAGGAATGGTTGATAGCTTCGCAAGCATCATGAGCAATACTGCAAGGAATGAAACGCTCCTTATGCAAACCTTCCATTTAATTTTATTTCCACTCCTACGTTTTTCCTTCCGAGGTACTTGGTGCCTTCTGGAGTCTTGTGGCCTGCTTCTTGTGGTCCCCCATCTGCAAGCAGTTACCTTTTAGCTTTTTCTACTCTTCTCTTTCATATGCCAAAACTTTGGTGACTTCAAAAAACAAAAATGATCCTCTGGATCATGTATTTTCTTTTAATTATTTTAATATGTTTCAGTTGGGATTTGTTTGAGAGGAAAGGTAAATTGTGTGCATTTAATCCACCATACTTAACTCTATAAGATTTTCAGATGTCTTTTTTCCTTCCCCAACATGTTACTGTATCCTAGCATGTTTAAATCCTTAAGAGATAGGTGCACATATATGTAATAAAGCAGAGTCATTCCAATATTTTATATCCTTCAGTAAGACTAGTCATAGAATAAAGAAATCTGGTGATCTAATTTTTGTCATTTCAACTTGAATGGATATCCTTGAATGAAAACACAAATTGTACTACAAAACCAAACACTATTAAAATTGTATGATGTAACAGAATTGCCTGCAAGCGAAGTAGAAAAGGACCTCTCCTGGGTTTTTTGTGGCTTATAAGTATTTTGAAGTAGTAATGATGTCCCTGCATGTCATCATTAGTATTTTTCTTTCATTAACTTTGTTAAATTCCGCTTTCAAAGAGCCCTGTTCATCCTTAAAGGACAGATTCTACTTGCTAGGAAACCAGCTTCGAGCATTGTCTTTTCCAGGGGCCTGCTGTACAGATTCTGATGAGATATGAAACAGAGACATCTAAAGGAATTTTTAGGAACTGAATCATTAACATCCACTATCCTTAGGTTTGATTAATTCCCTTGGAAATACAGTGTTTAGTTTATTATGAAGCTGAAAAATGTCACTTTGTAAAATTACATCCGTAGCCAAAATAATATGGCTTTTGGAAGCAAGTCAAGAGAAGACCAGAATCACCAACAGTTTGGAATTCAGAGTCACTGGAAGACAAATACCAAAATCTACTTATTTGCCCTAAAGTTACTGCAAGGAAATTGACTTTCATTAAGCTATTTCTATTCATATTATATTTTTGGGTTTCATTGTATTGGTCCATAGTGCTATGTGTAATATAGGTGCCTAAAGAATCAAAGCAAATTAATTAATTAATTAATGAACAGTTAATTGATTGGATTATATTCTGGAGAAATATAATTCAGTTATTTTTCAGATCGATTTTTCTTTAGGTAGTAATTCCCAGTTTTCAACCCTTGACTTGATGGGGCTTAGAAAAGGTATGACATAATTGTGCACATTTAAGGCACAATAATAGCAAATGGACAAAAAGTAATAACTAAATTTAAATTTAAATCTTCTTTTCAAAGACATTTAGATAATGTCTTCTTGTTTGACAAGCTCTGAGTTGTTAAAAGCTTTTCTCTAAGCCATCTAATTGCCATAAAATAGCTCTATTTGAATTATTTTTCCTGGAAAGCCAAGGCCTAGTTCCAAGGCCATGGGGAAGTCAGCCTCCTTCATGTGAAGTTAAAAAATAAATATGAGAAACAATTGTAAACCATATGACAAGTTTTCTTCTAAGACATACATGCTTCATCTATTTCTGTGAATATATTTTTCCTTATTTTCTTAAAGTCAATTAGTACATTCTATTTTGAAAGAGAGAGAGAGAGAGAGAGAGAGAGGAAAAATAGGGAAATAAGAAGAAATGGAAGAAGGAATGTTTAAGCTATCTGTGTTGGCTCCTATTCCGGGTTGTAAAGTCAAGTATTAGAAGACAAGTGACCAAAGAACCTATCAGAGGCCAGAGGTTCTTTGAAAAACAGCCAGAATTTTACTGTTCTTTTAAATTAGTCTAAGTTCAATTAATTCATAAAGCTATAATAAAAATTCAACCATTTAAGATATTACCTGGCAAAAGTAAGGAGAAAACCTCTCCAAATGGCTATCAACATCTTGTTTAGAGGACCATTGTCTATTTGTTCCTACGTACCTGACTTTTCAGTTGATTTTAAGAATAGAAAAACTGTATGTTTTGTAGACTACTGCTAGATGTCTTTAAAGTTAAGAAGAAAAATACAGGATAAAAAACTAGATGCAATGTGGTCAAAATTTTGCTTTTGAAAATCAAAATATATAGAGAAAGAAAGAATAAATCCATTTAACTGAATTATACAGTAATAACAAGTGAGCCTCTAGTCTTAGGACCATACAACAAGAAAAATTTATTTCTTGATCATGTTACGTATCCTCACAGCTCATGATCTAATCTATTACATGTCTTTGTTTTGTTTTGTTTTGTTTTGGGACATCAGCTGATAGTAAGATGATGAGGGGAGAGTCTGAATCATGGATGGCTTCCCATTTCAACTCATTTTATTGTCCAAAGCAGGTAATGTGCCCAATCTGGGGACTGGGGAGACAAAAATCCTCCGACAGGGAAGCAATGAATATTTGAGGACAATAATACAATCTACCACAGTTTTCCGTTTCGGTCATAAATGGGTATTCCTCTCTTTCCATATGTAAAATGAATTCATCTCCTCTCATGGGAAACAACATGGTCAAAGTCTAGAACCTCATGAATGTGTCCACATGTGTGCAGATGTGGTTCCTAAATTATGAGTTACCTAACCCTGATGCAGTCAATACACAATGGGTAGAATTCAGCCAGAATAATGCCTTTAATGTTCCCATTTGAGAAGGAGAATAGTGGAAAGAAGGAAACAAGCATTGGTCCGTAGCAACTCTAACATCTTTCTGGACAATTCTCCATTGACCACTGTTTTCATGGCTTTTGACTCCACTCTGGGATGTCTTTCCTTTTCCATTATCTCCCTTGATCACATCAGAGGAGATCATTGGAAAATGCTTTCATTAGGGTATGAGCAGATTTCCCCACATGCTTCCATCTTGTAGAAGACCAGGGACCCAACCATAATTTTACATCTTGACCAGTTAGAGATTTTTATATTTATCTGTTTTTTAGTCCAGGTTGCTGACTCTTTGGAACCAAAACTGTTGATTTATCTATTTGTTATCTTGGAAAATTCAGGGGACAAGGAGAGAATAATCCAAGTTTCCACTAATTCTCTTGCCAGCTTAACTCATATCCAAAGATAGGCTGTTCTTTGAATACACATATACATACACAGAGTATCATGAAATGTTAATAGTTGTTAACATCTGGATGATGTAATTCATCTTTCTTTTATTGTCCTATATTTTTGAAATTTCCCAAAAATAAATCTATACTACTATTAAATTCAGGGGAAAAATGCAATTTTATGACAAGAATGAATACTTTAAGTGATTACATGGAAGATTAAACTCAAATTTTTGGGCTCTAAAAGGTAATAAGTTATAATTGTTTTATATGAACATATTCAGAGCCAGTTCAAAACCAATTAACTTGGGATCCCTGGGTGGCGCAGCGTTTTGGCGCCTGCCTTTGGCCCAGGGCTCGATCCTGGAGACCCGGGATCGAATCCCACGTCGGGCTCCCAGTGCATGGAGCCTGCTTCTCCCTCTGCCTGTGTCTCTGCCTCTCTCTCTCTCTCTGTGACTATCATAAATAAATTAAAAAAATAAAATCTAAAAAAAAAAAAACTAATTAACTTTTTCAAGTTTTCTCCTGTTTAGGTTATAATTTTAATGGAACTGATTACATACAGTATGAAGATTACATAGAGATGTCGGAAATCTGTAACATCTAAGCTTCACCTTACTATCTTCAGTGTAAATCACATAACTGAGCACATGGAAATCAGCAAGGGTTGAAACTCACAGGTAAAATAATTGCCACCAAAAGTTTAAACCCTAAAGTTGGCTACATTGCTAGTGAGCTTCTTCTCTCCATGGAGGACATTTTTCCTTATTTTAGGAGTCTTTTCCTCTCCTCAAGATACTCACCCCCATCGGAATTGCAAAGAGGAACACTTTTGAGTAGGGAAACAGTTTTAGAAAACAGCCCTCCCATCATTTTTTTTTTAGATTTTATTTGTTGGGATCCCTGGGTGGCGCAGCGGTTTGGCGCCTGCCTTTGGCCCGGGGTGCGATCCTGGAGACCCGGGATCGAATCCCACGTCGGGCTCCCTGCATGGAGCCTGCTTCTCCCTCTGCCTGTGTCTCTGCCTCTCTCTCTCTATGTCTATCATAAATAAACAAATAAAATCTTTTTTTTAAAATTTTATTTATTTATTTATGATAGTCAGACAGAGAGAGACAGAGAGGCAGAGACACAGGCAGAGGGAGAAGCGGGCTCCATGCAGGGAGCCCGACGCGGGACTCCATCCCGGGACTCCAGGATCGTGCCCTGGGCCAAAGGCAGGCACTAAACCGCTGAGCCACCCAGGGATCCCCTTCCCATCATTCTTAAATTATACTTTATAGGAGATGGCCATATCTGCCCTTCTCTGAGAGGGACCTCAAATACTTGAAATAACTTTCAGATTCAATGTCCTGCCTTATCATTGCCCGCACAAAGCCATTTACACCACTCTGTGGGAACCAAGGACTCAAGCCTGTAAGCATTTTGCTTCTCCTTTTACAAAAATAACTCCTTTAATTCCTCCTCATCAAGAATCACTGCCCAGATTGTTTGGTAGACTGTTTGAATATTTATATCCTATCTCTACAATTCTATATTATTCTCTGTATTCCTAAGTCTTGCTACACTTATATAAAATATAATTATGTATTTTTAAATCTTTTTTTTTATTTTTATTTATTTATGATAGTCACACACAGAGAGAGAGAGAGAGAGAGAGAGAAAGAGAGGCAGAGACACAGGCAGAGGGAGAAGCAGGCTCCATGCACCGGGAGCCCGACGTGGGATTCAATCCCGGGTCTCCAGGATCGCGCCCCGGGCCAAAGGCAGGCGCCAAACCGCTGCGCCACCCAGGGATCCCCAAAATATAATTATGTATTTTTAAGGACCCTCTTTAGTTCCGACCAAATTTATCTAAAACTGTCCTTCATGGATTGAACAAACTTAGTGTTTACCAAGCTATGATTAAAATTATTATTTAGGAGAACATTTCATATGAAGAATAATATTAATGATAAAAATTTTATCTATTAATTAAAACCTCTTCTACATGTCAACCTAAAGCACCTTGAACATAATAAAATGCATTTCTTTGAAAACGTTTTGTAATTCAGGATGTCTACTGTTTTAATTTGACTCTTCTCAATCATTATTTTTGTTAAATCAATGAGATTTTACAGCTTTGTTTCAGTGCATATTTTTATGTGATTGCTTATTTGCATGAGGAACTCTTGAGGGATGTGAGGTCTATTTAACTCACTATATTGACTAATTGGATTGTACCTTGATATAAGTTGTGGATAACAATTAAAATGAATACAAGAGATTAAAGTGACTAAGTTACCCAACCAAATAGGTAATCAATCCCCAACCTTACTAATATTTGTGTTTTTAACATCTCTTTCATCATGCTCTAGTATTCCCTCTGTGGCTCTCCTGGTCAAGGCTCCCATTAGTTCTACAAGGCTTCATGCTACATCCCCTTGTATAAATCCTCCTGTGCACCTCCTGTAGGATCAACCTAAATCTATACCATGTAACTGTCCTTTCTCCATATTATTCCCTTTGTAGTCATCTTCAGTGGCTCTCCATAGCCTATAGGATACATTCAGGTTCCTGACTCTAGCATCGCTGGTCCTCAATTATTGATGCCCCAATCTATGTTCGCAACTTTATCTCCCTAACTCCTTTCTTTCTGGCTGAGTCTGTATATCCCACTGTCCCTCAAACAAGTCACAGATGTGACTCAGCTGGTTCCTGGGTTACAGCACCTTGTGGATCGAATAATCAAGAGCACTGCCTGTGAAACAACAGGATTTCAAAAAAAAAAAAAAAAAAAAACAGTGTGAAAACCGGAAAAAAAAAAAGTGTGAAAACCGGAAAAAAAAAAAAAAAAAAACAGGATTTCAGTCCTTCTTCCTATTCCAGTCTTTATGAACATCCCTGGTTTTTTTGGTTGAAAAGAGTGGGGAAGAGTGTAGAATTGCTTCACCTGTAATTTGTGCTGCTACTTGCATCTCTGGCATCCCCAACCATCAGATGTTGCATTTGTTATCTTTCTAAATTGTTCACCGCAATCACTCACCTCCACCATAGTCGTGTCTTTCCAAACACCCCACCAGATAGCTGGTCAGACTCACAGCTCACTTTCCGTGCAGGCTTCCCATGCTTGGGACTGACCTGCTCTTAATCACACTGTAGCATCAGACCTCTCCACCACAACTCCCTGGGGCTCCTCAATGTCCCCTGTATTTGTGTCCTTATCAGGAGAAAAATTCCTAGCCTTCCATGCACCCCATCCTTTCATTGGCAAGCAAAGAGAAAAAGAATCATTGGAGGATGTACTTTGCTCAGTTTCACAATACCATCCAGGAAACAGATTAGTGTCAGGGAAGGATCAAGTACAAGCTCATGTTATGCTCTGAATGTGCCAGCCTCCTTTCTTATGATGAATTTATGTCTCTCGTGGACCATATAGCTCCTCCCTGCTTCCTCTTGAGCACCAATCCATATACATAACCCTCTGTCTTTAAATCAATAAATTAAATTCCTGCATTTCTAATTTAAAATGGTAGGACAACTCAATCTGCAGAAAGAAAAAAAAAATCTAAAGACATTCTTCAATCCTACTATGTACTAAGTTAGACACTGAACACAGTTCTGTAGATATGTCCTTAATGTTGCCCTTTGATTTCATTTATGTTCTATGGTTTTGTGGTTGCAAGGAACAGAAACTCACTCAAATATCAGAAAGCCCACAGACCAGACCCCGAAAAAGATAGAACAGGATGGGGGATGGTTTGAGACTCAAGGTGGCTCTATGGGCTTCAGCAAAAGCTACTCATGAATCTTCATTAAAACTCAGCCATTGATATGACCCCACACTTGCCCAGTGTGGTTGGGTCCTTCTTCCTATATCATGACCCACTACTTCTAATCCAGTGCTTCTCAAACTATCTGCGGTCTGGGAATGCTCTCCCCCACCTTTCCCCAATCCATCGTAGACCAATATTTTCAAAAAACAGAATCATATATTTGGATGCCACTGTAACGTTAAAATGCCTTACAGTATAAAAGCTTAGCTTACTCTTTCTCCTTTCACTTATCAAAAAATGGTAAATAACGGCACACAGACCGGTACTGATGCTCATACCACACTTCCAGCAGCACTGCATCCATCTGCTTCCTCTTATAGTTTCTGATCTCTCGTACTAGTGGGTTTCAAGTGGCCCATCATGGTCTCCCCACCCTTTCTTACTTTCCAACTCTTAAATTCTCCCCTTCTTCCACCTATTAATTGCCCTCCCTCTCTTGGGTGACATTCTAAAGAGAGGAAGCTGTATTGGCTCACGTCATCTTTTCTGTGGTGCCGATGGCTGCTGCAGGTGCACTAGCCTACTCTCACCCAATAATTTGGGAGTGGGATAACATGGCACGGCACAGGGATGACCAAGAAGCGCCCCTTCAGAGACGCAGACATGGCCTGAGTAATACCCTGATGAGCACATCATTTTTAGACTTTTTTAAGCCCGTGCAGTTTTTTTTTTTTTTTAACCAGATTGAATACTAGTTAAGTAATAAGCGTAATTTTTCTCTCTTTGAAAGAGCTGACTGTTCGGTGCCTTCCCTGGTCAAGCTGGAGATGCTGGGCTGCTGTGGTCAGTGGCTGTCAGAGCCATACCTCACATGTGATTCCCAGTGCTCGCCTTCATTGGATGTACCATTAATCTCCGCTCACTAATGTGACCTGAGTGTAGGAATGAGTCAACACATTCTTACCAGAGAGCACAATAATCTTTTAATCTACTTTCTCTGTTAGGTTAGGTTCTGGAGAGACTGCTTTAGAATTAAAAGTTTCTCGTAAGGGAAAAAATAATTAAAATCGGCCTCAAGAATGTTCCTCTTACCCTGCCCCTTTCTGGTCTGTAGAGTCGCAGGAAGGGAAGAAAGAGGGTGGCAAGAAAGCTCAGAAAAAGCAGTGGATAATGCCCACTAAGGACAAAACATCCAGAATTTAGAAACTCACCCACAGTCAACTGCTAGCTCAAGGGTATAAAAGACCTGGGGCTGTACTCGACACAGTGTGAAAGTCTTCAGGAGGATGGCAGTGGTTCACAAGCAAGCTGCTCACTGGAATCACCCACACACACACCCTGCCGCCGGCCTATGAAGTCTATGAAGTCCCTATTCCTTGGGGAAAGTCCCATTTGACACCTGTTATGAAACAATCGGTGCTTTTTAATTGCTACGTCTTTCTTATAGGCTTTAAAGTTGCTAGTTTGCGTAATGAATGACACGGTCATCTTGGTGTGAGCACTGTATTTTTCTGGACACTTGCCAGGTGATCTTTATGCGGACCCGGGATCACAAAGCACTGACTAAGTCCAAATTGGAAGGAAAAAGCAACAGTCCCCAGAATCCTTAAAATCTCACTGAAGTCACCAGGTAGTTAGCACCTCACACACTAATATCACATTTGCCTGGCAGGTCCTACCTAGCCTTCCTGCCCAGGGTGACGCTGATGGTTCCCTGAGGAGCGAAGAAAAGAAAACTTCCTCTACGATCTCCTCCTTCCTGACCTCTCCTCTCTGTCTGGGTACGAAGCTAGCTAGCCCAGACCAGTGCAGTTGCTAAAAGACAGGTGGGAGGAAGCCGGTATCGGCTGACCGCTGATGAGCCACACACTAGTCACTTTTTGATTTTTAAGATTTTATTTATTTATTCCTGAGAGACACAGAGAGAGGCAGAGACACGGGCAGAGGGAGAAGCAGGCTCCACACAGGGAGCCCGATGCAGGACTCGATCCCGGGACTCTGATCCCAGAGTCTAAGAGATCTCAGGACGGGAGCCGAAGACAGATGCTCAACCACGGGGCCCCCCGGGCATCCCCCTCTGTCCATTCTTAGGAGGTTGGAAATGCTGACCCCATTATGTGCCCTTGCTACAGAAGGAGGACTTGTGTGGAAAATGGCTTTTCTCGGTCTGGCGTGGCATTCACAAAAAAATAAAACACCCTGACCTCAAAGACTCCTCTTTACACGTTGTTATTGCCACAGCATGTGCACCCTCGGCCAGGAAAGCAAGATGTGGGGGTTTCAGCCCGTGGCACATCTCCTGCAGGGGCCCCGGGCCATCGGTTCAACACCCGCGCCCTGTGACAGCTCCCCCTGCGACACTGGGTGTCTCCACCTGCAGGAAGCCCTCCGTCAGCACCCCCAACCCGTTATTCATGCAGGCCGGCATTACGCAGAAATGTCCGAGAACAGGCACTGAAGAATCTGAATTCTTCTCCTCCAGGGGGACGCTTAGGTCAGTGTAAACACGCCCACTTCTTACTCTGCTACCCCCCTGCTGACCACAGGTCCTTTCACAAGCCATGAACACTTTCCTGTGAAACTCTGAGCCCAGAGCACTGGTTCATACTCACTTTTCCTTTACATCTGATTATCTAAAGGGGGCCAATCAAACACCGCTGTGCAAAGACAAAAAAGAAGAAGAAGAAGAAGAAGAAGAAGAAGAAGAAGAAGAAGAAGAAGAAGAAACAACCAACATCAACAAATGTCTATAGCAAAACTCCAGCAGGGTTTTGGAGTTGCAGTTGGAGAACCAAATGTCTGGTGACCCACACCCTCTCATCCCCGCTGGGGGTTGCTGTGCTGGCTCCAAGCAGCGGCTTCCTCCACTAAAGTTCTAACTAAATAAGCGCTGCCAGATGAAATACAGGGGGCTCTGTTAAACTTGAAATGTAGATTAATAACAAAACCTTTTTTTTTTTTTAGTGCAATATTTGGGACTCATACTAAAAAAGTATGAGTACTAAAGTATTCGTTGTTTCTCTGAAATTCAAATGGCACTGGGTGTTCTGTATTTTTCTATGCTAAATCTGGCAATCATCAACTAAGCGATACCTCTACCACCACATACACTCCCCAGCCCCATCCGTTCATACTGATCCAAGTCCGACCCCGGGGGAGGAGCAGAACCAGAACCCGAACAAGCTCAAGGCCAGATAGCAGAACTGTTCCCCTCTGACTTCTGGACTGCCTCACGAAGACTTCTGGGAGAGGAATCCGACCACGTGTGGGGGCAAAGGGAGGAAATGTTACTTGGAGAGTCCTGCCTGGTGCATCAGTAACCCCCCAAATTCATGCTTTTCCTCCCTAACTCTTACCCTTGGCTACCCTTAAGTTCCCACCGAAATCTTCCCCCTGTGGGATATCCTCCATTGAGGTATTTTTTTTTTCTTAAGATTTTTTATTCATGAGAGACATGGAGAAAGGCAGAGACACAGGCAGAGGGAGAAGTGCTTTCCCTGTTGGGATCCCAATGCAGGATTCGATCCCAGGACCCCGGGGTCACGCTCAGTCACTGAGTCACCAGGCACCCCAAGGTATTATTTTATGCAACAGTCCACTCCCAACCTCTACCTAGGCAAACAAAACAAGGCTAAGTGAATCTAGTCTTATGCTTCATAAACCATAATCACAAATCTTCTAAGAATACTATTTTGAGGGAAGTGGAACTGCATAAAAGAACATCTGAGATAAATCATTAATAGTGATAGTGCTTGAAGATGTAAACAAGTCCACCTGATGTTACTCTCTGCATGCACACCCACATAAACATATAATCGCTATTACTGATCCTTATAGCTCTGAAGCCACATCTTCAGGGTGTCACTTGAATAGTGAATTGCACCAAGCCTTGCTCAATGGATATCTTCAAAAAGTGGCTAAATCAGGACTTGGATCCATATAGTGGCACGTGGACAGTGTGGACTTGCTGTCTGCCATGACTCAGGAATATCCTGGACCACATCCCAGACGCTGGCCTTTCCCTTGACGGATGCGCTGGTTCTAACTGCACGACATAATGTAATCTCCAGTCTATTCACAAACTCATCACATTCATGTGTCTTAGGTTAGTAACTGGTCAAATATTGGATAAAATGCTCAGGCTTGCATTCCCAGACTTTGCTGTAACCCAAATCCATGTAATTAGAGATACAGGACTTGTTAATAATCACTTCTATATTAAATTTGTCATTATTAACATTGCTATAAACTATGCCACATTCTTAGTGAGTAGAACCTTATTCACCGAGCATAAAACTGCTCACCTTGGGGACGCTGCGTGGCTCAGTTGGTTAAGCATTTGACGCTTGATCTCAGCTCAGGTCATGATTTTGGGGTCGTGGTATCAAGACCTGCGTCAGGCTCTATGCTCAGGGGAGTGGACTTGAGATTCTCTCCATCCCCTCCCTCTACCTCTCCCCTGCTTTCACATGCTCTCTCTCTCTCTCTCTCAAATAAATAATTAAACCTTTATAAAAATTGCTCACCTTTATTAGTGCACCAACTATTTCATGTCCCCCCATATATATGTATATAACTGCATATATATGTGATTCAATAGTAGGTAAGTAGCACTTACCAACCTGCGCTGAGCCTTTCGGTTCACTACAGAATATTCTTCTGAAAATCTGGCAAATATTGGTCTGCAGAAGTCCCAGGATTAGTGGGGTGGAGAACCAAGCAGCTGGTGATCCATACCTAGAGCTACTTCTCATCCCTCCTCGGGATTGCTATGCCACAAGTGCCTCCCTTCTTATAGCACAGTCTCCTCTAATCTGGCATTCTCGTTTCTAGGCAGAAGGAGCTGAGCATTTAAACATCATGATTTTCACCAGCTAAAAATTGACTCCACGTCCCCAAAACAACTAAATAATTTCCTATTCCTGTTAATGTTCCTTAACTATAAACCAAACGACAAGTGTCCTCCTTTTACCCTCTTTAAGCAATGCTCAAACTCAAACTACTTTGAAGTCAATTCGCCAAGCAGAAACTCTGTGTAGTGCCAGAGTACACTGGGAGTGGGGACCCCAAGAATGTGTCTGATTTTCTGACTTTGTTTCACCAGCATCTACTATAGTTCCTGGCACTTGTGCTCTCTAGGCACACTGAAGAGAAAAAAGAAGAAATAGACGTCTGGACCCTATACACGTATATTCAAGTTAAACAAATTACCTTATTCCAACAATTACCATGACTATACTCTTCCCATAATCTTTAGAAATACACAGGTCTAGAAAACATATTCTAATATTAGTGGTTCTGCAGAGCTCATAATAAGAGTTTTTTAAATCATTCTCTTCCCTTTCCTTTCCATATGCTGTTATTAATTTAATATTTAATGAGTACTTACTATGTATAAAAACCGCTGTACAAAGTGCCCTAGATGCCTAGTTAGTAAATTTTCTAAACATCCCAGTAAAGGTTCTATCTTTTCTTTGAGCAAACATGTTAAGTCATGCCTAAGAAGTCAGGCGATAACACTGACACAGTTTTAATCTTTTCAACTGCTAAATGCAAAATATTTCTAATCTATGAAATTATTTTTCTGTAGTAAAAGATAATGTCTCCCAGTTATAGTAAATGTAAGAGATTTTAGGGGAGACAATGTAAAGATACAGTTTATTTCAAGGAAAGTTACATGTTTTCCATCTTTTTTTTTCAGAATTGTTGAACAAGTTCTAATATCACAAAACACCCGAGATCATCAGTATTCAGAATTTAAATATTTCCGATGTAACACACAATATTTAGCAGAGTCAGAGAATCGATTAACTTCCCATTCAACATACAAATTTAACTTTTTTTTAATTACAAGGAAAGCCATATCACTAGATTCAAGTAGAGTTTGCTGTCTATGAAACAATCAATACTTTTTATTTTTGTTAAGTGAGTTGCCATAATTTGTGATTCTCACAATATATGTTTAAACTTAAAATGAAATTCTTAGTGACATGTTTTCCATCTTAGTTGATGTTGTATCTTTTGGCCACATTCCTGGACTAAGAACAGGAATATGTTAATAAGATTCTAGAACATATTCCCCAAACACTTTTACATAGAAATTCATGTAATCATAATTACAACTTTATCAACTAGGTAGGTGGTATGAATAGAACACTGGGGGTATGGAAACCTTGGTACAGACAAAACGGTTTCTACACCATCAACAAAGAAGTAACGACAAAACCTCTTTGGAAGGCAGCCTAGTGCCATGATATAAGAATGGTTTGAAAGTCATAAAACCTGGGTTTAAAACTGTAGGATTTGAGAAAATTGCTTATCTCCTTAGATATCAGCTTTTTCACTCCACAAAAACAATATTACGTTGAGCCATTTGAAATTACCAATATGCAATCAACTTTTACCTACCAAAATGGCAATTTCATTTGGTTCAACCTCATAATAATGTTAACTTAAACCTAAAAGAGTTGTTCTAAGTATTAAATGCTAGGTTCTATTTAAAGCACCTGCACGGAGCCTGGAACAGAGGAGTACTAGACAAGTGTTCTTCGACCTCCCTGTGCCGGGTCTACAACCTCTCCCTCACTCACATACCAGCCATTCGTTTCACCGCACCATTCCTCCATCCCTTTTTTAAACTTCAGACAAAGTAAAGTACATTATCTAAATGTATTTTATAATACATTAGCTAAAAATGTTAACACATTTTAATTTCACACATTGAAATTTCAAAAGATAAGACAAAAAGAAAACCAGGATTATAATCACTACTGATTTTCTAGTTTAACGCAGCAGCAAAAAGATTTTCCTTTCCACTTCTACTTCTAAATGGAGGCTTTACATTCTCCAACACGAGCACACATATAATAAACACAGTGTATCTGTTTTGAACTTACATATTCAGAATCCTGTCAGCAATAACATTGTAAACCAGAAGACCCTAGGTTTGCCTTTAATTACAATTTAATATCATTATAGGTTGATGGTCAAAGCTTTGCTTGAAATATTCAATAAGAACTAGGCAATAATGGGGTGCCTGAGTGGCTCAGTGGTTGAGGGTCTGCCTTCAGGTCAGGGCGTGACTCTGGGGTCCTGGGATCGAGTCCCACATCAGGCTCCCTGCACGGAGCCTGCTTCTCCCTGTGTCTCTGCCTCTGTCTCTGTCTGTCTGTCTCTCTCTCTGTGTGTGTATCATGAATAAATAAAATCTTAAAAAAAAAGAACTAGGCAATTTTGATATGGTCACTGGGTCATTCAAAAACTGACAGCTTTAGAAAAGCAGTGAAGGGGGTTGGAATAAAACACTGTAATGAAGAAGCTTTGAGGCTTCTTGACGAAGCTGATGCAGACCTGTACAAACGGAACACCAAAATCTTATCACCTTCTTACTATCTTCCTTCCCACACCCTTAGTGTCAAAAGACACCAAATGAACCAAAGACAAAGGGACCCTAGATCTAGGTTCTCTCCGTCTGGTGAGCTCAGCTTCCAGAGGGTATTTAGACCAATGAAGAAAGGAAGACACACTATCCAGGGAAATCAACCAAAGCAGTGCTGATAATCAATAGGGTAACAAGTGTTCTAACCACTCATGGCCATAAAGGTAATTGGGAGGCTTGAGCATTTGAAAATATCACATTTTTTAAGACATGCACAAGAATTTCCATATCCATTCAGATAAAACACAGACTTCATTTTTACCTGAATTATTTTCATTCTTCTGTTAATTTTTATCTCTTTCCTCAACAACCATTCATTCCTAATGACCTTCTACAGGGCCATAGTTGCAAAGCTAATCAATCATTGGGTACCTATTTATGGAATGCTCTCGTGTACTCAGCACTATACCAGAGGCCAGATAAGCATTAAAGAAAGCTTTTTAAATACTTCCTGAAGACTTTTGTTTTCATTATTTAAAGAAGAATCTCAATGTCTTACAAACCTGCCGTGTCCTCTGATGACTCTTGCCTAATCACCTGCTGCCAAATCAAAGCTTGATGAAAATACAGTCATGGTGTAACCACCTTTCCCTTGGCAGGGGCTCCATACTGCTCCCTATTTGAAGAGGCGAGAGACCCTGTGATTTCATATGATGCCCATGCTTGATCCAAGCTCTATTCCTGTTGCTTAGAATACGTGACCCACAGGATGAGCAGGCACTGCTCTGGCTTACTTGTGTTCACACAGCCAAGCGATGTCTTCTTATCACAGGAGAACGGCAAACAGCCATCTCGGCAGACTGTGTGAAGCCAATTAGGAGCGGCTCCTCGGCAGGGGGCCACAGTTATAAGCATGCTCTCAACTACTACCTACCTGCTCAGAACCTGGAGGTAGAAGACTCAAACTGTGTGGTTTTGACCTGCACTAGTCTCAGCTGACTCTGTACCCAGAAATGTTCTCTACTATGCAGAAGTTCATGTAAGCAGTGGGGAGCGGAGCACATATAAAGAGTAAAACCACCCAATTACTCAAACACCACACTCTCAAATAAGTAATCAGTTAGCCCTGGATTTTTACCACGTGTAACGTTCCTGTCTATGCAGAAGACAACAGAACGCTGCTGTTTGGCAAACCAGTTACTCAGGATCGTTGGTATTGACTTGCAGTGAGTCAATAAGACTGGAGAGTTCACGTTTCTCTCCCATTCAGCAGAAAATCCTGTGTTTCCCTGGCAACGGAGAGTGTTTGGTTGGGCTTTCACTTTTCTTTTCAAGACTATTTACTTGAGAGAGAGAGAGAGCATGAACACAGAGAGGGGCAGAGGGAACAGGACAAGCAGGCTCCCCACTGAGCAGGGAGCCCAGACGTGGGGCTTGGTCCCCCAACCCTGAGGTCATGACCTGAGCTGAAGGCAGATGCTTAACCAAGTGAATCACCCAAGCACCCTAAAAGCTTTCACTTTTCTTTCTACTTATGAAGTGCAAGCAAGGATGGAGTCCCACCAGCTGGGACTTGGTTCCTCTCCCTGGAATAACTGAAATAACCCATTTGGTGCCTGAGTATAACCCTGTTCTTTCTTAGATTTACTCTATGTATCTTTATGGTCAAGTCTCAGGTAAACAATAAAAGGTAACTGGAATACACGACATAGTTTTTAATGCCTGAATTATTTCTTCATCAGCAAGTGTCTAAAATTCAAGTGACTTGGGACACGTGGGTGGCTCAGTCGGTTAAGCGTCCAACCCTTGATTTAAGCTCAGGTCATGTCTTTAGGGTTCTGAGATCGAGCCCCACATGGAGCCTGCATAAGATTCTCTCTCAGATATCTCTCCTGCACCCCAAGAAAAAAAATTCTTACTCCTTAACTCACCAACACTGTACTTTTCCAAACCTAATCAACTGATGTGTGTAAATGAGACAATGGAGTAAATACCTTCTCCCTAGAGTCTTCTCAGCAGCTCTGGTGCTTTTGAAAAGAACTGTAAGCTCAAGCAAAAGTCATAGAATTCACACTCCTTTTCTACATTAGAACGGTGATCAGAGATCAGGGTGAGAGGAGAGGGGCCCAGGTACCAACTATGAATATTTACTTCTCTGGAAACAGCGTCGAGTGCTGGTGTCTCTACTGTCCTCGCTCACCACTGTGTCCTCTCCTACTTCATCACCCTTCCTCCCAAGTCAGGTCCACGCAAGAGCTGAAGGCGAGGCTTCCCCTGCTGGAGGAAAAGACCAATAAAGCTCCGGACCTGAGGCTGAGGTTGAAGAGAAGCTGCTTCAACTCGAGCTCCCTGGAAAGGCATCCTGCAGGCCAACGGCCAACCATTTCCCTTTACTTGCATATTTGCTACACGGAGGCCCGCTCTGCAGATCCTCTTCTCATGGGGCTCTAAGCTTCCACTTTTATACTTGTGGAAACAAGTGGGCCCGTTGTGAAACCCAGACATCTTTTCTCCTACAGCGCCGCTCTTGGCCCTGCCCTCACCGGCACTTCATCCCACCCATTACCTGGAGACATCCCCGGGCGAGGCCTTGAAGGCACCCTGGGTCGTCTGGTGTACAGGGAGGACACACCACCACCTATCATCTTCCCTCACTGGTCCCACTACCCAGATGCCAGCACGCAGGTGCCTCCTGGTCCTGGGGGGTTCACCGCCTGGGCGCTACCGGCCCCAACGGTATAGCTCCAGCATCCGTACCCACCCAGAGCCTCAGCAGGCGACCTGATTTGAAAATAGGATCTGCGCGGGTGTAATTCGTTCAGTAAAAAGGAGAGCATGGGTCGCAGCGGACTAATAAGGACCTCAGAGGGGAAGGGACACGCGGGAGCCAAGAGGGGAGGCCGTGACCCAAGGTTGAAGGAAGCAGAGCGCTGCCAAAAGCTCACCGTCGGGGGAGTCTTCAGACAGAGGACGGCCCTGCGGACCCCTTAATCGTGGATTTCTAATCTCCAGAATTGTGAGAATAAATCTCTGTTGCTCTAGGCTACACGGTCTGTGGCAGTCAGTCACCAGCAGCCGCAGAAAGCAAATTCATAGACTTAGGACACTGCTTGCTAAACACCCCCAGCGAGGTTCCCTGTTTCCGAAGAGGGAGGAAAAAGGAGTTTTAAGGCGAACAAATTCAGAGAGAGAAATGCATCTTGTATAGGATCACTTCTCTGTGTCCTGTGGGTCAAAGGGGAAGGTATATTTTTAAAAGAGATGATACAAGCTGCCTGGAGATCGGATCCCCCCAGAAGCTCCTGGCCACGACCGACCGCACACCTCTCGCGTCCCCTGAGGCCCAGGGCAGGTGTCGCGGGGGCAGGGCACACCCGGGGAGGCGGGGACCAGCCACAGAAGCAAGGTCTCTGCGGGCTGCTCACGGAGCACACCGTCCTGCGGAAGGAAAACGGGCGAGGACCTGTCCTCGGCGGTCACGGGCCAGGACCCCGGACCCCGGACCCCGGACCCCGGACCCCGGACCCCGGACCCTCCCGGGGTTCCTTCCACACACGCAACAGCCGGGCGCCCAGGACCGTGGCGGGGGGGGGGGGGGGAGGTAGGGGGGGAGACAGGTGCGCGGAGCTGGGTGAGGCCACCTGGAGCACGCCCGGGGCCGCAGGGGCCGCAGGGGCCGCAGGGGCAGGGGCAGAAGGACTCCCAAGGCCGGAGGGCCGCCCGCTGCGACACGCGCACAGCCCGAGGCGGAGCGGCCTTCTCCAAGGAAGTGCCCCACGCCCCTCGCCGCACAGGAATCCTCGCACAGGGTCCGTGGGGTGACGGAGACGTGCCCGCGGCTCAGGCCCCCACTAGGGGTCCCCAGGTCTTCGCGTAGGGGGCGGGGCCGGGGGCGGGGCCGTGGTGGGGCGGGGGCGGGGCCGTGGCCAGGGGCGGGTCCGGGGCAGAGCCGTGCCCAGGGGGCGGGGCAGGCGCCGTGTTCGGGGCGGAGCCGTGGCCAGGGGGCGGAGCCGCTACGGGAGGGGTGGGCGGGGCCGCGGCCAGGGGGCGGGGCCGGGGCGGGGCCGTGGTGGGGCGGGGGCGGGGCCAGGGGCGGAGCCGCTACGGGAGGGGTGGGCGGGGCCGCGGCCAGGGGGCGGGGCCGGGCCCCGTCTGGCTCTAGGCCTGTCCGCCGACTCCTAAATCCTTCCTGAGGGTGAGCGGACTTGGACCTCCGAGAGGCCTTCGCGGGCAGCTCAGCGGCCGCCCTCCCGAGGCCCGGGCCCCGCGGCGGTGGAGGCTGCGGCTGGGAGCGGGCGCCTCGGGGGCGGCGAGTCGGAGCCGCGGGCTTCGGGGCCCCGAGCGCGGGTCGCCGCAGGTCACCGCCACGGCCTCCCGCCCCAGGCAGCCGCGCTTGTCCCCGCGCCGGGCCAGCAGGGGCAGCGCCAGGGCCCGTTCCCCAGCGCCCCGCCGCGTGACGAGAGGGGCCGGCAGGAGGCTCCGGGCTCGCCCGTGCAGGCCCCCGCCTCCCCTGCGGGCCCTCGGGGCTGCGGCTCGGCGGACCTCGGTGGAGGGCCCACCCCCGCGCCGGGAAATGGAGGGAAGCTTCGGGCGGACGGCGCGAGGGCGCGGCCACGTGGGCCCACGCACGGCTCCCGCACCATCACGGCGGCTCCGGAGACACGGCTCGCCCCGCACATGCCACCAGAAGTCACCCGGACGCCACCGGAAGTCACCCACACGCCATCAAATATCACCCACACACGAGGGGGAAGTCACCCGTACGCCACCGGAAGTCACCCACACGTCACTGGAAGTTACCTTCACGCCACCGGAAGTCACCCGTACACCACTGGAAGTTATCCAGAAGTCACCTGAACGTCACCAGAAGTCATGCGTATGTCACTGAAGTTACTCACACGCCACCGGAAGTCACCCACACGTCACTGGAAGTCACCTACACGCCACCGGAAGTCACCCATGCCGCAGGGCTGTGCCCGAGGCCTCCCTCTCTGAATCGTTATTTCATCAAAATACGGGGTTCCCAGGAAGAACCAGGCAGAAGCTCGTCCCGGAGGGGAGGCCCTGCCCCCGAAAGCGACTCAGTCCATCAGGCTCGTAGGCCAAGGGGACCCGGGCGTGGCCTTGCCCGCGGCCCCCACCGGTGGTGTCCTGTGGACGCGCCCAGCCTCCCGCAGCCCCCTGGGGTGCCCCCGGCTCTCCGCAGTCCCGCACACCCAGGAGCCCCGGCGTGCACCGGGCGCCGCGTCCACCCGCTGTCGTGCCCACCCCCGCCGCCCGGAGCCCGCCGGGACCGCCCCGCGGCAGCAGCCGCCATCAACCGTCGGGCCTGTCACCCGCGCGGGCACCGCCCCCGGCTCCCGCGACCTCCCGGCGGCCTGTGCGACAGCGCGCATCCCCCCGGCTCCCCCGGTGCTCCGAGCAGCACGGCCGGCCCGGCGGGCACAGAGGCGGCACCGCAGGCCGGGGCGCGGGGCCGGCCATGCAGACCCCCAGGGCCCGGCCGCACAAGCTCCGCCTGCTGGGCCGCCCACGCGGGGCGCTGCCGGGGTCTCACACGCGGGCCCCCCCCCCTGCGGAGGCGCCCCCAGGCCCGCAGCAGCGACCGGTGAGAAGCGCGACACAGACGGACTCCCGCGGGCCTGGGGCCTCCGCAGACCTGTCAACACCGGCATGGGTGCCGCCTCTGCCCACGGAGCCCGAGGTGGGCGGCGGCAGGGGCAGCCGGGGCAGAGGCCGTCCGCACCCATCACCGCAGGAGCGGCGTCATGGCCCCGGGTGCGGCCGCGGCAGGAGCCCCCCTAAGTGGCCGCTGGCCCTGGGAGCCCCGGCCGGCTGCGCCATGGGACCCGGAGCCTCGGCTGTCGGACGCCCCACGGGAGACCCCCGCCCCCGCCCCCACGGCCGGCAGGCAGGTGGCACGCCCGGCGCCCTCGCCCGCCCGGGAAGGGACAGACGCCTGCCCGGGGCGCATCCCGGGCTCGGGGCCATGGGTCACGGACAGGTGGTGTCTACGGAGGCTGCCCCCGGCCACGGCCCTTTTCAAAAAATAATAATAACTATGGAGATACAGAAACATATAATTGAGGTCCCTTGTAGGAGTAAGTGTTCTTTCCAGCAACTATCCCCAACTCTCAGAAACAGAAGGAACATTACACCATTAACGCTCTGCCTCAAGGTCACATTATAAGATGGGAGTGCAAAGAGGACCCAGGTGAAAACAGAAGGGAGTAAAATAGAATCCAACCAGCCCATTTGGGGCAATGAGAAGGCCTAGCCAGCACCATCCCCTTACAAAAATGAAAAGCATAAATACAAAAGGCTCATCAACAACACAAAAATACTAAAGCAGGAAAAAAAATTTAAAAATGAAAAATGAAACCAGGTTAGAAGGATATTCTAGAACACGCATACTCCAAGAAATTAGACTTTCAAACTTTGCATTATGGCAGAAATTAAAATTATCTATAAAATAAGATGTCAAGGAGAGGATAAAATGATAGATTAAAACATTTTATAGGGAAAGGTAATGAAAAAAGTTGAAAGCCATAGACAGCTAGGAAATGATAAATATGAAGCAGGAAGGAACAAAAATGAGAGAAAAGCAACTGAGATGAGGGGAGAGTTTTGAGAAAACTATACACCAAATATGGAAGAAGCCAATATAGGGAAGTATTTAAGCCAAAAAATGATAGCAGGAGGCCAAACACCAGCATTTCAACAAACAAAGAGTGCTTCTGAAATATGAAATAGTAAATGAAATGGAAAAGACATTACAAGATATTACAGAAGAAAACTTTCCACAAATAAAGAATCAAATTTATGAGTCAAAAGAATATAGTACATTACAGGAAATAATAATATAAAGCCACCACAACTAACATGTATATGCTGAGAAAGTTTGTATACTTTGACAAAAAAAAAAAATTCTAAGTTTTCTCTGAGTACCCATGAGGAGAAAACAAACAACAACACATTTAAAGTCACCTACAAGCAGCCAGAATATTTTGGTTAAATTATTAAGTCAGACCTTGTCACTTCTCTATTCAAACCCATCCAGTATTTTTGCCTCTCATTGTGATATAAACCAAACTTCTAAAATGATGCAAAGCCTCAGCCTGATCTTATCTCCAGGTAGCATTCTGACCCCATTTCTTTTACTCTTCACCTCACCTCATTTGCTCTAGTTAAACAAGCCTCCATACCATTCCTCATATATGCCAGACATGTTCACCTCAGGGCCTTTGCACTTGCTGTTTGCCCTGAATGTTCTTGATGCAAATATCTGTGAGTCTTGCTCACTCATCGCCTTCAAATGTCAATGTCTCACAGATTCTTTTCCCGATTGCCCCATTTAAAGGTCACCCTCATCCTGCAATCCATATCCTTCCTTTTCTTGTTAAGTTATATTGATTTATTATCTATACCATATAAATCATTTGTTCTTTATTCATCTTGCTTACTGTATATTTCCTCTCACTAGAATTTAAGCTCCAAGAGAGCAGAGGTATTTGCGTGTATGTTTATTTCTATAAATCAGTATCTAGAATAGCGCCGGTCCATTGGTAGAAAAGTTCAATAAATATATGTTGAATGAATGAGAAGGAAAAAAATCATCTATCTCAAATTTCTCCATAACAACATTCAATTCCAGAAGACAGTAGATAAATAGAAATATGTGACTCAATAAGTTTATCCTCACCTTATTCATGTATAAAAGCCACAAAAAGGGATCGTTAGATGTAAATGATCTCAGAAAATATAGCACCTGTGCCCATGCTTTGGAAATAGCTAATGACAAAAGTTCATTCAACTAAGAGGCAGTGCAAGATTCACATGCTTCGGAATATAGCAGCTACTTCATGAAAAGATTAACAGTATATACTGATTCCCTTTTAAGTATGGCTAAATTATGGCAAAAAAAAAAAAGAACTATTAAAGTTGCTTTAATCAAAGTTAAAAATTAGTCATAAAAAAGAATGTAAATACTATAAATCTTTAGGGAAACTATACAATAGAAAAAAAAACAGTAACTATAATAAACTTAGTTGTCCCAGAACATAACAGCAGAAATCAAAAGGAAGGGACAAAGGTCATCAAAGTAAAATTGTGCCTTGTTCCTAATATTTCACACTGGGAGACTGAATTCATTGCCCAAACCCTCTTTATATACCATTTGTTGTGGTAAAAATAAATTAAGTTGTGTGGGAGGGCAATTTGGAAGCGTCTGTAAATTTTTCAGGTATGTATAGAAATTGATTGTAAAAATGATGTCGGGGCACCTGGTGGCTCAGTGGTTGAGCATCTGCCTTCGGCTCAGGGCGTGACCCCGGGGTCCTAGGATGGAGTCCTGCATCAGGCTCCCTCAGGGAGGCTGCTTCTCCCTCTGCCTGTGTCTCTGCCTCTCTCTCTCTCTGTGTCTCTCATGAATAAATAAAATATTTTTTTAGAAGCATAACTTGGATTTATAGATTTTATCATACCACAACCTACATTACTCAGTGATGAAAATGAGTCACAGAATCATATAAAGGCCTTTACCTGTCATTAAAAAAATACAGACCTTTATATTTTATACTTCACAAATACACACATGTACAAATGTAGGAAAAAGCATTTGCAAGTACCCACAAATTGTTAACGGTCATTACCACCAGGGAGCCTGAAAGGACATAAGGATGAGAATGACTCTCCCGTTTTCTGGCAGGCACTTGTGCAGGTTTTATTTTTTACGTTTATGTAGTGTTCTTGTCTTTAAAAAATAAGAGACTTTTTCAGTCGAAGGAAGGCATTTTCTATGGAGTCACAGTTACTCGGCACATAATTAATCTTGAGGAGGCGGCAGGTATAGGTAAGATCTGCGGCCATCCCCGCATTGCCCATGTGCCCGCACCTCGCTGCTCTGCGAGGGCCGGTCGCAGGGACTCCTCTGAGCTGGAACTGGGAGCTCACCTTCACCTTCACCTTCACCTTCACCTTCACCATCTCTAAGGACCTGGGTTAAGGGCATCTGCGCCCTTCGGGAGTCCTAGAAAACATGTCTGTGCAGAAGCGGCTGGGGGACTGGGCCGCCGCTGGGAGGATGCACCTGCCGTCGGGGAGGCGCGGCGCCTGGTCAGCTGGTCCGCGGCCCGCCCGGCTCCGCTATAGCTCGGAGCCCCGGGGCACTCCGGCCAGGTCCCCGGCGCCCCGAGGAGCATCGCTCCGGGGGGAGGGGGTGCAGCGGGACTACAGGGATCCGGGCGCGGGAAGGAAGAAGGGAAACAGGAGACTGGGCCGTAAGGGGTCCTGCCCCCGGGACCACACGGTACCCCCTTCCGGATAAACCCCGACGGGCGCCGACAGCCGGGGACAGGCAGGGGTGCGCCCCGCATGGAGGGGTCCGCGCACCCCCAGCCTCACCCCACGCGCCCCGGCTCTCGGCTCCACATCCCGCACAAACCGCGACTTTTCATTAAAGACTCTTCTTGTTCCCGGGTTCGTAGCCACAGTGGAGCTGGAGGCCGGGAAGTCGTTCCCACTGGCCGACCTGTGGGGCGGGTCCCCTGGGCGTGCGGTGGTGGCTGGTGGCGGGAGAGGCGGGGCGGGCGGTGGTGTCGGAGGATGCGGGGAGGGCGGGGCGGGCGGTGGTGGCGGGGCCCGCGGGCGTGCATGGGCGCCGCCTCTCCGCCCCATGCAGTGGGGAGCCCTTCCCCGACCTGCAGGGCCCTGCCCAGAGCGGGCGCCCATCTAAGGGCAGAGGAAGCCAACCCCGAGAACGGTGCGAAGGCTTGCAGGTAGGACGCGGCAGGACGCAGCGGGACGTGGGTGGGATGTGGTGGGATGCGGTGGGACGCAGGTGGGACGCAGGTGGGACGCCGGCAGGACGCAGCAGGACACGGTGGGAGCAGGTGGGATTCAGGGGTGGGGACGCAGGGGGGATGCGCTGGGACGGGGGTGGGATGCGGTGGGACGCAGGTGGGACGGGGGGGGCAGGGGGGATGCGCTGGGACGGGGGTGGGATGCGGTGGGACGCAGGTGGGACGCGGGGGGGGGCAGGGGGGATGAGCTGGGACGGGGGTGGGATGCGGTGGGACGCAGGTGGGACGCCGGCGGGACGCAGCAGGACACGGTGGGAGCGGGAGGGGGGCACGCGCGGGGGGGACTCAGGGGGACGCACTGGGACGGGGGTGGGATGTGGTGGGATGCTGTGGGACGCAGGTGGGACGCCGGCAGGACGCAGCAGGACACGGTGGGAGCAGGTGGGATTCAGGGGGGGGGACGCAGGGGGGATGCGCTGGGACGGGGGTGGGATGCGGTGGGACGCAGGTGGGACGGGGGGGCAGGGGGGATGCGCTGGGACGGGGGTGGGATGCGGTGGGACGCAGGTGGGACGGGGGGGCAGGGGGGATGCGCTGGGACCGGGGTGGGATGCGGTGGGACGCAGGTGGGACGCCGGCGGGACGCAGCAGGACACGGTGGGAGCGGGAGGGGGGCACGCGGGGGCGGGCTCAGGGGGACGCACTGGGACGGGGGTGGGATGCAGTGGGACGCAGGGGGGACGCAGGGGGGGCAGGGGGGATGCGCTGGGACGGGGGTGGGATGCGGTGGGACGCAGGTGGGACGCCGGCGGGACGCAGCAGGACACGGTGGGAGCGGGAGGGGGGCACGCGGGGGGGGGGACTCAGGGGGACACACTGGGATGGGGGAGGGATGCAGTGGGACGCAGGTGGGACGCCGGCGGGACGCAGCAGGACACGGTGGGAGCGGAAAGGGGGGACGCGGGGGTTACTCAGGGGGACGCACTGGGACAGGGGTGGGAGCAGTGGGACGCAGGTGGGACACAGGTGGGAACACAGGCCGGACACGGGGGGACATGGCAGGATGCGGTGGGACGGGGGTGGGAGGCGGGTGGGACGCAGGTGGGTCGCGGTGGGACCCGGGTGGGACATGGTGGGACTCGGGCGGGACGTGGGCGGGACACGGTAGGACGCGGTGGGACGCGGGTGAGCCACAGCCCCCCACGCTCGCGGCCCCGCGCGGCACCCACCGCCTCCCACCGCCAGGGCCTCCAGCTCCGGGTCTGCAGACTGAAGCCTGGAGCCGCAGAGCTGGACG
Source organism: Canis aureus (assembly GCF_053574225.1). Classification (NCBI taxonomy): domain Eukaryota; kingdom Metazoa; phylum Chordata; class Mammalia; order Carnivora; family Canidae; genus Canis; species Canis aureus. The sequence continues at coordinate 7,404,173 of NC_135630.1, forward strand.
CAGCCTCAAGGGCTAACCGGCCCCAGGTGCGTCCTGAGGCCTTCTGCGCGATCGCGGGTCGTGTCCTGGTCTCCCTCCTTCGCCTCCGGAACTCCCTTGTGCCCAAGCCCGCGGGGAAGGACAAAGCAAGTGGACGGGACCCCGTGCCCTCCCGCCCAGCCGCGAGCCTCACCCAGGAAGGGCCGAGCATCCTCCGAGGGCGGGAGGGCGATGGCGAGGCCCGAGGCGTGGCCGTGGGAGCCGGAGGGACAAAGCGCCAGGCCGTCCCTTCTCCGCCTTGGGGGGCACCTCTCTAGCTTCCCGGATCCGTGCTGGAAACCCTAAGGGCCGCAATGACCCCTCAAACAGGGATCAGGCTGGGGGCTGAATGGACCAAGGCAGGTGCCACAGGAACCACCTTCGATTAGGGACAAAGCCCAATAAAAAGTGCCCAGGATGCAAAGTACCGTGGAGCATCCCACAGTTAGGAGGCAGGTGCATGTCCCTGTGTCGACACACGTTTGTATTTGTCGGTGGGATCCGTGCAGACCACCAAGAGCAGAGAAAGTGGTCTCCCACCTATTCGGTAGAAACGGTGTCCCTAGAAAAATGGGAAACGTACCCAAAGATGTGTCCAGGGGCAAGACAGTGAGACATGGGGGAAGGCCATCGAGACATCAAGGAAGCTCTAGAGCTCCCGGGACTGAGAGAAAGGCCTAGAACAGATTCTCCTTCAGAGCCCTGGGAAGGAGCCAACCCTGCTAACACTTGGATTTTGGACTTCTAGCCTTAGACTAAGACAATAAGTCCCCGTTGTTGAAGCCCCCCAGTTGGTGGTTCTTTGTTAGGGAAGCTCTGGGAAACTAACACAGAGACCAGTGATGTATGTCTTCCTGGTGAAATGGTGAGAATCGAACGAGTCAATAAACGGAATTCGCTTAGCGCACTGTACAGCATGTGGTGAGTCAGTTAATACCGCTATTAATCGCTTACTGCATCCCTTCAACACACTGCACCATATATTCATGGATAAAGCCAAGGGCTGGGATCAATAAAACAAGGCCGTTCACTCCAATCGCTTTTCATCGTTTACCCAATTGGCGCTTATTATAACCAACTCTGTAACTGAGAAAGAGTTTTCTCAAGTTTTTCTTAAATCATACCTTATTTCTAAGTCTGGTAAATTTATGACATATATTTTTCCCACACTTTAGTGTGGAAATTTTTCTCCCCGCTGGCCCCCTCTCTGACTTACACACTAATTGTAGTATCCAGACCCCTCATCTCTCTCTGTTCCCAAATTCCTCAGAAAGATCTAAAACACCTTTACCTGAGACCCTTTTTAATCACCAATAGTTTCATGTGTTATTACTCTCAAGGAGAGTATAATTTGAATAAGAATCAAACTCTTAAGCTCAAGAATGGGCACTACTATTGGAGCATTTTAACAATAATTGAGCAGTTAAATAGAATTTTAGAGAGCTGAGGGTAGGAAAGACAAAATTCAAGGCTTTCCTGAGCCTTCTGAAGGCTCCCCCTCTCCCGTAGGTCTGGGCCAACATAGTCTCAATTTCGTTGCTTTGACAATCAAACCTCATAACAACTCGGTCAAAACACAATGACTTCCCCTATGCTATAAGCTTAGAGGAGAGGAACAGAACGGGTATCCACTGTTTCCAGTGGAAATGGAAATCCACTTGCTAGAATTCAGAGTTGAAGACTGTGATTGAGCCACCAGCTATTTAAGTATCAACTTGAGGAAATTGGACGTAGAATTCCAGGGCCACCATATTGACTCCACCATGTTGTCCCTACTTTGACTCCTGCATCAGTGGCTTAAAAGTAGTTACGTTCTATCAACAATCAGAATCTTCTTAACCTTAAGTTAAAAATTGGTTTACAAACATCCCAGAGGACGTGCCAAATCAAGCAAACTGAAAAATCGTTCTATAAGTTGTATCTCCATCATGGCCCCAACAGAAAACAGATGGCGTATTAAAGTAGGGTAATTTAAGGATAATTTAATCAAAGAGTTTTTTACAAAGGTATGGGTGGCATTATAGGGAAACCGTGAGGGAGAATACAGAACTCGGAGTTAATACCCGTAACTTGCCTCTGCCACCTACAACCTAAGGAACATGCAGAGGGAGCAGTAATCAGAATCTGGAGCGGGCAACACCTACAGAGAGAGCTCCCTGACACTCCAAGGATGCAGCCGGCTCGAAGCACCCACAAAGGGAAGGAACAGGAAGCTAAAGACCCTGACTTCACTTTCCTCCTCATTTTCTGATCTTTGGGCAGTGCTCTTCATAGGTGTTCTAATCTCAACTAGAAGCCAAAAGACTAGAAAACTCCATGGAGTAAGGTCCCTCGAGGTCAGCATCCGGGAGTACAGAGCAGACAATGTGGACAGTGGATCAAAGAGGAGATATCTAGCATAACGTGTGACCTTGGGTATGTCACAGGACCTCTCCAAGCCTACATTTTTCCGTTTTGGGTTCCCAGCAGCCAACCCAGTACCAACTCAGAGTCAAAAAGTTTCTACTGAGGGAAACGGAGTCTGCAAAAATAAGGTATTCAAGATAAATAAGTTCCATAGTTCCTTCCAACTTCAACATCCTCTGATTATTAGTTTGTGCAATGTTCTCAAATATGATTTGATAGTTCTGGCCTGACCATAATGAAGTCACAATCGCTAAAGATGAAGTCATTGCTAAAGATGAATTTCCCATCCATCTTTAATCCTGTATCCTGTTATTTCTTCCATATAAAAATGCAAAAGTAAATTGTTCAAGTATTATTCAATGAGATGTCTAAAGAAGAGAAAGACCAAAATATTTAGATACAAACATGATTGTGTGTGATGGTAAAGGAAGAAAAAAAATCATTATGATTGTAAAATTAGGTACATTGAGACTATCTTAGGCTTATACAGGAGTAACCTGGGATATGCCATAAAAGTGGGAGATTGGGAATATTTCTGGAATATTTCTGTAATTTTTATTGCTTTACTTCAGTAAATATTTTGAGTACTGCTCTTGGTACTTAAATTAGTATTCATAGTAGAGGCTCACAATTTATTAAATAAAAAAACACTACTCACATTTTATCCGAAATATGTGTTTTTGCATTTAGGCATATAATTAGAAAAAAAAGTTGCTACTTATTTTATTTTCCCACCAATGTTTCACATAGAAATCTGCAATATCTCCTTAATTTGGGATTATAATTTTCCAACAATTTAATTTCTCAGTAATTGTTATACACATAGGTACCAATTGATTTGCTTCAAGTTGTTAGCAAAAACTAAGCCAGGGAGGGCCCTGTATTTCTTTCCAGATATTTATTTAACAACCACTTTCTATTTCTATTCCAAAAGCTTCTTCACTGGTAAATAGAGCACTACAGAAATATTTTTTGGTTCATCCAACTCATTTTGCAATCAGCTTTCCAGTGCCATAAATCTTAAGTGTGTCCTTGTTCATTTCTCCCCAAAGACTTATCTTCAGGAATTTTGATCCTGAATTTACCCTATTTGATTTTGTCCTCTTTTCCTGAGTCCAGTCCACTTGCTCCCTTGAGTTGTTTTATACTTGCTGCGTGTTTGTATTGGAGGAAAAAAATCCTCCTTTAATACTCTTCTATTTGCTTTTCTGCTTTCTTCTTCCCCTTCTCTACTCTTCATTGAATTTGTTTCTTTATTCTTTTTTTAAAGAATTTATTTATTTATTTATTTATTTATTTATTTATTTATTTATTTAAAGAGAGAGAGAGAGAGAGAGAGTGAGAGATCACAAGTAGGGGGAAGAGAGAGGGACAAGCTGACTCCCCACTGAGCACAGAGCCCGATGTGGGGCTCGACCCCCAGACCCTGAGACCATGACCTGAGCTGAAATCAAGAGTCAGACACTTAACCAACTGAGCCACCCAGGCACCCCAAGTTGTTTCTCTATTCTTATATAAACAAGAATACTCAATAGAATAAAGGGTCATAGTTTTAACTGCAGAATTTAGCAAAGTTCTTCTAAAGTGTTTTTCCACTGAGTGCTCTCCTCTCCTTCACTGTTTAAATTTTCTTTCCCAGGGACTCTCTTTTCCAATAGGAAAATGATGTTCCAAGGAACCTAAAGTGACTTTATCTGGCCCTCACTGCTATTGCAGCTGCACAGCTCGGGCTAGATCCCTGGAGTCTGCTTTGCAATCACATGATTTAACCTCAATTCTATTTCTTGTAATAAACAGCTAACAAGACCCATATTTCATTTAAGCATCCTGATTTGAAAGAATAACATACCTGATATTATTTCCTTGAACACTTGGTTTGTAAAGACATGGAAAGAATGTTCTATTCTGAGTGTGTCAGCAGCTCAGAGACGAGAGTTGATAAACTGTTCCCTGAAATCATTAAAAAGGCTGTTAAAAAAGTATGTTTGGCATCGTAATAGGAAAATGACAAAATAAAATGTCAGGAATCCTGCTTCTGTACCTAAGGCTCTCTTAGACACACTCTAAATGATGGTGACTAACACCTGCTGTCAGGCATCGCCCTCACATGATAGAAAAATAACTCCTCTAAATATCCTAAACAAAGTTGGACGTGTGTGTCGGCCATCTGTCTGCTCTAATTGGTTTTTCATTGGAAACCTATGATTTCTTGAGACATATTCCAGTTGTGTCCCTGTGTTCCTAAACTGACCTCTGGAGGAGTGAGGAGGACTGTGTAGGTTGTTCTCCTTTAGAGATCCTATAACTGAACTTGGATAGTTTTAAGTTTCTGGTTGTTCTAATGTCCAACGTGGACCGGTTCAGGTCAGCAGCCTGCAAACTGTAGGTTGCACTTGTGGCAAGGCCCCTGCTGGGCCCAGAGGCAACGCGCCTTCCATGTACACATGCAGGGGTGCACTTTGTGCTCCCCCAGAGTTTCGTGGAAGATCTGGTAGGGGAAGTTTCAACAAGCCCCTGCTGAGCTCCGACCAAGACTCGGAGTCTGCTTGGTGTTTTCTGTGCACCAGCATCACCCCTACCCATCAACCCACCATCCCCTCCAAATGTGAAAGGGGAGTGGAGCAGCAGAGACCTGAGCCACGGTGCCCAGGGCAGTTCATAGGAACACGGCGGCGGTTCCCAGAAAACATCACATAGCTTGGAAAACGTAAGCTGTGTTTTCCATTTCTACCCCCCGGCTTACCCCAACCACTTCCAAACCTCCCGCATCCTCAGAGCATAAAAGATCAAAAGATACTCTAGTTCAAAAGATCTCTGGCAAGTGAAAACAGATGCGAGAGAAAGGATGACAGGCACATTTCAGAAACTTAAAACTCCCGTGTTCAGTTAGTCCCTACAAGAAAACCAGACCGTGTGCAACGAGATCAGTGTGAAACATTGTAGAGATTCACAACCACTAGAAAAGTAGGCCCTTAGCCACACTGTTGAAGGAGGTGCTATCGCCAGTTTCTTTGACACGAAGGATGAGAAACTGACAGCTCAACCCTCTGTGTTTCCTTTGCAGCTTGTCATATATCCGTGTACGTGAATACTCACGGCTCTCTCTCGAGAGTGCATTTCCATCCTTCTCCGTGAAACTCCATTACGAAGTAGCAGGGGGTGGGGTTCGTGGATCCCATCTGAATATTTTACTTGAGTAGAAGCCATGATTCAGGATTCAGCAGGAGGGCAGCCCAGGTGGCTCAGTGGTTTAGCACCGCCTTCAGCCTAGGGTGTGTCTCCAGGATCCCTGGAGACCCAGGATCAAGTCCTGCGTTGGGCTCCCTGAATGGAGCCTGCTTCTCCCTCTGCCTGTGTCTGCCTCTCTCTCTCTCTCTCTCTCTCTCTCTCTGTGTGTGTGTGTGTGTGTGTGTCTCATGGATAAATAAATAAAATCCTTTAAAAAAAAAAAAGGGATTCAACAGGGACTGCTTCAGGTCAGCGGCCTGCACACCACCTGGGTGTACTGCAGCTATGCCGCTGCACCCGAGAAGGGGCACAATGGGCTGCTCCATTCAGCTCCTGAAGGAGGGGGCAAGCAGCACATCTGTGACGGCAAGACCACTTCACCATGTTATATGCTCCCCTCCCCCACACCATAGTAAAATGGGGCCAAGATGGAGCAAAAGGGAGCAGGAAACCCGAGGAGGCCCACAGGCAAGCGGTCTGGTCTTGAGCGACAGTGGAGAACAGATGGAGTGATTCATTTACGAAAAGGGAGATGAGAGGCATTGTATGCTTTCAAGTGTCTGGATGAAAAGGGAAGGTGTTTAAAGGACACTAGGGTGGGGGTCCTCCAAGTGATTCCCAAACCTAAGATCTGTGATGCTCTGGGGGAAATCTCAGGCTGGCCAGAAAGATAGAACTCATCCTCATAAAAGAGTCTACACTATATTTTTCAGGTTCTTCTCAAAGCCTACAAACTAATTAGTGTGAGTAGGAAAAGAGCTGGGTATAAGGGAGATGGATTTTGATGTGAGCTTTAATGACAGTGAGGGGGTTTAAAAGAGATCTGTGCCGATATATCAGGCACACTTTTGCCCCGTGGTACACAAAAAATTGGGTAACACTCATCTCCTGAAATGCAATGGAGGCGTGAAGAGCCTGGGAGGCCTGGGTGCAGAAACGGGCCCCAACACCCTTTAGCTGTAAGACATCGGACAGGTTACTTATATCCTGTAAACAAAGATATCTGTCTTCTAGGGAGGATGAAAGCAAGTAACAAATGTGATGGCCCAGGGGCACCTGGGTGGCTCAGCGGTGGAGCGCCTGCTTATGGCCCAGGGCATGACCCCGGGGTCCTGGGATTGAGTCCCCACCAGGCTCCCCGCAGGGAGCCTGCTTCTCCCTCTGCCTGTGTCTCTGCCTCTCTCTCTGGGTCTTTCATGGATAAATAAGTAAAATATTTTTTTTTAAATGTGATAGCCCAGAGCACCGTGCGGGCACATGGTAGATCAATACACATTTGTCCCTTTCTTTTTAATCTCAGAAATTTTTATTTTAATCTTAGAAATTATAAACTTCGATTTAGTATTTATGAAGTTTTCAGAACGTGCCATGCTATGGGACCTTGGGGGACTAAAGAGAAATAAGTGTAACAGGAATGACCCTTTTCACCAGCTTGATAATGAATAGATTTGGCTTGACCCCATATAACTGCCTTGGCAGGAAGCCCAGTAATTCCCTCTGCAGAATTCTCACCAGCCCCATCTCCAATCATACAAAGATCCTGGAGGCTCACTGACTTCAAAACGGGTTATTCCATCTCCCAGATGAGAACAAGACACTGGGATGCATGATCAGAGCACCTGTGCTTGCTGGTCGCTGGTCCTACATTACCCAGAGTGCAATCTATGGCTGCCTTCCTGCCAACACCGCCAAACCCCTGCATGGCCTATCAGGTTACCCCACATCTAGTTCTTGCTCATCCATGAACATTGGACAATCTTGTTCAAAGGGCAACACTGCTTCCTGTGAGCTGGAACATGTCCCTCCCTCAGCCAAGGGAACCCTTGGGCTGTCCTCTACTCAAGAATTAGGGAGCAAATGTCAACAAACCATGGGCCTGTGGGTCAATCCTGGTCCACTGTCTACTTCACAGCTCACGAGCTACAAATGGCTTTCACATTTTTTAATGGTTAAATAATATATATCAAGAGAAGAAGACTCTTTAGTGACATGGGAAATTACGTGAATTTAAATTTCAGTGTCTATAAATAAAGTCTTTTTGGAATACAGCCATGCCTATTCACTTAAGTATTGCTTATGGCTGCACTGGCTTTACAATAGCCAACTTGCTTCTTGGGTTCCTATAATTGAAATCATATGGACTGCAAATCTAAAATATGTAGTTATCTGGCTTTTTCAGAAAATGTTTGCTGATCTCTAGGTTAGAGACTCAGTCGCTTCCCTTTCAAACAGCTCCTAGACCCCTTATCCAAATTAATTCATCATTCTCTCCAGAGCTCTGCAAACCTAGGGAAGACAGAGATTTTTGCTGAACAGAAACATCACAAAGGGAGTGTAAGGTACTCTGCTACATTGTCCAAATAGACTGAAAAGCGGACAAATCCGCTTTGCTCAGAGCTTACATTCAAGTTGAGGCACACAGGCAATTAAAAAAAAATAAGTCAAACATAAGTATGACCAACGGTGATCAGTGCTGAAAGGTACAATAAAGCAGGGAGGGAAAGAGGAGAGAAGGGAGGGGATCCTGCGGGAGGTGAGGCCAGGGCCTCCGAGGGAAGGAACCGGTTGAGGAAGGGCATAAAGGGACTGCGGGAAGTGAGCCAAGTGGGTCTGTTCAAGAAAAGTGTTCCAGCCGGAGGAGCGGTCAAGGGCAGTGAGCAAGGTGAAGGCCTGCTGGGGGAGGGAGGGAGGCAGCTCTGTGAACAGCAAGGGGGCCAGTGTGGCCGGAGCCGAGCGGAGAAGAGCCTTACAGAGAGGGATGCAGAGGGCATTGCAGAGCGGCTCTTGGGGCATCGTAAGGGCTTTAACTCTGAGCGATTCATGAACTTATCAGAGGATCTGGACAGACAGAAAGAAGGAAAAGGAGCAGGATCTGAGTTCTAGTTAACATGCTTGCTCCGGCTCCCGCTGACTGTAACGGGCTGGAGAATGACGGAAAGGCGGCGATGGGAGCCGGTCTCAACTGGGAGACTAGGCCGGGCGTGAGGCTGGGTTGGAGCCAAGTAGCAGCAGAGGAAACAACACAGAGCTGTTGGGTTGTGCACGTATTTTGAAGGCAGAGCGGATAGGCTTGTGCCCTAAGGACGGGGTGTGAGCGGAGGGCAGCGGCCAGAGACTACTCGGGACACGCTGCCCGTGGCCCTGGGAGCGTGGACTTCCCGGCCAGTGGGATGGAGGGGACCAGGAGGTCGGCTCTGGACGTATCCTGAGATGCCCACTGGTGACGAAGAGAGGCCCAGGCCACTGCTGTGCACGCCCACCCAGAGTGCACCCTGAGGATGTGCACTGCGGGAGTCACCACGGGAGGTGACACCACAGCCCAGACCAGCAGCGACGATCCAGCGAGCGGGCACAGAATGGGCCGGAGGCCAGGCCATACAGCCGCAGCCCTGGGCCTGGGCCGGAAGAGGGGGGCGACCTCAGAGCTGCCCCCGGGTGTCACCTCGCCTGCACTTGGCGCACAGGAGAGACCCCGGGTCACGGCGCGGGTCGGCCTCTCCTACAAAACTCAGTCATCCAGCTGCTGGGCCCGCTTTTCGCCCGGGCTGCTCGGCAGTCCGCCGGAGCCGGTGGGAGAGGGAGCCCCCGGTGGCCACGACCGTATGTATGGAGATGGGGTCTGGACTCCCTGGGGACTCCCTGGGGCGCAGCCCGTGTCCCCGCCGGGCCTGCTCTGAGCCTGGCCCTGTCCGCACTCCCTCGAAGGCCACTGTTTGGTTCTATGTGTGGTGAGAAAGGACCAGGCTGCATGGGGACACGGCCCAGGGCAGTGCTGCCCCCCCAGATCCGAGGGGCTCCCCCCAGCCCCAGGCGGCCAGGCTCACTCGGCACCTCCAAAGCCCTGCCCGAGCCAGGCTCAGGCCCAAAGCATGCCTGGAGCAGGTGCTTCCGACAGGATGGCCGCGTGGCTCAGCTTCTGGGCCCGGACCCTTGGGGGAGCAGGAGCGGGAGGCGGCCCCGAGATCGGCGGGGCCACAGGAGGCACCTGGGCCCCCGCAGCCCGGCCCTCCCCACCCCGTCCACCTCGGGAAGGGATCCCCGGCACCCCCATAAAATGCTCCTTGAGATGCTTCTGGTGATCACGCCGGTCTCTGACCCAGAACATGTCCAGAAAGCTTTGAGCACTTCTCAGACACTGAAGGCCACTCCTCCCTCCGTGGGGCGGCCGTCGGGGAGCACCTGCCACCTCCCAGGAGCCGGGGCGCCCAGCTGTGCTTAATTGTGCCCACTCGCAGGACCGGGGGAGCTGAGCCGCCTGATGACCTCCCCGGTGCTCAGACAAGCTGCGGAACGTGGCGGACTTCACCTTCGTTGCAGGTAGAAGCATCAGGACCTAACTCCGCGCCGCCTGCCCCTAAGCCTACTCCTCCTTCCCTGGGCTCCATGGGGTCCGGAGAAGGCGAACGACTCAGGAAAGACATGAGGGATTTCACGCCCCAGAAGAGGACCGAGCCCACGGGAGAGCCCAGGACTCGCCCTCTTTCCTCTTCCCCTAATCCTTTTAACAAGCCGCCCTGTGACTCCGCTCCAACTCACTGAAAATACAGGAAATGCCCCAAAGGCCCCAAAATGACTTAAACTATTCGCTAAGGCATCTTTCGGGTGGCGCCGCAGCGGGTGGCTTGCTCTGCGAAAACACGGAACACGATCACGCACGTTCTAACAGCTAGTAGTTTGCCTCCTAACTGAGAACTGATCTGTCCCCACTGTGGACCTGAGACCTCGTCTAAGGTCCCGTCACCAGCTGGCATTTGCCGCCGCTGCCCAAGCTCGGCCGGCACCGGGCCCCGCGGGAGCCCTCAGACCACAGTCATCGCGTCCTCACGCATCTTGCGACTTTACAGTCGGGTCGGAGACAGCGTCTCACGGCCAACTGCGGCCGCCGCCTGCATTCCTGCTATGATGCACCCTCCTCTTTTTTTAAAGCCTCTCTTGTAGGGTTGGGTGACGCACGGTCTGAATATTTGTAACGTCTAAAAATTCACTTTTAGATCTGTGATTTACACGTCGGCTCTTGAAGAAGGTCAAGGAGTGTAAAGACCCTGGATTAACACACGAGCAGAAGTACTTCGGGCAGGGGGGCTCTTGAGTGTGATCAAAACGCGACTCTGTTGCGTCTCTGGGAGTTACACGCTGATATCACTCGGGGCTTTAGAGATTCTGATGCTTGGGTCCCGCGCGCCCATATTCCTGTTTGTTTTCTCTAAGGCCTGGCCTGGGCCTTGAGTTTCTGAGAGCTCCCTGGGCCGCCCATGGTCCCCCGGGCATGGTGGGGGGGGCCACGCTGCAACTGGGTAGGGCCTTTTTTAAAGGTTTGATTTGAGCAAGAGTAAGCGAGAGAGAGCACAGGCAGCCGGGAAGGAGGGGGGAAGCAGACCCCGCCCCTGGGCAGGGACCCCCATGCCAGGCTGTGCAGGGCCCCAGGTCACCACCTGAGCCACAGGCCACGCTCAACCGCGGAGCCGCCCGGGTGCCCTGATAGGGCCTCTCTCACTTTTGTGCAAGACACAGGCTCAGCTCAGTAATTTGAAGATCCGGCCTTTTACCCAGTCTACGGTCGAAGCACCCTGACGCCCCCATCTCATCAGGTCTTCCACAGATGGCCAGCATCTCCACGTCTCTATTTATTGTAGAGGGAGGAGGGACATGGGAGCACTGTGGGGTGGGGGGGTGCAGGGTGAGGGGTTAGGGGGTGGGGGAGTGGGGGGTCAGGAGGGAGATGGGAGCACTGTGGGGAGGGGGAGGGAGGCGCTATCCAAGGGTTCTGACTTGGGAAGTTTCTTTGGACTTGGGGGGCCTGGCAGCTGTTGAGCGATCTGCTACAGGAGGCTCCCCTCCAGGCTGGGAAGGTCTGAGTCGGGTACCGTGGCCTGAACTCCCTCCAGGTTATTTTGCACCCGCAGGCCCAGCAGCCTGTTTCGTGAGAGCAGCCGTGGCTCCTGGCTCCGTGTGACCCCGGCCACCTGCCCCAGGAAGAGGCAGGCGTATCCCCTGAGCCTGCTCCGAAGCTCTGCCACAGAAGCACCTGGCTTCTTTTCTTGTTCCTGGGGTGGCCCAGGGAGCTCTCAGAAACCCCAGATTCCTGGCCTCGGTGAGACGGGCAGGCTCTGTGACCTCATCAGGCCACACCAGGCCGAGAATATGTTCCAGAGCCCTCCGGGGCTCCCAGTGGCTGCTGGACGGGGTCCAGGGCAGAATGAGGCTGGTGTGGGAGGAACAGAGAACAAGAGTAGGAGAGAAGGGCACAGGGCCGACATCGCAGTAGAGCAGGGCCTAGTGAGCCCAAGTGGGGACCCCGTATTTGCTCCAGCTGCATGGGGGGGTCCATCGGAAAGCTTTCAGCAGGGGGTGACATGACCTACAGTACACGTGAGAATCAGAGTGGATGGCGTGGGGGACAAGAACAGAGGTGAGGCTGAATCGGTGACAAAGCATCTCCGGTAAGACATTCTCCGTGGCCCACCTCGGGGGTGAAGCACACCCCCAACCGCCAAGAAGATTCCCGGCCCCTTCCTTTTTCCCAACCCTCTGCTCACACAGAGAAAACACGGCCAGGCCCATCACAGCTTACGAAGCCTCATGCTAGTCCCAAGAATCTCATTTTAAAAGAGTTTATAATGCTCTAAGTGGCGTGAAGGAAGGGCAACATGCAAACAGAATAATCTGTCGACCCGCTCAAGTTTGGGCCACAAAATTCCTTGAAGACTCTCATCCGTCTAGTACCACCAGACGCTCTGATGACTGCCCAGAGCAACCCAGCGTGGGCCAGAGGCCGGCCAGTCCTGGGGGTCAGCCACCCGACGACCCCGGGCTCTCGTCTGGGCCGCGGGAGCTCCGTAGAACTCCACGAACAGCAGCAACTCGAATACGGAGCAGATTTCGCCAGACATGGATTGAGCGGCACTGGCCGCCACCCTGGTCACCGGGCCTGGGCCTGGGTGAGAAGGACCATAGGTGGTGCCACCGCTCTCCCCAAGGGGGTCACAGGGCTTTGTCCCTCCTTGGCACGAACAAGCAGTGCCCTCTTCCGTCCAGCAGCGGAACTGCTCTAGAGGCACCAGCACTTTTGTTAGGTCAGGATGTGTCTTGCAAAATGGGCCAAAGAAACTGAAAAACACCGCTGATGAGCCAGGGAGCCATTTGTTAAGAAAGCTGTCCCTCTGACTCTGCCCTAAATTCATGTCCCAATTTTAGGAGCATCCTATTTTAGCTGCAGAAAAGATGATGAAAAGATTTAAGTAATAGGGTAAATCCCATCTATCAAAATGGAAAGAAAAAGAAGAAAAAAGAAAGAAACAAAGAAAGAAAGAAAGAAGAGAAAGAAGAGAAAGAAAGAAAAAAAGAAAAGAAAAAAGAAAAGAAAAGAAAAGAGTATTTTAAATTTTATATTGCTGTTATGAAGAGGAAGTATTATTCCTGGCATGGCAAGGAATATCAGTTCAAGTTTTCTGAGAAGCAATCTGGCAATAAGTTACAACTTTTAAAAAGTCTTTTATTATATGCTATATTATATTATATATAATATATAATTAATATATATTTATTATGTCTTTTATTATATATCTTTTAATGTATTTTAATTATTTAATAATTAAAATATATAATTATATATTTTATTATATTATATATTATATATAATAATATATTATCACATATTATATATTATATATAATGTATTATTATAATATATTATTTGTTATTTATTATTTATTATATTATATTATATATTATATTATCATATAATATATTATAATATATTATGTATATAATGTATTATTATAATATATAATATATTATTTATTATTTATTATATTATATATTATATTATCATATAATATATTATAATATATCATGTATATAATGTAATGTTATGATATATAATATTTATTATATTATATATTATTTATTATATTGTATATTATTTATTATATTGTATATTATTTATTATATTATTATTGTATATTATTATATAATTAAAATATATTAAATTTAATGTATTTAAATTATATCATATTTATTATATATGCTAGCATATAATAAAAGATTTTATAAAAGTACACCTACATTTGAGAACATTTCCTAAGAAAATAAGCCCAAAGGAAATAAAGCCATCGGTATAAAGAGGGTTAGAGTAGTGTCATATTCCATTATCTTAGAGTATAAAACTAAAAGCTCACCTACGAGGGGCAAGCGGCAGAGAGGCGGTTACATGAAGTGCAGCATGGTATCATAATGCTTTCCTATAAAGGCATCAAGCATTGTAGTCTCAGGGACAAACATCACGCGTGCGCTGCGTGTACGACACGAGAAAGCACAGAATGCAAAATGACGCTCGTACTCTTGACTACCGGGCAAATGAATACGATGCAGAAGATTTTAGAGCAAGAAGAGTTTTCACTCTCATCTACACAAATGATCAAGTATAAAACAATAAAGAGGGCAGCCCTGGTGGCTCAGCGGTTTAGCGCCGCCTTCAGCCCAGGGTGTGATCCTGGAGACCCGGGATCGAGTCCCACGTCGGGTTCCCTGCATGGAGCCTGCTTCTCCCTCTGCCTGGGTCTCTGCCTCTCTCTCTCAATCCTCTCTGTGTGTTCTCATGAATAAATAAATAAAATCTTAAAAAAAATAAAATAAAGCAATAAAGAAAGGCAGCAGAGGGAGAGAAAACCAGGTAGAAAAGACTCTCGGCTGTTATTTCAAGCTTCAGTCATCTCAAAGCATCATCTTCTGTCTCGGAAGCCAAAGAAATCTATTTTCTTACACTAACAGTGTGTTAATAGAGTGTGTTTGCCTGTTGGCACACCAGGAAGCAAAATGGCCTTGGAGAGCTATGCCACATTCCACTTCTCAGCTCTTAAACGTACAGCCTCACACTTTTGGCTCGCAGAGACACAGCTTAAGAAAATTCGAGGTTCCTTTTGTCGGTATTTGTAATCTCTAATCTAAAGCTAAACAATCAAGGTTACCCAGAAGGCTCAATGATAAGAAAATCAATGTAAAAGCGACAGGGACTTTCACGACACCCCTGACAGGGCCCAAGCACGCCCGGGAGGGAGGCCTTCCACATCGGGCGTCCAGGCTACAACAGTGTGCTTCTCGCTCCTCATTGTCGGGCTCACGGCATGTCCTCCGTCCTGGGCTGCAGGGCTTTGAAGTGTGACGGCTCACGAGAGGCAGGCCTTTGCACGGGCCCATCTCTCTCCCTTTTGTAAGGCTCAGACACTGGTTCAAAGTTCACCCTGCAGAGGAATCTACATGAGGGGGTTGTTGTTAAAATTCCAAATTCCTGGACCTCCTTTGCCAGAGATTCCACACAGGTCTGGGGCGAGGCCAAGAAATCCTCATTTTTAACAAGAGCCACAGGGGGGCCTACTGCAGGGGGTCCACCCTGCACCCGAACAGATGCTCGTGGGCCAGCGAGTAGGGCCCCTTCCATCAACCAGCTAAGCTCCTTGCAGCTAGGACTCCACACACTATGTTGGAGAGCTCGGAACCCAGCCAATTTTTAACATCTCCAATGACCAAAGCCCACGTAAGCTTCCGCTGTCTCCATATCCTGGCCTCCTCACTGGTTTCCCCTCCTACGCAGGTGTCACAGTGGCCCTTCTAAAGCCCACATGGGAACACTGTTACCCCTCTGCCCAGGGCCCTCCCAGTTCCTGACCGTGGCCTACGAGGCCCTACATAGCCTTATGCCTAGCTGCCTCATCACCTCATCACCTCTCTCCTTCGCCCTCTCCACTCCAGACACAACAACATCCTTGCTGTACTTCTCAGGTACTCAGTGTGGCCCACCTCAGGGCTTTGCACCTTCTGATCCCTTTGGCTGGAATCCTCTTCTAGCAAATACCCTTCTGTTTATACTTTCGTTTCACCATTACCCTGTCATCCTCTGTCCTCTATTGTCCTTTGGCACTCACCGCGTGACATGTGGCATACTAGTGTCTCGGTGAGAGCGGTGGCTTCATTTGTCGTCTGCATTACTGAGCTCCGGCAACCAGAGCATATAACTGAAGGAATGAACACGTGTGGGGATCTCACAGATGGGGACGATGGGAAATATGATGTCGGTAGAATCCATCCGAGTCTATTTGGAGAGTCCAGCTTTGTATGTAAAGGGGAAATATGGCCTGCTACATTACTGGATGCTGAATGAGATCGTCATTTTAAAAAATGGATGAAGGAAGAGAGAGTCCAAATATGTTATTTTTTCAATGTTTAACATGCCTTGGCGATCTGGTCTCTTTTACAGTTTCCTTAATGATTGTTTCAACTAGGGGTCTGCAGAGGCTGATGTAGTAGCAAGACAGTGACACTACAACCCCAGAGCTCCTCATCTGTGCAGGCCCTCGTGAGAGCCAGGAAACCCTGGAGCTGCTGGAATGTTCCAGGTGGGGAGGGTCAGGAAATTTTTCTATGGAAGCAGTTCTGGTAAATTGCCTAGAAAGTTCTCAGAAAAAAAGACACCTAAGTCTCTAAGTTTCCAATAATTGATCAGAATTTTCTTTCCTGGTTGTTATGTATTCATTTTTGTTCCCAATTTTGTATTGTTAGGGTTTTTTTAAGTTTGTTTCCTCTCTTTCCTAACGGGCACCTGGGTTGTCGTCTGTATCTTTGTGTATGTGTTGATCTTGACTTCTTGCTGAAGTTGGAAACTCCTCCGGAACTGGGATTGTGCTTCATACTTTATCTCCCAGGTACCTGGGGTAGAACTGAGTTCACAGGAAAGCCCCAGCTAGTGCCCTGTGCCTCAGCCCCCTGCATGGATCCATACTGCCTTGGGGGTGGTAAAGGTTTTAGGAAAACTACTTTTCCCTTTAAGGTATTTCACTTGAGAAGCTAAGGCTCTCCATTCCCAACTTATCACTTTAAAACCCAAAGAAGGGAACACCTCAGTGGCTCAGGGGTTGAGCGTCTGCCTTTGGCTCAGGGCGTGATCTCGGAATCCAGGATCGAGTCCCACATCGGGCTCCTTGCATGGGGCCTGCTTCTCCCTCTGCCTGTGTCTCTGACTCTCTCTCATGAATAAATAAATAAAATCTTTTAAAAAATAATAATAAATAAAAAATAAATAAAACCCAAAGAAGTCTCTTGAACAGTCTACACGGACATCATTATATGTATTATAAATGATAATACGTTTTTATTTCAACTAAAGATCTAAAAGTTATGGCACTCTGATTCCATATGCTTTTATTTGGAGTGAATACACATCTACAAAGTAATTATAGAAGACATGGAATGGATTTTTTCTTTTTGGTAAGAAGTGAGAAAAAGTCAGAAGTGTTTTATGAAGATCCAGTTCAGACTTAGCTATTTATAATGGAGACTCATTGGCTTGTATCTCTTATTTCATATAATTTTCCTTACCAGTAGTGGAACTCAGCAAAGGGAGGTTCTCCTCGTGCATTTGCAGTTTTTGTTTTTTTTAGTTTAAGAACCAAACTGCCTTTAGTTAATACCAAAAAGAAGAAGAAGACGACAACGACAATGACAAAGACGAAGAAGAAGAAGAGGGTCCTCCAATTTTCATATTGGGACAGAAAGAAAATTTAATCACTACTTAAATGGAAAACTTCAACCAGGCCCAATATTACTACCAAAATATAAACTCCTGTATTTCTTTTCACAAATATATTCACTAGAAAAATCAAGATACAATATAAAAATCCCAAACTGAATTTTTCAATTTACAAAATTTTAAATACAATTGTATAAAGGAATTAAGGCAGAAAACCATGAATAAAATCAATAATAACAACTAATCAATAATTTAGTATTTAATAGTAATATGTTAATTTCACCCTACATTTTGTACGTGTTTAGTAGACTATGACTAAAACCAGAGTTGATTATCTTTTATCACTTGAGATAGAATCAGAGAGTTAATAACCAAAATAGTTTACAATTATGATAATTCAATCCATTAGGACAAAATTTTAAATTTCAGTCAAATCATAAACCTGGTCAGCAAATTTTCTCCAACAGAGAAAGCAACATGACAGCGGACTTCATAAGTTGACCAGCAACACAAACAATATAGAGCGGGTAAGAACAAAGTATGTTCTAGAATACATATTCCAAAAATCGTGATTCAAACTCTAAAACAGTTTATCTCTAATGCATTTTTTTCCAGACCCCATAGTGCAACAGAAAGACGAGTTGAATCTTCAGCCCTTTATGGTTTGAGATAAATCAAACCGCGTCATCTGCATAGAAGACATTAAAGTACTTATGTTTAATTCTGTACAGTGGAGAACATGCATCCAACTAATCCCAAAGCAAGTCATTTAGGATCAAATTTGGAAGGAAGGTGCACTAAATTCATCTCTGATCCTTATGGGAGCTCAGGCCTGATCCTAACTCACTAATGCTATTAAGATGCAACTTCTGGAAAAACCTTAGTACCTCGGGTTTAATTAGAAATTCCTGAAGCCTAGGCCATAATATCTACTCTCCACAAAGTCAAAGATCCTGTAAATATCAATAAATGTTGTGAACAATCGTATGTCATTCCTGTCAGTTTTCTCCACAAAGTGATAAGGTGCAGAGCAATGATCAATAGTGAAATAAGTTCATATGTGGAATTCAAGACACAAAACAAGCAAAGGGACCAAAAAAAAAAGACAGGGAATGAAAGAGAGAGAGGCAAACCAAGAAACAGACTCTTAACGACAGAGGTCTGATGGTTGCCAGGCGGAAGGTGGGCAGGGGGTTACATGAAATAGGTAATAAGGATTAAGGAGGGCACCTGGATGAGCACGGGGTGGTGTGGAAGTGCCAAATCACCGTATTGTACGCCTGAAACTAATATTATACTGTTTGCTGAGTAACTGGAATTTAAGTAAAAATTTCTTAAAAATAGTGAAATCAGTGTGACCCCAATGCTAGACACTTCATATAAACTACTAGGCTGCAGAACATAGCCTTGGAATTTCTTAAGGAGGAAACTACCATGGATTGTAGGCTGAAAAAATGTAAATTAATGGATCAACAATCTGGGAAATCTCTGAAATTTTGAGATAGATCGCACAGACTCCATCCAGATACAACTGTACATATCAAAGACCCAATGAGAGTAAACACACACCTATGAGGCTTTGAAAACTCCTGTCAAAATTGAACACCAATACAAAATAAATTTACGAAAAAAAAATTTTAAAAATTTAAATTTAAATTTAAAAAATAAAAAAGACAATTCTTGTCAGATACAGTAGCATAAAATCTTCACTGGTGGCTTTAGTGAGCTTCAGTGTTTTTGTTTGTTTGTTTTTTCAGTAAACAGGAAGAGGGATCTTTTTTATTCATAAAGCATAAGACCTTCGATGAAGACGCAATCAGGGCCCACATATTCATTTGGTGCAGCAGACACAGTGGATAAGGGTCCACAGTGTTTTGGGGGGTTCATAAAAATGTTTGCATTTCTTTTAAAATAGCAAATGAACTTTTAGGTTGAAGAAAATATCTTCACATATAAATAAATAATATATTTATCTGTCATAAGCTACAGTTTTGAATTTTTTCTTCCAAATTTTTATTTGAATTTTAAATAGCTTCAGTGTTTTAAGCTGCTGTTCCATATGTGAGCACATTAACAAGAGTTTATTTGAGAAGGCTTGTATCAAAAAAAGTTTGAGGCAGGTGCTAGTCGCTTTAAGCACTTTGAAATGAGAACCTCGCTGGCAGCCCTCAAAACCTGGGTTCATGTCTCCATCATTTGTAAACAATAGTGCCTTTGACCCAAATTTTTCCCTCGTTACTATCTATATTACAAGAACCTTGTGCAGGGTTTTATTTTACCGGAGAGTTTGGAGAAGCAATAACAAACCTTGTAATAACATTTATATTTCATAAGCTACCTGGTGCCCTCTAGAAGATTTCCATCTGGCATCCACCTCTATAACTTGGCTAAGGTATATTCACCTAATTGTCTTTTCAAACAAGGAATTATACATGCAGTGCCTGCCTTTGCTTAATACACAGCTGAAGAATGTACCTTTCATTTTTTCAATGGTCTACCGATACCAAATAAGAGGTGGTGTGTGTGGGGGTGAAGGGTTGTGTGTGTGTGTGTGTGTGTGTATCTGCACAGGCACACAAGTACACACACAATTCTCAAAAAAAAAAAAAAAGTAACCAATAGAGTTTGACTACCTCCACTTCATCTCACTCTTTCCAATTACACAAATAATGCATTAGCAAAACTATAGACAAGGTAATTCTAGAATAGTTATTTAAAAGCTGAAAGTGAAGGTGAAAGATAATTTTTTTACCCAGCTCAAAATATTCACCCTGAAAATGCCAGTGGATAGAGGAGGCTAACTGACACCGTGTACTGTCTTGGATGGCCATGAGTCAAAACTGTAATCAGAGGCCCCATGACAAAATGAAGACAGTGGTGTGTTTGAGATGAGGAGCTTCCTCAAATTATGCTCAGCCAGGGTACAAGATTGGTTCCTTTTGACAATCTTTGGTGCGCTCCCATCACTCGCCGCCATATATAATCAATTATTTCCCTCCACTTTCACCCATCTTTCTCCTCTTGCCTCTCTTCTTTACCTAACTGTGGATGACATGAAATAATGGAAATAGCCCCTTGACCTAGGTCCTGAAGACCATGCAGGACATGGCTCCAACAGAGTAGGGGCTGCCACGGTTACTGACCTGCACTGAGTAGTTTTTATCCAGAAATCAATTAAAGTTGCATTTGTTACTTTGAAAAAAAATAGAGCAATGATCAATAGTGAAAATAAGTTCATATGTGGAATTCAAGACACAAAACAAGCAAAGGGGCCAAAAGAAAAAGGGTGGGGGGGAGAGAGAGAGGCAAACCAAGAAACAGACTCTTAACAACAGAGGTCTGATGGTTGCCAGACGGAAGGTGGGCAGGGGGTTACATGAAATAGGTAATGAGGATTAAGGAGGGCACCTGGATGAGCACTGGGTGGTGTGGAAGAAAACAAAAGCTCCCTGTCTTTTGTTTCCTTTCCCTTCTGCCTTAGTGTTGACACTGCCCCCTGGGCTTCCACCGGGCTTTTAGTAGTCTAGCTTCTGAGGTGGCTGGCTGCTCAGTCATTTTCAATCCTTTTCTACTCAAAAAAATGTGTGGGATGTAAAAAAAGTGCTCCCCGGTATTCATGGCTCTGCTCAGCACTGATTTTAGGAGGTGGAGAATGATTTGGGGAGATTCTTCTAGGAAAAGGAAAATTCTGTAGGCTGAAAACTTCTAAATGCTTAACAGCTGAAGGGCATGTTTTCCTAACACTCCTTCCCCACCATGTTGGGCATCTCTGCTGTACAGCTTGCTTCCCAAAGTGGTGGTCACCTGGCATCACCTGGGAGCTTGCTGGAAATGCAAGATCTCAGGCCCTCATTCTAGACCCATTGAATGAGATTTTACATTTTAACTAGCTGTTCACATCCAAGTCTGGGAAGCATTGCTCTATCATGACGGGAATCAGTAAAACACAACACACCTAATAATGGTATAGATGTCTGTCATTCAACTATCTATCGATAACAACCTAGGTAATAGAATCTTCGGATCCCTGGAGTAAAGCAGGTCGCTTTTATTTCTAACATTTAATAACTGAATCTTTAGCAAATTATTTAACCTTCTGGAACCTCAAATATCTCATGTGTAAAATACAGATAATAATCTTACAGAGATAATGCATAGATAATTTTTAGCACAGTGCCAGCCATAAAGCAGTTGAAAAATAAATGGGTTTCTAAATTTAATTGTTAAAAGTATTATTAACATCACTATTGTTGTCATTATTTAATCTGGCCTGGATTCATATGTTATTAATAACTACTCAGATCAGGTTATACAAACACACTTCTCATCTTCCCCAAGCTTACAAAGTAAAATGGGCAATAACTATTTGGGCAATTGCACTAAAAAAGCAATGTGCTAACAACTGATGTGATAGCATTCATTCAAATCTGTTTATGCTGAGATTTTAGTGAGCATGAGCTTGGGTTTATTAGTCAGTCCCACTGATTAAATAGCATTATCTGAGTCACAAAGTACAAAATCAGGAAACCACTAAGAGATGATAAGATTAAGACATTCACCAGATGAAAAAAAATTATGTGAAAGAGGAGTCAAAAACCTGGTAACAGAGAGGCTTTATCCTGTAAGATAAACTTTTTAAAATCAGATGGTCAACAATAATCTCTAATGGAATTTTTAATGATCTATTGCCATCTGAACTGACTAAAATAAATAGAAGTTCCTTATAAGCTCAAACCAAACATTTAATTAAATGTACCAAACATAAATGGCATACTTTTTAATCTAGTCACCCAAGCAAAAATGTCAGAAGACTTTCACTCTTTGTTAATTGAAAAAATAAACAGATCTTAAAGAGAACAGAGTCTCCTCTTTTGAACAGTCCACCCACCAGGCAATCGTGCTGTTTATACCTATTCTACCTACGAGCCTTTGCCATTGCCCAGCCTGAAAAGAAGTAGGGATAGATTAAAAACATTATCTCTGAATTATTTCAAGCTTTTTCTTTTAGTACTTCACATCCAGCTCCTAATCTCCAACATACTTTCATTATGTTCAAGAATATATTTTTAATAGAAGATTATCTATATTGCTTTCACACAACCAAATGTCCTTTGGTAGTGGCTTTACCATTAATTAAGAGATAACTATGAGTCTTCTATATCTGTCCCCTTCCCACTATGTTTGCATTAGTTGAACTTAGATATCTAAATAATCAAAACTCATTTCAACTTTTACCAAGACCACTTCTCTGCTTCCCCAATAGCTATTTTTAAATTACTAACCTCATTTACCTCTTAATTACTGTTTGAATATTAATAAATTTTATTAATTTAGCTAAGCCAAAGAGCATTTCTGGTTTTATAAAAATTAATTTGATATGTCTATAAATAAAATAATCCATCATTTGAGGCTTAGAGTAGATTTTGCAGAAATTCAATTGGAAATTTCTGACATATATAATAGAAAAAGGTTAAATATGGAGTTTTCAATACAGACATCCCTTTACTCATTATTCATTTAGGACAGGTCTTCCCGACCACAGGTAGTATTTAGATAACTTGAAAAAACAAGGATTCACTGAAAACGAAGTCAAGGGTAGAACTCCAAGTTTTAATTAATTTATAAAGTAGAAGATAATCCATTTTGCAGAACCAAACTTCCTTTATTTAGTTTCCTCTTTACATGTGTTTTTGCTTTGTTTTGGTGTTTTTAAGTCAACTTTCATTCTAAAAGTTAGGGGTAATTCTCAGCCATCTAAGTAGATTTCAAGGGACTTGAAATAGAGCAGACAAGGCAAAAAGCTTCCTTTTAGCCATCTATCCATCCATCCTTCCATCCATCCAGATTCCAGAGTGAACATGAGCATGTTTATCTCTAGTCTCTGCAAATTAGGGGAAAAAAAAAAAAAAAAAGAAACTCCTCTTTTGCTTTTAAAATAGTTAAGCAAAACATATGTTCATTAACAGAGAGAAGAAGGTATTTATCACTGATTATTAAAAATCATGGTTTCCAGAGGTGCCAGGATGGCTCAGTCAGTTAGGCATCCAACTCTTGATTTTGGCTCAAGTCATGATCTCAGAGTTGTGGGATCCAGCCTGTGGGCCAGCTTCACACTCAGCATGGATTCTGTTTGACACTCTCTCTCTCCCTTTTTCCCTCCTTCAATATACTCTCTCTATATAAATAAAATAAATAAAATTTTAAAAAGAAAAAAATTAAAATCATGGTTTCCAGATACACACATATGCAAACACACTTCAGTAAGGTGAAGCCTATTTAAAAAAAAAAACAAAGCAAACAAAAAAATCATGGTTTGGGGGTTTTGCCAACATTGACTTTTTTTTTTTTTTTTTTTTTTTTTTTAATTCAGAGGCAGAGAGAGAGAGAGGCAGAGACACAGGCAGAGGAAGAAGCAGGCTCCATGCAGGGAGCCCGATGTGGGACTCGATCCCAGGTCTCCAGGATCACACCCCAGGCTGTAGGCAGCGCTAAACCACTGTGCCACTGGGGCTGCGCAACTTTTTTAGATTAAGTTATGATGTATCAGTCACTAGCACGTAATAAGTAAGACAGTAGCATCCCTGTCGAGTGAAGCAAAAAGAGTAAATCAGAGATTAGAATGTGGCACTCAAAGTACAGAGTTCTGTGGCAAGTCATGGGAAGGAGCCCATAACTGGCCGGGTCAGAAATTCTTTCTAGGAGAAAAAAGGATATCCAAGTTAAAACCTGCAGGGTGTTGACTTATGTTTATTGCCACTAATGATCCAAGCAATTTAAAAAGTAGAACAATAATCATATACAACTTGTTTGTATGTTATTTGCAATGATTTTTTGAAAAAATAAAATCCTCCATTGGTGAGGGTTTGACAGTAGAGGAAGAGTCCTGATTGAGTAGTGGTGAGGATGGAAGACTTGGTATTGTCACTCTCACTACAATGTGGAACATACACACAAAAATATTAAAACATGTACACCTCTCAACCTAAAATACAAATCCTACACATTTACTCTGAAGAAAAATTAAAGATATGGGAAATATTACCTACACTACCATCTAAATATTTATGGATCTGGTAATGAGTAAATAAATAATAGTGCATTCATATAATAAAATACTATTAAATCATTAAAACATTGTTAATAAAGAAATGTTTGTTGACTGACATGGATTCAATCATGATACATTATATTTAATAAGAAGATTATACATTTTGGCATAGGAAGAATCCATTTTTGTTAAAATAAATACACACGAAAAAAAAATCCTGGAAAGATACCAAAATTGTGTTGAAGTCATCACTGGGTGAAGGATTATGAATACTTTTATTTTTCTGTTTGTGTGTCTCTATTTTCTAATGTTCTCCATTGAAAATATGCTGCTTTTATAATTATAAAATAAAAATTATGGGGCCAGGAGACAAAACTTATTAAATTATAAATATACTCCCATCCTCCTCCTGCCTCATAAGCAGAACAGATACTGAGAAAGATGTTTCATTTTGCTGCAGATGTAAGGGTGAGGACAAAATGGATGAGATGAGAAAGGGACTGGACTTCTCTACACAGACCCTACATCAAGCTACCAGAGGAGAAAAAACTATGATCCTGGGAAGAGACATGTGGAAACAGAGTGCAAGACCCAGGCAAAGAAAGAGAAACAAGGGGCAAGAGGAAATACAAAGATGAGTGCTCATTAACTGCTATATAATCAGTAGAACTTTGGAGAAGGGAGAATTTTCAAGAAGTTTTGCTTTGTCATATGTGGTATCTCTCTCTCCTAGGGGTTTGCCAAAAAAATCTTTAGGAAAGACCCACATACTGGAATAGAACTTGTGTGTATTTTAGAGGAGACACCAGTGGAAATAACCATCTCCTTACTAAAATGAACATAGACTCCCAGAAACGGTAAAAAGTTGACTTTTGTAATGATGTAACAGAGCAATAACAACAAAAAGTCTGAAAAGTAGAACGTGGCAGATTTTGTTTTTAACTTTCTCAAAGCCATGGGCACATGTGTGGGAATCTCAGAGACAGAGTGGCTATTCTTAGAGCCCTCAGATGGCTAAAAACAATGCTTCACATGGGAGAAGGAATTAGGGAGGCCCTGCCGTCATGAGCAAAGCTGGGAGTCAGGTGTGCAACAGGGAGCAGAGCAGGGCAGGAGAGGTTTTGCTGGTCTGGGAATAGGAGGAGCCTTGAATTGAGGAGAGTCATAAAATACGCCAAGTCTCTCATGTCAGGGGAAAGCACTGGTGACAGCGGAAGACAGGTTTTGAGGAAGCCTACGGATGAACATAAAGCTCCACGTGAAGATGAAGCTCTCATCAACACAGCCAAAATGATCTCTTAAGAACAGATAATGCTCCTCCAGGCAAATCTCTTTTGTTCACAGTGAACCAAATTCCGTGCGCAGCCCCATGTGATCTGACCCTCTGTCACTCTCTCCTCCTCTGATCCTCACTTCTTACTGCACCCCACACTGACTGCCTTGCTGTTTCTATAATTCACTGAACACGAGCTCACCTTAGAATATCATGCCAGCTGTCCCTCTGCCTGGAGGCTCTTCTGGCACATCTCCACTCGGCTCACTCCCTCCCTGCCTTCTGACTCTTGCTCATAGTTCACCTTCCCTAGGTTGCACCACGGTCACCGTATCTAAACATGCAAGCAGCTTTCACTAACCCCCACTCCATGCTTCCAGTTCCCCTCCCATAGCACAACCACCTTCTAGCTTTCAACTTATTTGTTATGTTTACATATTATGTTGCATTTTTTATGTTCACAAGAGCTGAACTTTTTGTTTCTACAAGCACTGATATATCCCAAGCATCTAGAACAATACCAAGCCTTCTATTTGTTCTCAAAAGATAATTTTCAATAAATAAATGAGTGAAGAAAGCTGTGCATGCTTGTTTCAATCCTCAATGATCACTCAGGAATCTGGTTTCTTTTAGGAAAACTATGCAAATGAAGAATAAGAAAACCTTGGGGTGCCTGGGTCACTCAATCAGTTAAGCATCTGACTCTTGATTTCAGCTCAGGTCATGATCTCAGAGTTGTGAGATCGACCCCTGCATCAGGCTCTGCACTGGGCATGGAGCCTGCTTAAACTTCTCTCTCTCCCTCTCCTCGAATCCCTCTAAAATCAATCAATCAATCAATCAACCAATCAATCAATCTAAAATAATTATAGGACCTTAAAATGGTTCCATTGGAGTATTTAGAGCTATACTGTCAAATAAATATTCAGATCATTAAATTGTTCCTATTAATGTCATTCTTTAGAACTCTTCTTTCTGTAAGGTCTTGAGAGTAAAAATACTTTTTAATTTGATAACTAGCTTCCAATTTCCTCACCTGTAAGATGAGGGGATGGCACTAGACCATTATAATTATCTCTCCCAAAATTCCACACATGATTTTCAAATGTTTGGAATTATTAAGAATTTAAGATGAGAAGTAGAATCTATTGATAATGACCACATTCTTATGCATAAAACAAGAATGTTTAGAAAAATGTCATGTGGCAACACTGGCACATAGTAAGTTTGAGAGAGGAAGGATTTCTCCTTTTTTTACTGTCTTTTAGCCTCTTATCTGAAAAAAAAGTGCTTTCTCTATTGCATAACACAGTAAAGTTCACAAAAGCCCTGTTTCTATCGTAATTTCCTGTGTTTCACTATTACTTTGATGATGTCTATTCTCAAGTTTTGACACCTTCACACAGCTTGGCAAAAATGCAAACAGTGGCTAAATCCCCAAGTTCAACAGCTTGTAGCACCTTTTGGCATCATTTAAAATTCATTAAAATAAAGGGAAAAAACTAATCTGTAAATAAATCATTGCTTGAATTAATGTATAAGAACCCGATTTGATGAGCAAGCCATAAATAGTATACCGTCAATATTCCTAAACCAAAGTAACCTAATGTCAAAAACAAAGGGAATTAATAAGTTTTCCATACATTTCAATGTTCATTTTCCTCTTTGACACTCAGTCTAACTAGAAAAATAAAATTTTTTCACACCTTCAAAATCTGAGGAAATATTACATCTTAAAGCCTGTGTTTCAGAGTTACTGCTTGATCAATGAACAATTAAATCTGTTTAATATGTTACAATGATCTTCACATTAATTTGCCTGGAGTAAAAACAAGAGCTCCACACAAGATTGATCAAATGACTTTTAAGTCTCCAATGCTAAATTGTTGCGGAATACAAATGGAAGCGCATTATAGCCACATGAGCATGCAGCGAATTCCTAATGAGCAGGTGCCATCATGGTGATTACAATATATAATGACACCACCCACAGATTAAAGCACTGCCCGGCACTCTGCATTCGAGACCTGGCACTGCAACTACTGTACAGTCTTTGCTGGATCAATTCAAGCCTCATTTAGACTCTAAATGAATGTGCTTTGGATGAATGTATTTTATAAATGGATTAAATGTATTTTATAAATGGATTTTTTCTTTCAGAATCCTCAAATGTCCCTGATTCTCCATCAGAAATTATCCTTTCTTTGCTTGGCGAATGCCAGATTAAGATGTCAAAAGACATGATCAGAATTTAACTTAAACTTCAACCACTGTGTCCCCTCCTCCTCCATAAAGCATCTTGAATTCTTCCTTCCAGGGACGACTCTAGCACAAAGATTATAATGGCAGAAAATAAGTGCCCAAGGAAAGAGAATTTTAAGGAAGTCTGCACATCAAACTAGTATTTCTTCACTCATTTATTCAAGAACAAAGATTTCTAGAAAAGAAAGAATGTCAAATCCTCAGTCATTTTTATCAAAGCCAGACAAGCATGCCATCTCCTAATGGTTTTCAATTTTTTTGGCAGTTCCAAAGTTCTTTTCTGCTATCTGGTTGGCATCCCATTCACTACTGCTATAGTGCATTGTGTTCCCCCATAAAATCAAACAAATGGGGAAGTGCCCTCCTGAAGCTCAAAAAAAAAAAAAAATGCTCTTGTTAGAACCAGCACAAATGAATTAGAAAGCATGTGGTGGACGCTATGTCTAGTCCGTGTCATTTGAGTAGGTACAAGTGAAAAAATAGACTCCCAAACTTCACACTCCTTAAAAAAAAAAGGACAAGTGGTTGTCAAAGACCAGTCAAGAGTCAAGATACCTATGGGAGAAATTAGA
This sequence comes from Canis aureus, assembly GCF_053574225.1. NCBI lineage: Eukaryota > Metazoa > Chordata > Mammalia > Carnivora > Canidae > Canis > Canis aureus. The sequence goes on from NC_135630.1 coordinate 7,432,501, forward strand.
GTGACTGTCAACTAAGGTACAAACAAATTAAAAGTGGCCTCCATGAATTTCAGTCAGGATTGGCTAGTTTATGCTGTGGTAACATAAAATGCTGAAATATCAAGGGCTCAGCACAGCAAAAGGGTAACTCACCCGAAATCCTTCTGCACAGGTCCTGGAGGCTCATCCCAGCTTAGCTGGCCACCTTCCTCTCACTGTTGAGGGAGGCCGTGGAGAGGACGGGCCCACTAGCTGACCTGCCAGCCGGGCCAGGCCACCAGAACCTCCCTCCCCCCCTCCCCTGTCCTTGGGATGTGGGCTCCTTGAGAGAGCAGTGTGCTGGTGAGAGCACATGGGCCACCATGCCAGGCACCCAGGTTCAGCTCTGCAGAGGCTTCCAGAGTCCTGCAGGGTAGATGCCAAGACCCGCTCCTGCTGCAGGGGCAGACGACAAGCCTGGCAAGCGAGCTTGCTTGCTCTCCAAGCCTGGCCCACCAGTCTGGAGTAGCCCTCCCATCCTCTCCCGGCCCTCAGTGCCTGGGGGCCACTTTGCAGCCAACACTTGGAGCCCCCAAGACCACGAAGCAAGAGACGAGCATGGCCCCAGGCAGCCTTACAAGGACAGGGTGACGAAGGACTTTGGCCCCAGGGCATCACATGGAATCTCTACTCACACTTCATTGGCTAAAGGAGTCACAGGATCACACCGAACCTTGAAGGTAGAAATACAATCCTTTTCCCATCCCTATGCCCCAGTCTGAGGGGCTTGGCAAAAGCAGAACCAGAAACATCGGTGAATAACCCAAATACTTTCCGCAACATGGAAAGCAAATGAATCGGATCTCCCTTCTGGATGTCAAGCTATACATTCCCCAGCCTATATACTCTGACCTGATCTGCTCTTTGCCAATAAATGTATGTGGAATTATGGAATAGACGTCATTATGGAAATATGAATGGAGGGTAGCCCGGGTGGCCCAGTGGATTAGTGCCGCCTTCAGTCCAGGGCATGATCCTGGGACCCGGGATCGAGTCCCACATCAGGCTTCCTGCATGGAGCCTGCTTCTCCCTCTGCCTGTGTCTCTGCCTCTCTCTGTGTGTGTCTCTCATGAATAAATAAATAAAATCTTTTAAAAAAAAAAGAAATATAAATAGAGGAGATAGGTAAATTAATAACGGTGTGGTGAATATTTACATAAAAGATAATTAGGATTATTTTATACCTAATCTAAAGGCAGAGAAGAAAAAGGAAATTGAGAGATATTTATTTTCAGTGAATTTTGATGGGTAAAATTATCCTCTTTTATTAAAGTGAAGTAAGAAATAATTGAGCTAAAAAGTGTACAAAAATAAAAATGTAAAGCAATGTTCATGCTCCTATTCCTAAATCCAAGCTTATTATGAGTCTGATAAACTACATAACTCAATTTTAGACATTTATTAAGGCAGATGTTTTATTCAACAATAAGATCATTTGTAAAAAAAAAAAAAAAAAAAGTCTAAAATATATAATTTTACCACCAGGGCTAGCTTGATGCACAAAGATTTTTTTAGCACATAATTAACAACCAAAATCTTTGAATACTCCTCTGTATCTATCATCCAGTACCCTATAATTGATTGTTTTTATTATTCAGTGAGTAGTCTTAGAGGAATTAAAAATTGCATTGTGTCATCAGCAGTTTTAAGAGATGAAAAGATTGGCACTCTGTATGTGAAATAAAAATATAGTATGAAAACAAAGGATAACAAATCCAGAACGAAATATTTTCACTATGTATGAGGCGCCTGGGGGCTCAGTCGGTTAAGTGTCTGCCTGTGGCTCAGGTCACGATCTCGGGGTCCTGGCATCGAGCTCCTTGGCACCAGGCTCCCCTCCCAGTGGGGAGGCTGCTTCTCCCCCTCCCACCCACCCCCCACTCTTTCTTTCTCTCAAATAAATAAATACAATCTTTTTTAAAAAATGTTGTTTCACTATGTGCTATGACAAAAGTATTTCTAAGGATTTGAAAACAAGTTTTAATCACAGCTTATGTAAACACCATTGTTAAATCTACAACTTCCATAAAAGTGGACAGAGCAGAACCTAAAACTAAAAGGGGAAGGGGATCAAAATGGAATAATTCATTTGCATTTATTATTGATGAAAACTAGAGAAAGAACCAGCAAGTCGAGATGAAAGGTTTAAAATACAAGAAATATGAACTGAGCTTATAAATTGATTTCCATCTCAGAGGAAACCTGTCACGGTGATTGCTGTCCCCTCGTTCCGGATGTCACACTCAGCCCCACTTTGGATTTCTTTTTGAGAACGCCAAGTGCAGCGGGGGCAGCGGTGATTACTGGGCCTGCAAATCCTGCATTTCTTTCTGTCCCGATTTCATCAGATAAAGGTATTAATAAGCTGGAGCTCAAGGAGAAGAGGGTGACCGGGACAACAAGGATTTACAGAAATACTCTTAGGAAGAATGAGTAAAATTCCTGGCAAGATCTAAGCTAGAGGGGGAAAAAAGTCACAAGAATAACAGGATGGCTCTCTTATAATATTTAAAGAGCTGTACCCTCTGCAGTTAGTTGGGAAGGATGGATGATGAGGGGGATATGGATAAATAAATATTATATTTATTATATTATATTACATTATTATAAATAAATAAATATTCATAACAGTTATAACTGAACCAAAAAGATCATTTGGCCCCAAATGTTTTATAGAAAACACCTTAAAAATCAGATGCTTTTATTTTGGGGATGCTGTGAAAAGAACATTTATATTGAATGGGAAGTTAGACGAAATAAATTCCGGCATCCTTTCTAATGCTCTGATTATAACAGTATGTACATTTAGAGCTTTGACACATTTCTTAGATATAAATTTGATTTGGGAGAAAAAAATCCTTAGGAGCCAAACTGAATGATTTAACTGGGCAATCAAACTGAGTTATAAGTGGGTGTGTGCTGGGGGGAAGGAGGGTTGTATGTTTAAATCAAGCAAGACCTATGCTATATGTTGGCAAATTGAACACCAATAAAAAATAAATTTATTATTAAAAAAAACAAAAAAACAAACAAAAAAAAAGCGAGACCTATGCTATATGTTGGCAAATTGAACTCCAATAAAAAATTTTTTTAATAAATAAATAAATAAATAAATAAATAAAGCGAGACCTTACATTAATGAACTAATTTTAATATGTTGCTTTAAACCGGCTCTGAATAGAATGCCCAAAGTGCTTTTGCATTGTTTTGTCGGTTTTCTTGACTTGTGGAGTATTTTCTGAACGTACAGTATCTCTTTCACCATAGCGCCCTTATCTTATTTTTAAACATTTGAAAATCAGGGAAAAGATCTTTTTTTTTTTTTTTTGAAATTTACATTCCTATCACTCTAACAATAACCACCTTTTTCCCCCATTCATCTTTTTCCCAGTCTTTTTCTTTTGAATGGGCCTTTTACACATATTCCGTTACTGATGGTAACTGTGCTCTATTAAGTCGTAGCAAACACAAACTCGGTGCTCGCAGGCGCTGAAGTGCGGTCTTTGGGCTAATACAGGGGAGGCTCCTCGAGCCCGCGGTCACCACACTTGCACCCGTCAATCATCTGTAACCTGCTCCGTGGATCTAAAGGTGACCTTATGTATTGTTGATCCACTAACCTTGGACTCCCAGACAAGGGCGCTGGAACTCGTGCCTGCCCCACGTCTGTGCTCACCCCGCCGGCCCCTCCAGGCCGCTGCACGTCTGCAGGCGAGGGCACCTGGAGGGGTTGCACCAGGCTGCATTTCCCCACCTGGAGGACGTGGCGCCCTCGCTCTGCACCACGTAGGAGCTCAGAGCTGCAAGTGATAGGCCCCCCTTTGCAAGCAGGGTCACAGCAGTGCGACCTCTGAAGGGACGTGAGCTGGCGGGCCCAGAGTTACCTCTGTTTGTCTCCAAATGTGGGGCATTTGAGGCTTCAACCGACACCCCTGGGACTAAGTTCCCATCACTTGGTTCTTACCGCCCAAGCGTGGCCTCTGCTGTGGGCTTCACGTGGTTAATGATCATACCCCCGATTTCTCCGCCTTCGATCCTGCGTGGAAGAGAGAGGATCCTCCCCAGCAATCCTACCGAATCTCCTGTGAAGTAGTTCTGGCCTGAATGGGTGGCGTTCCCCCCCCCCGAAGCCATCGTGGTGGCCACCGATGGCCCATGTCCCGGGCATGGCCTCTGGGACTGAAGCGGGCTCAGCACCGCCCGTCCAGGGGACGCAGAGGCCGCAGGTACCCGGGGGGCAGATGTGTCCGGGAAGCCCACCAAGAGGCCCCACTGGCAAAGGCTTCCCCGCGCTCAAACGTCATACCGCGGTGCTCACCTTTCTGCGAGGGACTCCAAATACATTTTTAGGTAACGGGATCACAATTGCAAACACGATTATAGGATATTGATCTGGGCAGAGCCTGGGCTCTAATTCACCCGCCAACCCAGCGGGGAGCAGCCGTCCCGGCCACAGATCACCCGACTCTCTAAATAGCTCCAGGGACAGGGACGATTCGAAGCTGCACATCCCGCCCAGCTTTGGGCCCCAGTTGGTCCGTTGCACGAGGCCCCCTTTGCACCTGTGCCTCGGCTCCCCGTCCTCTGGGCCGCCGCCTCCGAGGAAGGACCCCGCCACCGCTGCCTCCCACGGCATCGCAGTCCCCTCATCATCCTCGGAATAATTTCTATTTCATCCCTGTTCCTTTTAAAATGTGAGGCCCCAAATACCTTGGCGATGAACGGAGACAGTCCATCTGACAAGCTGTTACCAGGACATTATCCGGCGGCGGTGCCCGGGGCCCGGTGGCGAGTCCTGCCCTGTGGCCCTGGGCCCGGAGAGGGCCTGTGGCTCCGAGCTCGCGGCCCAGTGGGCTCCACCCCTCCTCTGCACCCCCCCCCCCCCCCCGCTCACATTCCCTCTCTCACTTGCTCTCTCTCTCCTTAATATAAGTCATCTTCTTAAAAAAAGAACATTTTGTATATATGCTCCCCCACTCAGGGAAGAACCTGGTGAAGCCCTTTCTAGCCCTTTCTGCACCCTGGGCTCCCCCGTAGACGGCTCCCCCTCTTTGGGAACACCCTCACCACCAGTTCTACGTGAATAAGCCCTACCCATCCCTCAAGGCCTCTCGCACTCACCTCCCCACCCCCCCACCCCCCCCCAACCCCCCCCCCCCCCCCCCCCCCCCCCCCCCCCCCCCCCGCCCCAGCAAGTCATTCAACACATTGAATCTTTCCCTTCCTTTAAACTCCCATCTGGTTGGTTGTTCTGTGGTTGTTCTATCATTAGTCCGTTTATCCTTCTCTTATGGAATCTATCACACATCACATATTGTCTTCGGTAATTCTCTTACCCCGATACCAGACTATCCGAGTCTCCAGAGACGACCAGTGTCTTTTACTTTTCCTCCCCTTGCTTAGCACGGCCAAGGCGCTCCATAGGTATCATCTTCTGAAACGAATGATGAGGATGCTAACAGCGCTGCAGTAACGCAGGCGTCAGCTAGTTCTACCCTACCTCTGCCTTCCTTAACTTTACACTCTCTCTCTCCAAAAACTGAACTGAGTTCTTCCTTCAGAATAAAATTTTACTGATCACATTGTATTAATCTCAGGATTTTCCTATGTCTAGCTTTAGCTTTCCTGAAAACCTTACAAGTTCCGGTTTGTAAAATACAAATTTCATGAAAATATTGCGCATATTTTACTCACCATTTTATCTGCCATACTTAAAACAATGCCAGATACATGATATTTTCTTTTTTTTTTTTTTTTTAATTTCTATTATTCATGATAGTCACACAGAGAGAGAGAGGCAGAGACACAGGCAGAGGGAGAAGCAGGCTCCATGCACCTGGAGCCCGACGTGGGACTCGATCCCGGGTCTCCAGGATCGCGCCCTGGGCCAGAGGCAGGCGCTAAACCGCTGCGCCACCCAGGGATCCCACATGATATTTTCAAAAGAAGTTTTGTTGAACTGTATTTATAATTATGACTTCTTTAATTATAATTAGTCTTTATATCTGTACTCCTCTACATGCTCTCCCTAATATGTTTTACACACCTTATATGTTAAGCCCTATATGTACACAATTTTTTCTAGAGACTTAGAATACTAATGCACTTATCATAATAAAATGTGATGCACTATTCAAATTTAGAAAGAATGATATATTAGAAAGCATACTGGTGTTTGCCAGAGACAGTGTTAGGGGTGGGCAAAATGAGTAAAGGGGATCAAAAGGTTCGACTTTCCAGTTATAAAATAATTAAATCATGAGGATGGGATGTACACCATGGTACTTGAAAGTTGCGGGGACCCCTGGGTGGCTCAGCAGCGGAGCGTCTACCTTCGGCCCAGGGCGTGATCCTGGAGTCCTGGATCGAGTCTCCCAGTGGGCTCCCTGCAGGGACCCTGCTTTTCTTCTGCCTGTGTCTCTGCCTCTTTCTCTCGCTCTCTCTGTGTCTCTCATGAATAAATAAAATCTTTAAAAACAGGAAAGTTGCTAAGAGAGTTTACATCTTAAAAGCTCTCATCACAAGAAAAAAAATTCTGTAACCACATGTGGTGATGGATGTTAACTGGACTTACTGTAGTGATCACTTCACAATGTACACAAATATTGAATCATGTTGTACACCCAAAACTTATCTAATATTGTATGTTAATTTTACCTCATTAAAAAAAGAATGGTGTTTTAATTTGCAAGAAGCCACATTTAAAAAGAGAACAAGAATATTCTTTCATATATAATATATAAAATGTCATAGAAATTTAAAGCATTTCGGTTTTGATTTTTTTCATCCTTTTGTCTGTACACATTTTATTTATTTGACCGAGAGAGGAGCGGGAGAGAGGACAAATAGGCAGAGGAAGAGGGAGAAGCAGGTTCCCCGCCAAGCAGAGTCCAATGTGAAGCTTGATCCTAGGACCCCGGGGTCATGACCTGAGCCAAAGGCAGATGCCTAACCAACTGAGCCACCCAGGTGCCCCTTGTCTCTACATATTTATACAAACTTTCAAAGTACTTAATGAAAAGAGACAAATAGATACCTTGTGTATACCATTGAATCCCACATAACCATAACGGTTTGCACTCTCTGGAGATGAGGAACTGCATCTTCAAAGAGCTATCATAACTCCCTAAGGTCATATAGCCAAAAAGAGACAAAGTCAAAGATTTAAGCCTGAGCTGAGGTCTCTCTGAGAACAAAACCCAGGTCGTATCCCTTCATGGAGTCAGGACTCCAGCCATCAACCTGGGACTTTGTACAAATTAAGATGCTAAAAAATATGATGTAAGGCTGCTTTGTCTCATATATTTTTAATACTTGAATAAATGTGCATAGGCTGGCTGAAACGCAGAACGCTTATCAAATTCTAAATAATATCATCAGAAAATTACCCACATTTTTTAAAAGGATAGATAAAACATGAAAACTCTGATTAATCTGGTGTTTGCAATTTGTTGCTAAAAATCAAACATTATATATAATTTTAAAGACTCTGCTTTACAGGAGACATCATATAAAGAATTTAAATCTCACACGTTTTGCAGTTTTAAAAAAGTAACAGGGAAATGGGTTGGGTGCTAAATCCGGAGAACTCTCTCTCAATTCCACCTATATAAACATCTGAATTTTTTTTTGTAAATTTATTTTTTATTGGTGTTCAATTTGCCAACATATAGAATAACACTCAGTGCTCATCCCATCAAGTGCCCCCCTCAGTGCCCGCCACCCATTCACCCCCACCCCCCGCCCTCCTCCCCTTCCACCACCCCTAGTTCGTTTCCCAGAGTTAGGGCTCTTTCATGTTCTGTCTCCCTTTCTGATATTTCAACATCTGAATACTTTAAAACAAGTATCCCGAAGGGACGTTCAAAGCCAACCTCACTTCCTCCCACTCTTGAACTTGTCATCTGCCTTTTGCCACAACACACTGTTATTTTTCCGACGAGCAGCATTTGGATGCTCATTTTCCTCCACTTCCTTCCTGCTTCCACCGGATGATGACAGTCATTAGACACTCCGTGGTGCTCCAGGCCTCGCAATCATCCCCATGAGCGGGCCGCACGGCACAACTCTGGGCGAGGGAGACGCAGCCCAGCGGAGACTTCGGAATATCCATTACTGTGGAAAGTGTAGCCTCTGACCCCAACGGTGTAGCTGCGACGGGATGGCTCCCCTTCCTTGCCTGCAGGACGGCTCAGCCTAAGAAGGCTGGTTGGACGCACTACCTTGGCTGAAGCATCTCCAGTCACTGAGCCGGACGCCGAATGCCTTTCCGGCGCCAGGAGCTTGTACCAAGTCAGCTCCGCGGAAACCCACTCTCCCTGGGCCGCCTTCTGGGCAGCTCGATGTGGTTCCAAAATGCTTTAGTCATTTTCAATAATTAAGGCAGTCTCAGTCTCACCGTGGTTACAGACGTGTCATCCTCTCCATCCTGAACTTGCGATCCGTTGTTGGGGGCCCGGCCTATTTTCAAATAACATTCCTGGAAACTGGAAGCTCCTTGTGAGACTTGGCTACACCCTTCGGCTCCCACAGCTCTTTGCCTGTGTCAGCAGCAGCAGCTTCAGCCCCAGGGCTCCCTGACTCCCCGCCTGGGGCCTTTGCACTTCCACAGCTCAGCTGGGTCTTACCCTGGGAGCAAGGGACTCAGGGGGGCTCGTTCCCTCTCAGCGTCTCCGCTACCAGGCTTCCTTCCTCACTATTTTCTTTTTCCTCAGGCTCTGGTAGTAGCAGAGCAAGACCCACAAGCCTGGAAGCTCAGCAAACATCCAGTCAATAGGGGAAAATGTTTACTCCTCGTCACACAGAGTTTATCAGTGAGAGCCTTGTAACTTCCAGAAGAGGAACAAGCCGTAAAGCACACCCCACTTTCCCCCGGGAAGGGTCTCCTCCTCCTCACTTCCTGCATACTTTCCTATTGCTGCGGTAACAACATTACCAGACAGAGGCTTGCAGCAAAACTGCAATAATGTGTTATCTCACAGTTGTAGAGGTCAAAAGTCTGACGTGGGTCCTATGGAGCTAAAAGCCAAGTGTCAGCCGGGCTGTGCTCTTTCTGAGGGTTCTGGGGATGAATGCAGGTTTTCCTAGGTTCTCAGAAGTTGTCTATATTCCTTTCCTCATGACCCTGAATCATCACTCAAGCCTAAGCTGCTGTTGCCATACGCAAACTCCCCTGCCTCTGCCATGCATGACGTTGTGATTACACTGAGCCCATCTCGTAACCCAGGACACTCTGCGCATCTCAAGATCCTTAAGTTAGTTATATCTGCAAAAGCACTTTTGCCTTGCAGATTAATATATTCACAAGTTCTGGGGGCGGGAGCATAATTCTATCTACCCCACTCCTAGTTTCCCTCTTATTTCCAAAGTTATCAGACCCATTATGGACTCTAGGACAAAACCTCAGGCAATCAGGATTCTTATGTCAATAATCAGAGCTCTCCAAGTCAGCCTTGGGAGAATTGGAGAAGTCACTGGTAGCCAACCTTAGAGCTACCCTTGATGATCCTTACCTCTTGTTGTCTATGCCTTTGTGTGAAGGCATCTCCTACATTGAATCAAGGAAGCCGTGTGACCATTGAATACAAAAAAAAGTTCACTTCTTCTCTGGTCTCTTGGGATGGTAGCTTAGGGGAAATCCACTCAAGAAGTCCTATGGGAGAGGGAGGAGCAAGATGGCGGAGGAGTAGGGTCCCCAAATCACCTGTCTCCACCAAACTACCTAGAAAACCTTCAAATTATCCTGAAAATCTATGAATTCGGCCTGAGATTTAAAGAGAGACCAGCTGGAATGCTACAGTGAGAAGAGTTCGCGCTTCTATCAAGGTAGGAAGACGGGGAAAAAGAAATAAAGGAACAAAGGCCTCCAAGGGGGAGGGGCCCCGCGAGGAGCTGGGCTGAGGCCGGGGCGAGTGTCCCCAGGACAGGAGAGCCCCGTCCCGGAGGAGCAGGAGCTGCACCGACCTTCCCGGGGGAAAGGGGCTCGCGGGGAGGTGGAGCAGGACCCGGGAGGGCGGGGATGCCCTCGGGCTCCCGGGACAGTAACAGCAACTGCGCCCCGGGAGAGTGCGCCGAGCTCCCTAAGGGCTGCAGCGCGCACGGGGGACCCGGCGGGACCCGGAGCAGCTCGGGGGGGCTCGGGCGGCGGCTCCGCGGAGGGGGCTGCGGGGCCCCGGGAGCAGCTCGGAGGGGCTCGGGCAGAGGAAGAGGCTCCGTGCGGAGGGGGCTGCGCGGTTCCAGGAGCAGCTCGGAGGGGCTCGGGCGGCAGCTCCGCGGAGGGGGTTGCTCGGCCCGGGAGCGCGAATCCACCAGCGCAGGCTCCGGAGCACAGGGCGCCGGGACACAGCCCAGGATCCGGCCTCCCCCGGGACAGGCAGAGGCCGGGAGGGCCCAGGACAGCGAGGACGCTCCTGCCCCAGCTGAGCACATCAGCGGCCCCGCCCCGGAGCCTCCAGGCCCTGCAGAGGGAGTTCCTGCCGGAGCTGACTCCAGGTTTCCAGAGCTGCCCCGCCACTGGGGCTGTTCCTCCTGCGGCCTCACGGGGTAAACAACCCCCACTGAGCCCTGCACCAGGCAGGGGCACAGCAGCTCCCCCAACTGCTAACACCTGAAAATCAGCACAACAGGCCCCTCCCCCAGAAGATCAGCTAGACGGACAACTTCCAGGAGAAGCCAAGGGACTTAAAGTACACAGAATCAGAAGATACTCCCCGGTGGTTCTTTTTTTGTTTGTTTGTTTTTGTTTTTGTTTTTGTTTTTGTTTTTGTTTTGTTTTGCTTTTTGATTTGTTTCCTTCCCCCACCCCCTTTTTTTCTCCTTTCTTTTTCTTTCTCTTTTTCTTCTTTTTTTTTTTTTTTCGTTTTTTTTTCTTTTTCTTCCCTTTTTTTTTCTCTTTCTCTTTTCTTTCCTTCTTTCTCTCCTCTCTTTTTCTCTTTTTCCCAATACAACTTGCTTTTGGCCACTCTGCACTGAGCAAAATGACTAGAAGGAAAACCTCACCTCAAAAGAAAGAATCAGAAACAGTCCTCTCTCCCACAGAGTTACAAAATCTGGATTACAATTCAATGTCAGAAAGCCAATTCAGAAGCACTATTATACAGCTACTGGTGGCTCTAGAAAAAAGTATAAAGGACTCAAGAGACTTCATGACTGCAGAATTTAGAGCTAATCAGGCAGAAATTAAAAACCAATTGAATGAGATGCAATCCAAACTAGAAGTCCTAACGACGAGGGTTAACGAGGTGGAAGAACGAGTGAGTGACCTAGAAGACAAGTTGACAGCAAAGAGGGAAACTGAGGAAAAAAGAGACAAACAATTAAAAGACCATCAAGATAGATTAAGGGAAATAAACGACAGCCTGAGGAAGAAAAACCTACGTTTAATTGGGGTTCCCGAGGGCGCCGAAAGGGACAGAGGGCCAGAATATGTATTTGAACAAATTCTAGCTGAAAACTTTCCTAATCTGGGAAGGGAAACAGGCATTCAGATCCAGGAAATAGAGAGATCCCCCCCTAAAATCAATAAAAACCGTTCAACACCTCGACATTTAATTGTGAAGCTTGCAAATTCCAAAGATAAGGAGAAGATCCTTAAAGCAGCAAGACACAAGAAATCCCTGACTTTTATGGGGAGGAGTATTAGGGTAACAGCAGACCTCTCCACAGAGACCTGGCAGGCCAGAAAGGGCTGGCAGGATATATTCAGGGTCCTAAATGAAAAGAACATGCAACCAAGAATACTTTATCCAGCAAGGCTCTCATTCAAAATGGAAGGAGAGATAAAGAGCTTCCAAGACAGGCAGCAACTAAAAGAATATGTGACCTCCAAACCAGCTCTGCAAGAAATTTTAAGGGGGCCTCTTAAAATTCCCCTTTAAGAAGAAGTTCAGTGGAACAGTCCACAAAAACAAAGACTGAATAGATATCATGATGACACTAAACTCATATCTCTCAATAGTAACTCTGAATGTGAACGGGCTTAATGACCCCATCAAAAGGCGCAGGGTTTCAGACTGGATAAAAAAGCAGGACCCATCTATTTGCTGTCTACAAGAGACTCATTTTAGACAGAAGGACACCTACAGCCTGAAAATAAAAGGTTGGAGAAACATTTACCATTCGAATGGTCCTCAAAAGAAAGCAGGGGTAGCCATCCTTATATCAGATAAACTAAAATTTACCCCAAAGACTGTAGTGAGAGATGAAGAGGGACACTATATCATACTTAAAGGATCTATTCAACAAGAGGACTTAACAATCCTCAATATATATGCTCCAAATGTGGGAGCTGCCAAATATATAAATCAATTATTAACCAAAGTGAAGAAATACTTAGATAATAATACACTTATACTTGGTGACTTCAATCTAGCTCTTTCTATACTCGATAGGTCTTCTAAGCAAAACATCTCCAAAGAAACGAGAGCTTTAAATGATACACTGGACCAGATGGATTTCACAGATATCTACAGAACTTTACATCCAAACTCAACTGAATACACATTCTTCTCAAGCGCACATGGAACTTTCTCCAGAATAGACCACATATTGGTCACAAATCGGGTCTGAACCGATACCAAAAGATTGGGATTGTCCCCTGCATATTCTCGGACCATAATGCCTTGAAATTAGAACTAAATCACAACAAGAAGTTTGGAAGGACCTCAAACACATGGAGGTTAAGGACCATCCTGCTAAAAGATAAAAGGGTCAACCAGGAAATTAAGGAAGAATTAAAAAGATTCATGGAAACTAATGAGAATGAAGATACAACCGTTCAAAATCTTTGGGATGCAGCAAAAGCAGTCCTAAGGGGGAAATACATCGCAATACAAGCATCCATTCAAAAACTGGAAAGAACTCAAATACAAAAGCTAACCTTACACATAAAGGAGCTAGAGAAAAAACAGCAAATAGATCCTACACCCAAGAGAAGAAGGGAGCTAATAAAGATTCGAGCAGAACTCAACGAAATCGAGACCAGAAGAACTGTGGAACAGATCAACAGAACCAGGAGTTGGTTCTTTGAAAGAATTAATAAGATAGATAAACCATTAGCCAGCCTTATTAAAAAGAAGAGAGAGAAGACTCAAATTAATAAAATCATGAATGAGAAAGGAGAGATCACTACCAACACCAAGGAAATACAAACGATTTTAAAAACCTATTATGAACAGCTATACGCCAATAAATTAGGCAATCTAGAAGAAATGGACGCATTCCTGGAAAGCCACAAACTACCAAAACTGGAACAGGAAGAAATAGAAAACCTGAACAGGCCAATAACCAGGGAGGAAATTGAAGCAGTCATCAAAAACCTCCCAAGACACAAGAGTCCAGGGCCAGATGGCTTCCCAGGAGAATTTTATCAAACGTTTAAAGAAGAAATCATACCTATTCTCCTAAAGCTGTTTGGAAAGATAGAAAGAGATGGAGTACTTCCAAATTCGTTCTATGAAGCCAGCATCACCTTAATTCCAAAGCCAGACAAAGACCCCGCCAAAAAGGAGAATTACAGACCAATATCCCTGATGAACATGGATGCAAAAATTCTCAACAAGATACTGGCCAATAGGATCCAACAGTACATTAAGAAAATTATTCACCATGACCAAGTAGGATTTATCCCTGGGACACAAGGCTGGTTCAACACCCGTAAAACAATCAATGTGATTCATCATATCAGCAAGAGAAAAACCAAGAACCATATGATCCTCTCATTGGATGCAGAGAAAGCATTTGACAAAATACAGCATCCATTCCTGATCAAAACTCTTCAGAGTGTAGGGATAGAGGGAACATTCCTCGACATCTTAAAAGCCATCTATGAAAAGCCCACAGCAAATATCATTCTCAATGGGGAAGCACTGGGAGCCTTTCCCCTAAGATCAGGAACAAGACAGGGATGTCCGCTCTCACCACTGCTATTCAACATAGTACTGGAAGTCCTAGCCTCAGCAATCAGACAACAAAAAGACATTAAAGGCATTCAAATTGGCAAAGAAGAAGTCAAACTCTCCCTCTTCGCCGATGACATGATACTCTACATAGAAAACCCAAAAGTCTCCACCCCAAGATTGCTAGAACTCATACAGCAATTCGGTAGCGTGGCAGGATACAAAATCAATGCCCAGAAGTCAGTGGCATTTCTATACACTAACAATGAGACTGAAGAAAGAGAAATTAAGGAGTCAATCCCATTTACAATTGCACCCAAAAGCATAAGATACCTAGGAATAAACCTCACCAAAGATGTAAAGGATCTATACCCTCAAAACTATAGAACACTTCTGAAAGAAATTGAGGAAGACACAAAGAGATGGAAAAATATTCCATGCTCATGGATTGGCAGAATTAATATTGTGAAAATGTCAATGTTACCCAGGGCAATATACACGTTTAATGCAATCCCTATCAAAATACCATGGACTTTCTTCAGAGAGTTAGAACAAATTATTTTAAGATTTGTGTGGAATCAGAAAAGACCCCGAATAGCCAGGGGAATTTTAAAAAAGAAAACCATATCTGGGGGCATCACAATGCCAGATTTCAGGTTGTACTACAAAGCTGTGGTCATCAAGACAGTGTGGTACTGGCACAAAAACAGACACATAGATCAGTGGAACAGAATAGAGAATCCAGAAGTGGACCCTGAACTTTATGGGCAACTAATATTCGATAAAGGAGGAAAGACTATCCATTGGAAGAAAGACAGTCTCTTCAATAAATGGTGCTGGGAAAATTGGACATCCACATGCAGAAGAATGAAACTAGACCACTCTCTTTCACCATACACAAAGATAAACTCAAAATGGATGAAAGATCTAAATGTGAGACAAGATTCCATCAAAATCCTAGAGAAGAACACAGGCAACACCCTTTTTGAACTCGGCCATAGTAACTTCTTGCAAGATACATCCACGAAGGCAAAAGAAACAAAAGCAAAAATGAACTATTGGGACTTCATCAAGATAAGAAGCTTTTGCACAGCAAAGGATACAGTCAACAAAACTCAAAGACAACCTACAGAATGGGAGAAGATATTTGCAAATGACATATCAGATAAAGGGCTAGTTTCCAAGATCTATAAAGAACTTATTAAACTCAACACCAAAGAAACAAACAATCCAATCATGAAATGGGCAAAAGACATGAACAGAAATCTCACAGAAGAAGACATAGACATGGCCAACATGCACATGAGAAAATGCTCTGCATCACTTGCCATCAGGGAAATACAAATCAAAACCACAATGAGATACCACCTCACACCAGTGAGAATGGGAAAAATTAACAAGGCAGGAAACAACAAATGTTGGAGAGGATGTGGAGAAAAGGGAACCCTCTTACACTGTTGGTGGGAATGTGAACTGGTGCAGCCACTGTGGAAAACTGTGTGGAGGTTCCTCAAACAGTTAAAAATATACCTGCCCTACGACCCAGCAATTGCACTGTTGGGGATTTACCCCAAAGATACAAAAGCAATGAAACGCTGGGACACCTGCACCCCGATGTTTCTAGCAGCAATGGCCACGATAGCCAAACTGTGGAAGGAGCCTCGGTGTCCAACGAAAGATGAATGGATAAAGAAGATGTGGTTTATGTATACAATGGAATATTACTCAGCTATTAGAAATGACAAATACCCACCATTTGCTTCAACGTGGATGGAACTGGAGGGTATTATGCTGAGTGAAGTAAGTCAGTCGGAGAAGGACAAACATTATATGTTCTCATTCATTTGGGGAATATAAATAATAGTGAAAGGGAAAATAAGGGAAGGGAGAAGAAATGTGTGGGAAATATCAGAAAGGGAGACAGAACATAAAGACTGCAAACTCTGGGAAACGAACTAGGGGTGGTAGAAGGGGAGGAGGGCGGGGGGTGGGAGTGAATGGGTGACGGGCACTGGGTGTTATTCTGTATGTTAGTAAATTGAACACCAATAAAAAAATTAAAAAAAAAAAAAAAAAGAAGTCCTATGGGAGGTCCATGTGGATGAGAAATGAGGCCTCTCACCAACAGTCAGCACCAACCTGCTGGCCACATAAGCGAGACATCTTTAATACGGATCCTCCACCTTAGCCAAGCTATCAGGTGACTGTAGGCCCAAATGACATCTGACTGCAAATCCATGAGAAATAGTTAAAAGCATCCAAGCCACTCCAGAATTCCTGACTTACAGAAACTGAAAGATAGTAAATAATTATAAGCCAGGATGCCTGGGTGGCTCAGTGGGTTAAGCATCTGCCTTCAGCTCAGGTCATGATCCCAGGATCCTGGATCAAGCCCCAAGTCAGGGTCTCTGCTCAGAGAGTCTGCTTCTCCCTCTCTGTCTGTGCTTGCTCTCTTACTCTCTCTTTCTTAAGTAAATAAATAAGATCTTTAAAAATATATATTTATAAGCCACTAATTTTGGGGCAATTTGTTCTGCAGCAAGAGATAATGAATATAGTCACTATCTCCACTGAAATCCTCAGAATTAACTCCTAGGGGTAGGAAAAATGCTCAGCCAGCACTTACCTTCAATCCATTACAGTTGATAATGCCATTAGAATTTTTTAAAAAGACTCATTTTTTAGAGTAATTTTAGATTTACATCAAAGTTGAAAGAAACGCAGAAGTTGCCCATATACACCTGTTCCCCCTACGCACAGAGTCTCCTCTGTTGTCAACAACACTCACCAGAGTGGCATATTTGTTACCAAGGATGATTCAAAGTCCATAGGTTAGCTCAGGGTTCACCCTTGATGTCACACACTCAGTGGGTCAAGAGAAGCTACGTGTAGAAGACACACAAGAGCTAAGGAAGACATTTCAAGCAGTGAGAACAGCTAGAGAATAGGCCCCAGTGTGAGAGGAGATGGGGCTTAGATAAAAGACTAAATACACCTCATGTGGATGGAACTGAAAAATCAAGAGGAGCTCCTGGTTGCTCAGTCAGCTGAGCATCCGACTCTTGATTTCAGCCCAGGTCATGATCTCAGGGTTGTGGGATCAAACCCCATTTATTATGTTATGCTGCTGATATTTAGGGGTTTGTCCATTCTGCATGTTTGCATTAACTCCTTTGACTAGCACCAATGGAAATGAAAGACCTCAACAGGGCTCCATGCTCAGCTCGGTCTGCTTGAAATTCTCTCTCTCCTCTCCCAACTCACACACATGCTTGCACTTTCTCCCTCCCTCCCTCCCTCCCTCTCTCTCTCTCTCTCTCTCTCTCTCTCAAATGAAGAAATCTTTTAAAAAAGAAAGAAAGATCAAGAGAGAACATAGTTCAAGAGAAGAGTGGAAAAGTTTATGGGGCCAGACCATATCCTGGATTTGGTGTTTTGCCCTAAGAACAAAACTATAAAAGTAGAGCTAGGATAATATAGGTCATAAAAAAGGAGGAAAGAAAGTTTCATAAGGAAGCAGGGTTAATGCATCAGTGTGGCTAAGGAGTCAAGTCAGTGGCATGTTAGCCAGCCTCAGGGATGCTGCATGACTTCTAGCAGTGGGTCGGGAAAGAGCATTCAGCTCCGCCTTGCACTTGCTGGTCATGCCTCCCGAGACATCAGGCACTGAGGAAGCCCAGCAACCACATGAGAAGACCATGTGTAAGTATTCCCGCAACAGCCCCACTGAGGTCCCAGCTACAGGCATCACCAACCACCAGACATGCGAGGGAGCCCATCTCTGGATGAGTGTAGTCCTTGGCCTTGGAGCTCCCCTCGCAGATGTTGAGTGGAACAGAGAAAAACTGTATCTATAAATCCCTGTCCAAATGGAAGACCCAAATACAAAATGAATAGTGACATTATTTCAAGCTACTAAATTTTGAGTCGTTTGTTTAGTAGCAATAAATAATTGGAGCAGTTACGTATTCCATATGGCAGAGCTACAGGATGGAGGGGCCATCCGACCGGCATCAGACTGTACATGGTTGAGAAAGGGACAGTTATTATGCTATGCTGCTGGTATTTAGGGGTTTGTCCATTGAGCACGTTTGCATGAACTCCCTTAACTAGTACAGATGGGAATGAAAAACCGCAACAGGGCCTAGCAAGAATGACGTCATTGGTGATCTCCGGGAGACTTACTTAGGTGGCTTGATGCTTGAAGGAACCAGATATGTGAGGACGGACTCTGAGGACACCAAGGCAGATTCCTAGACGACTATTCCCGGTAATTTGCTTATGAAGGGCAATGCAGCTGGGCAGGGATCAAGAATCTAGTGAAGCTTTCATTTTTATTGAGAATGTGTAAATAGGGAAGAATTGGGCTGAGAAGAATCCAGCTGAGAGAGGGAGGTTGAAAGGAAGAAGAGAAAAGAGGTGCAAGGATTGGGGGTGGGGAGGGGAGGAAATTGGATTCAAAGCAGGCAGAGGAATTAGTCTTAGAGGTAACAACTCTTCTATTTCCCTGAGAAAAAGGAGGAACCAAGGAATATATACACAGTGGCTTTGTTCGTCTCCTACTGAAATTTAGGACTGCTTTTTCTCTTTAAAGTTGGTCAGGCTTACCTGCTGAGGGTGAGATGGAGCAAGAGTCCAAAATTGGAGGACTGGTGACAAGAAGGGGTGCAGGGCAGGCTCGGGCACCTGCAATTGTGAATATTTTCCTCCCGGGTGCCAGGGCCTCTCTCAGCCCTCTGAATGGCTCATTCCTCCCAGTGGGAGATCTTGCTCCCTCACTCACACTCCTACCCCAGCCTCAAACCGTCCATGTCTATCCTGTCAAAATCCCTCACGGGCCACCCCCTCCCCGCTCCGCACCAACACCAGTGTAGACATCCTGTTAATCCAGGCAGCCAACCTTCACACAGCAATTCTTGCCCGGAGTCTCTGACAGCAAGGAAACATTCTGTGTTATTTATGTACATATCTAGCTCTTCATTAGGTTATCGGTGTCTTTGAAGAGCAGACTTCATGCCTTTATCCTGGTCTCTCCCATAGGGCCCAGTATTTAGCAGAGACACAGCTGTCTACTTGGTAATGTTTGCGAACCGTTTTTAATTTGAAGTTACTAGCCACTTAGAATATTAAGATCTATTCCCTCTCATAATTTGGTGAAACGTTCCAACTATCCTTTATTCCTCTCAGTGGCACCAAGGAGGTAGAAGAGACATTAATAACAAATTGTCTACAAAGACCATGCGTGTTTTACTCATGAAAGGAGATGGGATTTCTTCTATTTGTGGAGTCAAAGCCTGGCTGTGTGGTAAGGTAGGTAAAAACAGGGACTCTGAAAGCAAAGAGCCCTAAAATTAATTCTCAGATCCAAAATTGCTAGCTATGTTTCTTCAAATACACCGTCCTCCTTTTTTTTTTTTTTCATTTTTTCATTTTTTCATTTTTTTTTTTAAGTACACTCCACACCCATTGTGGAAGCTAATGTGGGGCCTGAACTCATGACCCTGAGATCAAGACCTGAGCTGAGATCGAGAGTCAGATGCTTAGCCTACTGCATCACCCATGTGCCCCACCATTTTCTAATCCATAAAAGGGAGGAATGACTACATATATTCCAGGGTTACTATGAGAATAATAGAAACAAAACAAAATATGTATAAAATAGCCAGCACTTAGTAGGGGCTTAATAAATCATAGCTGTTAGTGTTCATTCAACAACCAATCTCAACATCTAATTGAGAATCAATCTGATTCAAGTCAATGTACAGGCTATTGTTAAAAAAAATTATTCTCATTTGGATATTTATATTTGCCTCAAGGACACAACAGTGGTATAAGAAATGAGAAGTTTCTTCCAAATGAGAAATTTGATTTCTTTACAATAGATTTATTTAGTAAAAACCATATGAATGGTGAAATGATTGTGGCAAACATTGTTCATTCTGTCACGTTTGTTTGTATTCATGAAGTGACGAGCTAAACACTTGCTCCCCTCTGCACTGTATATGTTTATTTAATTCAAATTTATATTAAGGTTCTCATTGAGGAAGCATTGCCCTGAGGCTTCCAGAAAAATTTTACTCAGGAGCGCAAGCTCTGCAAGTTTTAAGACAGCCTCTGAGATAACCCTGGGCTATGTTATTCATTAAATTCACTCTTAACTTGATAGCCTCTGACCTGCACAAGTTGGTAATGACCATGGAGATAGCTGTCTGGGGCACGGTGTTACTAAATGCATTCATATTTTAAAAAGTAGACAAAAATGAGGTGTGAATTTTCAATCATTTCTCAGTTACCAACAGTAATTTAGGGGAGGGTAAAGCAGTTTATCCCAATCCTTCTAACCCTGTCCACTTGGGATAACAAACTGAGTACTCTTAGAACTTGGCCCTTTAAAAAATAAAGAGTCTTTTTGGCCAGAAACAGTGACCATTCCAGTAGCAATAAGCATCTCTAGCATGTAAATTACAGTTTTGAAAAATCATTTCTTACTAAAGGAAGGTATTTTAGATGCAAGGCAGGAAAAGTGCTAGAGAAGCCTGGAACATTCTATCATTCCACATAGCAAGAAAGCTATCAAAGAAAACTAGGCTCATATCCAAAGGACTTGGAAGCCAAACTGAAGTGGTCCCTGCTGACCAATTGGTTACTTTGAGCTTCAACAAAAGTAAGTAATGCATAGATTAAAACTGTACCATGTTTAAATCCAAAATTTCATGATGATAGGAGTTTTTTTTGAAAATTAACTACTTAGCAGTTTCAAAGGATAACTGGAAATCAACTATTTGTTTTGAAAACTAGAAAATGAAAGGGAAAAATCAAGCATTTATTAT
The DNA here is from genome assembly GCF_053574225.1 of Canis aureus. Lineage (NCBI taxonomy): Eukaryota > Metazoa > Chordata > Mammalia > Carnivora > Canidae > Canis > Canis aureus. The sequence goes on from NC_135630.1 coordinate 7,453,245, forward strand.
GTATTTCTTACATGAACTGTACCACTGGCTAGCCTAAGGTAAAGGAGGGAAGTGTCTCTTTATGAAACTATTCCAGTATATTGGGAAAAAAAAAAAAGAATTACAACGTCTAATGAATTAATGGATCTAGGCCATGTGTATCAATGGTTGCTGACATGTCCAAAAGAAAGCCAACCAAAAATGTGTTTCCTGGTGAGAGAACATAAAGCCACCTACCGTCTTGCCAAAGAGATCAAATAGGAGTCTGATCAAGCCTTTGGATCCAGCTGCCAATTTAAGGAAACATCAAAGACACACAAATATACAGAGCCTCACCAAGAACGTGAAATCAGAAACATCCAGATGGTGTGAACTCTACATGCCACATGGCTTTAATTCTTCAACAGATAAGTTACCAGCAAATAAAAGGGGTAGAAGAGGAACCTAGAGATGGAAAGACATTTAAAAGATATATCAAAGTTTTAAAAAATGGGCAAAACTAAAATACAGTATCTAGGTATGCATGTTGGGATAATAAAATTACTTTTTAAAACATAAGTGATTACCTAAATAATTACCTACTTTCGGGAGTGGGAGCAAATTTTGATGAGGATGGAATACATGGGAGGGCTTTCTGGGGTGACTAGAAAAATTCTACTTCTTGACATGGTTGTTTGGTTTATAATAATCCATTAACCCACATATTTGATTTGTGTGGTTTTCTGAGTCTCTGTTGTATTTTTTAAAGTTTTTTTTAATGCCTTTTGAATATGTACATATGATAAAGAAGAAAGTAGTGTCCAACTTTGGTCCTTCTGTTAAATGTTCTCAAGAAATACAAGCTTTCAGCTGTCCGGCTGCTTCAGTCAGCAGAGTGTGTGACTCTTGATATTGGGGTTGTGGGTTTGAGCCCCACATTGGGTCAAGAGATTACTTAAATAAAAATCTTAAAAAAAAAAAAAAAGAAATACAAGTTTTCCCTCAGGATTTTGCACACTATATATTGCTTTGAAAGACAGATTTAGACCCAACCTGACAGCTTAGCTGAAGATGAATTTTTTGAACTGTCAAGTAACAAAAGATAATCCCTAGGATTGGCTTGGCGACCAAACATAATCAACTTGAAAGATGAGCACCTTATATTCATTCACTCAGCTATTTATTTATTTATTTATTTATTTATTTATTTATTTATTTAACTTATTTACCTATTTTGAAAGTTTTTAGAATGCCTAATTTGTACTATATAGTAGAGACACAGAGATAAAAACTCAATGAATTTGAAGAGATGGACAACAAAATCATGAATTACAACACAGTATTTAATGCTTTTATATATATATATGCATAAGGGTACATGGAAGCTTAGAAAAGTGGTAACTGGGATGCCTGGGTGGCTCAGCAGTTCCCTGCCTTTGGCTCAGGTCATGATCCCAGGGTCCCAGATGGAGTCCCACCCACATCGGGCTCCCTGCATGGAGCCTGCTTCTCCCTCTGCCTGTGTCTCTGCCTCTCTCTGTGCGTCTCTCATGAATAAATAAATAAAATCTTTTTTTAAAAAAGTGGTAAGTAATCCCAAATAAGGAATCAAATCATGGAAGACATCTTAGAGAAAGTGTTGCTTGAGCTAAACTTCGAGAAATGAGCACAATGTAGTCCAGTGGCTGAGGAAGGAGAGGAATTCTGGACAGAAGGAACTTCTGGAGAAAACCAAGATATGAGAGATCGTAGCATATTTGAGGAGCTGGACATAGGTCAATCTACCCCAAGATAAGGTGATAGGGAGAGTAGGGGAATGGAAAAATTTAAGGATAAACAAGGTTTTATGGACAGAAATAGGAGAGAGAAAACAGAACACCCAGGAGTGAGTAGGAACTATTGATGGATAGAGAATGGATGGAAAATAAATGGATGGATGAAAACCCCATGCTGAGAAGTTTCAACTTAATCCTGAAGGTTACCTACAACTCTGAAAAGATTTTAAGCATAATAATATGAGCAGATTTGCACTTAAGAAAAATCACTGTGACAAATGTGTGGAATGCTAAGGGAGGCTGAATAGTTGTGGAGAAGAATGAGTCCAAGTGAGGGGAAAAAAATCAAACCTGAACGAGGCAATGGCAGTGACAACGAGAAGAACAGGATAAATTCAAGATCAATGATAAAATCAAGAGAGGTGATATGGGGAAGGTGGCTGAAAAGATAGATTTGCTTTCATGTTTCTGCCTTGGGGTGATATTAATGTGACCTTGAAATTAGAAGGGGAGCGAGGAAAACATTTAAAATAAATGCAGGATCCAATCAGATGACAATTAAATACTTTAGAAGGCAAAGAAAGAAACAATTCACATAGAATAGAGAAGAAAACTGGCTGCAAAGGTTGTGAGAGGGTTGCAAATTCATCATATGCGAGAACGAGGTAATGTGTAAGTGGAGTCCAAGGAATAGATGTCAAGTGTGCCCCATCTGGAGATCATTAGCATCATAACTTGAAAGCTTGGACTGACAGGTGGTGACATAAAAACCAAAAAGGTCACCTTGCACATTTGCGGTTTAAGACCTTACCTCCAGCCCAGACTGCTTCCTGGTACGCAACCTCAGCCAGCTGAGAAATGAACCCTGAAAATCACTTGGGGTGCTAACCTCGAAACTATATGACATTATATACAGTTTCAGCTCTTCCTGGGGTTGAAGAGCTGAAAAAACTACCAAAATTATGAAGTAAACAAAATCTGCAATATTAACATTTTTGGGTGAAGGAAAAAAAATCTGTGTATATTAGGTATTTTAGGCTTAAGGGAGTTTTTCTTCTTTGATTAATTTTCTAATGCTAATAGAAAATGTGTAAATGTTAGTCAACTTAGATTTGGGGGTTTACATTACAATTTTACTGGTTTCATAAACAATACTGGAATGTTTCCAAGAATGTAAGATTCAATGTGTATGTTTTATTTTCTAGATTTACAAGAATTTATTAAGTACTTGGGAGGTTTTGTTTGTTAGTAAGTATATGGATTTCTTTTAAATGGAGTTTAATGTAGATGTTTAAATGTAATTTGGAATATTTAAAGAAATGTAAATAAGTGGTTAAAATAACGTGATTAAAATTGCCATATTAATAAATGTAATAATAATTAAATATGTAGACTAGACTAAAAATGAAATATCAAGAAAATGTGGCCTCTGAATAATCTTTTCTGGGCCCCCTAACCTATGAGGGCATAAAAAAAATGCATTGACAGGTGAATGGTGGTCTTTATCGCAGGGGCCAAGGGGAACATGATAAAGGTAAATATTGCTAAGTGTAATGGACAGAAGCAAAACAGTGTGAGATGAAAGAGAGTGACTAGAGGCTACTTTAGATTAGATGGGCAGGGGGGTATTTATCTAGGGAGAATACATTTACACTGAAATTCTAATTATCCAAAAAGAATCACTGTTTCTATAATGAGAAAATGATGCTCTGTTCAGAGGGAAGACTTAGGGCAAAGGCCCTGAGACAAAAATCAGCTCAGTGAGTTCGAGGAAAATAAAAGCTCTCTGGCTGGTGTTTAATGGGGTAAGGAAAGGGCTAGAAGATGAGGTCAGATAATCTGCAAAGGTCTCAAAAGATGAGGTAAGGAGTTTGGGTTTTATTTTATGTGTGGTAAGAACATTTTAGAGGGTTTTGGGCAGAGGAGAAAGATCTAATTTCAATTTTAACAAACACTGCATGAAGAAAGTATGATAAAGGGGCAAGAAGCAAGGTGTTAGGGCTAGATATATAATTTGGGGACTTTTGCTACATACCATATATACGAAAATATAACCTGGTTTCTTTCTAAAAATGATCGCTCAGAAAAGAAGACACTGCTATATGGAGTGTCTCACAGGATGGGGCATAATAACAATTATATCAGCAGAGTGACCTCACGAGTTAGCATCAAAAGTCAGACAAAGCCACAAGGAATAAGTAGAAGTCATAGAAATATACACAAGAGTTTAAGAATCCTGAGATTACATGTAAGAAGAAGGGATTCAATCAAATCGAAATATCTTTAAACAGAAAGGTATTTGCATTCCTGAGATCCCAAAGAGCCCCCAAAATGGAAAATGCAGTCAAGTGATCAAGCTGGATAGATATGCTAACCTCCAGGAGTACAAGAAGGAACTATGCAGTGTATATAATACGAATCCAAACAACAAAGCTATGAATCTACTCTGACCTGCAGAGTCACTGGGCAGCAGCCAAAGATGAAGCTCAGCACCTCCCATCGCGCTGGCTGACGGCCTCGTGGCTAGAATGATCCTAGTGCATCAACTAGGATGGTAAGTGACTTCCTTAATGAGTATGCATTACTCCCACCACTGTATTTATAACTTTTTATTTTTAAAAATATTTTGTTTATTTATTTGAGAGAAGGGGTGGAGAGAGCACAAGCAGGGGGAGAAAGGCATGGGGGCAGGGAGAAGTGACTTCCTTAATGAGTATGCATTACTCCCACCACTGTATTTATAACTTTTTATTTTTAAAAATATTTTGTTTATTTATTTGAGAGAAGGGGTGGAGAGAGCACAAGCAGGGGGAGAAAGGCATGGGGGCAGGGAGAAGCAGGCTTCCTGCTGAGCGAGGAGCCCCGACGCAGGACTCAAACCCAGGACCTGGGATCCTAACCTGAGCCAAAGGCAGATGCTTTACGAACTGAGCCACCCAGGCGCTCCTATAATTTATTTTAAATTGTTGAACATAACCAATGTGATATAAATTTATGTTAGGAAAGGCCAGTTGCCTATATCGGGAATTTACATTTCAAACGTGGTCAGCCATCATTTAATTGGAAAGTTCACATTCTTCCGGTGGCTGACAAAGGCACTTCAACTGAGTTTAGCTCTGAGCAATAGCTGGGGCTTTGATAATTCACATGATGCATGTAGGAAATAGGCCTCTCCTCTCACTGGCAAAAATTAGAGACATGCAGGATAGGTACGGAGCTGTTTAGAATACTTAGACTGTTTAGAATCTTATAAAGATATTTCCTCACATTTGGTTGAATGAAAATCCAGAGTCCTGTAACCTGTACATTTAGGGGTAGCACCCTAGACGGGATCCCAAAGTGATCTCCTGTCCAGCTGCTGGTCCTTAAGATTCTTGGTTGCTGGAATCTCAGATGATTAGCCAAATCCTGACACAAGAATGTTGCAAAATTGGCCTAAGGTAAGCCTTGCTATACAAGGCTGTTGAGCGCCAAAAAGAACAAAGTTGTGACTTCAAGAGACGTACAGAAAAGGTGGCATTCCTGGGATGTGGTCGCTCACTAAGAGACATCGCTGTGCCGGGTAAAGCTAGCCTAACGCTTGTTTGCATTATATCCTGGTGACAATAAGTGACAATAAACATTTGCCAAAAATAACAAATTGGTTTTAGGCTGGTCATAAAACCCAGATAAGGATGCATATTAAAATAATCCCAGTAACTGTCCTCCTAAATAAACACTTATTTATCAATCCCAGTAAGACATAAAATTGAGTTTAAGAAGATTAGAGAATCAAAACCGGAATTCTCTTGCTTTTGTGTTGAGAAGGAAATCTGCGGGTCCCCTGGGTGGCTCAGTCGGTTAAGCCACCAACTCTGGATTCAGCTCAGATCATGATCTCAGGGTTGTGGCATGTAGCCCAGCATCGGGCCCTGCACTCAGCTGAGTCTGCTTGAGATTCTTTCTCCCTCTCTCTCTCTAGGATAAATAAATAAATCTAAAAAGAAAGAAAGAAAGAAAGAAAGAAAGAAAGAAAGAAAGAAAGAAAGAAAGAAAGAAAGAAAGAAAGAAAGAAAGAAAGAGAGAGAGAGAGAGAGAGAGAGAGAGAGAAAGAAAGAAAGAAAGAAAGAAAGAAAGAAAGAAGAAAAAGAAAGAAAGAAAGAAAGAAAGAAAGAAAGAAAGAAAGAAAGAAAGAAAGAAAGAAACTCTGCATATATAGTGATGTAATGTGCTTGTAAGGATCGAGAAAATTAGACCTATTTGAGTGACAACTTAAGATCCATACTGAGTAATTATATTTTGGGATTTGGAGTTTACATTTTACTACATTATAGTATTGGAACATTTGAAACTTGAGTTTCATCATATGTACACATTTGTCGGATTTATACACTTTTTTTTAGTACTTGGGAAATGTTTAACTTTTAAAGCTAGGTAAAGTAGTACAAAATGAAATTAGATAGATTAAATTTTAAATGCTGTTTAAAATATTTGAAGATGTTTATCTTTAAAACAAAATAACACAAAGGGACGCCTGGGTGGCTCAGTATTTGAACATCTGCCTTTGGCTTAGGTCATGATCCCAGGGTCCTGGGATCGAGTCCCACATAGAGATCCCTGCATGGAGCCTGTTTCTCCCTCTGCCTGTGTCTCTGCCTCTCTGTGTGTGTCTCTCATGAATAAATAAAATCTTTAAAAACAAAAACAAAGATATTTGAAGATGTTTTATTAACTAAGAGCTTATGAACAGAAACAAGTATTTTTCAAAAAACTCCTTAAAAGAGATTGTTCACTTGATGGGATGAGCACTGGGTGTTATACTATATGTTGGCAAACTGAATTTAAATAAAAATCATAAAAAAAATGATTGCTAACATTGGCTATATTTATAAATAGAATGTAGAGATTTAGAAGCTGAACTTCAAGGAACAAAAAGCATTATAATATAAGGCATTATAATATGATAACTCAACATATTAAATACTGCATTTTTAAACCAGAAATCAACAATTTCTCTGCAAAATGACAACAAACAAACCTCAAGGACACCAAAAACTCAGATTAGTAGATAACTCTATTTGAACATCAAAATATTATTTAGGAAAATTGACCTTATATCCAGGCACAAAGGACTTCAATTAATTCTAGTTTTACGTGCTGATGGAAGAACCTTGCATAAATTGCAGGCCTAGAAATGAAATATCGATTCGAGAATTACAGAAGGTAGGACCTCACAATTAGATATCCCTGTGAGTAAACCTATTGAAATTCTTTAAAGATAGTAATTAGATTACATTGTGGAGATCATGAATATGCATCTACAAGACAAATGAAAAAAATCGCTGTCCTGATGTTGTGCAAATACTGTCGTACAAAATCCCTAATGGGATAATAACGCTTCTAGTGATAATATCATTCAAAGTTCCAAAAGGGCAAAATCTTAAATGGATGCATTCAGGAAAACTATATTCAAGGACTTGAAAGTCGTTCTGCTGATAACAGAGACTGATACTGAAGATCACAAGTGAAGATTTTGCATAGAATTGTTTTGTGTAATATGAGAATGGAAAAATTAATAGCTCTACATTAATATATCATTCTACTAATGCATGATTGTTAATCTGTGCAAATGAACAGGTAAGCATTAATTTAGCTAGTTTATCTATATCCCTTCAAAATGTATATTTTTCGGTTGCTAAAATGAATTTTGAATATTTTTCTTTTGATCTTCTCACCGGGGAGCAATGGCCAGGAATGGGGAATGGGGAAGGGACAGTCAGTGAGGCCAGAGGAAAACTGGAAGAGGGTGATACGATGGAAGCCAAAGGAAAAATGTGAACTACTGAAGAAGATAAGCCAAGTACGCAAATAGGGAGCTGAGCCTTGCGCGCAGCGCTGCAGGTAGTCTCTGAGAAGTAGGCACAAGGGAAGGGTAAAAGCCAGGCTGGCATTAAGCCCCAGTTCTTCCTCTGGTCACGGGCAGCAGGTCTCTCTGTGTCTGCCGCAGTCATGATGGCTTCCCACAGTGTTAAGAACGAAACTCTTTAGTTATCCTTTAAAATAATGTGTCTGTGATGCAGCTTGCTAAGGTAGCAGGGTGCCCTGATGTCTGTTTCTGGATTGAACTCATGCCTGAAAGTATAAATGAAGGTCGCCAGCAGCGTTGCACTCTGGTAGTAGAAGACATCAGCAGGCTGAGGAGTCAGAAACTCTGAAGGCCAGCCAAAATAAGGGCCTTTTTAAAATGAAAAGTGAGTAAATGACAAACGCCAGGGGGAAAAAAAAAAATCTGATTTTAGCAATGAATGCTTTATCACTCAAGATGTAGTCTAAAGTGCTATGCAAATGCATTTGCTTGAACTACACCATTACATCCTTGCTGATTAATGACCGGCTTAGCAGCTAGTACATTCTTTCTAATGGTGAGTTTTCAGCTGGAATAGGTTTTCGGCCAAGGCAGAAAGCCAAGGGGCAAGTCGTTTGATCTAAAATCAGAACAGTCATACTTCTATTTTATTTCAACAAAAATGAAGGCGACATCAGAGGCCTCCTACCAAAAGTTAGTCTTGAGTTGGAGAAGATCCTTTAGAACAAGGACAGGGCTGTCCTTGCCTTTCTATATAGACTCAACAGGACACTAAATTTTAATAAACTATATTTCTTTCCTGTATTGTTCCCTATCAAGACCATTTGGTTCCTATTTTGGCTCTTCTTCACCCGTCCGCCCTGTCTACGCACCCCACACATCAAGGGGGCATTTCGGGCTGGTAGTGCTTAGGAAAGACTCATGGGGTTCAGCCTTGGTCACTAGGCTGACCCGGGCTGCCCCAACAATTTTTTTTTTTAACCCATAGATCACTTTTTAGGTCTCTTATGTATCAATTGCACAACTTGGTCATATTGGCTGTCAGTTCATCTTTCAAAGCACATGGGCAGCCCGAGTGGCTCAGCAGTTTAGCGCCAGCCTTCAGTCCAGGGTGTGATCCCGGACACCTGGGATCGAGTCCCACATCGGGCTCCCTGCATGGGGCCTGCCTCTCCCTGTGCCTGTGTCTCTGCCTCTCTCTGTCTCTCATGAATAAATAAAATCTTAAAAAAAAAATTATTGTCCTGCAGAAGGGCCTCCAGAATATTTGTCGAAGGGAATGAGTGTGTTTGTCTACAGAAGCCTCCACGTGAAGGAGCTCCAACCAACACCTACTACCATCACTTCCCGTCCAGTACAGGAAGAATGAGAATTTTAATGAGCAATATTTTTGGAATGCCAACCGGTGGAGTAGGCACTTAGGAGGATGTTCAAAGGTCAAACAAAAAAGACTCATGCCTTGCCCCCAAGAGCTTTTCATTTCTAAAACACATTGACAAGCACACATAAAACAAAACGGGGATTTCAAAGAAGAAGGACATTTTGTCAAGTTGAAAGACAAAGAAGATCAAACGTTTTCTTTCGACTCAAGTTCAAAGCTGGGTTGAGAAGCCTGGGCAGCATACTAGACTGAAATTCTAGAGGAAAAAAAAAAAATCTTTTCTTTAAACTTTTTTTTATCCAACAAAAAGAGTTTCCAGGACAATAAAGCTTCAGTAACTCTATTTTTTAGGGATTGTCTAGTGGCATTAAGTACAACATTTCATTTTAAAAATAGAGATCCCATCAGCAAAGGAAGATAATCCGATGAGCTCATCCAGTGCATTGTACACTCATGGGCTTGGACAGCAGTTGCGCCACATCCTTAAAGGTCAAAACTATACAGACTGTGTGAACCCTGCTTTCCTTGTGGGCTTTTATTTTTTTTAAGATTGTATTTATTTACTTGAGAGGGAGTGAGAAAGAGCACAAGTGGGGGAGCAGCAGAGGGGGAGAGAGAAGCAGAGGCCCCCCTGGCCCGGGAGCCCAACCTGGGGCTTGATCCTGGGACTCCAAGATCATGACCTGGGCAGAAGGCAGACGCGCAACTGGCTGAGCCACCCAGGCGCCCCTTTCCTTGTGTTTTTAAAACATTTTTCGGGCAGCCTGGGTGGCTCAGTGGTTGAGCGTCTGCCTTTGGCTCAGGGTGTCATCCCGGGGTCCCGGGATCAAGTCCCACATGGGGCTCCCTGCACGGAGCCTGCTTCTCCCTCTGCCTGTGTCTCTGCCTCTCTTTCTGTGTGTGTCTCTCATGAATAAAATAAAAAAAAAATTTTTTTCTTCTCTCAGAGGTTAAGAAAAACTTGATTATCAAAGATTAGAATCAAGTAAACAAAGAATCCTTTATACTAACCTTGTATAATAAGCAATATATAAATGTATAAAGCTATTACACAGGCAACATGTGAATCGAATTTTCCAACAGCAGTAGGAGTGCAGCCTGCGTATTTACCATTTGATTCTACATGGTGGTCATTTCTGGCATCAATTATGTAAAACTTTTCTCTGTACAGCTGCATGGGCTATTTAAAAAGTCTGTTGCTATTTTTACTGTCTTTTCTATCTGAGATTTTGCACAAAAAGGGCGATGCCCTCCAACCGGTAGATCCCATGGACTCGTGGGAGCCAGCGCCCACGCCCACGTCCTCAGGGTCTCCAGCATGAACACCGCCCCCCTCCCCCCCCCAAGCCTTCCTGCTCTCCCTGTGCCGTCTTCTACTCACTCACACGTGGTGCTCACACACATCTAGCCCAGGGAAATTCTTGAGTAATGAAAATCTTACTTCTCCAATGGTCAGAATGAGTCCGTTAGGAGAGTTCATGAAGGACTGAGCCCCAAGTCTACAAAAAGCTCCTGGCAGGACTGAATAAAGAACTCCAGAAGCCAAACACAACAGCCACGATGACGCCGGTACCAAAGATTTAACATTTCTTTTCGCTGTGGCCTGGTAACAGTATTCCAAAGGGGTTAGCCTTTCATGAGGCAGCGCTAATTACACGAATGCAAACACTTTCAGACCACGTGCTAATGTTGTCGAGGACTTCACGTTTTCCACTCTCCATTTTTCCCTTTTGAGGAATTGTACTGCTACAAATCTCTGCACCTGACTTATGGTTTGGCTCATTATTTACTTCATGGCAAACTCTGAGAGAATTCAAATTTTGTTTGGAAACAAGAACTCCTGTATGTGAACACATTTGATCCTGTTATCCCACAAAACAGGCCAAAGTGAGGTTTCAGAGATAACGCAGTCAGGGAGTTTTCTGTTGCTGCCCTAACAAATCACCACCAATTTCATGGCTTACAGCAATGCAAGTTTACTGCCCTGCAGTTGTGTGGGTTACGAGTCAGACACAGGTCTCCCTACGCTGAAATCAAGGCATAGGTGGGGTCATGTCCTTTCTGGAGGCTCCCGGGGACAATCCATCTCCTTGCCTTTCCTGGCCTCTAGAGGCTGCCCACACTCCTTGGCTCATGGTCCCCTTCCTTCCTCCTCAAAGCCAGCAAGGGGGACTGCAGTCCTTTTCGTGTCACAACACCGTGACCTCTTCTTCTGCCTCCCTCTTCCAATGTTGAGAACCCTTCTGATGGCATTAGGCCCATCCAGACAATCCAAAATACTCCCCAGATTTTGGCTGTTAGCAAACTTAATTCCACCTGCTGCTTTAATTCCTCCTTGCAACGCAGCATGACATATTCAGCGTCCCAGGGGGAAGACCTGGACGTCTCTGAGAAGCCAGCATCTGCCTACCACACTCAGATTTTTGATGCTGCCAAAAATCTAAAGATCCTCCTTGAGTCTGGTACATATGATGAAGTTAACAGACTTTATTCTGTATATATAGTATTCATTTCCTGTTAAAAAACAGACACAGCTATATGCAATTCTAAAAAAAATTAAAAATGAAGAAGAAAGGCACAGCATTTAAATCGTTTGGATAAACTCAGCCAGTGATCTACGGAAGACTCCTGAGTAGGGTGAAGAACTAGAGGGTCTTGGGTTCTAACATTGGAACCCACCGAGGATCTTCAGAGTGCTGTTCTATTTATCCCTTCCTCTTGGACACCACAGCCATAGAACTTAACTTTTTAGGGTATAGAAATAAGAAAAAATGCTCCCTAAAAGACGCATTGAAACTACAGAATTCTCACCAAATCAGCCTTAGGACTTTTCTTCACTGAATATGGAAATGTGACTTTTAAAAAAATCTTTTTTGTTTTTTTTTTTTTCAAATCAAAGATCAGGAGGCCCCGGGGGTCTGGGCTGACTCCATTCCCCCATCTGCTGTTTCCTCTGGCAGCCTCCACTGGGAAGACCAGCAGCGACCTTGGCCTCTAATGTCTCCCGCCAACTGTGGTGCCCGCTGCGGGGCCGTGCTGATGGTGCCGGGCTTCCTGCAGGCGGGTGGTGCTGGGCCTATCCTGGCTGCCGATCGCAGGTGCCGTTACGCTTGGCCTACTCCACTCAGTCACCTGCCCCCCCGCTGGCTATGGCAAGTCCACAATGTGTTTTCTCTCCAATTCTATTCCTTGGACGTGCCACAGCATTTGGGGAAAGTCCAGCTGAATTCTTAGGAAATGCAAGAGAAGTGTGGACTGTATTTAGTCACCATGGTGGGCAAGGCATTTACTTACCTTCTGGGCAGTGATGCTGCTGCACTATTTTTTAATGGTCAAATTGAGGACCTGAATGCAGATGATGTCTACGGTGGTCTCACAACTGTGTTTGGAAAGGAAGTCACAGGGCAGCCCGTATGGCTCAGCAGTTTAGCGCCACCTTCAGCCCAGGGCCTGATCCTAGTAGACCTGGGATCAAGTCCCACGTCAGGCTCCCTGCATGGAGCCTGCTTCTCCCTCTGCCTGTGTCTCTGCCTCTCTGTCTCTCTGTGTCTCCCATGAATAAATAAATTTAAAAAAAAAAAAAAAAAAAAAGGAAAGGAAAGGAAAGGAAAGGAAAGGAAGTCACATAGGATATGGCTAATCCAGGTTTTCTTTTGGGGGGGAGGTGGGGGGAGCAGAAGAAAATGTTAAACGGTGGCCTTAACATAGCCCATGTTGGACAGCACATTTCTATAATTGAAAAAGAAACAAAAGAAACAAAAACAAACAACTTTCCAAGTTGGGGAGAAAGAAAGTGGAGGAAAAAAAAAAAAAACTGTTTGAAGCTCTTTCTGAGCTCATAATTTTAACAGCCAGCCATTGTTTACCTGGGAAGGAAATCAGAAGCCAACTCAATAAAGAAAGTAGCACAACTATTTGCAGATTTGGATGGTTTTAGCCATGTGGCCTGGCTGCTGCCCGGCTGGCTCCCTTTACCTAGTTTCAGACACAGGGACAGAACTCATTGAGAGATCAAGAATATTTTCTATAAAGCAATCCAGAAACACAGAGAGTCAGCAGGAAAAATTGATGACGTTCTCCAAACTTTACTAGATTCTACTTACGAGGATGGGCGTCCTTTGACAGATGATGAAGTAGCAGGCATGCTTACTGGGCTGCTCTTGGCGGCACAGCACTCGTCCTTAAGAACGAGTGCCTGAATGGGCTTCTTTTTGGCCAGAGACAAAACACCTCAAGAAAAATGTTATTAAGAACAGGAGACAGTCTGCAAAGATCTGCCTCCTTCAATTTAGATCCTCCAGCTGAAGGAGCTAAAGCGACTTGCTCATGGGCAGAACTGACTGCTACTTACGGGGCAATCCAGCATCAGGAAGAAAGCTTGCCTGCCTGCCCTTTGGAGCTGGGTGTAATCACTGTACTGGGGAGAATTTTGCTTATGTTCAAATTGAGATAATTTGGCCCACTCTGCTTCATTATATGAATTTGACCTTATTGATGGATATTTTCCCACTATGAATCATACAACCATGATCCACACCCCTGAAAACCCAGTTACCTGATACAAAAGAAGACCAAAATGAAAAAGGCTGCAAGGAACTGCTATGTGACCCATCAACGTAAGCCACAAAAGCACTGGTAGAGAATGACATTTATGAAACTCCCGGTGTCATCTTTTGGGGTGTGTAATTTTAAGACAGCTAGCTTAAATTAAGGCTTTTATAGTTTCTTAACTGAATGGTTCCAGCAAATCTAATGGCATTCCAGATATTTCCTAAGTCTTAACGATAGATACTTAACCACATATGCTTTATTTAAGGAAATCAGGTTCATAGTGCAAAATTAGGGAGATCCTGGTAATTGACAGATTCTAAACACAGTTTTCCATGTATTAACCCTAACAACATACATATATGGCTCTTTGCAAGTAAGTTCAGGGTATTCAGATCTTGGACTAGATCTGCAAGTATAAATGCCCACTGGGTTTCTTGGAAACCTTGGGCTATTTACTTGGTGATGTTTGTGTGTGTGAGCGAGTGTGGGTGGGGAGGGAACAAACTCACATTTAAAGCCTTGGATAGAGAATCAATCCCATCAATTGTTCTGCTACAATGATACTCAGCAATGATGGAGCTATGTTGTAGAACAATGTCCTTTGAAATTTTAACTAGAAGTCTCTAGGAAATTGAGAGATCTGACAATGACTTAATAATTATATTTCCTAAAAAATAATTATTAACACTAAAGACTCTACATGTAACTTGATCTAATTGCTGAATATTACATACTTATCTACTTTATAAATTTGTATTCAGTTCCACATGGTCACATGTGTGTGAAAGCCCAAAATAAAGTCCTTTATCATTTTTGTTCACTTTGGCTCTTAGGTGGTTTCTTGCTTCTTCTCCAGAATCGAATTAGGGATGTCTCTGCTATTCTATTAAAATTTAATTTAAGCTAACAACCTTTAAAAAAAAAAATCAGAAATTAGGAACTCTGGCTTTAACGTAAGAGTAATATGAAGCAAGGTTCTTGGTAGTAGTATCACTGGTCACATTGTGTGAAGCCTATGTTCAAGAATCAACTCAACTTGTAACTGGGACCTGACTATATACTTGTATTTAACTCTGTAGTCTGTTTTCACTAGATGAGGGCAAAATAGTTTCCTTGACGTATAAGGGAAAGATGCTGGAGGACTTATACTAAACTATTTGTGAAAGCAAAATCTCTGCTGCTGAAGAGTTTTTCACATTAGAATTATCTCCGGGGGGGGGGGGGGGGGGAGGGGGGGGGCGGGGGAACAAAACCATAACAAAGATGACTGGTTGCACAATATCTCCTGACAAGTAAAAACACGTACTTATATTAAACCTGCGATGAATATAATTTCTGTAACTTACATCACCTAAACGTAAAGTTAGTAGTATAAATTACTCTTATCTTATAAATTACTCTTCTTATAAATTACTCTTATCTTACACTGACGAGATTGTTTGATGGCAAGATTACTAACATAACTAAGTTAACAGAGTTAGGAATAGGTAAAAATACAAGTAGATTTTTGCCGTCCCTTTCTTCCTTGGGAGATAAAGAAGAATACTAGAAGACTCCTTATAAACATGGATGGAAGATAATAGATCAAAGAAGAGTCAGCTCTACAGAATTAGTTACTGCACTTCAGTCCAAATGGAATAGCAGAAACCAGATTTACTCTCTCAGCTGAAAAAAAAAAGGGGGGGGGGACAACAGGGAGGACAAAATGCATGAAATAATAATCCTTAAGACACAGAACATCAATTAATGAAGGGGATGGTGATTCCTAAGAGATAAGAAACAAACAAGATGAGCCTTACAATTGCCCCCCCCACCCCCAACTGCCTTAAGGGATTTTGCAAGTCACCACACAGGGGAGGGGGCGGGGAGGGGGACGGGATGGGACCCAGGAGCCCTGCAGATGCCCTGAGTGGAGGAGAAAGAATTGAGTCTGGACAGGCCGTGTGGCTAGGTTTCTCAACACAGTACAGGAAAATCAACATATTGCAGGTTGCATATTATTTTGCCTTCCCACAAAGATTCTTTATCAGAGACATTCTGGCCTTTATATAATATTGTTTCCACTCTGATTTCTTATTTAAAAATGCCTCGATGTGTCTAATTTATCATTGTGCTGTCTGATCCCACAAAATATGATTAAGGATTGAATATATTAAGTTCCATCCTTTGAATTGTTCCCATTAGGAAAATAAGTAACCAGGATCATCCTGTAAAGCGCAGGTGTGCATGCTCTATGGTCTGTTCGGGTTATGAAATGGGGGAATACATTCTGCATGAGCAGAAGCCTGTAGGTGACTCACAAAGTCGCCCTCACGCACATCATTACAATATTCCAGCAAAGTTTGCCAAACCATGACCAAAATGAAGAGGAGAAAAATATATTTGCCCCATGTTAAATGTCAGCTCCTAGACTCTGCACAGAGGGATTAGCTTAATAGCTATTTGTCATGGTTGGGCCACATCGAGCCAAAATAGCCAAACCAGTTGCTTGGTCATCAGATGGATGCTTGCTCGGGGGGCGGGGGGGGGCGGGGGGGGGGCCTTGGTCCTGCTAAGGCAGTTGGCAGCGGGGCAGACCCTAGGTGCTGCCTACTACTACTACCTCTACTGGTCTCAGTGGCTTCACCCAGACCCTCATCTCCTTCACAGGCTGGGGTGGTTTGAAAATATCCACTTATGGTCACAAGTGGGCAAAGGAACACCCAGGAAGCCCAAGTGAATCATCTGGATTCCACTCATATTCCTGCTACCATGTGAAAGCAGCCCTACTTCCTCCTGATTCAAAGAGCCACTGATCTCTGCCCCAACGGATTTCTTCTCTCCTCTTGGTCTCTGGACATAAAAAGTCAAAAATGGCACACTATCCAAGCACCTCACAGGGGTTGTCTATTGGGAACACAATGGAACAGAAATACCTTTGATTCAGTGAGTATCTGACTTGAAGGATGATACCAAATCCTCAGTGTCTTTAGCATACCGTGACAACACATTCTCAGGGAAGGTGCTTCTGGGTGGCTCGGTACGTGACACCCTTGGATCCCATAGTCATAGGCCCATTCCTGCCCCTCCTTTGCTGTAGAGAGGATTCCCCGACCTGACAGATTACGTGGTGCCCTATCTCAGTAAACTGAACGTGCCACAAGCACTCAGGTACTGATGACATTGGATGAGGCCCTGCAAATGATGGAAGGGCAAACCCACTCCCAGAACGTAGGTCTATTCCGCTGAGACTGAACCACTGATCTTTCTAGAATGGCTGGTTTGACCCGCCTCGTAAAGCAAGGAGCATTCACTTGCTCACAGCGGCATTTCGCTGTGGTGCTAACTAGACCTGCTTCAGAGTCCACGCCATTCAGAGTCCATCCAGGAGTGTGTAAGCCCGTAAGGGCGGATGACACGACTGTCCTCTAGAACCCCAGGGAGGGGGTTTTTGACTCTCCTACTGCAGCTTGCCACAAATGCCCAGGACACCTTTCCCCCCATGGTTATCTCTAATACAACAGCATTTATCTAATGACCCAGAAAGCAGGGCGGCTTCCACTGAGATCTCAATCTGCCTCGGAGCCCTTTCCTGCCGTGGGCCCTACTCTCGACAGGCAGCCTTTTGCCTCATCTGGTAAATGGATCAGAACGTTATCCTTGGGTGTGAAATATCTGCTGCCTCCAAAACCCAGGTTTACCAGGCATTGTGCTGACTCAGGTTTGTAAACTGAGCAACGGATGACAATTTTTTATTGGACGATCGTCCTTCAGCCTCCATGTTATCCATCCTTGATCCTGTCTAATGGTACAAACTTCGAGTCCTCTTACTGGCTACCCAGTAACTTCACTCCAAGGGTGATCTACTTTGTTAACCTTCTCCCCGACTCTCTGCAGGTCAGACCCTCCAATGGCTAACCACTCTCACTTTCATAGTCTTAATGGAAATTGTGACCCCCCTGACTTCTGGCAATTAGGCACTGCCACTAGGCCACTGTTGGTTCAGGCTCTTCTCACCCATGCCCTCAGCAAACTAAACTGCAACAGACTGTTTCCAGTGTGAACTAGTGGCCTAGAGTCACCACCAAACTACTTAGTGGCCCGTGTGCCCATCATCAGTTACATGTCTGTATGGCTTTGCTTAGATGGTTTGTCAGGTGGGCCCATTGCTGTGAAACAGAATCATCTGGAGGACTGTCCAGTCACAGATAATCCATCCATTCCAGCATACCCACTTCCTTCATCTTTTACTCCTTTCCTCCACAATAATATGCTTGCATCTCAACTTGGCTCAGAATTAGCCATTGCTTTCTCCATGTTTCTAGGAGACATCCTGGTAGTGAGTTCACACCATCCCCTGGGGGCCCAACCAGGGTGTTACATTCTATTAATTTAAGATAGCTCTTATCCTGCAACCCAAGGAGCCAATGTGGGAACCATTATATCTTCCCCTAATTTACGTTCTGACTCTCTTATCTTCACCCTGATTCTTGTTTCATGTGCTCCTCTAGCTCCTCCCATTCCCTCCAGGTCAATTCTTGCAGCTCCTCTGAGGTAGTCCATTTTTCTCTGCAGCCCCAGCCCCTCTCCAGCTGAGCTTTCTTCAACCCAAAGTATAGATAATTCAAGACCGAGTAGCCTGGAAACAGGACAAGTCTTAAATGGGGGCACCTACTGGCTGAGGAGAGAGCTCTGCACTGTCACCCAGCCTGGGGGCAGGCGGGAGCGTGTGCCCTTACCAGACTGGGGCAGGCTACGACCTCAAGCTCAGAAAGTCCTTGGTCTGTGGAGTAAACATCTTCAGCAGCATCCACCTGGATGCCTTCATCCACCTCACTTCTCAGGGTCTTGGGTTTTCCCAAGAAGTGCCCTGACTTCTGCGTAACAGAACTGTCTTGATTGGCAACTGTCTTTGAAGTTTATCCAAACAGACTATTAAGTCCTGAGTTTGGTCCCGTTTTCTCGGCCATCCTGCTGCAAGAGACAAGAACTAGTTCCTGTGCATAGAGAGGTCTGCTGGCTCTCACACCTGGCTTCCACAGCCTGTCGTTGCCCTCAGCTGTTCCTCACGTTTCTATGGAGTCAGATCAGCCTAGCAATGCCATCCAGTCTTTTCATCCTCACAGCTGCAAGTTTCTCCATCCTTCTCAAATGCCAGCCAGTGCACATTCCTCTCTGGCGTCCTCCCAGCTCACCACCAGTGCAAGGTGTACAACTGGAACGTATGCCAGCCACTGCCTGTTCTCCACCTATCACGAATGATGGGGTCTGGCTGTGTAATTCTGCGTCTACCACATCACTGATCTCTGCCGCCTATTTTGCATAGTAGACAAAAGATAAAGCAGTTTATACAAAAATATTGGAAATGCTGTTCAAAATAAGTTTAAAAAGTTAAGAGCAAGAAATTAAGTATCAAAAACATATAAGTGAAATACTAGATTTATTCAAAGAGAAATGCATAATGCATCTGTGTAGTAATACTGTCTCTGTGTCCCTGAAAGCCAGCTATATAGGCACCTTTGTCTATACACTTAGGCATTGATAACAGGTACTGTTCAGGGCACACATTATGAAGAAAGAAATGAATGAGTAATTGCTAAAACATACATATCATGACTACTGAAAATAAGATGAATAGGTAATGAAAATTTAGCACTTAACATCTGACTTTCATCCTGTGGACCTACAGGGAAAAATACAATAATCCATTTTACCCATTACCATCTTACAAAATCAGACCAAATGAATATAAGCAGTGTTTTTTTAATTAAAAAAAGCAATTTAATTTCAAACAAATATATTACCATCCTATTCTTTTATCCTGTATATGTATCTAATTGGCAAAACCTAGTGATCACTGAAATCAGTAAAACTCCAATCCATGATGCTTCAACTGCTTGGATCAATAAGCATCTTACATTTGGAACTCATTTTTTCTTATGCTATCAGCTTGATTATCAATCCCTATAAAAATGCTATGCCCTACTCCTTGCCTCCGGAAGCGTGACTGACTAGTGTTTTGCACAAGGCTAAGTGACAGTACTTCTGAACACCCACACCTGATTCATCAAGCACACCTTCTGTGGCTCCTCTCAGACCCGGTCACCCATGGGTAAGCAGCGCTCCTAGTTGTCTTGTTCCTCATAGTGAGCATAGCCACTGGCATAGGTCCTTCCTAAATTCAAATTAGTAAATAAATCTGATGACTCAGCGTCTGAATCCTTTCCGACTTCATCGTCTTCGTCTTCATCATCCTCTGCTTCATCTTCATCTTCCTCTTCATCATGGTAGCTGCTATCACCATATTTATCAGAAGAAAGGTTCTTCCAATAGGCATCATACCCAGAGGCTCCATCTCCCTCTTCACCTCCAGTCTGCCTGCCAAATTTCAGGGAGCGTGCTACAAAAGACAGATATATACATGGCACTTTGTCCCGATTCTTTAGGTCTTCATTTTCCTCTACAATATACAAAATTATATGAACGTGACTGGCTGATTCTTACTCCTATTTCCTAATTTCTTCACTTGATACTTAGCTGGAAATAAAGGAGAACTTAGTAACAACAATCAGTTCTATCCTACTTGGGAGTCTATATGCATACCATACATAACAAATAATAAAGACAACAGTGTCATTTCACTAAATCTAGAAAAGGCTGGAAAACAAATTAACAACAACAGCACTCTCCAAACAGAATCCAAATAAAGCATGTTAAAAACTAAAATGCCCTTCATTTGATGGATTAAATTTTTATTTTGAAATCACAGAACTGTTGATTTTATATCATTATACTTTTCTTAAGAGACCTCCTATAGAATTCTGGTGTCCAACAAGGCAAAGCCCTTCATTTCCTCTGCCTAAGCAGCAACACAGCTTAGTGTAAAAAAAATCAGCAAAATCATCAATTTCACCTCACTATACAACTACATCTTTGATTAAACAAAAGTACTGTTAGAGTCATTTAGAATTATGCTTCGATTCTGCTGTTTGGTAAAGAGTCAAATTCTCTTTAAAAAAACTGTAAGCTGCATTACTATAAACATGTTTGTAGTAGTCTTACTCCTTCATAGAAAAGTTATATAAAAACCACAAAAACAATTTCCTGCAGTAGTGATATATTACGTAATAAGCATAGCTGCTCCAACACCACACACCTACAAAAAGCCTCAGAATGAATTCCAACTTGCAAGCACTGAAGATTACCAGCACTCGAATATTAAAGATTTATAGCTATTCAATTATTTAACAAGGAAAGCTTCGGCAAAAGCAAAAAAATCACTTTTTTTGGTCTTAAATTTCAGTATTCACCATGTCATTAACTGAGTCAAATGCCAAATATCACAGTGAATGATGGTGTATTTCTTAAGTTAAATTGAGAAACTTCACCCACAAATTTTCCAAGGCTATAAAATTCTATTTGATTAGGAGAACACATTCATCTCTTCAAATAGGAAGAGGAGGCAAAAACAAAACTAGAAAGAGATAAAAAAAAAAAAAAAAGAAAAGAAAATCTTATCTAAGCAAGGAAGCAAAATCACTCCATTGGTATTTTAAGAAGAGTCTTACTTGACATGCTGAGATCCTTAGTTTCCTGAGTTTCATGTCCACATTTGGGGCAGGGAGGCTGTTTTCCTTTTTCTTGCTTAAACACCTTGCTCCTTGTATGGTCATCACAAAAACAAGCCTATATAAGAGAAGTAAAAATAGGCAACTAAGTAATTCAAAAAACATAAAGAATTATCATTCAATATTTCCAGGAAATTTAAAGGCACAGTTTTGTTAGGGTAGAGATTAAGAGTTTTGTTGGGACCAGTCACACTCCTGGTTTAAATTTAAGGGGAATGGTCTCTGCCAGAACTCCGGCCTAACATAAAACAAAACTACATAGAGTGTGACACTCTAAGCATATTTATTCTTTCATAAATTCAGAGCATTCACAAAGCACTGCATGACATAATGGTGAACAGTCTATCCACCCTCCCCACCCTCACAGATATACAACCTAATTGGGGACACAGACAAGTGGAAAGGCAATTGTGAGACTGTGTTTCAGTGCATTGAAAGGGAAGTGCAGAGGAAGGGCACTCAACTGGATATGGGATTCGGAAATGCATGCTGGAAAACATGAAGTGTTGGCTGAGATGTGAAGGAGAACAAGGATACAGTAGGGTAAGAAAAAGTGGAAGAGGGATCTAAGGCAGAGGAAATAGCCAACATAAGAAAGACACTTGGTCAAATTGGAGCAGATTTGAGAGAGAAAAAAGAGATAAGAAAAGAAGAACCAGAGAAAGGTTGCAGACAGGAAGTGAATCGGCTGCACCTGTTTAGTGATCTTTGACAAACAGAAATGCTGGAGAGAATGTCTAAGGAAATAGAACATTATGGAAATCTTCAGTTTACTCAAACTTACCTAGGCAAGTAAATTTTGATATTAATTAAAGTATACCCTCAACATTTTGGTTAGAATATTTTCCATAAACATAGGTGTAAAAACACTGAGCTAAGATTCAACAAGATCCATGTGCATTAGCGTCAACTCTAAGACAAGCCAACTGGATGACCTTTGGAAAGTCACTCAGCTTTCTCAATCCAATTTCACAACCTCCAAAGTAGAAGAAGTACACTGCATAATGTTTAAAGACTCCTGTAGATTAATTGTAGCCATAAATAATCTAAGCCAATACTCTCAAAAAGAGTATTGGGACTAAAAACAAAATCTAAAAATAACAGACTGGTTACCTTACAACGGAGACAGGAATGCTGACCAAGTCGATTGCATGAAACACCTATGGGCAAAAATACATAAGGTCCAGATTCAAATTTGGAATGAAAACACTATTTTCCACAGATTTACATTTGATGTACTTAGATCAATTATTAGCTTTTTTTTTTTTTTTTTGGTCTCATAATGTAACCCTGAGGATACATGAGATGGAGCCCCAGCCACAAGAAAGGAAACAAAGTGCACAGCCCAAAATTCTTTCACTAGTATGGTGCTAATTTTTCTCCAATCTCCATTTCTCCAGATCAAGGAGATGGCAAACTTCATTAATCATATTTAGAAAACTGAAATGGGGACGCCTGCATGCCTCAGTGGTTGAGCATCTGCCTTCAGCTCGGGGAGTGATCCTGAAGTCCCAGGATCGAGTTCCACATGGCGTTCCCTGCTTCTCCCTCTGCCTGTGTCTCTGTCTCTCTCTCTATCTCTCATGAATAAGTGAATAAAATCTTTAAAAAAAACAAAAAAAAAAAAAAGAAAGAAAACTGAAATGGTGAGACATCCTTTTTTTCCATGACACTGGCTGAAGCTCTTCCCTTTATCACATAATACTTACATCTTAAAAAGAATAATTTTCTCCATTAACATATAATCTCTCCTTATGAGGCAGGCTACTGTCATTTTTTGCAAAAGTTCTGATAAGAGAATAGAATACTTCAGGTGGAAAAGAGTGACTATGAAGAGAAAATAGTGTTCAAAGGGGTAGTAAAAAAATGGAAAAAATCCCAAAATATTTTAGCCCTATTTAAGTCAGTAAGCCATGTTAATTTTGGTCATTATGTATAACCACTGAGGAAAAACCTAAACTTACATGCAAATATGTTATAAAAGCCAGAATGTCTGGCATATATTGACTGTGTCAGAAATGGAAAAAAAGAAGTATCAGAGGTATAGAAAGAGAAAATAAGCTAAGTCTTACCCTAATAAAGCCTGAATAAAAACTATTAACTTTCAATTCACTTAGAGGTCTTGGAAAAATAAAAAGGAAAACATATAAAAGGAAGCCTGTCTTTGTAATACAAATCTTTGACCAGATGTTTCTAATTTGGGAATTCTCTTACTTAATTTTGCTTGGTTCATGGGGAGACTTTTTAATCTGAACAGGCAAGTATTTTTTTTTAACTCAGAAATGATGTTCTTAATTATGTGTATTATTATTATTTCTGTCCACCTATCCTGCTTTCTTCCACAGTACTGCCAATAATTCAGTTGGGTATGTATTATTTGTCCTACATGCTAATGATAAGTTAAAAAATACTGAATACTTACTATACATAGGGGACCCTTGAACAACATGGGTTTGAACTGTGCAGGTCTGCTTAAGTGCAGATTTTTTTGAATAAATAAAGTGCAGTACTTTAAATGTATCTTCCCTTCCTTTTGATTTCCTGAGTAACACTTTACTTTCTCTAGCTTACTTCATTGTACGAAAATATTCTATAAAACATACAAAATATGTGTTAACCGTTTTATGTTATCAGTAAGGCTTCTGGTCAACAGCAGGGTATAAGCAGTTAAGTTTTTGGGGAGTCAAAAGTTTTATGCAGATTTTCAACTGTGCAGAGAGGATTGGTGCCTCAACCCTCATATTGTTCAAGGGTTAACTATATTAGGCATATATAAGTATACCCAATTACTCCAATAACAACCATATTATTTCATTCAGTCTTTGGGGGAAAAAATTCTGCAATCTCAATCATTTCCATTTGAAGATATGCCCTGGAGTTTTTTGGGTCCCTCTTCATTCAGTTAAAAAAAAAAAAAAAAAAAAAAAAAGATATATTTAACCAAAATGTTAAATGTCATAAATCTCTTTCCAATACACAGCCAGAACACATACTGAGAGTACAAAGCTCCCAACCCAATCTCCCAGTGTAAATCAGGCAGGCATTTCTGATGTACAATCTTTTCCTACCCACCGCCCCCCAACTACTTGAGTCTTCAACATGCCACAAAGACATGATCCCAAGAAATTAACTGTTGCCTATTTTACCCTCATTTTTACTTCTGAGAACTCAAAGTAGGATGAAATATGGCCCTGTCAGTCTTCTTTACCTAATTACCTCAAGCCAACACATAAGCGCTCCAGTTCACTGCCTAGTTATTTCTCTCCCCAAGAGTAACAATGTTAGACTTCTACAAAGAATGCATTTCTCCCAGATTCTAAAAATAGTTTGACATTCCTAGTTTTAAACTGGGGAATGGTTGCCTTTTAAAATCTATTTGTAGGTCTTCAGAGTATGTTAAAAGAAAGCAGGTTGGGATGCATCAAAGCCTGCTGATAGCAAGCCATTTTAAATTAGAAGTCCCCAAGCCATTTTAACTATTTAAAAAAAAAAGAGGCAGAGTCAACACATTTGTTTTGTTTTTTCTTAAAACATCCTTACCACTGATAATGCAGGTAAATAAGGATTTTAAAGATTTTCTCTATCTCCCAATTTGCAAGTATAAGGTCAAGCCTATAAATGGTGAGCTATGACCAACTAAAGGGGTGGAAACAAGTTATGTGGGGCTTATGTATGTGTTCAGGAAAATATTTCAGAAAAAACAAGCATTGAATGGCAACTGGCAAAGAAAGAATGGCAAGAAAAAAATAGAGCAATGAAAAAATAAAGATAAATCACAGTAAATCAAAGACACCTGGGAATCTGCAATGAGCAAGACTTTAATGTCAGGTATCAAAGACATATAATAGATTTACCTTAAAATCAACTATTCCATTTCTGTATTTTTCTTTTGTCTTTTACTGAACCACTAAAACTTCCTGATGAAATTATAGTCTTACCACTCACAGTGGCCTGTCTTTGGGGTTCAAATGCTACAAAATATTCAAAGCTCTCAAGCCCCAAATAAAGTAATTCAACTGTTATATATTTTGCAGAAGACTAAGAATCCCTCAAAAATGCTATATACTGAGATGTTCTTTAACCCCTGAGAGTTTCTATAGGAATATTATAAGAATCATATATATATATATATATGCAATCATATATATATTAAAATTGACAACTTATCAACTTTAAATTTATAGGAGAATATAGAGATTAGCATTTCATACCTAAACAAGAACCAAATTCAAGGAAGTGAGTACTTGGGGAATTTCAGCCTTTCCTATAATCACATTTACTATTTAATAAGGACTTTAACACTTTATGTGGATTGTCTTTTTAGTTAACTCTTTGAAAAAGAAATTACACCTTCCTTTAACATATAAGGAAATTCAGCTCTAGAAAGATTTGGTGATTTGTCCAAAATCACATAACCGTAAGTAGAATTTAAGTTATGCTTGACTCTAAATCTTGGCTTTTAAGAATCAAAAATAGAAACAAAATGTAATCTAACTGTAAAGATAATACCATTGATAATACCAAGCCAATAACACTTGTTCTCAAAACTGGAAGATACGTGACAAATATGTGTGTACGTAAAATATATATGCCTGCACCTACCATAGACTGCAAAGACAGAATTGCCAGGGATGAGGACTGGGGACATATATTTTTAAAAAAAACCTCCACAGGTGTTTCTGATGCATATTCCTATCTAACAATCACTGAAACCAACTAGCAGGAACAAACTAGGGGTAGTATCGCTTACTTGGAGGCATTTAGAAATGTGTGTGGCTTTTGGACACCTGGGTGGCTCAGTGGTTGAGCATTTGCCTTTGGCTCAGGGTGTGACCCTGGGGTCCTGGGATCGAGTCCTACATTGGGCTCCCCGCAGGGACCCTGCTTCTCCCTCTGCCTATGTCTCTGTGTCTCTCATGAATGAATAAATAAAATCTTATTAAAAAAAAAAAAATGTGTGTGGTTTTTGTCCAGAGAGGTGGGGGGGATTCCGTGAGAGTTGTTAACATAACTTGGAGGTGACAACGACATTTTAGCACTCAGGACCAGGAAGGCGACAAGCCCTACAAAGTCTCATCAATCCCACACAACAAAGAACTGACCCAACCAAAGAGCCAATGGCAATCACTGTTGAAAAAACAAAAAAAAAAACAGACTGTGGTTCTGAATTTTTTCTAGAAACAGAAAAGAGATATTAAGTTGAATTACAGTCCACAAGAAGCTGAAAAACTAGACTCTTTTTTGAGTCTAACGCTTAAAACTATTAAGAATTCTGGATATTAAGGACATCTAATTTATAAAGACTTACATTTAAATGTTTCCGCCTCTAAAACCTGGCAACTGGCTTGATGTTCAAATTGATCATCTTCGCAGAGAAAGTTATGACAAAAAGAACAACTGAATATTCTGCCTCCTATTGGATTAAAAAACAAAACACACAAATGTAAACATGATAAATTTCAATTTAAAAAAGTCATTGAAACTTGAAATTTTAATTAAAATTGAAGTTTTAAGAAGTTATATCCATAAAATTGCTCAAAAGGATACCAATTTATTCCAGATTTACACCAGAATGACACAGTAGTTTTTGTTCTGATAAAGGCTACAATGAAAACTGCCACGATGAACCATAAAAAAGTGGCCTCTCCTATAAAGAGTGCATCCAGAATGTTTCCAAGTCAGCCTTTACTTACAGTAAAGCTCGTTGCTCGTATGCAACACTCACCATGGTCCCAAACACCTCGTTCACATTCTACACACTCTGCGTCAGTGAGAGGGCAGGCACAGGCATGTGTGCTGAGACATTTCCTTCCGTGGCAGACCCAAGCTTCACAGAAGTCACATATTGCACCCTGCAACCAAGAACACAAAAAATTAGTCTCTGTCACTTGCCTGGCTGCAACCACTGCTTAGCCAATGGCAACCATCAAGCTGTATACGTTTAGCTATTTACCAACTCTCTGTGATAGTGGGTGGCTTCATTAAAAAAAAAAAAAATTTTTTTTGTTTACTCTAAGCCAAAATTAAAGAGGGTTCTCTGAAAATCAAACTACTTCACCAACAGCTGTACAATATGTAAAACTTGACTATAAATCAAAAGAAAAAAGAAGCAAGGGGGAAACTACACACTTAACCCTAACACTAATCATTAAAGGAAGCCATGGAGCTAAGAGTGTTGCCTTCAAACTGAATTCTAATTTGTTTTTATTTTTTGTTTTTTAAAGATTTTATCTATTTATTCATGAAAGACACAGAGAGAGAGGCAGAGACACAGGGAGAGGGAGAAGCAGGCTCCCTGCAGGGAGCCCGATGCAGAACTCGATCCCAGGACCCAGAGTCACAACCTGAGCCAAAGGCAGATGCTCAACCACTGAGCCACCCTGGTTCCCCCGAATTCTCATTTGAATGGCGTCCAGAATCCACATCTTAAGCATTCTTATTTGTAGCAATTACAGTAACCGAAGTGAATGTTCTCATTTAGAAATATTTCTGACTTAAGAAAATTCTTTCCTGAATCATTTATAAAATAATTCACATAGCTTTTCTAGAACTGAGAAAAATATTAAGCTTTTGTTTTAAATTACTACACTTGCAGAAAAAAAATTAAAATATACAGAACTAAAAGGGTAAGACTCTTCAACATCAAGATAAGATGGAAAGACTATACCTTTTTTTTTTTTTTTTAAGATTTTATCTATTTATTCATGATAGAGAGAGAGAGAGAGAGAGAGAGGCAGAGACACAGGTAGAGTGAGAAGCAGGCTCCACGCCGGGAGCCCGACGTGGGATTCAATCCCAGGACTCCAGGATTGCACCCCGGGCCAAAGGCAGGCGCCAAACTGCTGAGCCACCCAGGGACCCCCAAGACTATACCTTTCAATAACACAGTGACATCTACAGAATTTTAAATGCTAGAAAGAATCTTAAGAAAATGGGACTAGATGGTCTTTTCCCTACAGATGAACAGAGGCCCAAGCCTAAGTCCAAATCCCAGAGCTACATTACAGTGCAACTAGGATTTAAACCAGTGTTCTGAACCTCAATTCAGTGTTCTAGTATTTTAGACTCTAACAGAAGTAGTGAAGAACAAATAGGAACGATGTTTTTTGAGCTGTAAAAAAAATCATCACTGTGGATAGCAAATCCTCAAATACATCTCTTGGAACGAATATTCAGGGTTCTAGCCACAAAAGATGATACAGTAAACTGAGTAATCCAGAGTTTAAAAGAGATGATTTACAAAGGACAGGGAAGGGCTTAGGAAAAAAAAAAAAAAAAAAGGAAGGATGATGGTGTTACTGCCCCTGAGCCTGAACAAGGGGAGTGGAGGGAGTTACCAGACATTGAGAGAACAGAATAGGAGAGGGTTACCTGGCCATATAGAGAGAAATGGTGGCTAATCTATGGCCAAACTAGGATAAACTGGTAGGGAGTGAGCTGGGACAACAAATACCCAGATTGTATTGTCCTCCCATCTACAGGTCTCCTGCCAGGGTTTTCCATTGACTAAACCCAAAAGGAAGCCAGAGGGTAAGAAAGCTTTTGATGCAGTCCATACACACAGGTCAGGCTCCCAAGGCAAAGCAGGGTGGAGG
Organism: Canis aureus; assembly: GCF_053574225.1. NCBI lineage: Eukaryota > Metazoa > Chordata > Mammalia > Carnivora > Canidae > Canis > Canis aureus. The sequence continues at coordinate 7,481,957 of NC_135630.1, forward strand.
GGAGGGGAGAGAGGGGAATTTCAACAAATAGAAGACTCCCAGGAAATCACTTTTCTAGAATTTACAGCTAATGATACATAAACCTACTGAAATGTTTAATATATCATCCACATTCATACAGCTTAGTGAATTTTTTAAAAAGCATTTGATAAAACTGGACTTAAGCAAGCTACCAAAGACTACACTGATTTATGAATATAGATTGACAATCTTATTTAAAATGAAGAGGAATTCACAAGATACTGATGAATTAAATCTAGTGCTAGCTTCTGTAAGATATGCACATGTGAAATTATCAATATAAAGGTGTGCTTCATAATGGAAAATTATGTTCTTGGGAAGTTGCTATAAAGTATCTGCTTGATATAAAAGTACTATTACTTTCCTCATGGAATGAAATTTGGACCTGAGCATAAAATCACTTAACAGAGGGTGCCTGGGTGGCACAGTCAATTAAGCATCGGACCCTTGGCTTCAGATCAGGTTGTGATTTTAGAGTTGTGAGATCAGCCCCATGTTGGGCTCTGCACTCAGTGTGAAGTCTCATTGGGTTTCTCTCTCCCTCTTCCTCCTCTCCTCTCTCAAATAAACAAAAAAAATAAATAAATCACACATCAGAATACAGTAAAACTGGTTAAAAAGATAACATTTTTTAGTGAAAAAGAGAACAAAATGCATCACACAACTATTCTTATTATAGCATACCTCATTTTATTGTGCTTCATTTTACTACGCCTGACAGTGTATTCTTTACAAACTGAAGGTATGTGGCTACCCTAGCATCAGTGGTGCCACTTTTTCCAATACCATACTTCCTGTCTCTGCATCACATTTTGGTCATTCTCACAATATTTCGAACTGTTTTATTATTATTATATTTGCCATGATGATCTATGATCAATGATCTTTGGTATTACTATTGTAATTGTTCCAGAGTGCCACAAACCATACCCATGTAAGACAGCAAACTCAATCAAGTAAATGTTATATGTATTCTGACTCTTTTACTGACCAGCTGTTGACCCACCTCTCTCCCTCACCTTGGGCCTCACTATTCCCTGAGATGTGACAATATTTTTTTTTTTAAGATTTTACTTATTTATTCATGAGAGACACACAGGGAGAGGCAGAGACACAGGCAGAGGGAGAAGCAAGCAGATGTGGGACTCAATCCTGGAGTCCCAAGATCACGCCCTGGGCCAAAGGCAGATGCTCAACCACTGAGCCACCCAGGCGTCCCGAGACATGACAATATTAACATTAGGCCAATTAATAACCCTACAATGGGTTCTAAGGGTTCAACTGAAAAAGTTGTCCATTTCTCATTTTTAAATCTAAAGCTAGAAATGATTAAATTTCATGAGGAAGGCATGTTGAAAGCCGAGATAAGCCAAAAGTAAGCCTCTTGTGCCAAATATTCAGCTGAGCTGTAAACAGGAAAACAAAAAAAAAAGCTCTTGAAGGAAACTAACAGTGCTACTCCAATGAACACACGAATGATAAAAAAGCAAAACAGCCTTACTGCTGATACGGAGAAAGTCTGAGTGATCTAGACAGAAGATCGAAATCAGCCACAACATTATTTTAAAACAAAGCCTAATCCAGAGCCCTAGCTCTCTTCAGTTCTACTACAGCTGAGAGAGGTGAAGAAGCTCCAGATGAAAAGTTTGTAGGTAAGAGGTTGGTTCACGAGGCTTAAGGAAAGAAGTCGTCTTCATAATATCAAAATGCAAGGTGAACAAGTGCTGATACAGAAGCTACAGCCAAGTCACCTAGAAGACCCAGCTAAGATAATTAATGACGGTAGCTACACTAAGCAACAGATTTTCAATGTTGACAAAATAGCCTTATATTTAAAGATGATATCTAGGATTTTCATAGGTAGAGAAGTTAGTGTCTGGCTTCCAAGCTTCAAAAGACAGGCTGACTCTCCTGGTAGGGGCTAACAGCGCTGGTCACTTTAGGCTGAAGCTAATGCTAATTTACCATTCTAAAAATCCTAGAGCCCTTAGGAATTATGCTCAATCTACTCTGCCTGTGCTCAATAAATGGCACAAGAGAGCCTGGATGACAGCACATCGATTTACGACACAGTTTACTGAATACTGTTGAGACCTACTGCTCAGAAAAAGGATTCCTTTCAAAATAGGACTGTTCACTGACAACCAGCTGGCACTCAACAGCTCTGATGGACAGGTACAATGAAACTAATGTTGCTTTCATGCAGGCTAACACAACATTCTGCATTGAAAGTCATTTCGACCTTCAAGTCTTTTTATTTAATGATATGTTTCATAAAGTTATAGCTGCCACAGATACTGATCCATCTAATGGATCTGGGCAAAGTAAATTGAAAACCTAGAAAGGATTCACAATCCTAGATGCCTTTTAAGATCATCAGTGATTCATGATTAATGTTGATCAAAATATCAACATTAACAGAATAGAAGAAGTTGATTCCAACCGCCATGGATGACTTTGAGGGGTTTGAGTCTCCAGTGAGAAAGTAATTGCAGATGTGGTAAAAATACAAGAGAATAAAAGTGGGGCCTGAACATGGGACTGAACTGCTGCCATCTCATGGTAAAACTTGAACAGATGAGGAGTTGCTTCTTATGAATGAACAAAGAAAGTGGTTTCTTGAGATGGAATCTCCTCCTGGTGAAGACACTGTGAAGACTCCTGAAATGACACCCTAGGATTGAGAATATTACATAAACTTGGTTTATAAGGTACTAGCAGGGTTTGTGAGGACTGACTCAGTTTTGAAAGAACTTCTCCTGTGGGTAAAATGCTATCAAATAGCATCACATGCTATGGAGAAACAGTTATTTTAAGACACTGCAACAGCCACCCCAACCTTTAGCAACCACCACCCTGATCAGCAGCCAACAACACTGAGGGAAGACCTTCCACCAGCAAAAGATTATGACCCACTGAAATACCAAACGATGATTAGCATTTTATAGCAATATTTTTTAATTAAGGTATTTAAAATGTTTCTTTAGATTAATGCTATTATACATTTAATAAATTAGAGTATAGTAAACACTGTAAACATTACCTTTATATTCACTGGGAAATCAAAACATTAATTTTGACTTATTCTATTGCAGTATTTGCTTTATTGCAACTGTCTGGAACCAACCCACAATATCTATGAGGTATGCCTCAGGTATTTAAAACAATGAATTTCCTTAGAAAATCCTACATGTAAAGAGAAAATTATGTATAAGTCTATGTTAAATACGTATTCTTTATTGAAATGTAAAGCTATAAAAAAGCTACTAATACTAGGTTCTTTTGAAACCAGGCTTCTTTTACATCAAAAGCTTGAATTTGGGGATCCCTGGGTGGCTCAGCGGTTTAGCGCCTGCCTTTGGCCTAGGGTGTGATCCTGGAGTCCCAGGATCGAGTCCCACGTCGGGCTCCCGGCATGGAGCCTGCTTCTCCCTCCTCCTGTGTCTCTGCCTCTCTCTCTCTCTCTCTCTATGTCTATCATAAATAAGTAAATAAATCTTAAAAAAAAAAAAAGCTTGAACTTTGTTTAAGCAGAGCTTTCAGTACAGTAAATGACACTCTATGAAGTCTGATTAAGATAGTTTAGAAAGGTACCATTGACAAATGAATTTTTAAGTCAACTTTAAATAAGTTTCCATTTCTTGTGTTTTCCAATAAGACAAACAGGAAGCAATAAAAAGTAAGTGGATAATATAGGAAGATCATACAAAGAACATTCCACAGATAACAAAGGAAACTCCAAACTGATTGAATCAAGGACAAAATAGTGCTATTTAATAGTGAAAGGGAATAGAGGGGAAGGGAGAAGAAATGGGTAGGAAATATCAGAAAGGGAGACAGAACATGGAAGACTCCTAACTCTGGGAAACGAACTAGGGGTGGTGGAAGGGGAGGAGGGTGGGGGGGGGGGGGTGGTGGTGACTGGGTGGCGGGCACTGAGGGGGGCACTTGACGGGATGAGCACTGGGTGTTATTCTGTATGTTGGCAAATTGAACACCAATAAAAAATAAATTTATTATTACAAAAGAAAAAAAGAAAAAAAAAATAGTGCTATTTAGAAAAAAATAACCATTGATTAGAAAGACGTTTCTTATCCTTGGAAACCTGTTCCTCGAAGAGCTAGAAAAGAAACTTACCACCATTGCAAGGCCAGTACTGTACACACCAGCATGCTTTATGACACAGTCTGAAGACTTCATCATGCACTTCGTTTTCCCTAGTAAGAAACAAATCTGCTTATCAGTCTTGCAAAGTAATACATGCAAGTATTCACTAATTCTGCTTTTTATCTAGCCTAAATTTCTGAGAAATAACTTGAAAATGGACAGAAATCAGTTTACTACTCATGTTACTTAAAAAAAAAGAGAGAGAGAGAGAGAGAGAGAGAGACGGATGTAACTGAAATCTAACCTGATTCAGATCTTTTAAGATTAGAAATTTATTAGTAAATCTATAAAAATGTATTGCACAATAAAATTATATGCTAATTATTGTTTGCACTACAATCAGAAATTGCAAATTACAGTTTATAATCTAACAGTCATTAAAGCAATTTAAAATCTCATGAATTTTCAGATGAATTAATAGATTTTAAAAAACTATGCTTTAAAATGGATTTTACAGTTTATAATTCAGAATGAAAACAGTCTAGTTTGAAGTTATTGTGTTATTTCTTTCAATGGAACATCTCAAACCAAACCAATGATTATGCAACATTTTTAAAGTTTATCCATATGTAAAAATTTACAAACATAGCTCCCACGTAAACATTCTTCCAAAAGGATTTTTAAATAGTGCCCAAGTGAGAAGGAAAAAACAGGAATACAGTGATAGAGCTAAAAACCAAAATATAGCCACAAACGCTCGGATCTAAGAGCAAATTAAAAAACATGAAAGAAACAGGATATTCACTCATATACTATGTCAAAATTAATGGTGACATAATAATCACCCATCTCAGACTCTGCACAGTAGTATATGAAACACACAGAAGATGCACAATTTTCCATTATCTTGATTATCTGAGGAACAAAGCTAATACAAAAGGAAATGGGAAGAAAGACTGGAAATGAGAGACAGCAGCTACCCAACTGTTCCATGTCTAAGAACAGGAATCAGTAGGTGGGAAATAAATCCATGTTCCTAGCACTACAGAACTCAAGCCCAGACAACACTGAAAATATGGGACGGTCCTAGCAAGAACTTAATGTTCTCCATAATCTATTTTCTCTCTCTTTCTTTTTTTTTTTTTTTTTGGTAAGCTTTCACTTATTTATTTGAGAGAGAGCACACACAAGTTGGAGGAGGAGCAGAAAGAGAGGGATAAGCCAGACCTGCCTCCAAATGGGGAGCCTGAAGCAGGGCTAAATCCCAGGATCCTGTGATCATGACCTGAGCTAAAGTCAGACAGTTAACCCACTGAGCCAACCAAGTGCCCCTCTATTTTCTCATTCTATATTCACCTGTCTTTTCTCAAATAAGGATGTAAAATCTGGCAGACAAGTAATCTCTCTAGGCCAGTATTTTTTTTAAGTAGGCTCCATACTGGGCCTGCTTAATGTGGGGCTTAACCTCATGACCCTGAGATCAAGACCTGAGCTGATAAACCTCAAAAGATGGCCTCTTTGAAAACTAGAGCTACACTAGAAATATTCAGGGATGTAGCCCTAAACATTCCTAACTTAATGCAATGTTATTCTACATAAGCACATTTATATGAGCATATCCCTAACTGTGTTCTACCTGAAACTATCATCCCATAACCAAAGGGAACATTTGTTCAAATAAAAGTTTGAGGAGTAAATCTGGAGTGAACAAAATTAATCAGGTTTCTTTACTGGATGTCTTCAGAACCTTTAACACACAACTATGTAACAGAAATCTCCCACATAGAAAGGCAGGGATGAAACAAGCAGCATTTCTCAAATGTATGCATTATTTTAAGAAATACCTATTAAGGGGCACCTGGGTGGCTTTGTCATTTAAGCATCTGACTCTTGATTTCGGCTCAAGTCCTAATCTCATGGTTTTAAGAGCAAGCCCCACATCAAGCTCTACACTGGGCAAGAAGCATGCTTGAGATCCTCTGTTTCCCTTTGCCCCTCCCTCTGTCTCTTTCTAAGAAAGAAAGAAAGAAAGAAAGAAAGAAGAAAGAAAGAAAGGAAGGAAGGAAGGAAGGAAGGAAGGAAGGAAGGAAGGAAGGAAGGAAGGAAGAAAGGAAAAGAAAAGAAAAGAAAAGAAAAGAAAGAAAAAGAAAAGAAAAGAAAAGAAAAGAAAAGAAAAGAAAAGAAAAGAAAAGAAAGAAAAAGAAAAGAAAAGAAAAGAAAAGAAAAGGAAAGAAAAGAAAAAAAGGAGGAAAGAGAAAAGAGGAAAGGCAAGGCAAGGCCTATTAATAGCTCAGGTATTCTGTGGAAGGCTACTTGGAAAACAGCTATCTTGTTGCTCTATGAACTACCATTTAGTTTTACTTTGAATAATCATTTTCCCCGAATAAAAGTTTTCACTTATACCTGGGAACTGAGTATGTGGCTTAGGAACTCTATTACAATCACTTGGGAAAATATATGAGGAAACTCAAGAATCACATGCTAAATGCAAAACAGGAAGAAAATGGCACCAGGTAAATGTGGAATACAATTATTCTCGTTGGCTTAAGATACTATGGGCAATATCAGAAGGAATCAAAACTCAGGAAAGTATACAAACACCTATCAAGAAGACTAAGTTAGTGCAACTAAAAATTCAGATCACCAAATATTATTAGTCTAAAATGTGATCTTACAATGTTTACAACACAGTGGTAACCTATACCTAAGCTGTATCTTAATTATTTTTCAGCATTACATCAAAGAGACAAAATCAAAACTTGATAGCATTAGATAGGTCAAATAGCAGTTCATTTTATTAAGGGTAAAATCTAACAGTACTATAAAAAAATAATAAACCCACAGGTTCAAACTGCCAAACAAATGTTTGATAAAATAAAAGGCTTACATATGCTTAGTTTTCATATACTCACCACACTGTGCACAAATTGGTAACTTCTGTACAGAGTTGCAGAAGTAGCAAAACGCTCTATTCTTCTGCCGCCTTGTCATGTAAGATAAAATTTTAAAATGCAGTCAGTATCAGATAAAAGGCAAAAGGATCTATATTACTACATATATAGAGAAAAAGAAATAAAAATTTACCTCTGACACTTGTCACATTCCTGTAAAATATAAAAACATAATGTTAATTTTCTGATTGAAAACTGCAAATTTATTTGCTTTACAAAGAATACCCAGTTTTTCATGTTAAAATTTAAGTGACACTTCCCCAAAGCCTCCACATATACAAGTGTCCATACATACTTTAATAACAAAGGTATGCTCCTGGGCATACTACACCAAAGAAAGAAGTGGCATTTCTACAAGAGGCTTCATAAATAGAGCAGCAGTTTGGTTTCTGGTTGTGTTCTATTCCTGTTGCTTTTTTTTTTTAAACAAATACTACAGAATGGACATAAAAAATAGTAGAGAACAAAATATGATGAAGCTCACAGAAAATCTAGAATCTCAAACGTGGTACTAAAAATTCTCAACGATCTGATCCCTAATCACTTTCAAACCGTGTTGGCCTATTCTCTTTAGATTCAAGTCACTATTTGTCAGCCATTCATGAAATAGGTCTTGTACTCGCTTTTTCCATGCCTTACTATTCTAATACTTTTTCTTGAGAAGTCTATCCTTACAATCTTGACCTGTTCAAAGTTCTGGTGATGAACCCACCTGCTCTATGAACTGCACCCCATCTATGCACTCAAGCTAATCCCCACTTCGTCCAAATGTACCTTAGTCTTAATTGTACATTTACCCTGTACAACACTTATCAAACTTTAGCCTTCATTGTGTGTATTTACATACGTGAGTCCATTCTTTTGTTGGTCCCATACTCCTCCAGAAATGACCCTGAAGAGAGTCTCTACCATCTGTCCTTCTTGTGTTATGTAATCCTGCCCCCCCTCTCCCAGTGCCAGCTGTAAATGTTAGTCCTGATATGGGCACCTGACCAAGTCTGATCTATCAGAGTTCTTTCCCTCTCTGACAGCATTATGTAGTATCAGACACACAAGCTACCAGTACCTAACAAACCCAAACAAATGGGGTTAAGTCTCAGCTACATGTTAGCTGATAAACTCTATTTCTCCCTAAATTTACTTAAGTTGGATTTGTTACTTAAACAAATCTTAAGTAATACACAAGACAACTAATCTATAAACTTGTCAAGACAAGGACTGTATCATTCATCTTTGTATACCTCACAAGGCCTAAAATAGTACCTCGCACAAGGTAGATACAAAAGAAACACTTGGGAAATTAAGTCGTATTAAGCATTTCGTATGACGTTTAGAAGAAACAAAAGAAGAAGAAAGAGAAGGAGCAGCAAAAGAAAAAGTAGAGAGGATGAGAAATAGGGCAATATGGGACAACGCAGAGAAACAGGGTCAAAAAAGCAAAGGGGGGGAAATCACGTGGTAATCTTGCTTTTTTTCACATTTTGACCAAACAAGCCCAGAAATGATCAGGACTGACGTACTGAGCACAGGAAAAGAAGGTAATAGAACAGGCAGCCAGGATCCCTGGTGGCGCAGCGGTTTAGCGCCTGCCTTTGGCCCAGGGCGCGATCCTGGAGACCCGGGATCGAATCCCATGTTGGGCTCCCGGTGCATGGAGCCTGCTTCTCCCTCTGCCTGTGTCTCTTCCTCTCTCTCTCTCTCTGTGTGACTATCATAAATAAATAAAAATTAAAAAAAAAGAAAAATAGAACAGGCAGCCGACAGAGAGGTCAAGAAAAGTGAAAAGTTTAGAAAAGAGAAATCAAATGAGTTAAGAACTGCTGGGAGAAATAATGCAAAGGCTCCAATAGGAACAATTAAGTTAATGCAGATCGAGTCAGAGAAGAAAACACAGTTCCTAGTATGTATTCTTGTGTCCTATTTATCACCAACAGCAACCAAGTAACCTGCTAGGTTTATAAATAACATAAAATCGAAATCATTGCTACTCCCCATTAATGAAAACAATACCTTTAACACAGATTTGAAATTCAGTAAAATATATGCAGCAGCACTGTATTCACTAAAATGTCATTCAAGCATCTTTCATAGAAGTATTATGTTTTTGAACCATCAACAGGCATCCAAAAAAGCTGTTACCATTGATGCATTGCATGGGTGTTTAGCCAAATCGATGGTGCTTCTCGATGCTCTGAGCTGTTTTTCACGTTCCCGACGGCTCTCTGCCTTCTTCCTCGCACCAGTCTTTTTTTTAGGCATTTTACCTCACTTTCTACACAAGAAAACAAAGAAGATACAATTGCCTGGTTGCATTTGTTATTTTAAATAAACTAATAGTACAATGAAGTGTTTTTACTCTCATTAAATTTTAGACTCAATCCTGTCACTTTGGTAAGCACATTTTAACCTTTTATGAAATATTAAATATACATTAGTCATAATAAAATAGATGGCTTTTAAAATAAGGCACTTATGGGCAGCCCTGGTGGCGCAGTGGTTTAAAAAATAAAAATAAAAAAATAAGGCACTTATTTGCACTAGCAAACAATTGTGAAAAATGCAGACATCAAAACAATTTACCCCAGAAACCAAATGTTGTCTTTTCCCACCAAGAATAAAAGGAAAAGTTTCTCTGATGCTAAGTTTTTTTTGTTTTTTTTTTAAGATTTTATTTATTCACGGGAGACACGAGAGGCAGAGAGACAGGCAGAGGGAGAAGCAGGCTCCGTGCAGGGATCCCGGGTCTCCAAGGTCACACCCTGGGCTGAAGGCAGACGCTCAACCACTGAGCCACCCAGGGATCCCCAATGCTAAGTATTCTTTAACAATTACTCTGTAGATGGGGCGCCTGAATGGCTCAATCGGTGAACGTCTGACTCCATTTCAGCTAAAGTCCTGATCCTGGTGTACTGGAACCAACGGCCCACCCCAACCAGGCCCCAGGCTCAGCAGGGAGTCAGCTTGAGGATTTTTTCTTCCTCTGCCCCTCCCCCTGCTCGGGATCCGCTGTCTTTCTCTCTCTCTCTCAAACAAATAAATCGTTATAAAAAATAAAGGTAAAAAAAATAGAAATTACTCTGTACCAAATTTCTAAAAATTAGGCATATATCACTGACAAGAGTTAAAAGGTATATTATTTACTCAGTTCACATCATTCTTTTCAGCTATACATTCAACTAGATAGTAAGATTTGAAATATAACAAGTCTTATTTCTCCTGGGTAACACCTAAACAAAATATCTAACAAGCGAAGTTAAATGACATTAGCTACAAAGCCAAACCTCTCTGAAAAGATATTAAAGGTATTACAGTTGCTTTGACTCTGAAAGATGCTCTTCTCTCTACATGTAAGTGAACGTCTAATTTTAAGAGCTCAGACCTATGTTGAAGAGCATGTGTTAACATGAGTACGTTTGCAAAGTCCTGTACAATTAAGGACTTTAGGACTCCCTTTCACCTTTCATCACTTGGTTGAAAGAACTACCACATTTAGAAAAACAAGATTTTTACTCCATATAACACGTTTTTAGTTGGCTTTTCATCCAATCTGCAGACTACAAGTTCCCTGAGGACTTCGGCCCAGCCACTTGTGAGCATGTTTACCTCCCTGCCCTGCCTGGCATCTATCCAGCAGCCAAGAAACGAGGAGACACACCAATAAAGGGGCCCGTGTACTTGCTTCAAAGAATCCCAAATTCCTTAACATTCTTCAAAACACGTTATTTCTTTAGGTCTTTTCTAAGAGTGAGTCTCAAAAACGAACTGTAAAAATTCCTTAAAAAATACAGGTTTGGGATCCCTGGGTGGCTCAGCGGTTTAGCGCCGCCTTCAGCCCAGGGTGTGATCCTGGAGTCCCGGGATCGGTCCCGCGTGGGGCTCCCTGCATGGAGCCTGCTTCTCCCTCTGTCTGTGTCTCTGCCTCTCTCTCTCTCTCTCTCTATGTCTCATGAATAAATAAGATCTTAAAAAAAAAAAATACAGGTTTACATGTCCAGGCCCTAGTCAAGACCTACAAATTCTGAACGTCCAAGGGATAAGATGAAGAGTCGCTGGGGACTCTGACACAACCTCCTAGAAGACAGGACCATTCCCTTCCAATAAACCAAAACATGACAACAAAACAAAACAAATGTTCCTGATACATGGAAACAGCAGCTCCCAAGAAACCACCCTTTGAAGAAATTCGCATTTCTCATTTTAAGAGCCCTGTTATAATAGGGGCGAAATCGTGCAATTTTTCCTACTTTGGGTTTTGACTCTTAGGGCTAAAATGTCCAAGCAAAAGCCAAGTAAGTGGTGGGACGCGGAGACTCAAAAACACACACAGATGGAGCCAGGTGGTCCACCAGGTGTCCCTCCAGGTGTCCCTCCAGGTGGTCCGCCAGGTAACGTCTGGGCCCAAGAGGCAGCCCCCTCGGTCTTTACATTAAAACCACCCAAATCTACAGGGAGGAAAAGGCTGCGCAGTGGCCCCGCCGGAGGAACTCCGAAAACAATCCGGCGGGGGGGGGTGTCATCCCGGTGCATTTTTGCGTCCCGGGGGGGGGGGGGTGGAAGTGGAGGGAATGGCCTCAAGCTGAGCCTCGATTTTTTTTTCCCCTCCAATTTGTTTTAGAAACTTGAAAGCGTGAGCCCTTTTCCCCGCCTTCTGCCGGCTCAGTTAAGCCCGTCTCCAGCCACGCTTCGACTTCTCCAGGACGCGGCCCGTGTCACCAGATGAGGAACAGGGGCATCAGCGCGGCTCCGCAGGGGAGCCTGCGGCCGGAGGACCCGGGGGCGGGGGGTCACGGGAGGTCGCGGGGGGTCACGCGGGGTCACGCGGCTCGCGGCACGGACGACCATCCCCCGCCCGCGGGACACCCTCCCTCCCCCGCGCCCCGGGCCGACCTCGCTCACCCTTGCGGGGAGGCCGGGCTCACTCCTGGGGCCGGGGGGCAGGGGACGGCCCACCCGCGGGGCCGCCACTCCCGGGGAGAACCTACTACGACCGGAGGCCGGGCGCAGCCAACTTCCGCCACTAGGCGCCGGGCCGGATATCCGCCTACGTCGGCAGCGCCAGTACGGACACGCGCAGACAGGAGGGGCCCGCTCACTTCCGTTGGCCCCGCCCACTCCCGGAAGTGCGCCTCGGCGGAGCGGGGACCGGACGCCCGAAGGAGGAGGAGGAGGAGGCGGAGACGCGGGAGCGCGGGAGGCTGGAGGGCGCGGCGGCCGCCTGTGGCTCCTCGGGCCGCGGGAAACCCAACGGGAGGAGGAAATGCGTGCACAGCCCCGGGACTGCGCGCGCCGCCTCAAACGGGGAATTCTCGTGGAGACGCTGCGCCGCCCGCCGCCATCTTGGTGCCTCGCGGCGTTGGCGGCCCCGACTGTGGGCGCCCCCGCGGCCGCGCTCCGCCGCTGCAGCCCAGCGTCCCCGACCGCGCGCCGCGCCCCGCGCGCCTCCTCCGCCCCGCCCGGGGCTGCCCGGGCCTCGCGCCCCCTTCGTCGCCGCGCCACACGTTCGCGCCCCGGGTCCTGACTCCGCCCCTCCCCCCTCCGCTCTCGGCCCCCGCCTCGCCGTGGAAACCGTCCGGCGTCGCGCTCGCCCTCTTGCCCTCTTCACGAAGACTAAACGTCTTTTTTTTTTTTTTTTTTTTTGGATTTCATTTATTTATTTATGAGACACAGAGAGAGAAGCAGAGACCCAGGCAGAGGGAGAAGCAGGCTCCACGCAGGGAGCCCGACGTGGGACTCGATTCCAGGACCCCGGGGTCACGCCCTGGGCCCAACTGGGGCAGACGCTCCACCGCTGAGCGCCCTCCCCCCGATCCCGACTCCGGATCTCCTGCCTCTTCCATTTGCTCCCCATCCACGACCTCTCTGCCGTCTTCCCTTCCTTTTCCCCTCAGTCTATGAAATGCCATTTATCACATCGATCACAATTTGCTTTACTTTTCTTTCCGATCCCGCCAACCGGAACGCTCCCTATTCTGTTCATTCAACAGCTTGCCTTTTGTTTTCTATACCGAACTTAGTGTTGTTAAGGGGAAAAAACGTACACAATCATGATTTCACTCTACGTAAGGAAGTTACCTCCACAAGGCTCTCAAAATTACCCTTAAGTCCTATATTATCCTAATATGATCATTTCCATCATCTACGTGTTGTCTTTTTTTTTAAGATTTTTTATTTATTTATTCATGAGAGACACAGAGAGAGGCAGAGACACAGGCAGAGGGAGAAGCAGGCCCCATGCAAGGAGCCTGACGCGGGACTTGATCCCCGGACTCTAGGATCACGCCCTGAGCTGAATGCGGCGCTAAACCGCTGAACCACCCGGGCCGCCCCGTCTACGTGGTTTTGTTCAATCTTCTCCCTTTCCCTCAACCTTCCATCACTTTCCCCATCAATTTTAGCAGATGTTATATTTCACAGAGAGAATAGAGTATCAATAATGATCCTATTTCACTTTATGCTCCTGGCCTCCTGATTGCTTTACATACGTAGTATTAACTCCTAAGTTTACAGGTGAGGAAACGGGCAGAGACTGTGAAACTTACCACAAGATCACACAGATGATTTTTGGCTTATGGGATTGTCCACTGCAGCAATTCTTAAATCTTTTCATTTTAAGACCCCTTAAAAACTTTTTTTTTATTTTTTTTTATTTATTTATGGCAGTCACACACAGAGAGAGAGAGAGAAAGGCAGAGACATAGGCAGAGGGAGAAGCAGGCTCCATGCGCCCGGAGCCCGATGTGGGATTCGATCCCAGATCTCCAGGATGGCGCCCTGGGCCAAAGGTAGGCGCCAAACCGCTCCAAGGGATCCCCCAAAAACTCATTTTTTTAAAGGTTTTTTATTTATTTATTTATTCATGATAGTCACAGAGAGAGGAGAGAGAGGCGGAGACACAGGCAGAGGGAGAAGCAGGCTCCATGCGGAAGCCGGACGTGGGACTCGATCCCAGGGCTCCGGGACCGCGACCCCGGCCAAAGGCAAGGCGCCAAACCCTGAGCCACCCAGGGATCCCAAGACCCCTTAAAAACTCTTAATTGAAGACTAACAACCTTTGTTTCTGTGGGCTATATCTATTGATAGTTACCCCGCAAAAAATTAAGAGATAAGACTTATTAATTCATTAAAAGTAATTCCATCTTAGTATTAATATTTTTCAAAGGATAGTGAAAATTTCCCAAACAGAAAACATGAAAGAGTGGCGCCATTCTACAGTTTTTCAAATGTCTTTGATGTAAAGCTTGATAGAAGGGAGGTAAATTCCTCTATCTGCCATTCCACTGAGAAATTGTTTTATGTTCTCATTTTCCCAGCATACAGTTAGCCAAGGAAATTGTAAAGGACCGTCTGGGAAAGGACCGGGGGAGTGATCACAGCATACACCACCAGGAGGTTTGAGGGTCTTCCTCCCGGGGAGCTGGCCTTCCTGCAGTTGATGATTTCCAGATCCAAAAACTGGCTCAGACTTAAAACCTGGGCAAAGAGTCATGACTTGTTGGAGCATTGTTCTCAGGCCCCTGCTCATGTGCCCTCTTGATTTATTTTGATTGTGCGCACTGAGCAGGATCCTTGTTTGCTTCCTGGGTTCCATTTTGCTCCTGGGGACACTTCTTTCATCCATCTCCCTAATCAGAGAGTGAGTGTGCCCTCCCTTGCCAGTGATCATAATAGTTGTACCAGGAGGCGCCTGGAGAGCTCAGTCACTTAGGCATCTGATTCTTGATTTTGGCTCGTGCCATGATCTTAGGGTTGTAAGATCGAGCCTGGCGTCAGGCTGGGTGTGGAGCCTGCCTCCGAGGCCTCCTCGCCCTCTGCCCCTCCTCCATGTGCACCTGTCTCTCTCTCTCTCTTTGTCCATCTCTCTTTCTCCCCCCCCAACCCCAGGAGGGAGGCTAGGGGCAGATTCTGAAAGGAATACTAGTTGTACTATGATGAGGAAGCCTCTGCATGGTATGCGTGGTGGGGACACTACCAATTAATCAGAATATGAGACCATGTTCAGAAACAGAGGGTTCAGGAGAATCCGGGCACTCGGGATTTTCAGGTGTCACAACCCAGCCCACTGCATCAGGGTTTCTTTCTTTACGATCTGCGTTCTGACCTTGGCATAGCCGACCTAGCTGGGCTGCAGGGTTGTTAATCTCCTTTGGAGCGCTGCCACACTTATGATTTAGTGCTGGGCCTGTTCCTCAGCTTTTTCTGCCTTCCCACTGCAGGAGATAAGAGCCTCTTTATATGCTACCTAAGAAGCTTTGTGAATTTTACTCTTAGATTTTTAATAGCCATTAACCATCTCAGTGGTTGGCCTTTCCAAAGAATCAGTTCTGCTTCACAACAGCCAATTCCTCTGTCCTTAAGATTACAGTTTCCCTTGTATTTCTTACATGTGCCCACTGATATAATATCTTTCATTAGAATACATCCTGGTTCACTAATAATGAAAGTTTTACCTATCGCACTGTCATTTCGTGCCAAGGTCTGTCCTATAGTTATCACCAGTGACAAAGTCCTCACTGATAGGTGGCCAATGATTCAAATCAAAAATCTTGCCCCCCCACCCCCCCGGGGTGGCTCAGTGGTTGAGCATCTGCCTTTGGCTCAGGTCATGATTCCCCCAGGGATTGAGTCCTGCGTCGGACTCCCTGCTGGGAGCCTGCTTCTCCCTCTGCCTGTGTCTCTGCCTCTCTCTCTGTGTCTCTCCTGAATAAATAAATAAAATCTTTTTAAAAATTCAAAAATCTCATCTTAGCCTCAACTTGTATCATCCCTAACATCAACTGTCTGAGTTTGGTTTGTCTGGAGGCATACTCTGAGTCCGGGCTGAGTACAGAGAGTTCATGGGGGAATGCTTTGGGAACGACCGGGGAGTGGATGGTGGAGATCTGGACGCAGGAAAGAGCTGGCCTAGTCTATAGTCTCAGTGAAGACCTCGGCTTTGAACCTGGGATGTCTCTTCAGACTTGAGGCAAGTGGGCTCAGCCTTTATGTACCTGTGACAGTCCTTCCGTGCGAGCCGACAGGGAAACCGAGTGTGACCCTGGGCCAGGCTGCTACTGAAGACGGCTGACAGCTCAATGTTAGCTTACGGAACTCTCAGCCACTCGGGGAATAGGTCCTTCGTATCTGGGAGAAATATGGGTGGGGCCTCCCAGTATTCACCACAAAAAGTGATGGCAAAATAAAGAAACATTCAGGCAAAGAATCTTTACCATTTGCAGATCCTTGTGGAAAGAATTCCACAGAGTATACTTGCGGAAGATAAAGAATTCAGAAAGGAGGAGGACGCAAATAGCAATAGCTTGTAATCAATCCATTTACTATATACGGTAAATATAAGACATTTGTACAAAACAACAGAACCATAATAAACAATTTTCGATATGAAAAGTACAAGGAACTGAAATTGTCTCTAAATTCACTGCAATTCAGGGGGCCTGGGTGGCTCAGTCAGTTAACCTCCCACTCTTGATTTCGGCTCAGGCCATGATCTCAGGGTCGTGGGATCTAGCCTGAGTTGGGAATCCCTGCTCAGTGGGGGATCAACTTGAGGAGTCTCTCTCTCTCTCTCTCTCTCTCTGTCTGCTCCTTTCCCTGCTCACATGCATGCTCTCTCTCTCTCTCTAAAATAAATCTAAAAAAAATAAAAAATAAATTCAATGCAATTCAAGTCAAATCATGACAGGGACTTTTTCATGGAATTTGATGAATTGATCCTAAAATTTGTATGGGAGGAAAAAACATAAGTAATGCAGAAAGCAGAAACAGGTAGGGGGTCCCTAAAAAAAGAAAGATGAGATACAGGAAAAGTCATTTTAGGCCCCTGGCCACTTCATGAACTATGCCTGAGTGGCACTACCTGCCCAAAGCACATTTCTTTCAGAACTTCCTGGGATATGTTGAAATTACAGAAGGAAAGTCCCCAGTAGGTAATAATTTTAAAGGAATAGGAGAATTTAAGAACCAACAGCCACTATCAAGTCAGGAGATAGCCTAATTCTATCAGGGACAATAAATCAGTGGTAATGGCAATGGTGAGTCCCATTCCACAGGCCCTGGTTCTTGAGTTCACCCCAGAAAGAATTCAGGGCAAAACTCTTAAACAACCAAGGGGTTAGTAGCAGTTTGAGCAAAAAGACATCCTTGAGACGAGAGAGCGGGCGGCCCAGAGGTGGCACCCTCACCAGGGGTCAGTCTTCTTTATCCATTTGGCTAGGTCATAGCTAGAGCAGCATCTAAGGTGCAGCCAATCATCTACAGGATTCCCGCTCCAGGTTGTAGTAGGGAGTTTCTGGCCTTCCATGTCTCTTGTCAGAAACCACTGTGGCAGCCGTTCTCTGGGGAGGGGAGGCATAAAAAATCATAATAGAAAAGTATGATAATAAAGCTATAGGTTACTGTGAGGCATTGGCCATAGGAGAGAATACGTGTGCATCCCCTGGGGTCTGTCCAGGCTGTTTGGAACTTGGCCTCAGCCTTTAAAAAAAAAAAAAAGAATATATATATATATATATATATATATATATAATTTTTTAAAAAGATTATTTATTTATTAGAGACAGAGAGAGAGAGAGAGAAAGAAGCAGGCTCCATGCAGGGAGCCCGATGTGGGACTTGATCCTGGGTCTCCAGGATCACGCCCTGGGCTGAAGGCGGCGCTAAACCGCTGAGCCACCAGGGCTGCCCTATATATATTTTTAAATAATCTCTACACCCAACGTGGGGCTCAAACTGGCCCAAGATCAAGAGTTACGTGCTCCACCAGTTAAGTCAGCCCAGCACCCCAGGCCTCAGCCCTTTAATCAACTGGAAGGCGCTTTCCCCTGCTCACACCTGCTCCTGCCTACCCCAGCAGCACCACCCCCAGTGCTGGTTCACAAGTAGAGATTGACCTGATGCACATTCTTGAGTTCTCTTTCCAGGATCTGAAGTCCTTTGGGCGCTCAGGTTCCAGACCGAGGAAAGCCAGAAAATCGATGCTGAGCCTCGCTGACTAGGCCGTTGTGACTTCGACCTGGACTGTCTCACCTTAAGATGACTTCTGCCCCAAGTTCATGGTGAGCTGCCCCATCGCCTGAGCCCCTGGTGAATACATACGTATGGTTAGCTTAAGACTTCCTCAGGTTTGTTGTTTGAGGAGACACAGCTTTGGTAAATATTCCTGCGGAATATCCTTCACTTGTTGCAAGTAGAACCCTCTCTCTTCCTATCCTTTGGCTTGGGTGTGTCTTTTGGCTCAGTGCCCACCAAGGGGTGAGACCAGTTTCGGGTGACAATACCACATTTACCAGAATGGCTAAGATTAAAAAGACTGACAATACCAAGTGTAGAGTAAAATGTGGAGCAACTGGGAGAGCCTGGTGGCTTAGTTGACTTTAGTATATGACCCTTGATCTCCACGCAGGTCTTAACCTCAGAGTAATGAGTTGAAGCCCCATGTTGGGCTCCATGCCAGTGTGGGGCCTACTTTAAAAAGAGGGGAAAAAGTTCTAAAAAAAAAAAAAAGAGTTGTGAAGCAACCAGAACTCTCATTCGGTTTGAGAGAGTGTGAATTTAGACTACCTCTCTGTAAATTATTTAGGATCATACCTGTATTTACTAAATACTAAAATACGAATATTTATAGCAGCACCGTTCATAATTAATACTAAAACTAGAAAAAAAATAATTGTCCCTCAACAGCATAACAGATAAACGAATCATGATTTATTCATACAACAAAATACTGCACATCGACAAGAACTAGGGGCACCCGGGCAGCTCAGTCAGCAAAGCACCTGCCTTTAGCTCAGGTCCTGATGTTAGGGTCCTGGGATCGAGCCTCCATCAGGCTCCCTGCCCAGTGGGGAGTCTTGTTTCTCTCTCTCCCTCTACCCCCCACCCTGCCCCACTCGTGTGCTCTCTCTGTCTCTCAAATAAGTAAATAAAATCTTAAAAAAAGAAGGAATGGACAAACTACAACTTGACATAACAGTATGGATAAATCTCACAAAAAATAATTTTGGGAGTGAGCCAGGGGGCAGATCTTGAAGGGAGTACTAGTTGTGCTAGCAAAGGAAGCTGGCAAAGAAAAAGAAGTCAGCAGTGAAAAAATAACTACACTGGGATTCGGTTTCTATAAAGTCTAAATATGGTATAAACTGTGGCTACAAGTCTGTACAGTGGTTACCTGTGTTACAGAAAAGTCTGTAACGGTCAAGATCTGATTGGCTTTACTCAATGATTCGTGAAGAGGGCAGCTTCCAGATAACAAACCGGAGGCTGCTCCAAGGAGTCATCACAATGGGGGCTCTCAGCAGCCGGAATGGCTGGACGAGGGAGTCATTAGCAAAGGAAGACAGGGTTGTTCTAGCAAGGTCACCCCAGGGGTAGGGCAGGGGCTCCAGGATGCCCGATTTAAAGCTCCCCTCCTGGGAACGGCGGAAATTACAGTAGGTTAGGTACTCAGTCATCATGGGACATCAGATAAGTGACTTCATATTGGGCCTGTTGTTCCCTTCTAACACCTTCAGAAAAAGGTAGTGACTGGAAAGGGTCATCAGTGGGAGAGTACTGGAAATATTCCATCTACAACCATGTTCCCACTGAATAGTCATCAATAGGTAAGTTTATGATTCATGTCATATACGTGCAATGTTTTGTTACAAATCTTTAAAAAGAATGCCAGTTAAAGATCGCAGCAGATTGGCTGGGTGAGAATTTTAAAAGAAACCGTCTCCAGAAGTTCTTCCCAAACAGTTCCTTGCTGTGGCATAAATAGAAAATAATTCTTACAGGGCACACAGGGGTAAACAGGACAGGTCTGCCTGTTGCCAGAGCTTAGTCCTGTAGAGACCAAGGGCAGGGAGCCCCAACATGGGCCACTTGGGCATGCTGCTTGTTTAAATAGAAACTACTGATGAGGTTGTGTCCAGGTGGCTCCACCAGTCAAGCAGCTGCCTTCAGCTCAGGTAGTGACCTCAGGGTCCTGGGATTGAGCCTCAGGGGGCCTGGGGCACCCCGCTCGGTGGGCAGCCTCTTCTCCCTCTCGCTCTGCCCTTCCCCACATCGCTCCTAGGCTTTCTCTCTCTCTCTCATTCTCTCTCCTCTCTCAAATAAATAAATAAATAAAATCTTAAGAAAAAAAAAAAAAAACAAGTTACCTAAAAGACCACCTGTGCAGGGATACCCAGGCCCTCCTCTGTCTCCCTGAGAGCAGGAGGAAAAAAACACCATCCTTGTAAAAGGTCACCTTCCTGTATCAGGGGGTAAAGAGATATTTGTACAACCAGAGATGGGAAATTTAGTGCAGAGAAGGCTTTATAAACAACCCCTCTTACTTTTTACAAATTTACTACCCCAGCCCGAATTCTGTTTAGAATCCTTACTAATCGAAGCTCCTAATGTTAAGTTTTCTCGGTTGTGTCTATTTCTCGAAGATTTATGGTATCTTGTTTAAAAAAATTAAATCCTTTGGTCATTTCCTTAGGTCTCAATTTCATAATTGGGCTACCATGGGCATGTAATAAACCTTGGCCTTTTTTTTCCTATTAATCTGTCTCATGTAAATTTAATTCTCAGTCCTGCTGGAAGACCTTGATGGGTAGACAAGACTTTTTCCTTCCCTTGTGTGTGTGTGCGTGTGTGTCACTTGACTCCAACTCCCCCCACCTTTTTTTAGTGCAAAGGCAAAATCTCTATTCGTTTATCTTCCCGAAGGAAATATTCTTTGCATTTTCCTAACAGTACCTCTTATATTTATTGTTCCTAGAATTATATGGACTTTATTTTTTGTTTCTGGCCCCAATTCGAGGGCCCGGGTTAAGGCATACTTACAACTCATGTTCAGCATACAAGTGTGCTGCTACGGTAGAGAGTTTGAACCACAGGAGTTCTTACCCCTTTAAGTACTTCTCAGTGTGGCTTCCTTTCATTTTAATTTTGCAAACAAAAATACATCTTCTAGCTCAGAAAATCACTTTCCAAATCCAGAAAACTAATGTTGCCCATCTTTTGTGTATTTCACTACCGTTAAGAATCAGAAGGGAAATAATGGTGGTTCACAAAATGACTGCATGACCGAATCCACCTCAGTTCTTTTAAAGCACCATATTTTTTAGTTAGGCCAATAAATGATCCTTAGCAAATGGTTTGTGTGTTTTGGAGAAGACTTAGAGTGTTCAGAATGAGCTAGCAACTCATTTCTCCTTTTTTTCACTGGTTATCACACCCTATTATCCACCGGCCCAATTTTTTATAAGGGAGGCTCTAAGTACCTCCTTTATCTGACCAATTAGCTTTGTGGAGAGA
Source organism: Canis aureus (assembly GCF_053574225.1). Lineage (NCBI taxonomy): Eukaryota > Metazoa > Chordata > Mammalia > Carnivora > Canidae > Canis > Canis aureus. Next base: position 7,503,319 of record NC_135630.1, read on the forward strand.
CGCAGGGTTTCTAAGTATCCAATGTCTGTATAGCCCTTTACAGTTTATTAAGATTTTTCACATTCATTATTATATTTAATGCCCATAAAAACTGTCATAAAGTAGACATTATCTCCACTTAACAAGCAAGCAAGCTGTAAATTAGTTTTATCAGTCATGACAAGGGATACCTGTGCAAAATTGAATTCAATATCTTTCCACAAAAACTGATGCCTCCTTAGAGTCCTAACCCAGCGAACGCAAGGCGCTGATCCAGCTGTTGAAGCCAGAAATCTGAGAGTCAACCCAAACACTCTCATCTCTCCTACCCCTCACTCTTATAATTAAGCCTGTGTCATATGACCTCCAAATTATCTGTTAAGCTCATTCTCTCAATAAAGTCAAGATATCTATTTCTGGCAAGATGTCTGAAGGCACTCGATAAGAACAGAGCATGCAAAATCCTGAATGAAACAAAACAAAAGCAAGCAAACAAACAAAAACCATTTTTTTCCCAATGTGTGGCTGCACTGAAGTTCAAGGAAACTGAATGGAGCAAGAAATTGAGAATCCAAACAGCATGCAAGCTCCTGGGCTGACATTTGGCTGAGACCGTCTGAGAAACCCAGTGGCCTGGATCTTGGATTCTAGCGCACACCATGTGCATTGAGATAGAGACCCTGTGGCCTAAAAGAACAGGACGTATGAAGACTCTGACATAAGGGCAGGACCTACAACATACAACACCTTCAGTGCAAAAGAGGGTTAAAAAAAAAAAACAAAACTCTTGCCACATAGAAGAAGATGTTAAGGACAATCCCCTGTGTCTCCTCTGTCTCTTAGTAGAGTAGGGGAAAGATCAAAATAAAAAGCACCATAGAAGAATTCCTAAATACAAGCCCACGTTCAAGCATTTGTTTGATTTAGTTTGAGTGTGAAGCTTTTCCCACTGTATTCTATAGTGAAATAAAGATAGCAAATACAAGGAAAGCAGAGGCTCCAGAACATTCACAAGGAGTGACATCCCAGGTGTGCACTAACAAAGCCCCTCTCACACAGGCAAACTGGAAGGGATTGAGTACGAGCTCTGTGTGAAACTCTCAGCACAGTGACCAGCACATGGCAGACAGCATGAAGTTGCTTCTTCCTTGGGTACCTGGCTCTAAGGAAGCCACAGCCCCCACTCATTATTTAGCCCCAACTCATCTTTTCGTCATGTCCCCTGCTCCTTTAGACAACAGGCTTCCAGTATCTCTACTGGACCATTCAGAGTATCCAGTAAAATATTGTCTTTGTAGCACTTGGGATTTTGGGAACACTGATGTGACACATTTAAATCAGACAGAGGAAGGGCACCTGGGTGGTTCAGTCAGTTAAGCAGCTGCCTTTGGCTCAAGTCATGATCCCAGTCTCCTGGGAAAGAGCCCCCCATCAGGGGAGCCCCCCCCATCCTGGCTGCTTCTCCCTCTCCCGCTCCCTCTGCTTACTCACAGCCTCTCTCTCTCTGTCAAATAAATAAATAAAATATTTTTTTTAAGAAAACCAGCCAGGGTATTCCAAAGAATATGAAAACACTAATCAGAGAAGGTATATGCACCCGTATGTTTATTGCAGCATTATTTAAATAGACAAAACATGGAAGCAGCCCCATGTCCATTGACAGATGATTGGATAAAGAAGAGGTGGTGTACACACACGTACACACACATGTACACCCATATACAGGATGAAATACTTCTCACCCATAAAAAAGAATGACCTCTTGCCATTTACGACATGGATGGATCTACAGAGGATAACGCTAAGTGAAATAAGTTCAGAAAAAGACAAATGCCATACGATTTCACTCATATATGGAATTTAAGAAACAAAACAAATAAACAAAGAAAAGAAGAGGTTAAAAACCAAAAACTAGACTCTTAACTCCAGAAAACAAACTGGTGGTTACCAAAGGAGAGGTGGGTGGGAGATGGGTGAAGCAGGTGAAGGGGACTGGGAGTATACTGACCATGATGAGCACTGAGTAATGTAGAGAATTGTAGAATCACTATATTGTATGCCTAATATGAACTAATATGAACACTGTACATCAATTAAACTGGAATTAAATAAATAAACAAGTAAAAGGGAAAAGAAAATTAAAAAATCTGACAAGATGGGTACAGGTTATCATATAAAGACTCGACTCAAAATGGGCAAAGCATTCACTTTTTTTCTAGTTTCCCCTCCTATTAATTTCTTCCCTTCTCCTTAGGAATGATCATCATTACAACTCTGCCAGCGGGGGGAGGGAGTTTCAGATGGAAAAAACTTTTAAAAATTGGTTAAAATATTGACAATAAAGATTATACAGTAAAGTGAAACTGCCCTATCTTCCAAACCAGAAGAGTCAATCATTGTTCATTTTGAACATAGAATGTGATTTTTTTTTTCCAGGAGAGCCGTCTGGGTGATAATAGTTACCACAAGTCCAAAAAATCTTGATACGTTAAAATAAACGGAAATACCTAAAGGGATGGTTGCTTCTATGACTTCTCTACTTGGGAACTAGTGCAAGAACAATGTGTGGATAACCTTCAACATCTTTAACAGCCTCAATATGATAAAAGTGGAAGTTCACCCAGTTAAATACCTGGAGGAAACAGCAAGACATTATAATAATGGAATCAGATAACTTCCTAACTAGGAGTGTACAATATGTTGATCAAGGTAGATATCTAACTCAGATAGTATTGGCTTAAATTATAGTTTCATTTTCCTTTGAATAAGATCAAATTATAACTTCAGTAAGGATTTCTTGCAATAACAAGCATAGGCACATCTAGTCTCCAGCTGCTTCCATAATTAAACATGATAAAGCAAAACACTTTAAATTACCACACATAAAAAATGTGATTTGTTACTGTGATTTTTTTTAAAGCTTGCTACTTAAAGATGTTAAGGCAACAATTAAAAATTACATCAAAATTAGATATGCAATACATCAGTTGGGAACTGTATTCAGCTGCATGTAAATGAAAACTCACATAATAGTAAATTCAACAAGATAGTTTGTTTGTTTTTTTTCCCCACTCCTGTCACAGGAAGCCTAGAACTGATATAGTATTCTCAAGAACTTGACTGACAGAATCTTTGGGATTCTTTTGGCCAAGCTATCAAGGGTAATCACCATCAAGGAACAGGTTAGGCAGAAAAATTGAGGAAGGAGAAAAAGGCAAAAGGACCCATAATAGCTAAGCCAACCCTTGTCAATGGTTTTCCTGAAAGCCCAACCAAATGACTCTGAATTTGGATAATTGACCAGACCAGAATCACATGAACATGCCTAGCTGCCAGGAAGCCCAGCAACCTTAAATAAAATTGAAGTTCTGTTATCAAGGAAAAAACAGACAAAAGATATTAAGTAGGAAACTAGCAGTTTTAGCAACAACTTGATATTTGATATTCCGTAAGACTGCGAATTTGAAAACTATACGGATGGATGGGGCGGGGGGCGGGGGAGTGGGAAAGCATGGTTTCAAAATGGAAAATGTCTTTTTAAAAATCCCTTTGAGTACAAAACCAAGTCCTCATGCAGCATAATTCTGCATGTACTGCTGGGTTCATGGGGAGTAAGGGAAATCTCCAACACAAACACCACCCTTTCCCTATGAAACAAAAGCTGGAACTGCAACCAGGGTGTTAAAAAGTAAACTAACCAGCATCGGCAAGGCACTCGTGAAACCCAGCCTCTTGCCAGCAACCAGGGCAAGGAGCTCAATCACCGGCTCGGGTTATGTCCTGGGTCCTTGAAGGCGACTGAAATGGGCCCAGATCAATGGTGTCCCCAGTGTCAACAGGAAGCAAACATAAATACTAGCTGGAGGAAAGAAATGCCAATTTAGGCCTCCAGGTTGTCCACAGATTAAAATCAACCAAGCATGAAATCACAATAGAAGACAAATACACGCAAATTGTCCTAATAACCACACACTCAAAATCTATAATGATTCATCACATTAACCTCTTAAAGACAAAAAAGTACATTGTCATCTCATTATCTGCAGAAAAATATTTCACTCATCAGTCTTTTATGATTCTAAACACACCCATACAAACTATAAATTCTCTTACCATTTCCAATAACTTTTCTGTAAATAATTTTGGCTTTTATAAGACAATTACATAATCTATGATTAGCGATCTTTTTCTTTCTTCTACTCCAGCACCTGATATCTTTTTTTTTTTTTTTTTTATGATAGTCACAGAGAGAGAGAGAGAGAGAGGCAGAGAGAGAAGCAGGCTCCATGCACCGGGAGCCCAATGTGGGATTCGATCCCGGGTCTCCAGGATCGCGCCCTGGGCCAAAGGCAGGTGCCAAACCGCTGCGCCACCCAGAGATCGCTCTTTTCTTTTTTCTTTTCTTTTCTCTTTTCTTTTCCTTTCCTTTCCTTTCCTTTCCTTTCCTTTCCTTTCCTTTCCTTTCCTTTCCTTTCCTTTCCTTTCCTTTCTTTTCTTTTCCTTTCCTTTCCTTTCTTTTCTTTTTTCTTTTCTTTTCTTTTCTTTTCTTTTCTTTTCTTTTCTTTTCTTTTCTTTTCTTTTCTTTTCTTTTCTTTTCTTGCCTTAGTGAGCTGTGGAGAATGTCAATACAATGTCAAATAGAAGCCACGAATAGAAGCATTCTTATCTGGTTTCTGGTTTTAAAAACAATGCTTTTATCATATCGCCATTAATATGTTTGACATCATAGGTTTTAATAGATGACCTTTTAAAAAAATTTTGGCAGCAGGGGGCAGAGTTAAGAATGTTCCTTTCTATTACTAAGAGATTTTGTAGTAACCATGAATCAAGGATGATATCATGAACTCTTCAAAATAAATTATTTTTTTCAAAATAAGTTTAAAAAAGACAGTCAACCCAATAGAAAAGTGGGTAAAAGATAGGACTGGGAATTCACAGACAGGAAAACACAAACCATGAATAAACGTACACAGTTATTTCTAGCCTCATTAATAATCAGGTAATTTCACACCTAATCAAATACTCTAAAGACACTTCTGTACATATGTACCAGAAAACGTATGCAAAAATATTAATAGTGGCATAATAGCAAAATATTGCAGACCAGCTCAAATGTTTATCAACAGGAGAACAGATCTGTAGATTGATACGTATTCACCCAATGCAATGTTTTGTGGTAGTGAAAATGAGCAAACTGTAACCATCTGCAGAATCATGGGTAATTTGAGAAATGCTGTTTACATATATGTTGCATATATTATTTTTTGCATGTTGCAAATTGTATGTATTTTAAATCATAAGTGTGAATAATTGCCTGTGTACCTTCTCAGTGCTTCCTACTGAGTGCCCCTCACCTGTGCGTTCTTGCTGATGTGCCAAGAATGCGAGGCCCTTTAGCAGGCCCATTTCTCAGGGTCATATTTGCCATGAGCAGTCTTGAGGATTGAAGTAGCACGTTTCACTGGACAAAGAGCAGGCTTGCTTCCACATGCTAGACGAGGCAGTGAATCCCTCAAGCCCAGTGTTCTTTGGCTCTGGTGCAAACCTGCTCTGTGCGTAGCATCCACGTGGCCCCTCAGCATCACTTCTATGAGATCTGAGAGTCAAGAGGCATCAATATGATGACCCTACAGGTAACTCTGGCTCCTGTGGTGTCATGGATACTAAGTTCTTTCATCTCTGACCCAAGGGTCTTGTGTCTTCTGTCAGAACAGGCTGTCCTGTGAGCCTGTACGTCGGGTAAAATCCTGGATATTTCATGGACCTTGACGTGAGTTGAGAGACTAGAAAGACTTCAAAAGACCCTGCCCCTGGTTGGTCACTAACTAGCTCTCTTGACTCGGACTTTAAAGCAACCTCTCCAGCCTTCTTGTTCCTCTCCTGTAAAGGGTGAACAATTGATCAGTCTCTAATAGCCCATGAGTCTATGTTGGGTGAGTCCAGAAAAAACACCCTGAGATCTAGAAGCACCTGAAATGCTTTGGAAGACTAGAGGCTCTTGCCGTTTCATTCCGTAAGCATCTGAACTGTATGTCAGTGAGCGCTTTGGTGGATGGCGTTCCTTTCCCCTTTCTTTCCCTGCAGGTGGTATAGATGCAACGGGAACGGGGAAAGACGGTGCGTGCCAGCCATCCAGAGTCGTTCTCCTTGCGTGCAGGAGTGGAAGCCTGGCTTCGGAGTTGGATTCCACGAGCGACAGGCAATCACGGGAGGTTTGAAAGCAGAAGAGAAGCAGAAGCCATTGTTATGGCCCCAGCAGCGCAAGGTGGGTGTGGAGCTGGGGCAGGCGGTAGAAATGAAGTTTTGCCAACCACTCACAGTCGGCCTTCTGAGAATTACTCATTCCGGTGCCATGGATAACAGAGATCATCACCATCTCTTGCGGTTCCTCCATTTCCATATTTCATGAGATGTGGTTTTCCTCACTTTTGCTCCCTCGACCACGTTTTTTCATTTTTGCTTCTAAAACACTTAATTGCTTATTGAAAACCACATCTGAAACTAATGATGTACTCTCTGTTGGCTAATTGAATTTAAATAAAATAAAATACTTCATAGCCTTCCTGCTTGAAATATGGTTTCCCGTATTCTGACTGGACCCTGCCTGATAAAAGAAGGTAAATTTTGGGAAAAGCTGTACTAAATTGATTTTAGTCCCCCTCCCCCACTTTCAATGTCAAACTTTAACAGTAGAAATAGAACTAAGGATTCTATTAAAATAAATATCCGTATATGTTAGCTACTTGCTGCCATAACAAATTACCACAAACGTAGTGACTTAAAACATCACTTTTTTTTTTCTTGATCTTACAGCTTCTGTAGGACCAAAGTCTAGTGGGGGGGGGGGGTTGAAATGGGTGTTGTGCTTAGGGTTTCACCAGGGCAAAATTAGTGTGTTCGCTGTGTTTCTTGGTAGAGGTTGTGGGGAAGAAGCCTTTTCAAGTTCGTTCAGCTTGTTGGTTTACGTTAGTTCCTGGTGGCTGTAGGACTAAGGTCCTTGGATCCGAGCTGGCCATCATGGCAGGCGGGGAGAGCTGGTCTCCACTCCTTGAGGCTGCCCATGTTGACTCTCATGCTTTCCATGGCCTCTCTAGCAACAGGCTCGAGGAGTTGTCTTTCCCCCATTTCTCACCTTCCTAATTTCTGCATCTCTCTGATTCCACCCAGAGAAGGTTCTCTGCTACATCCACCTAGAGAATCCAGGATAAACTCCTTAGCTCAATTTATCTCTAATTAGACCTGCAAAGTCCCCTACACCAGGTCACATAACATGTTCACTGGTTTCTGGGTTTAGGGTATGATCGCCCCTCGGGGTGGGGTGGGGTGTTCTGCTTGCCACGTCATCTAAAAATCTGAATGTAATTTGCTATATGTTCTCCATTTGACATCCTCACATGAAACTTTGTGATCAGCCTTGACTACGGCGATCTTCTTGAGCCTGGTATTTTGGCTTCTAGACACTCCCTTAGGTAAGAGTAAGAGAGGGACAGATGGAAAGGAACTGAGGATGTAGGAGAGCGACAGTAACAAAGCAGCCCCAGGTGACTTTAGAGAAAGAGAACCCCAAGAGTGATGATGAACAGCCCTGGGAAAAGAGTGCATCTGCTTATAAAGGAATCACTGTAATGATTTCATTTTTAAAAACTAAGATTCAAGGCCCACTTCTTCCTTTTCTAGCAATTACACATGAATTCTTTTTAATTGAGCAGCCTCCCTTCCAGCACACAAGCACACACACACACTCACATGCACACACGCACACTGAAAGTGGCCCAAATTGGAAAACACAATAATTTCTTAAAATCTGTTTTTGCCAAAAGCCTGATCCGAGGTCAATGGGAAGTTTGGGGTTGCTCCTTGGGGCCTAGAAATTAAGTCGTCATTCTGTGGGATGTGAGGACATCATTAATTTTCTAGTCAAATAAGCAAAATATGTGTCTAGCTTTATAGTGATATGAAATATATTCCCTGCTATTTGGCTCCCAAGAAGAAATATTTCTCATCATAAGGATACCCCCTCGCACAGAAACCCTGAAACATATTTGTGCTTTGATGTGGAACAAAAATATTCATTAGAAGGATGACTGAATCTTTTGTCCTGCCTTTATAAATTCATCATCTTTCTCAATAATAGGAACTATTTTTCCTCTCTAATTTTGTCCTCCCAGACCCAATTCTCATTCTTTTTGTTTCCTTTATTACCCGTGAAGCATAGTCCAGAAGGGAAAAAATGAAATATGCAGAGATAAAAAACAGCTTGAAACTAACTTCTGTTTCATCATCCCAGATCTTTTGGTTTCCGAGCATTATAAAAAATGGGATATGAAGAACATTTTATAAGCATTTTATGTGAATAGCCTCTATACCTTTACTAATCACTCAGGGCTTGACAGGGACTACGGAAAACTCAAAATGATTTCTGAATACTTGAAATTTATATTATACAGTAAATATAGTGAATTTTAATTCCACTTACTGGTTAAAAAAATGCATCATATTTAGCCTCCGGTTAATATTCTAGTCTTGTGTCAAATGACCTTAAAAACATGTCAATATTTATTTGATGTAAGATCATTTTAAGAATGTTTATCCCAAATGGGTTAACTATGTTTGGAAAAGAACTTGAGGCGTGCATTTATAGGAATATATCAGATGGCCTTGCCAAAATTCTGCACTCAAAAATACCCTTGGGTGTGCTTATATGAAAAAGGTCCTTTAAAATAATAAATGGTCTTAGCTTGTGGTCACACTGAGATTAGAACATTCCTATCTCTGACTCTAAAAGCGTTTATTAATATTCTACCAAAGACTGAGAACCTCAGCAAGTATAAAATGTGCAGTAGAGCATAATCATCATCTTTATATTTGTATTTCAATTTAAAGTTTATTTAAAATTCCACCTCAGTTGTCTTATTTGGACAAGATGTGTGTCAAGGTTGTCACTATGCATCCCAAGAACTAGGTCAGCTCCATCACCAACAGTAACCTCAGTTTTTCTCTCCCCAAAATCTCTATCCACCCTCAGGGGAGAATATAGATTCAATGGCACATATTCATAGGATGCAAAGGAGACGGGAGGGGGAGTATTTGTGTTTATTAAGTGTCTGCCATATATTAAATTCTAAAAGTGCAAAAGTGAATAGATAAGGAATTTTGTCTTCTTGTCTGAAAACAACAGAAAGCTAGTGCAGATATTTCAACCGAGGTGAATAGATGATCATAATAACTTTTTGCAGAGATCATTCTGAGTGGGAAGATCACCTCCCTTTCAAAACTCATGTCCGATAGATCATAGGTTGTCAGCAAGAGCTCCTAAGGGTCACCTCCTTTCCCCTTCTCACGGCTCCTGCACAAACTCAGGTCTGTCACCTACTCTCACCTGGGAGGCAGCTGGTGGGCCACCAGCCACCGTGTCCCTGCTTCCAGTTGCACCCGCTGGCATCCAGCCTCGAGAGGCAGCGAGGCCTGCACTACCCAAGGGCGTCCTGCTCTACTCCTTAGTAGAGTAGTAGAGAGAAGTAGAGTAGTAGAGAGCAGTGCTTCCCTACTTCAGGTGGACCTCGCAGGTGACAGGGCGAGGTCCAAATCCCCTCCCAATCTGTGTCCAGTTCCTGCACTGGGCACATCTTACGTGGTACCACCTTGGCTTGGAGTCCCCCCCCCCCCCCACTCCCCTGCACTCCTACCAAGCCCCGCTCATCCTTCCAAAATCCTTAACAGGAACATGGCCCCTCTGAGAAGGGCTAGAGAAGAGCTATTTTTCCCTTTACCGCGTCGGGGAGGGCATGGCCCTGTTACCCTCGTGACCAGGCGCCAGGAAGGCCTGCGCTGACTCGTGGCTATGGGGCCGTGGGGCCGTGGGGCCGTGGGGCCGCCGACCTGCCCGAAGCCACGGCTCTCCTTTTCTCTATCCACAGCACAAGCCAACAGCACTGTCGGCAAAAGCAAAAACAAAACAAAATCTCCCCTGACGGCCCTCCCAAGCTAACTGCAAAGGTCCAGAGAAAAGACCCTGAAAGTTTCAGGAGGGCTGAGAACAACCTTTCCAGACCTGGTGCCTTCGGGTCTGTAGTAAATTAGACAGAAGTGATCCTTGTCTATCCAAGGGCTGGCATCCGGGGAAACGGGGACTAGGACGTAAGTACTCCTCAGCCAATCACACAGTACGATCAGAGTCCACACTTTTCATTATAATCACATATTTTTGTCTGCATAAACATGCCATGATCCCTTTTAATAAGGAACAAAGAAAAAAAAATCTGAAGACAGATTCAGCTGAGAGGTCATATGTATACTATGTATACATATAGTCAAAATGTATATTATGAAACAAAATTGGAAATAAATCCTATGGCATTTCCAAAGAAAACATGAATTCTATGTTTAAAGGCATGCCCAACAGCATACTCTTGTTTTAAGGATTTTTTGCCACTATATTCTCCACAGCCATTCCATTTTAGGAATAGTTTACAGTTGCAGAGTCAAATATTATTGTTTGTTAATTTGGAAGTAGTCTGACCCCTAAGGACTTAAGAAAATATTTTTCTGTCACTATACACTTAATAACTTTCAGAATTTTCTCCTAACACAAACACTAATGATAAACCATTTGACTGCAGACAAGAAAATTCAATATGTTGTTATAGAAGTAATGAGAATGATTTTCTTTTCTTTTTTTTAAAGATTTTTAAATTTATTTATTCATGAAAGACACAGAGAGAGAAAGAGGCAGAGACACAGGCAGAGGGAGAAGCAGGCTCCATGCAGGGAGCCGGATGTGGGACTCAATCCCGGGACTCCAGGATCATGGCCTGGGCTGAAGGTGACACTAAAATGCTGAGCCACCCGGGCTGCCCAAGAGTGATTTTCTCTGTAAGTCAAAACTGATTTTGAAAGCATTTTCATGAAAAATTCCAAAAGTCTGAGCCACCTGGGTGGCTGTTGGTCATGATCCCAAGGTTGTAGGATCGAGCCCAGAGTTGGGCTCCAGGCTTAGCAGAGAGTCTGCTTGAGATTCTCTCTCCATCTCCCTTTGCCCCTCCCCCAATTCAAACATGGTCTTTCTAGAGTAGATAGATAAATCTTTTTTTAAAATTCCAAAAATCTTGTTCATATTTGCAGGATGTCTTAAAAAAACTTCCCCCCTTCAAAAAAACTAATTTGGAAAATAATCATTTGATATGAATTTTTGTGATGTTTTTAGACAAAAGTTACTGAATTTTTTAAGCTCTTTTTTTAAAAGGTTTATTTATTTATTCAAGAGAGAGAGAGAGAGTGCAAGAGTGGGGAGGAGCAAAGGGAGAGAATCTCAAGCAGAATCCCTGCTGAACGTGGGGCCTGACTCGAGATTTGATCCCATGACCCCTGAGATCATGACCTGAGTTGAAATCATGAGTTGGATGCTTAACTGACCTAGCCACCCAGGCGCCCCTAAACAGAAGTTTTACTTCAGGGTCACATCTAATAAACATGGATAAAAATATCGTGAAGAGTATATTAATTTAAAAAATACTATGATTCTGACTAAACTCTGGTTGTGTTTAAGACAAGAGTGATTCAGAGAGTTTGGTGGAATATTATTTTTATCTACGCGGGAAGTTTTCTCATATCTCTTCACAAATGACAGGATGTGCTCCCCTGATTCCCCTTGACCCACTTGATTCCCTACCAACAGTGAGATGCCCAAGCAGGGACCATGAAAGTTTTCCCTGGGATTCTGACTGAAGCACACGACCAAAATAACTCTTTCTACAGGAGTCTCTAACATCTTTGTTAGAGATGGTGGCCGTCTTCCAAACGATAAGGAAAAAAAAATCTATCTGCAAAATGAAGCCAAGCAGAGATCGAGACTGACAACTAGTGCAGAAGAAAAAAGAGAGAAAAAAGAGAGAAAAAGAAAAAACTCTTGATGAGTTTGAGTCCCTAACTTATGAAGTGTCCAAGGCTTTGGTTTCAAGAAGAAAATAAGAGCAAGGCTATACCCCTCCTCTCACTTTCATGCGGGCATTGGGGCTGTGGTGTCTCCAGATAAGAAATGAGAAAGCCATCTGGTCAAATGTCCTTATAAACACTTGAATGACTGACCTTCTGGAAAACACGCCAATGATATTGACTAGGAGGAGAACCTTCATCTATGCAAGGTCTTTAGAAGGATGTTCCTGGTCTATGTGAAATCACTTATAGTAAACAAATCTGGAATCCATAGGTTTATGGGGCATGGCTCCCCGGAAAATCTCGTGCAAGCTGTGCATCTATTTGGGGACAACACATTCCTAATCCAACAACATTCTTTTGTATGAATATTATAACTGTGCATTAGTTATAGAACGCGTATGTAATCGGGGCCAGAGTGCATCCAGATGTGATAACAAAAGATGTGTAGACCCGCACCGGGGTGGGGGGGAGGGGGCCCTAACATTTCCCTGCTTCATCTGAACATCACAATTACTTGTATCGTTGAATTACTGGGTTCTGTGGGCTGGCAAATTATCCTATTTAATCCAGTTGAGGTTAGCTCTGTTGAGTCCTGACTAGTAGAGCCACTAAAATACTTGATAGATCTGATGTGTTGAGAGTTCCCAATAGACAGACCTATTAGGTCCCTACTCTGTTTCAACAATTTCAGGGGCAGTGGCCAGCCAGAACTAAAACCAAATGCCCAGATTTGCTCTCTCACTATTCACAGATATTTCTTGTTGATGCCCTTGTACCCTTGTGTGGGTCACCCTTACTCTACTTTTATGGATTTTTACCTAACAAACAGCCTTATCAGTAATTCATGGCTTTTAAATTCATTTTCTCCGTTCATCCTTTCAAATGGTTGATATACATCTATAGATTTAGCACTTCGAGTGTCAAGATCTCTGTGTATACCTACGTCACTGAATAGTCTACACTCTTATTTACCCACTATGAATATTGAGGGGATCATACTAAAAGTTGAATTCATTTGTATCTTCGTATTTATAGTTCTGAGCAAGAGACTAAGAAGTAAAGACTCTTTTTTTTCATTTTTAAAAATCTGTGCATAGTAGAATTCATTCTTTGTGGTGTACAGTTCATGGCTTTGACAAAAACATAATCATATTTACCACCACAATCACGGAATAGAACATTCCATCATCCTGAAAATTCCCTTCTTGCCCTTCTTTTGTAGTCAACTATCCACCAATCCCAACCCCTGGCAACCATTTATCTATTATTGTCTGTCCCAAAACTTTTGCCTTTTCTAAAATGTCATATAAATGAAAACATACACTATGTGTCCTTTTGGGGCTGACTTCTTTTGATTAGCAAAGTGCCTTTGAGATTTATCCACATTATTGAGTACATTAGTAGTGTTTCTCTTGCTGAGTAGGGACCCATTATTCGGAGGTATCAGAGTTGGTTTATCCATTCTTGGGTGGAAGAACATTTGAATAGTCTCCAGTTCTTCGCAACTAATAATCAATGCTATAAACTTTCGTGTAAAAGCTTTTATGTAAATATAAGTTCTTATTGTATTGGCTAAAAAGTAGATTGTTGGGTCATATGGTAAGTGTATGTTTGACCTCAGGAGAAGCAGAAGCAGATTGTTTTCCAAAGTGGCTGTAAAATTTTGCAATCCCACCAGCAATGTATAAAAGTCCTAGTTGCGGGATCCCTGGGTGGCTCAGCGGTTTGGCACCTGCCTTTGGCCCAGGGCGTGATCCTGGAGTCCCGGGATCGAGTCCTGCATCGAGCTCCCGGCATGGAGCATGTTTCTCCCTCCTCCTGTGTCTCTGCCTCTCTCTCTCTCTCTATCATAAATGAATAAATAAATCTTTAAAAAAAAAAGTTCTAGTTGCTCTGTATCCTCACCAGCACTTGGTATTGTTGGCGGGGTGAAGGTGTGGGGTATTAGCCACTCTAATGGGTGTGGAGTGGTATCTCATTGAGTTTTAATTTGCATTTCTGTAAATAGTTAATGATGTTGAATATCTCTTCATGTTTTTAGTTGCTATCCGTATTTCTTCTTTGGTGAAGTACTGGCTCAAACCTTTTGCCCATCTTTTTGTTGGGATGTTCCTTTTCTTTTCCTTTTTATTTTAAGTAGGCTCCAATGTGGGGCTTGAACTCATGACTCTGAGATCAAGACCTGAGCTAAGATCAAGAGTCAGACACTTTAACCAACTGAGCCCTCTAGGCGCCCCCCAAGATATTTCTTTTTTATTTTATTTTTATTTATTTTTCTTTTTTCTTTTTGACTTTTGAGAATTCTCGGTATTGCTGGACATGAGAATCTTCATAAGACATGTGATTTGCAAGTATTTTCTCCTCATCTGTGACTTGTCTTTCATTCTCTTTTGCAGAGAAAAACTTTTAATGTTGATAAAGTCTAATTTATCTTTTTTTTTTTTTTTTTTTTTTACTTTTGTGGATTATGCTCTTGGGGTTGTAAAACCCTACTTTTGTTAAGCTACCCTATTGCTCTACTTTTTTAGCTGATAAAATTTCTTTTCAAGATAGAGAGTATGCTTGAGATATTCTTAGCACCAAACAGAGCAAGGAAATTTTTATTGATTTTTTAACACAGATTTGAAATTTCTGTGCTCATCTTCTGTGAATCCTTCCCGAACCCCAGACCCCGAGATGTACATTATTTTCCATTTGTTCATGACCCTCTGAACATACCACTGACTATATTTACCACTTTTTGCTCTTATTATCTGTTTTACTCTTTAACTCCTCCAAACTCTTTGAAGGAAGGGATGATGCATTGATTTTCTGTGTAAGACTGAAGTCCTGGGTGGCTCAGTGGTGGAGTTTCTGCCCTCAGTTCAGGTCGTGACCCCAGAGTCCCGGGATCGAGTCCCACATCAGACTCCTGGCAGGGATCCTGCTTCTCTCCCTCTGCCTGTGTCTTTGCCTCTCTCTGTGTGTGCCTCTCACGAATAAAAAATAAATAAAATCTTAAAAAAGCAAAAACTCGAGGCCCAGCAAAACTTTATGTAATGGATGAGTCTCATCTCATGTGAACACTTCAGGTGAGCTGTATGAACACAGTGGGAACAGGCATAACTGATAAATCTATGAATTAATCCCTTATGATATGTGAAAAGGGACAGATGAAGAAGTGTCGTCTAATGTCCTATGAGATAGTTTGTAGTGAATAAAAAGAATTTCAAATCAAATTGCCTTGTTCACTTAATAAATATTTAATTAAGCATTTACTGTGTGTTGGGCATTCTGCTTGTTTTGACTATTTCTTAATAAGTTGATCACTTAGAAAATACAAAATCAAAAAGATTTGATAAAAGTATATTTAGAGAGAAAAATACAAGAAACTTTTTAGATTGACATTATTATTCCGAAAATGGTTTGTGCTATGGTTTGTATGTTGCAAATACAAACTGTCAAAAATTTTATAATTAATACGTTGAATACATTTAATTCTTTATCTTCTCTTAAGTTATGTACTAAAATACCAAGATAAAATTGCAGAAAGGGAGAGAAATAGAAACACTCAGAAATCAAGAAAATATATATCTAACAGATATAACATTAAATTTATTTTTGAATGATTCAAACCAACACTGATTTATATTCAAATTAAGTTTTGACCCCCAAAAATGAATATGTTCAAAATTGGATTGCAATTATGTATTCATTAATATTTTGAGATGAATAATTTTTCATCAAATAAAAATTTCAGCATGGCATCTGTGTGTCAAACAAAAGCTGCAGTGCAGATAAAAGGAAATGACACAAAAGGGCAAAAGAAAAATTATTAAAACACTCTGTCTTTGGAACATTCTGTCTTGATGTCAGTCACTGATCAGAACAAGACAGGTTCATGCCAATGTTTTTAAAACTAATAGTAATGAAACAAAACTCATTTGGGGGTATACTGAAGATGAGGGGTCATCTCTTCATTGGTCAGGGGACTTGGGGGGAGCCAGCCACCTCCCTGGTGCCCCTCCCTGTGAAGCACATCCTGGGAGAGGGGGAGTGGAAGGACTCCATCACGTGGGCTGAGAAAGGAAAGACGGGTCACCTCCTACTAGAAGGATCTGTGTGCAAAGCTAAAGGAGATGCCAAAATGCACATCTTGGCAAAAAGCCTAGGACAATTACGACTGCAATTCATCACCAGCGTCTCAATCCAAAGCTACATACATAGGCCGGTATCACGGTTACTGGAACTGTTAGTTTTAGGGGTTGTAACAAAAAAATGCCAATTCCTTCTAACCTTGTATTTCTACCTCAAAGCTTTCAAACTGAAGAGGAATGCAGTGGGAGTGTAGGAAGCAGTTCTCAGAATCAAGGCAGACCTGAAGAACAGGTCCTGCAGAGGGCAGATGATGGGGGGACCGGGAACTGATGACTACTGAACCCGACCTGTCAGACCCAACGGTTCTTTGGTACTGGGATCGCTCCTCTTGCGAAGCAAAGTCCTAAGAGGGGAGTCTGATCAATGTAATTTGGGCCTGTGCCCTCTCCTCTCTGCTACGAGAAGACTTGACCAACGGGGGCACTGCATCTCCTCGAACGGGAGGATGTAACTGAGGGGCGTTAAGGTTCTGTAAGTGGGAGGAAGAGGATTCCTACAAGGTAAAACTCCCACCCCAACCCTACACCACTCTACTTTGTCTGCATCAAATTCGTTCCTATTTGGAGACGCACTCATTCAGATAGGTGGAACACTGTACCTGTTATTTCTTGGGATGTCTCTACCCTTGGCATTTTGCTGCTGCTCCAGAGCTTCCTCCATCACCAAGACATAGGGAAGGGGCACTCTGAGTTTTGGCCTACTGTCTGAGCTTGGCATGTGGAGATCCTGAGTGAGGGTCTGCAGTCCCAGCTCTCCCATGAGCTGTGCAGCAGATCCTGGAGTCCCAACACAGGTTTGACAGTTTGGCAGGGAATAATGGCCAGATCTCTTTTACTGGTAAAAGAGTAGGACTGCAAACCCTATCAAAATCCAGTAGGACCTCAAAAAAATTGCAGGAGATCTCTCTCCCTCTGTGTTTCTTCTACACAGTCTACCTCTCCAAATTCACCTAACCTTTCTACCAGCCACAGACCCTCTCCTCATCGGATGTGCTTAGATTTTGAGCAAAGAAAGTCAGGACACTTTGCAGATCCACCAGCTACTGAAGCAAGCAGAGCTGGGTCAAAGGTCAGCCTGAATGTGGCCAGAGGAGGAAGAGGGGATGGTTGTCAGGGGCATCAGGAAAGAGAAGATGCAGGAAGACAGCCACATACATTATTATCCGAAAAGATGATCTAATCACGCCAAGATCAAGGATTAGCACTGTGGGCAGACAGAAAATGACTTGGAATTTGCCCAGGGATGAAGCTTAGAAGCCTGGCAGGGACCTTCAATGGAAACTCAGCTCAGCTTCACAGGGGCACGCGGGGCTCACTTAAGGGGCAGACACCACATCCGGGTCCCCTCCCCTCCCCCGCTATTGTTCCTGGCAGCCTGTGAAGGAACCTCTTCTCCTCGTGTTCCTGTGTCTGCAAAGGTGCAGGTGTCTGGAAAGGAGACTTGTAGAGGGGAAGGGTAGGAAAATGCTTATTAATGTTATGATTTGTATTTTCTTTTTCAGTGTGCGTGCTCATCTTATATACTAGTAGCTAATACTATTGTCTTTCCCATGTGCTGGGCATCGTTCTAAATGCTTTATGTGTTTTGGGCGCCCGGGTGGCTCAGCGGCTGAGCGTCTGCCTTCGGCTCAGGCTGTGACCCTGGGGTCCCAGGATCGAGTCCCGCGTCAGGCTCCCTGCATGGAGCCTGCCTCTCCCTCTGCCCGTGTCTCTGCCTCTCTCTCTGGGTATCTCATGAATAGATAAATAAAATCTTTAAAAAATAAAATAAAATAAATAAAAGCTTTACATGTTGTACCTAACTCATTTAGCCTCACCACCACCCTGTGAGGTGTTTGCTACTATTATCTTCATTTTATAGAGCAGGGCACTGAGGCGCAGGGTGAAGTAGTGGAGTTGGGATTGAACCCAGGCAGCGTTGCTCCAAAATCCATGCTTATTGCTACCTTTCCTGTGAATTATGTTTCCCTAAGCCAACCAGTTTATATGCCGTCTCTTTGATCAGTTCTGCCCATACTGAATACCTTCTACATGTGGGGCTCTACTTGGTGCTCCAGAATTGTCTGAGGATATGAAAGTGTGAATAGGATTTTGCCCCACCTGAAGGAGCTTACAATTATAATATTGTAATAGATAGTGCGGCACCAGTCTTTTTATTAAAAAAAAAAACAGGCCTAAGAATGATCTGTGAGTCTTTATTTACAATTATAATAAAATTTGACATCATTGTAAAAGAAAAACCACCTGGCATTCATTAGATAAGAATTTTCCTAAAACCTAAATTATGAAGATGATATTAGCTATTAAGATTCATTTTTGTGTGTAAATATTGTACATTCATTAGAATGTAATGCCTAAGTAACTAAATATCATATATATGTTTCTGGTCCCTTTTCATCAGTTGTAATGAAATGATGATTGATCATTCATTTTTATTGAATAAAATAAATGAATATTTATTCATGCCAATAAATATTGATCCTCCCCAGGAAACTTTAGCTATTTTTAAATATTTTGAACGTGTATAGTACTACATTTCCCATCTATTTCATAGTAATTATTGCATACACCAAAGCACCCTTCATGAAGTCATCAGCGCCAGCTGGGAACCTGTCGGATTTTCCAGTTGACTCTGCCTGGGCGTTGGCCGCATTGCGGGTGTGGAGCATGGGGCGCCCAGCACAGGAGCCCAGGTGGCATGTGCACCTGGGCGCCATCAGCTTCTGCAGAGCCTGGCGCTGTGGGACCCAAATGACACTGCTGCATTGCTCTTTGCAGCTGACACAGAGGTCGCCTCCTCCCTCGGTGGCCCCTCTGATTTCTCTAAGAGCAAATGTAAGATAAAATGATCCTCCCTGGGCAGCCCAGGAGGCTCAGGGGTTTAGCACCACCTTCAGCTCAGGGCGTGATCCTGGAGACCAGGGATCGAGTCCCACGTCGGGCTCCCTGCATGGAGCCTGCTTCTCCCTCTGCCTGGTCTCTGCCTCTCTCTCTGTGTCTCTCATGAGTAAATAAATAAAAATTTTTTTAAAAAAGTGATCCTCTCTGCCACGTAAGGAGGCAGCATGAGAGCGGCGGGCAGTGGCACGGCCCAGGGAGTCCCGTCGCGCTCTCTCCCAGCCGAAAAATTCCTCCCGGGGTCCCTTGCCCGGCCCCCTGCCCCCGGCGTGGCCCTGCAGGCCCGTCTCTTGCTCCTGCACCGGCTCCCTGACCTGGTCCCTACTCGGGACCCCGAAGGTGACGTGCCCTGCCCGGCTGCCCACTGTCACTGCTGCCCCCAGGCAGGTGGACACCGAAGAGACTCAGAGGCGATGCAGTTGTCTCAGGACAGAATTTCTGAGGGGAAAAATTAGTTTAAAATCTGAGCTCCGTGAAGACAGGGATACCGTCTTCCTCGCCCGCACCTCCAGGGCCAGGGCGGCGCCCGGGGGGCAGTGGGTGCCCCGCAAGCAGTCGTGGTCGTGCAAGGCGTGAGGGGAGGAGCACGGTTGGGCTCACCTGCTGAAAGGGCAGGCGTGTCACGCTGTCAAAGCCTCTGTGGCCAAGGGACAGACCGGGCCGACTTGGCTCGGAAGACCAGAAAGGCTTCTGGGACCGAGGCCCAGCCGCGGCCTGAGGCGAGGAAGAGCGAGGCCCCGGGCACCGCACCTGACGCTGGGTCGGCCGCTGCTGGCCCCGAGCAACGGGCATCGGGCCGCGGCCCACGAGCAGGGCGGGACACGCGGGAAGGCGGGGACACGGGCTCGGCCCGCAGCGGGAGCGCCCAGAGGAAGACTAAAAGCAGGACAGAGGGCCGTAGATCAGGGCGGAGGAGTTGGCATTTCCAGGTAAGGTGACCAGGCCAAGTGTTCCGGACAGCTTGCCTTCCGCGTGAAGCCCGGGCAACACCGGGGGACCCGCGCAGCTGCCCCCGCCGAGAGCCTCCAGCCGGAGAGGACGGCAAGTGCAAAGGCCCTGAGGCAGGAAGCTGCCTCCGAGGAGAGAAGCGTAGGGGAGCTCGGCCAGACGACGGGCGGCTGCGGCACCGAGTTAGACGAGGGGAAGCCGCACTTGGCCGGGCGTGCAAGGTGACGGGAGGCCCGTGGCTTCCACCCTGAGTGAGATGGGCAGGAAGCGGTGCTGGCTTCACTCAGGCCCGCAGCTCAGCCCGCCACCCGCACGGTGCCCTCCACCCGGACCGCTCTCCCCTCGGCGCTGTGAGCGCCCAGCACCCACTCAGCCCGGGTGTCCTCGGGTGCCCCCCTCCCTGCGCCCCCGCCACGGGGACCCCGGCATCCCCACCCTACCAGCGGTGTCCCGGCCACCTCTGACCACAGAGCAGCCAGGCCCCTACAGGATGTCCACGCCTGTCCGCGCCTCTGGCCGGACTGTGGCTCCAAGAGCAGAGGCTGTGACTCGATGCCAGGACGGTGCTGGTCACTCCTGACGGCAGCGACAGGCGGCCAGCAGGCTGCGGGAAGCCAACAGGACCGTGAAAGGCCAAAGCCTCAGGAACCGGTGAAGCGATGCGGGCGACACGGGCCGCACATCTGCAGACATGGGGCCCCGACGGCGAGCGAGGGCTCCCACCCCACGTGCGGGCCCCAGGGCGACTCCAGGCCCTTACGCTGGGGGCCAAGCTTGACTTGAGAAACCCACAGGGCGCACGAAAGCACCCCGACCTTGGCCCTGAGCCCTGCTCTGCCTGTGTCCCTCTGGGTCACGCAGCCGGCCCAGGAGAGCATGGGGGACCAGGGTGGAGGTGGCATCTCGGGCAGCCCACTGCCTGTCGGTAGCGGAACCCGCTCCCCCCTGCTCCCCGACATCCACTGGGAATTAGCTTTGCTCCAGGGAACTCCAGCCAAGCCTGGCCTGGTCTGGGAACGGCCAGTACCAGGAGGCCCCAGCTGCCTTGGGCCTAGGATGCGTCCCCAAACCCAGGAGCTGACTGGTCCCCAGGTTTACCCGGCCTCCCTCCAAAGACCCGGGGGTTGAGGCGAATCAGAAGGTGAACTCAAGGCGGAAATTTAGCTCTTGCCCTTTGGGAAAAGGAACAAGTGACCCTTTGAATAAGAGTAAGTATCTCTACCCCTGAGATTGGGGGACGTTGTCATGCGGGCACCGTAACTGGGTATACTGGTTTTCGAATACCCTCCAGCTTAGACTTGTTGGCCAGCCTGTGTTTCTCTACCGCTTCCCACCTCTCAGCGTGGCCGAGGAATTCGAGAGCGCAGAGCTCTTGGCCCAAATGCACTCGAGGTGCTCCTGGAAGGACAGAAAGGGTCGATAAAAATAAGCTGCTGCTAGCAACAAGGGATTGTAGTCAGGAAGGGGTCTGAGGGAGGAGAGGCAGGGGTGAAGCTTGGGGGTCTAAATCTGTCTGTTTAGGCTTTCTTCCGGTTGGCGGAAATGTGGTAGGTAAGTCTAAGGGAACAGCGCTGGCGGGGAGCCTTGCCTGTCACACCTAGGAGGTTGGAAGGAGAGCGCCTTGCACCTTTGCAGCGATGCAGACACACCAAGACTAACTCGCCAGCATCCTGTGACCTGGCAAAGGAAGGCTGAGTTTTAGCCATCTCAGGGGGGATGGACCCAGAAGTTTCCCCATGCTCGTTGGCGGTGGGGGAAAATGTGGATAAATGTTGAGTTAGAACCAGAGGTTCTGCTATTGGACCTACAAGGGCAAAGAGTGGACGTGGAACCTCCAAACCAGAGGCAAACGGGAGGTGGCCAGAGGGAGCCGATGAGGCCGCGGCAGCCAGGGCGGATCTGAGGCTCAGACCAAGTGGGAGAGCACCAGCAGGACGCTCGGTGACGGCCCCGTCCAGCTCAGTGGTCCCTACCGGGCCCAGCATTTCACAGCCAGGCTTGGGGAGGGACCAGGAGCCACTGCGTGGATGTCCGGTCCACCCCCGAGAGAGCGCGGGAAGCAGAAGTTCTCAAGGAGCCGAGCTGCCACCCTGGGAGGCGGAGGAGCAGGGACGGGAGGTTGAAAAGCTCCTGCTGGAGCTAGACTTCAGTTGGACTAAATACATGAGACGAGAACGTTTAAAATCAGAAGGAGCTGTAATTGCTTGAGTCGATCAAGCGAATTTGGACTTTTCAGTCTAGAATTTTGCCTAACATGCCAACTAGATGAGTGATTAAGGGACCTACCAGCATGATCACCTCGGTTTGCGAAGTGTTTTTCACACCCCAGCTGGTTACCCGTGGGCCTTTTGAGGTAAGGACACAAACTCTGTCTTCCCCACCCAGGAGCACAAAGGGGAAGAGCCACTGCCCAAGGGGCCTTAGGCCAAGACTGTGGGAGAGATTTCCTTCCCTACTTACATCATTGAGAGTCGTTGGACATTTCAGTCCTTTAATTGGTTTCCTTTCCAAATTGATCCTCATGAGAGACACTCTTAAGCTTGTCCACCTAAATCCTGGGAAAACCAGTATAGGAAAGACCCTGAGATGCGAGGTACCTTTCCTTAGGGTCTCAGAACGGGGAGAAAACAGGTGCCTGGATGGCTCATTTGGTTAAGCGTCTGACTCTTGATTTCAGCTCAGTCGTGATCTTAGGGTCTTGAGACTGAGCTCCACACTGGGCTGCCACTGGGCATGCAGCCTGCCTAAGACTCTCTCTCCCTCTGCCCATCCCCATGCCCCCGCTCTCTCTCTCTCTCTCTCTCAAAAAAACAAAACAGGGATCCCTGGGTGGCGCAGCAGTTTGGCGCCTGCCTTTGGCACGGGGCGTGATCCTGGAGGCCCGGGATTGAGTCCCACGTTGGGCTCCCGGTGCATGGAGCCTGCTTCTCCCTCTGCCTGTGTCTCTGCCTCTGTTTGTGTGTGTGTGTGTGTGTGTGTGTGTGTGTGTGACTATCATAAATAAAAATTAAAAAACAAAACGAAAGAAAGAAAGAAAGAAAGAAAGAAAGAAAGAAAGAAAGAAAGAAAGAAAAAAGAAAAAAGAAAAGAAAGAAAAGAAATGAACTGGGAGAAAACAGGTAAACATATGGTAGGGGGAAGATTTCCACAAACTACATTTGCATTCTCAGTGCCCCCACTTTTCAAATTCTTCCCACTGCAGATCATAAAAATGCTGAGTCTGTCTATATAAATATGTTCTCCGTTGCTATGACATGAGTGGCTTACCATTTATGCCAAATTACCGTGCGCACAATCCCAATTACACACAGCATTAAATATGTGTCAGGTGAACTTTGCTGTATATTTTATTTAAACACCAAACTCTGTTTGGATGAGCACAGACTTCATATTTGTAGATCATGTCACAGGGACATTTGATGACAGAAAAAAGAAAATTAGAGAGAACATTTGTATGCAAAGGAGAAAGTGTCATTGAGTAAGTGGGTAAGAACGTCTATGCGCGTGGGTGACTGCCCGTGCCCAATCGCAGAAGCAAACAAAAAGCAGAGCTGCAGGGTATTTTCTAAGAGGTCAAATCAAGACCATCGAGTAAATGAATTTCAAAAAAAAAATTGTTCAGCTTGTAGAATCCATTTATTATCAATTATATGCAGGTGAAAAAAACTGAATAGTTCAAGTCAATCAATTCTTGTAACTAATCACAATTATAAGAAGATTATACGGATTCTATTTTTTTTTCTTTTAGGTGAAAAGTTAACACATTACGTAACTTTGTAGCCTTACGTACTGACTTATCCGCAATTACCAAGAACATTTGCCCATTTTTCCTTTCCAATGAAACAGGAACCCACTTGCCCTTTGGGGCACCCAGTGACTTAAGATACCATAGGTAGAGGAGATGCAGCAACAGATTTGGTGCTAATGATTTTGGGATGATTAAATCCAAGAGGCTGCAACTGAGTGGTGACACTAGGATGTGATAACACGTCTTGCATGGACAGAGCTTGGTTGAACGGTGTACTTTAGGAAGGCCGGGGGTGAGGAGGGCGTCTGTCTCACATCACCTTTTCCAAAAACCAAGACGCACAGCTCAGTTCACCGTAACGTTTCTGTGCATCGTGCACCCAGATCACGAAATCACTGGTCCTACTTCATCCCTCTAGCAACTGACAGAGTTAGGGCACTGTGGTGTCACTACCCACACTCCGTACTCCAGGAATCGCAATTGCCTGAGAAAAGCTTGTAGAAAGAGGAAAACAATATCCTAGTGGTGGGGAGAAAAGTCTTCCAAAAAAAATTTTTTTTAATGTAATCTTTTAAAACTAGTGCTGGTTCTGCTGCTGTGCTTCATCCACCATATAAATGTGTGATTCGCTCGAAATGAGTATTTTTTTAAGGAAGGTCAGACGGGGAGGTGTGGCACCAAACAGAGAAGGAGGAACGCCGGGAGTTCTAGGAGTGTCTCCGCCAGACACAGATTCGGTCCCTTAATGAACGAGGTCGCAGAGGGCGGAGCAGGGCCCGGGCAGGGGTCCCTGCAGACTGCACTTCCCGGGGCCACACAAACTAGTTCTGGGTAACAAAGTGTAAGGGGGTGGGTGGGGTGAGGGGCTGGGAAGCTCCTGAGGAGACTGTCTCCCAGTGGAGAGAGGTGGGAGGGGGCAGCAGCCTTGGCCACTCAATGGCCTTGCTGCCTGCCTGCCTGTGGCCCTGGGGGTGCGGGGAGGTGTGTGGGGAGATGCGGGGGTGCTGCGGGGGGTAATTGGGGTGCGGGGGTGCAGGAGGTGTGGGGGCACGGGGAGTGCGGGGAGGTGCAGGGGGTGCGGGAGGTGCAGGGGGTGCGGGAGGTGCGGGGGTTACGGGAGGTGCGGGGGATGAGGGAGGTGCGGCGGGGGTGAGGGAGATGCGGGGGATGAGGGGGTGCGGGAGGTGCGGGGTGTGAGCAAGGTGCGGGGGGTGCGTGTGTTGCGTGTGTTGCGGGAGGTGCGGGGGATGAGGGAGGTGCATGGGTTGCGGGAGGTGCGGGGGTTGCGGGAGGTGCGGGGGATGAGGGAGGTGCGTGGGTTGAGGGAGGTGCGGGGGATGAGGCAGGTGCGTGGGTTGCGGGAGGTGCGGGGGATGCGGGAGGTGCGTGGGTTGCGGGAGGTGCGGGGGATGAGGCAGGTGCGTGGGTTGCGGGAGGTGCGGGGGGATGCAGGAGGTGTGGGGGATGCGGGAGGTGCGGGGGTTGCGGGAGGTGCAGGGATTGCGGGAGGTGCGGGGGATGAGGGAGGTATGGGGGTTGCGGGAGATGCGGGGGATGAGGGAGGTGCGTGGGTTGCGGGAGGTGCGGGGGATGAGGGAGGTGCGTGGGTTGCGGGAGGTGCGGGGGATGAGGGAGGTGCGTGGGTTGCGGGAGGTGCGGGGGATGCGGGAGGTGCGTGGGTTGCGGGAGGTGCGGGGGATGCGGGAGGTGCGTGGGTTGCGGGAGGTGCGGGGGATGAGGGAGGTGCGTGGGTTGCGGGAGGTGCGGGGGATGAGGGAGGTGCGTGGGTTGCGGGAGGTGCGGGGGATGCGGGAGGTGCGTGGGTTGCGGGAGGTGCGGGGGATGAGGGAGGTGCGTGGGTTGCGGGAGGTGCGGGGGATGAGGGAGGTGCGTGGGTTGCGGGAGGTGCGGGGGATGAGGGAGGTGCGTGGGTTGCGGGAGGTGCGGGGGATGCGGGAGGTGCGTGGGTTGCGGGAGGTGCGGGGGATGAGGGAGGTGCGTGGGTTGCGGGAGGTGCGGGGGATGCGGGAGGTGCGGGGGTTGCGGGAGGTGCGGGGGATGAGGGAGGTGCGTGGGTTGCGGGAGGTGCGGGGGATGCGGGAGGTGTGGGGGATGAGGGAGGTGCATGGGTTGCAGGAGGTGCGGGGGATGCGGGAGGTGCGGGGGATGCGGGAGGTGCGTGGGTTGCGGGAGGTGCGGGAGATGAGGGAGGTGCGGGTGTTGCGGTAGGTGCGGGAGATGCGGGAGGTGCGGGGGTGCGGGAGGCGCAGAGCGCAGCGGGGGCGCAGGCGGTCTGCGGGAGACCCTGCGGGGAGCCCGCCGCGGCCCCTGGAGCAAGCCCCCCCCTCCGCAGCAAGCCCCCCCTGTGCGGCCAGCGACCCCCGGCTCCTGGGGAGGAGGAGGAGCGGGGCTGGTGCGTGGCTCCCAGGGGCGCGGCCCCGCGTGGGGGCCTGGGCGGCAGGCGTCGGGCCAGCTGCGCGGGGCCTCGGCCGGTGTGACCCCGTGTGGCCCCAGAGGGCCCGGGGTCGGGGAGCCCCTGGGGTCCCCGCGTGGGGCGGCGGTGAGGACGCGGCCCGCCCTTCGCCCGCAGGCGGAGCACACACGCTCGGTCCGCGGCCCGGGGGAGGCGAGGGCGCCCGACCCGGGCAGGAGTGGGGTCCCCGCGGCGGCTGGGCCCGCGGACCCCGATGCCCCGGCTCGGCAGGCGGCCCCGCAGGACCCCAGCCCGGGGGACGGTCGGCACAAGCAGCTGCCTTCGCGCTGCACATCACTGGGTCCCCGTGCAGGTGAGGCCTCCCTCCCTCAGCGCATCGCCGCGCCCCCGTGCAGGTAGGGCCCCGGACAGGGGGGGACGACCCCCCACGTCCTCACGGCGAGCGGCTGGAGCTGGCGGTCTCCCCTCGCGCCCCGAGCACCTGGGACTTAGAGCCGCGCACCCAGGAAGCCCCCAGGCCGTGCAGGTGGGATTCCCAGCGGGTTAGGGCCCCGCCCCAACGTGGGGAGAGCCTTCTGCAGGGGAGAGAGCTGCACACAGCCACACATTACCTTCCCCACATTGATTCCTCTAAAGGAAAGGGACAGGGGTGCCGGGGCTCTGCCGGGCGCCTGCCTTGGGCCCAGGGCGTGACCCCCGGTCCCGGGATCGAGTCCCCGTCGGGCTCCCCGCGTGGAGCCTGCTTCTCCCTCTTCCTGGGTCTCTGCCTCTTTCTGTGTGTGTCTCTTTCATAAATAAATAAAATCTTTAAAAAACATCCTGCAGTTTAATTTGAAAAGGGCAAAGTTGCCATGTCTCCCCAAAAGTGTAATAATGATCATATTTCCTGTTACATTGATTATTTGCACAGCACCTAACAGCAGGGGATTCTCTGTGGTGAACAGAACATAAAAGTAAACAATAACAAACAAATAAAAAGCCCTCCGTTCTGAAGGGGGTTCTCAGCAAGCCCCTCCTGGTCCCCCCAAGGTATCCATTAGATCTGCTGAATAGTTAGGATGATAAAGCACCAGAGCTCCTAATTTATTCTGTTCCATTAATTTTCTTCTATAATGTCAGAGGGAAAAAAAAGAGCAAGAACTGGGCATGAGGAATCATACGGCCGGGAAGGAGCACGTCGGCGCATCCAGGTTTCGGAAAGGCTCTTGAAGACAAATCGGCTCCTGGGAAAGTTTGACATTCCTGGGGTGCGAGGCCGGGTGCCACGGTTTCCATCCTGATGCTCACGTACATCCAAGGCTGTCGTACGAGCGAGAAACAGAACCAGGGATCAAGGGGACGTCCCCACCCCAGGGGAGCCCACCAGCAAGGCTGGCAGCCTCAGTAGAAGTGGGGACTGGGGCTGAGGAAGTCCCAGGTGGACACCAGCCCCGTCCATCCCCAGCGCGGGCTCCCTGGAAGGGATCAGAAGCATTTCAGGGTGAGCCTCGCAATCTTCCCCTTCGTACCGTGACAGGTGACCCACGCCCGGGATACTGACCTTTTTGTAGCTCCCCAGTCCCACATGCAACTTCCGATTGCTGTGGATGATGCTGGAGAATCATACTTTTTATATCTTGTATTTTTTTTATGAATCCTTGACTTCTAAAACCAGTAGATGCGAGCATGTCTAGTAGGGCACACTTGACAGACTCTAAAGCCTTGGGCTGGAGACATAAAACATCCGGAGCGCGAGGCATTGAATGGGCTCCTTTGCTTGTTATCGAGATAAAACACAGGGGAACGTTTATATTACACCCCCTGGAAGATCCTAGAAGCATAGTCTGCAGCCCCGTACGGTCAGGTCCTCTCTCGTTCAGTGTTTCCCTGCTCCGGGCTTCGTTGTTAAACCGGGTGACTTGTGGATTCTTCCGAAGCCCTGCATCCCAGGGCTGGGTGGGAAAGGGAGCCTAACTCCAGGGTTCCGTATTCTGAAGTCTATTCGTGTTACAGACCAAGCCCAGGGCTCGAATTCTGCTTTTCTCGGCGGGTGGCGAGACACAGAGAGAGAGAGAGAGGCAGAGACCCAGGCAGAGGGAGAAGCAGGCTCCATGCAGGGAGCCGGATGTGGGACTCGATCCCGGGTCTCCAGGGTCACGGCCTGGGCTGAAGGCGGTGCTAGACCGCTGAGCCCCTGGGCTGCTCACATCCTGATTTTCTTAAATCCAGTTTTGACCACAGTATAATTCACGCCCAAATGAGTGTGATGATCCTGGGCGTAGCCGAAGGTAGCTCCAACCCTGGCAGTTCACCAAGGTGACTTGGCATCATGGACACAGGGCTCACCAGCTGGCGAAGGTACAGTTGGGTCACATCTCATACAGGTATGGAGTTTAGGACCCATACTTGATACCTTGAAATACTTTTGATCACTCACAGAGCATAAGAGACATGGCATGGGTTGGAGATGACCTAGTGGATTCCATCATTGACCCCAATTTTTCACCTCTCTGCACCCACATCCACACTCTTGCCACAGTCTCGATGCAGAGAGAGTAAATGTATCCGCCCCTTAACTTTTGTGACCTGCTTTGGCTGATGAAGTATAGACAGAAGTGACCGTGCCAGCTCCAAGTGTAGCTCTCAAGAGACCCCGTAAGTTCACACTTGCTCTCCCACACCTCTGCCATCCTCACGAGAAGCATCTGCTGGCACAGCTTGTTCATGGGCCCAGGAGAAAGATGAAAAGTGTGTCGAACAGAGCTCCTCGGAGGTTAGATTACGACAGAGGTTTTGGGGTTCTCTGCTAGACGCTATTATTGTGGCAACAGCTAATTAAAATATTGATCTTATGGCCTGGTGTAAAATAGCGTGTACATTACTATACAGTGTCTACTAAAGAGCATATGATGAAAATAGCATTTAAAGATTTTAACCCAAAAAAAAAAAAATAAATAAAGATTTTAACCCATTGCAAGCCGGGCTAGAGGATCACAGGAAAAGAGGTACCTGGGCTTGGCAGGCACAATACCTACCGGCAGCAAGCTTCCCCAGGGGCACAGGGATAAGTGTGAAACCTGAAGAAAATCAATTCAAAATATGGGGGGGAGACCTTAAGTCCACCTCATTAAATATCTATGAAATAAAACTTGATGTCAACTGGTCAACTGCAGTTCAGCTCAGCTGCCTCATGGTTATATGTAAATTGTGTTTAATGTGGAACATGGAGACGTTTTAACGAGTTTGATTTGAACAGAGGCGCCTCAGTGGCGCAGTGAGTCGAGCGTCCAGTTCCTGGTTCCGGCTCAGGTCGTGCTCTCAGGGTCGTGAGATGGAGCCCGGCCTCAGGAAGGCTCTCTCTCTCTCAAATAAATAAATAAATAAATCTTGGGACACCAAGATGGTTCAGTGGTTGAGCATCTGCCTTCGGTCCGGGACGTGATCCTGGGGTCCCGGGATTGAGTCCCGCATCAGGGTCCCTGCAGGGAGTCCCTCATGTGTGTCTCTCATGAACAAATAAATAAAATCTTTAAAAATAATAATGATAAAATAAATAACTCCTTTTTTTAAGATTTTTTTTAATTGGGGTTCAATTTGCCAACATATAGCATAACACCCAGTGCTCATCCCGTCACATGCTGACCTCAGTGCCAGTCACCCAGTCACCCCCACCCCCCGCCCACCTCCCCTTCCACCACCCCTAGTTCGTTTCCCAGAGTCAGGAGTCTCTCGTGTTCTGTCTCCCTCTCTGATATTTCCCACTCATTTTCTCTCCTTTCCAAAGTTTGATTTAAGGCAGAGTAGAGCCTGCAAAGTCAGCATCCATCCCTGCGCTCGGAGAAGGTCTTAAAGCAGCCCTGACAGGTGCATGGGAAGAGCTGACTTGAGGGAAGAGCAGATCCAAGTCTCCCGATGCCTGCTCGCTCATGGGCGAGCAGCGAGAGTCCCCGCTTCGGTCATCAAAGATGTGTGACTGAATCCACCGTATGGGTCAATCCCCCTGGGGACCATTGTAAAGAAGAATGATGTCTTCCGAGAGGCATCGTTTAGCACAGAGAGCATGGAAAGCACCAGAAGCCCCCGAGGCGAGTCCCGGTTCTGCTGCGCAGCACTAGCACCGGGCTCGAGGGCTGAAGGGAAGGGGTCTTGTTCCCGCCAGCCTCCCTCCTGCGAGCCAGTCTTTTTTTTTTTTTTTTTTTTTTTGAGCCAGTCTCTACAGTTTGTGTGGAAAGCAGTCTCCTTGCTTCCTACACTGGTGGCATATGTCCTTTCCCTAACATTTATACGACTGTATCAGAATTACATTTGTGCATTTTTGCCTCCTCCAAAAATGTTGCTTTCTTCAACAGTTTCCTCTTCAAGGAGGATTGGATCTTACTGGTCTTCATATTCTCAGCTTCTAGCACACTGCTTGGTACACAGCATACCTTAACCAGTAAGTGTTATGTCCTAAAAATCAGTCTCGATGCTTCAGATCTTGGACACGAACTTATCCAACTGGGGGGGGGGGGGAGGTCAGAACGGAGACACTGCTGTCCTGACACCCCCTACTCACAGCAGACAGCTTCTAACAAGAGCAACTGTTTATTTTCTGGAACTCCCTGAAGCCAGTTGACTTTTGAAATAATTCTGTGGCCATTTCCAAAATGAGATTATTGGCTGATTGCTTGGGTATTCCTGTATCAGGGCTACCCAAGACTCCCACCCTCATGGACTCTGAAAATCAAAAGTTATGACCTTATCTTAGGAAAAATAATCAGAGTCATTTGTGACTGCTCTGATAATAGGCTCTTCTTGAAAGAGATAGAAAAAAAATCTTTATAGATTTCACCTTCTTACGCAGGACTTATATCACGATAATAGAAATAATAAGTGTGAATTAAAGGTGTTACTTTGTATTATTCTTTCAATCTGTAGTATAAGAATGGATTTTGGCAGCTCTGATAATCTAGAGGCGACCTTCAGCCATCCAAGCATTATCTGGTGATTCATGTCACAATAAAAAATCATCCACAGGTGCAAGACGTGGAATGAATGTCACGCGTATGATATAGTTCCTCAAAATAACGGTGAAGCCACAGGTTTCTTGGTCTAAAGTGTGTTTATCAATGTATTGTATATCATCCGATTTATAACTGTTACAAATATTTATAATAATGGACTATATTGTTTAACACGATGAAGCCTGAAAAGGCTCATTAACTCTAGATTTGATTTAGTATCTCCATTTCTTTTCATTTGCAGACTCATGATTTCACAGTTCTGTAACATTAGCTTAATTATATGAGCAGTGAACCATCCCTAAATCTAGATTCATGTTTAGTTTAGTGCAAAATAAATATTAATGTTGGGATTCTTATTTCTGAAACGCTTCTCTTAACAAGTCCATTCATCTCCTTTATTTTTCTTGGGATCTCAGTGCTACAGCACAAATTGGAGATTGTGGAATCATGCAGTTTTAGGAAGCGGGGGCCTCTGAGGTCACAGAGATCAGGCAAATGTGTTAAATGACTCCTAGGATAAGCTAAATAGTTCTTGTAAAGGTGGAGAATAATAATTACCTGTACATGTGTCAAAAGGAAATGAATGGTGGATGTTGCAACAAAACAAAGGTTAGACCCAAAAGGTGAAAATGAGTAGAATGACAGACGGTGAGAGAGTTAAATATAATAAGGCTGATCCAAATGTGAATAGATCACTCAAGGGGAGACGAGAATATTGCCGACTGTGGGGGGGTGGGGGTGGGAATGTTCTCCAGAAAAGTCTCTGTGCTTATCCTAGCCCTGCCATGAATCCCATCCCCAAATGTGGACTCCAAAAAAACTCTAAATGAACAAGCATACAGCCCCAAACAGGAGACACACAGACACGAGAAACAAACCATTGGGTGCCAGAGGGGAGGCCTGGGGAGGGGGGGCGATGCAGGTGAACGGGATCAAGAGGGACAAGCTGCCAGTTATAAAACAAGTCAGGAGGACGCAAGGGACAGCATGGGGGATACAGCCAATGGCACTGCAGTAGCCACGTGGTGACAGAGGTGATGACACACTCTGCTGAGGTCGGCGCCTCCGGTCCCGACTCCCAGGACTCCTGGGTGGCTCAGCGGTTGAGCGTCTGCCTTCAGCTCAGGGTGTGATCCTAGAATCTGGGATCGAGTCCCACATTGGGCTCCCTGCGAGGAGCCCGCTTCTCTCTCTGCCTCTCTCCCTCTGTGTGTCTCTCATGAATGAATAAATAAAATCTTTTAAAAAAGTAAAAAATAAACATACCGACTCCCTACGACGCACACCGCAAGCAAGAGGACATCGTATGTCAACTATACTTCAGCACAAAGAATAAATAAATGAAATAAAACCAGAAGATCTGAAAATGGACAAGGAAACCAGCATGTCAAAGACCGTGAAATGCAGGCGGGGAAAAAAACCCCTATTTTTAAACATCAACCTTTTTCATCCTGATTCTCGGGCCTTCTCCTGCCTGCTGCTCAACCTGAGAGCGCTTTGTTCCTCCTTCCTAAACGAGCCCACGGATTCCTCACCAAATTATAACCGTTCAAAAAGTGCCTGAGAAATATGTGTGGAGAAGGTAATTAATTTTGTTACTTTCTGTTTTTCCAATAGGTGATACATTCGTAGGCTCTTTGTAAAGCTTTATGGTTGTTTTTCTTTGCGAAGACGTCTTACGCAGAGCTATCTGCTTTTAGATTTATACAGTTCCATGACACTTGGGATAAGATCCGTCAGGATACCCACCAGCATCTCCCCTGAAATGCGGATTTCTAATCCCTCCTCATTTCTTTTCAACGGGTTTCCTTTCGATTTCTTTTCTTTACCCGTTGTTTTTGCCTTAGCCAAATACTCCCTGACGGCTCTCGGACTTTCTCTCCCTTATCTTATAGTATGTTCGGCCTCTTGGCCGTCCAACAGTGGTTTGTTTTTTGTTTTTGTTTTTTTTCCAAATTTTAGCCACCATCAGGGTAACCTGGGGGGTTTATGAAAGCCCGGACTGCTGGGCCGGCCCCCCAGGTCTGCAGACACCCGACGATGTGCGCTGCCCCGACGGGGTGCCGCGGCTGCTGGGCCGGAGCCCCTTCCCGGGTCATAGCCAAGGGACCTGGGGAGACAAGGAAGCTACTTATCCAAGGGCTGTTGCGAAATTTTCTCAAATGCCGCAGATCGTAACAGAGGAAAGTAGTCTGGGAGGTAAAAACCAACGACGAGCGTTTGAGCATGTCTGAAATGTCAAGTAAATGAATCAGAAATAAGAAAGAGCTGGGATAATTTTCAAAGGCCAAAGACTCAAAAATACCCAGAGGCCTTAGGATCCCTGACGCTGCCGCTAACGCTGCCGCCACAACGTCTGCCACCTTGATGCCCCCAAAGATGGGACATCTCCATGTTTTCTACTCACTTTTTAAAGATACCTTGATCTGCTTTGACTGGACGTTTCCACATGTGCCTTCTAGAAGGTCATGCTCCTTTTACTGCACTTGTTTTTCTTTGAATTTCTAAGGCGTTGTTCAAAACATTAGAACTGTTCTTGGGCATCTCTCATAAATAAATAAACAAACAAACAAACAAATAAATAAAATATTAAAAAAAAAAACAAAAGAACTGTTCCTGGGATTAATGTTATTTTGCCCAATGTGTTACAGCTTTACTGGAGTAATTTGTGGTCAAATCCTTTTCTTTCTCCCCTTACACTTGCCTCCCCTGCTCAAAGCCTCTGGAACAGACAAATGAATAGAAGGGTGGAGGCCGGGTAACCTTGTCTCCCCCTTTAGTGCCATTGCCCAGGTCGCTGTCAATTACTCTCTTAGCAAACAGAGAGCAGAATGTCATCCATCCAGAAATAGAGGAAAAATCATAGCTTTTCTTGAATTATGTATATGTAGCTTATTCGTCCCCTTACATGTCCTGGGTCATTTCTTTGGGGAAGCAACACATCTGAGCAGAGATCCAGGAGTCTAACTCATGGATCACAACATCGTGTACGACTTTGAAAATGGAAAACAAGGAGGGGCCCCTGGGGGGCTCGGTCGGTGAAGCATCCGCCTTTGGCTTGGGCCATGCTCCCCGGGGCCTGGTATGGGCCCCGCATCAGGCTACCCGCTCAGCAGGGCGTCTGCCTCCCCCCACCGCACGCCTCCTCCCACCTGTCTGTGCTTGCACTCCCTCAAATAAATAGAAATAAAATCTTTGAAAAGAAAGGAAAACAAGCAAGGTGGCTCTCATCCGGAGGCTCCGTTAGCTGTGGTGCCACGTGGCCCCAAGTGGGAGCATAAGATGAGGAAGGCGCACCAGCTCTTGCCTGTCTTGGCACAAGTGACGTGACCCAGTGAAGCTTCTCTAGGACCAGATCTGAGGGAAACAGGAGCCGTGGCATTAGAGCATCACGCCCTCCTAGGACTCCCTCCCCAAGCATCCTGGGTTTCTCACGCCTCCCCCTCCCCATTACCATCTCAAGTAAGCAAGCGGGCTGTTAGGTTGAAAAGACAATTCACGAGGGGTAGATCCCGCTCTTCCAAATTGCACTCGCACAGCCCCCTCCGTCTTAATAAATGCCACGTGAAAAATTCAAAAAAGAGGAGCAAAGGAGCAAAGGCTTGTGGTCTGGAGCTCGGGTCCGCAAACCCAGCGCATCGGCCCCGTCTGCTCCCCTGCCTGTTTCCACGTGTCACCAACTCCGACAAGGCGCAGACAGCTGCCAGTTCTTAGATTTTTAAGGGTGGGGGAGAAAAATCAGTATGTGGGTAATACTTCATGACATGTGAGACGTCCAGGATCCACCGTGATCGTGGATGAGAGGCGTGCGGGGCCCAGCACAACCGCGCTCCCCCGCAGCTGCATCCTGCCACAGCCTCGGCTGCCACCGCGGCGGATTTGAGAAGCTCCAAAAGAGACCCTGGATGACCCACGGAGGCTAAAATACTTCCTTATCTGGTCCTTTACAGAAGTTTGACGACCTCTGCTCAAAATAAAAAAAAAAAAAAGAAGCGTTGTTAAAGCAACCCCAACTATTTCTTTGCTTTTGAGTTTCTCTTCATCTAACTTGCTAATGAGGTTCTGCAGCTGCAAGTGGGACCCTCTTTTGCAGGATCTCCCAGTCTGACTTGACTGAAGAATCCTCCTCTATGGCGTGTTGCATGCCTTACACATTTTGAAGAGCCCCGATCTTGGAAACGCTGATGTGGAGCGCAGGCCCTCAAAGCAGGGAGGCCAGCTCAACAAGACGGAATGAGGAGCTGATGATGACGCCCGGTGTCCGTGAGTGAATTCTAAGGGTGGCCCAGGGGAAAAGAGGGTTTGCGTTCTAAATGCTTAAATTAGGGACGCCTGGGTAGCTCAGTGGTTGAGCGTCTGCCTCTGGCTCAGGGTGTGACCCCGGGGCCCCGGGATCGAGTCCCACGTCAGGCTCTTTGCATGCGGCCTGCTTCTCCCTCTGCCTGGGTGTCTGCCCCTCTCTTTCTGTGTCTCTCATGAATGAATAAATAAAATCTTTAAAAAATAAAGTAAATGCTTAAATTATACCCACCGGAAATATAATCAGCTCTTCTTGCGGGAACATAACAAGGGGCGGGGGCAACCAGCGTTGAGGAAAGAAAAGTGATCTATGAACAAAATAACCTCACCATCTTTACATCGTAAACAGAAAAAAGAAAGAAATGGCAATCATAAATTAGGGGAAATGGCCACAGGAAAAAAAAAAAGAGCTGTGACAGGCGGCAGAATGTTTGGTAGATGTTAACACTAAACAGGCCAAGCGTGAGCTTTCCCTTCCAAGAGCTCTGGGAAGTCAGGCAATGTTACGTAACAGCCCCCCCGAGAATCTTTGCACTTGGCATCTTGAAGCCGGGGCCGCTGTTCTTACCCACGGAGTGACAAATTCTCCTTTTGTGAAATCACAGCGGCCTCCAGTGGCAGTCTTGTTATGTTGCTTTATATTTTCTCAAACTCTCCAAAAAAAAAATTACATAAACAATACACACACTTCTGATTTTTTTTTAAGATTTTGTATATTTATTTGACAGAGAGAAAGAGAGCATCCAAGCAGGGGGACCGACGTGGGACTTGATTCCAGGGCCCTGGCATCATGACCTGAGCCTAAGGCACACGCTCAGCGCCCCCCCCCCCAGCCACCCAGGTGCCCCTCCCTGTATTTGTTCACGTATGCTCCATGTCCCACCTGGAGCCCAACATAGGACTTGAACGCAGGGCCCCAAGATCAAGGCCTGAGCCCAGATCAAGAATTGGAGGCTTAACCTACTGAGCCGCTCAGGCACCGCGACACTTTTCCAGGTTTTAAGGTGAATCCATTTACTTAACGAACACCAGCTGAATGCTTGTTCTGCTGTCACACTGTCCTGTGAGTGGAGGGGATGGCACCGGGCAAGGACTCGGGAGATGTGAAGCGGAGAACAAATGCCACCCGCCCAAAGCTGTTGGACCCTGGACAAGCCACCCTGTGACCTACCTGAGCCTCGGCCCCTTTGCAGCCCTGTTGTGAGTGACCGTAGGTCGGAGTCCTCTTTCGGCCACAAGGCACCGAAACAGGAGGTGGTCACATGCCCTGACCAGGCAGGCTTCCTTGCTCAGAGGGTTCAAACATGCCCAGGAGGCTGAGGTACAAGGGATCAACACCGGGGTGGGGGGTTCAGGCCCAAGAGTAAACGTCTTAGTCTGAGGACTAAGCTAGAACTCAGCTCCAAATACACTGGAAGGAAGAACCATGAAGTCCTTCTAGACTGCGGTGACTTCCGAGGTGGACATAACTGGTTGCCACTTCCTTCTCTAGGTCCCTTCCCGTGGGGCCCTAGTTTTGTTCTGGGGCTCACCCCCTACACGCTCCGAACCAGCGGGGGCTAGGTCAGTAATTCTCCCACTCTCCTTCTCAGTGATGGGTTTTGCCCCGGTCTCTGACCCCACACGGGTCTTCCTGGGGGCAGCAGCATGCATGGCCCAGGCGGGGAAAGACTTCTCTTGCTATTTATAGGAAGTACCCACCCCCATGTTTGAGGGGATGTTTGTGTTTACGTGTGACGCTTGAAATCTCTGCAGCTGTGACTAGGAACAGAGACGTGATGGCACAGGAAGGTGGCATAGCAGAGGCAGAAGGCTCCTGACTCCTTGATGACGGTGTTGCCCTGTAGCCTTAGCCGGCCTTGAACCTCTACTTCCGGACGTCACATGAGATATGAAGCCCTTTGCTTTTATTTTTTATTTTTTATTTTTTTTTATAAATTTATTTTTTATTGGTGTTCAATTTGCCAACATATAGCATAACACTCAGTGCTCATCCCATCAAGTGCCCCCCTCAGTGCCCATCACCCAGTCACCCCCACCCCCGCCCACCTCCCCTTCCACCACCCCTAGCTCGTTTCCCAGAGTCAGGAGTCTTCATGTTCTGTCTCCCTTTCTGATATTTCCCACACAATTCTTCTCCCTTCCCTTATATTCCCTTTCACTATTATTTATATTCCCCAAATGAATGAGACCATATAAGGTTTGTCCTTCTCCGATTGACTTACTTCACTCAGCATCATACCCTCCAGGTCCATCCACATCAAAGCAAATGGGGGGTATTTGTCGTTTCTAATGGCTGAGGAATATCCCACTGTATACATGGGCCACAGCTTCTCTATCCATCATCTGTCAATGGACACCAAGGCTCCTTCCACAGTTTGGCTATTGTGGACATTGCTGCTAGAAACATCGGGGTGCAGGTGTCCCAGCATTTCATTGCATCTGTATCTTTGGGGTAAATCCCCAACAGTGCAATTGCTGGGTCGTAGAAGCCCTTTGTTTTTAATTATGTTATTGGTAGCTGTTAGGTTACCGGCAGCTGGAGGCACCCGTACGTATTCCATCCACAGGGTATTGCCACCCTAGGGCCCCTAGGCTTGGGAATGCCTGGACCTTGACGGGTTCCTTTCCTCCAATCACCCACAGAGCACGCTCAGAGAGTTACAAGCGCTTACACTCTATACATAATTCTCACATTCCTGGAACAACAAGGGTGCGGACAAAACAAAAAAACCTTTATGAAGGAGAAGATATTGGTCAAATATCTGAGTAGGACAGAGGATGACATCACGCATTTATTTTTGCAAAAAGGCCTGCAGTTCCTTCTCCTGTCACTATGTGCCGGCCATAAGAGGTCCTTACCTCTACCTACCTTGAGGCCTCTTGAGAGGATCAAACGAGATATTGCATCCGAAACACAGGTTATCGTTGAACAATGGGCTTTTTCTGATCCTTGTCTTTACCAATTTGTATTCTTTCACCCATCAAACCTTGCCAAGAGCTCACCTTCTAATACGAGCTTTCCCCCAAATTAAATTCATCTGTTAATCTACATCCCCTTTGAACTCCAGTCTGTGGTCTGCATTTTAAGTGCCAATGCCTAAGTCTCCGCCACCGCCCCACCGCCGTACCCCAGCTCTCCAGATATGTACCAGGATCACAAGGACGTCAAGCAAGGCAGAGATTTCGGCCTTCACCTACTTGTAAGTAAGTGCGTTCTCTGGCTCCTCTCAACCCCTCCCCAGTCCCACCAACATTTAGCCTCCTGATCTGGACAGTCATTGCCAGTAAGCGGAGAGAACTGCTTGCTTAGCATCCCTCCTAACAGCGCAGTGTTGGGCTACAGGCAGGCGGAGGAAGGGCAGGATGACCTTGCTCTTTATTATGCAGGCTGCAAGCTTCCTCTTTAGCTTCATGAAAGCCAGTTCCTCTCGGAGTGGGGAGGATTTGGCTGCTTACTGGGAAGGACAGGAGTTGGCATTTGGCCAAAGAACTGATAGCACTATCACCAGACCTGGATCCTGCTGTACGTCAGTCACAAACTCTCTGGACATCCTTGAAATAACTAATTTAATAGCAGAGACTCCCTGGGTGCCTTTTCTATGCCCGGAACCACTCTAGGTGCCCTCACATACCTGTACTCATTTGCTACAGCAACCTGATGAGGCAGGTCTCATGATGATCTCTGTTATTCTCACAAGGAAACAGGCAGAGAGGGATCAAGAAACTTGCCCAAGAGCAGATGACTGATACGTGGCAGACCTGAGATTCAACCTCAGGCAATCCCACTCCAGAGCCTGCTGTCTTAACCCTACATCACACTACACGTGCACACCGAGTGTCATTTCTGCACACCTCCCCCCGATTAACTATTGATCTATTCATTAGGGCTCTAGGAGCACTTGCTACCGTGCAGAAAGCAGGGGGTTCAAAGGCGAATTAGACAACATCTCTGCTCCAAGCAACATCACAATCCATTTGGGAAACAAATAGAAACATAGGTAATGGAGATCCAACAGCCTTTTCTTAATCTACGATACCACTATCTTCTTTTTATTTGGATAGGCCAATGTTCAGGATGTTTTCCCTTTATTGCTTGATTATGCATTAGTTTGTAGAAGCTGCCAGAGCAAAGTATCAGAGACTGCGTGGCTTGCAACAATAGAAGTTACCTTCTCACAGTTCTGGGGTCTAGAACTCCAAGATCGAGGTGTCAGCAGCGGTGGTTTCTTCTGAGGACTCCTTGGTTTTTGGATGATCAATCTTCTTTTTAAGATCTTATTTATTCATGAGAGACACAGAGAGATTGAAAGACATAGGCAGAGGGAGAAGCAGGCTCCCTGCAGGGAGCCAGATGCAGGACTCGATCCCAGGACCTCGGGGTCACGCCCTGAGCCGAAGGCAGACGCCCAACCACTGAGCACCCCGGGGGCCCCATGGATGATCATCGTCTTCCTGTGTTTTTACATGGTCCTCCCTCTGTACGTGTCTGTGTCCAAAGTTCCTCTTCTTCTAAGTACACCAGTCTGTTGGATTAGGGCCTACCTAATGACCTAAACTTAACTGAATTACCTCTTGTAAGACCCTTCTCTAGGGGCACCTGGGAGGCTCAGTCGGTTAAGCATCTGACTTGATTTCAGCTCAGGTCATGATCTCAGGGTTGAGATCAAGCCCCATGACGGGCTCCACACTCAGTGTGCCATCTGCTTAAGGTTCTCTCTCTCCCTCTGCCCCTTTCCCCATCCCCCCTTCTCTCTCTCTCTCTCTCAAGGAAAAAGGAAAAAAAAAAAAAAGACCCTTTCTGTAAACATAGTCACCTTCTTAGGTACTGGAAATTAGAACTCCAACAGATGAATTTAGGGGCACAACTCAGCCCATAACCTGCATTAATTCCCCGTCCCCACCAACTTCTCCAGACAGTGCTCTGACATTTTTAATGACAGTACACCCCAGCACTTGTAAGAATTAAAAACCCTTCTCAGCTTAAGGCAGGGAAAAGAAGAATATAATCATGTATATTGTAAGCAAAGTGTATAATTAAGATGTTGTGAATGATTCCCGGGGACATGCTTTTGGTTATTCAAAAACACAGCCTAGAATCGTTTTGTTTTCACAGGTTAATTTGAAGTGCTTCTCATCACGAGATATTACATGTACGTACGGCGTGAAGTGAAGTTTATCCTGACAATGAAAATATTGGTTGAACCTCCCTCTTTTATCCCCCAGAAGTGGTTAACTAACGTGTCTCAAATATCTTGTTGGGCAGAATGACATTGAGAGTTGGTCCTAAGAATAAGGATGAAGCAAACAGAAGATTTGGGAAGACCTTATTACATAACCCACAGCGAGATCCATTACCTACTTCTGCAAAATAGAGGGCAACGCTTCCTGCGAATATATTTCACCATTTTTTTTGCACATGTAAACAACAAAGGAAATAGAAAAAAAATCCACACCCAAATAAAAGGATGGCACTATGTGATTTGCGAGGTGTTTATATATTAACATACCAGGTGTGTCACAGACTAAAATAATATTCAAATATTTCGTATTCATTTCTTCGAGAGGGCAGGCTGTTCCTCTCAAAGACTGATTACTTAGCTCTGGTCATCTTAAAACTTAACGACTTCGAAAAAGAATTCTCGTGTTTTCATATAACTAGACAAAATTTCACAGTGTGGGTGTTGAACCCCCCTCGAGTGACACAGGCAATAGAACTGAATCCCTAAGGGGATTTCATCCTGGCATGTGCTACCCCCTGGAGAGGCCCTGTGGTATAATAGAATTCTCTGATCAAACTTCCCAGTTCAAACCTTCATGCACTTCTAAGGATCCATAGCAGCACTTCACAAATTGTTTGAGAGGGATTAATAGATCATGTGAAAGCCACTGTTAAAATTGAGTAAATGACAATTCCAAGGCAGCCTGGGTGGTGCAGCGGTTTAGGGCCGCCTGCAGCCCAGGTTGTGATCCTGAAGACCCGGGTTCAAGTCCCACGTCGGGCTCCTTGCATGGAGCCTGCTTCTCCCTCTGTCTGGGTCTCTGCCTCTCTCTCTCTCTGAATAAATAAATAAATAATCTTTTTTTAAAAAAATGACAATTCTATCACTGTTACGAAACTACATATTTCTTTGGACATAAATGAAAGATTTGTAAAAGAATACATGGCAAAGTGACATCATGCTTTTTTCCCCAAGAATTAAGTATTTCCCGATAATCTCTATCGGTTAAATCCATTAGAACAGATTTTCATTTCTGAACAAAATGTGAAGCTGGTATAATAAGGAAATTTTCTGTGAAGAATTTCATTTTATCACAGCAACACATTGCCATCCTCGGGGAATTTCAAATGATTTGTAAACACAAATGTTATAAGGATCAAAAAAAATCATTTCCCTGCCCATAAAAATCCTGAAAACTTGGCAGACAAGGAGCCACAGAAAAACTTAAAACAAACAAACAAACAAACAAACAAACAAAACCCTCTGATAATGCTGGATTGTTCTCCTTGAAGGTAAAATGGCAGATTGAATAACAGCTAAGTTTCCTCCTAATTCAACTATTACTGCAACTCTGATTAATTAATAATCTGATTCTTCCAGATTCTTATTAACCTGGTTGGAAGCATGCATTTCAAAGAGTTGAGAGTTAAATTACTTCTATAATAACATTGCTTGAATAAGTTAAAATGTGAAACTGGGTATATTTTGAGTTATCCTTACAGTTAACAACTGTAAGAAACGAAAAGTCCTTTAATGTGCCTGAGCCATTCGTTGATTCCCAAATTGTTTAGGGACTGTTTCTACATCCCAGCACCGCATCCAGGCCCCTGGCTTCCAGCAGTGGAGACGAACATCCCTGCCCTCCTCAGATGCAAATTCTGGGGGTGGGGGGGAGGGAGGGAAAGACAATACACCACATGGAGTGGGGACAGCTGCGGGGGAGAAGGAGGAAAGGAAGGAAGTTGGTAATGTGACAGGAGCCAGGAAGCCAGCAGAGATTTGGGGGCGGCCACAGGACATGCAGGAGGATGGCTCTCCCAGGGGACAGCCAGTGGGGAGCCCCCGAGGTGAGCCCCATCCTCGGGGGCCAGCAAGGAGGCTGGAGCAGCAAATGGGCCAGGGCACCACAGGGACCGAGGTGGGGGGCCGGGGGAGCTGGGGGGCAGTTCCTGGAGGGCCGAGTGGGCCATCCTGCAAACTTCCCATTTCCCCTCCCGCTGGAGGCCCTGAGCAAAGGGCTGACCCACCTTCTCCTGTTCCCCCAGGACTCCTCCGGCAGCCAGGTTGGGGAGGCCAGGGTGGAGACGAGACTAGGCCCGAGGGGCACAATCTTCTTGGACTAGCATTCTGGACTCTTCGCCCTTCCTCCGGATGAGGTGGGAAGGAAACATTCACAGTGCCCATCAGCCCTTTCGTCCCCCTCTGGGGTGGGCCTGCCTGCCAGGCTGCGCTGGGCCTGGTCTCGGAGAGGTAGGGGCTCCCTGCAGGGATGCTCTGCTGTCCCAACTCGGGGAGGAGTATCAGCAGGCCCACTTGGCTGACGTCTCATTATGTTGGCCAAGACCGCCAGGTTTCCACCGAAATCCATCTCCTCTGCTTCTTGGAGGTAGACTAAATTCCCAACTCGCCCGGCTTCCTTCGTGTTAGGTCAGGCCACGTGACGAAGGCAACCGAATATGAGCTGACCTGACGTGTGCCGATGCTGGCCCTGACTCCTAGAAACCTCCCATGC
Source organism: Canis aureus (assembly GCF_053574225.1). Taxonomy (NCBI): domain Eukaryota; kingdom Metazoa; phylum Chordata; class Mammalia; order Carnivora; family Canidae; genus Canis; species Canis aureus. Next base: position 7,546,411 of record NC_135630.1, read on the forward strand.
AGTCCTTCACACTCTCTCGACCTGGCCTGTTGGCTGTAGAGAGTCTTCAGAAACATACTCCAAGACCCCAGGGGATGCTGCACCACATCATGGGAGATCACTGAATGACCACATGGAAGGGCACCGACCAAATGGGAAGGATTCCATGTGAGCAAGAAACCAACCTTTGCTGTATTAAGCCACTAAGATTTTAAGGTTGGTTTGTTGACAAAACAGCATTGCTTATCGTAACAAATACAGTCACATTCTCCAGAGTTTTTACCAATAATAAAGCCAACATATTGCCTCCACCTGTCGGAATATTTTTTTTTAAATATTTTATTTATTTATTCATGAGAGACAGAGAGAGAGAGAGAGAGAGAGGCAGAGACCCAGGCAGAGGGAGGAGCAGGCTCCATGCAGGGAGCCCGACGTGGGACTCGATCCCGGGTCTCCAGGATCACGCCCTGGACTGAAGGCGGCGCTAAACCGCTGAGCCACTGGGGCTGCCCCCCTTTTCCTAAACAACGAAATTAAAGTTCTCTGAATAACACAGTGAACATTTTTTAAATTAAGCAAACTATTATTCTTTCCTGATATAAAATAATGGGGTTGGAATAAAAAATGTCGAAGAAGGCATCTCCACAAGGAATATTTCACCTGCAGATGTTTTCCCCCCCCAGAAAAATAGGGTCAAAGGCTCTATCACTGAGATCCGTGATGTGATGTGAATTTAAAAAAGTGTTTTGACTCAGTCAAGTGGGCCAACCCTGTTTGTGACTCACCGAACGTGCACCCCTAAGTAATACAAAGTAGGACATCCAATTGTTGGTTAGATCACATGTCCTCTTCCTGAGTCCTAGAAAGATCGAACCAGTAAAGTTAAGTTCTTCTTTCCGAGGTATCAGGAAAAGGGACCAGCAGGAGGCGGGTTATGTCCCAATGAGCAGTAGGTGGGAGGCAGCAGGACACCAAAAATGCCTCACCCCCAGGCACACATCCAGGCAACTGACGGTGGCTGCTACACCTGTCCTGACACAGTGATACCCTGAGACACAACCTGACTCCTCAGAATCTCCACAAGATAGGAAAGTTGGGAACTTGAACCATGGAAGAACCTGAGCATTGGATCTTGCATGATATTCCGTCATCCAAATAGGCCTTGATCCATGACAGACTCAGTATTAGGTGAAGAGATATGATTTTTTATCTTCTTTTTTTCTGTCTATATACTAGATAATGAGATTTTCCTTTTCTTCTGGTAATACCCGGTTTTAAAGATTACTCAATTTAGTGTGGCCAGGCCAAAAACGCCGGAGTTGAAATAGGTTGTAAATCATTGGCCAATTCACAGTTCTTCTGTGATAAATGGTCAACTGTACTATTCATAAGAACACACATGCACACACATACACACACACACTCCTATTAACCGGAAATGATCCATGTATATTTTAGCCATATAGTCTGTTGAGTTCCCTTATTTTAAAATTGTCTTTGTGATGGCTTTATGTTTCTTTATTGCCTGCCTCTTAGTAAGCTAGGCTTCATAATAGTCTACACTTTGCATATTTTTATTAGTTTCATCTTACTCCTTTTAAATGAAAAGTTTTCTAACTCAATTTGTATTTATTGCTTTATAGGCCAGTGCTTATTTTCTTTTCATCACCTTAATAGAATCGTGTAAACTATTTAAATTCTATATAGTTTTATTTGCTGTTTAAAAACTGATATAATACTCCTCTTTTAGGTAAAGGTTAAGAAATTATTTAGCTGGTTATGAACACTGACCAGTGTGGGAGTTGAGGTATAACGGTTATTACCCATTATTACTTTAAGTGCTCTTTTTTTTTTTTTTAATTATCTATATTATTCATGGCTCTCAGCCTGGGTTGCTTTTAAACAACCCCACGTCAGGTCAACTGAATCCAAATCTCCACAGCTATTATACAAAAACCAAACCAAACCAAAACACCTCCCTAGGTGATTCCAATGTGTAGCCAGGATTGAGAATATTGATTTACTCCAGAGTTTGAAATCTGGACCGAAATGAGGTGATGTGAATGTCCTCTTTCCTGCAACTATTATCACCAATAAATCTGGGGTGTGAATTGAGAATTTAAAATTAAAGTCAGTCAAAATCTGAAAATCTGAAAATTTTACACTCTTACCAGGTAGGATCACATTTCTAAATCTGAATTTAGATTTTTAAAAATCCCCAAGATCACTCCTAGAGTTGTCGAGAAAGTTAGATATGCACAAAACAAACACACATATGTATATGTGTATGAGTGTGTATTTTTATTTTCCATCTAGTAGTGGGTCCTTGCCAACTATTCGCTTTAATAGCACAGGAATAGTTCCCACTGTAGTTCATTACACCGTTAGGATCCTCGTTTAATGCCTCATAAGCAGAAGTAACAGCAGAAAAAAATAAAATAAAATAAAAAAGAAGTAACAGCAGAAGTAATAGTAAGTTATAGCAGTAAGTTAATATTACTTTGCATCTAAGGACAAATTATCTTTATTCTTTCATCAAACAAACAAAAAATACTTAATCCAATGTTTCCTTTTATTTCCTGCCCTATTAGGACATTTTGACTAAACTTAGCACTTGAGAGAAGTAATTAGGCCAGTGCCTATTTCAGAAAAACAATGGGTGTAGATTCATGAAATCAAATCTACTAGAAAGTAAGCCAATTAAAAGAGAAAACTAAAACAATTAAAAGCGGTGGAAAGAAAAGTGCCACCAGCAGAAGAATATCTTAATTACTGCTCCCGAGTGCTAAGTTTAGTGAGATCCTTGATAATAAATGATTATAACAGATATGAGTGGGAATTCTTCTTGACTCCTGTCACTCCACAGCTCTCCATGTGAATGGGATGAACTGACTGGCCGTGCCGGGGGGGCACCTTCCTCAAAGTTTAATTCCATCCTACTCAAAGAAGAAAGCATTTCCAAAGACAGGAGATTCTGTTTTTCCATCAAGAGTATTGAGCAGCTAGAAATTCCAAGTAAGTTCTTGAGGTCCACTTGGAGACCTTAACAGAGTGAAGCATCCGTATAACAGGAAAGGAAACACATGGTTGTAGGTGACCTGATTAAGAGAATCACGAAATCCACAGCAGGTGAGAGTTGCAGAGGTCTGTAGAAGTCATCAGTTCCGACACCCCCATTTTACAAAAGACAAAAGAGACTTGGATGTGGCTGTCTCCGCCCTCACGTTGGTCACCAGTAGCACTGTGGCGAGAATCCAGCCTGGATAACTCATACGACAACTAGCACAGGGCCTGGCTTATGGGGCGAAATACATGAATGTTATTTTCAATCCCTTGTCCTGCCCCAGTGACCTTGCTATGTGGCGAGAGAACCAATCAGTGGAAATACATTAATGCCGTTGTCTTGGGACGGGCCTGTGTGACTACAGCTCAGTGGATGTTTAGACATTAGTATCAAAAGGAAAGTATGCCCAAATGAGTGATTAGTCACCCTGCAGTCTTGACCTGAATAGCAAATTAGGCTCCGGGCAGGGATTAAGACGCTGACACCTGTGCCCTCCAGGCCCTCAATTGTGCTGATTGCTGTTCACTTGCCCCCCCCGCCCCCCCCCCCCCCCGCCGTGGCAATGGGCTCCATCGTGAAAGGGAAACTATTCATAAAAGCGTCCTTCCAAATGGCGGCCCAATGGCAAGGATGGGAAAGGGCCTGGATTCTCGCCCCTTCGATAATTCTGACAAAGTGTAGTTGAAAGCTGCTTGTGTCTAACGGCTGTTACAATCAGTCAGCAGGCAATCCTCTGAGTGTCTTGGCCTGGAGATACATTCTCACATCCCAGCTTTCTGGTGAAAGAGGCTAAGATGATCTTTAAAAGCACAGAAAAAAAGAAAGCAACCAGTTTTTAAAAATGTCAGTGAAACATAATCGCTTAGAACAACAATAACAACAACAACAACAAACGAATAACCACGTGACAAAATAATATGAAAAAAAGAAAAAGAAACAGATGTATTGGGGTGAAAAGTTTTCTGTTGGTTTTGGCTCAAGTCCCGAGTGAATTTTTCTCGGCTGATCTTCCCTTTCTAGTCACTCAAAAAGTTTCTTGCCATAAAATTGTTTGGAAAGGTTCTGGTTAATGAGAAGGGTAAAGAAGCCCAAATTACACATCAAAACCATATCAAAGGCTGAAATAAGAGGCACTCATTTGATCATTCAAAGTTGGAGCAAAAAAGAAAAAAGGTGATTTTTAGCAAAGTATGCTGTTGTTCTAAAATTTGAGAAATTGGCAAGAGAACAAGGAGCCAAGAAAGGAATATCGTTAGTTTTCTGTGCACTCTCTAAGGAAACCATCTAAAACCTTCCGTTTCCACCTGTGGCGCTTGCAGGAGAAGTTGGGGGTGAGGGTGGGATGGCGGGGGGCATCCGGGCGGCTGGGCACAGGTGCTGGGGTCAGGGTGGGGAGGTGGGCCTCCCAGTATGGGTCTGCTCGCCCCTCTCCCTCTGCTCCTCCCCATGCTAGCATGGTCTCTCTCACTCCAAAACGAATAAATAAATAAATATGAAGAAGAAGAAGAAGAAGAAGAAGAAGAAGAAGAAGAAGAAGAAGAAGGAGGAGGAGGAGGAGGAGGAGGAGGAGGAGGAGGAGGAGGAAGGAAGGAAGGAGAAGGAGGAAGGAAGAAGAAGGAAGAAGAAGGAGAAGAAAGGAGGAGAAGAAAGAAGAAGAGGATGAAGGAAGAAGAAGAAGGAGGAGGAGGAGGAGAAGGAAGAAGAAGAAGGAAAGAGAAGGAGGAGGAGGAGGAGGAGAAGAAGAAGAAGAAGAAGAAGAAGAAGAAGGAGGAGGAGGAGGAGGAGGAGGAGGAGACGGAAGAAGGAGGGAGAAGGAAAGAGAAGGAGAAGAAGAAAGAAGAAAGTAGAAGAGGATGAAGGAAGAAGAGGAAGAAGAAGAAGGAGAAGAAGGAGGAGGAGGAGGAGGAAGGAAGGAAGGAAGAAGAAGGGAGAAGGAAGGAGAAGAAAGGAGGAGAAGAAAGAAGAAGAGGATGAAGGAAGAAGAAGGAGGAGGAGGAAGAGAAGGAAGAAGAAGAAGGAAAGAGAAGGAGGAGGAGGAGGAGAAGAAGAAGAAGAAGAAGAAGAGGAAGAAGAAGGAGGAGGAGAAGGAAGAAGAAGGGAGAAGGAAAGAGAAGGAGAAGAAGAAAGAAGAAGAAGAGGATGAAGGAAGAAGAGGAAGAAGAAGAAGAAGAAGAAGAAGAAGAAGAAGAAGAAGAAGAAGAAGAAGAAGGAGAAGGAAGAGGAGGAGGAGGAGGAGGAGAAGGAGAAGGAAGAAGAAGGGAGAAGGAAGGAGAAGGAGAAAGAAGAAGAAGAAAGAAGAAGAGGACAAAGAAGGAAGGAGGAGGAGGAGGAGGAGTTCCGTGTTGGCCGCACGGCTGGTGCCGGGTGTCAGGAGAGCAGGGCAGCCACGCGGGCTGGTGCGTCGGGGGTAAAGGTGACACCAGCCCCCCTGGACTGAACAAAGAAACGAGCCCAGGGCACCCCGAGTCCTGGTGTCCTCCTGTGTGGACGGGACCAGCGACACCCCGTCCTAGGGCCCCAGCGTTAAGCGACCCCTGTGAGACGCGCTCAGAAGACGGCACCTAAATATGTGTAAGTGCTCGAGGGTTGCGGCTCCTGGGGCGCTGGGTGGCTCCATGGGTTACACATCTGGACTGGATGTTGGCTCAGGTCATGACCTCGGGGTCGCGGGACGAAGTCCCAGGTCGGCCCCTGCCAGGCGTGGTGCCTGCTTGGCCCCCCTGTAGCCCTGTCCCCCACCCCCCAGCCCCTCTCTCTAAGATGAAGCTGCGACTGTTGGGTACAGCTAGTTACAGAGGCACCTAAGGCCGCTCACAGACACTTCCCACGTCATCATTTTAGCAGATTTTTGAAACATAAGCAGAAGGGGGGCATCCTGCCTGCACCTGCGACGCCCCCCGGCCCGGGAAACTCGGCCCTGCTAAATGTGCACACAATCAACCTGATTCAAGCTCCCCTGTGTTTTGTCATTTCTATGGAGATGGGGTTTTTAAAAAATTTTTTTTTTGCTCACTGAATTCTTCTTATATATCTGTGTTAAGAGCTACCACTTAAAAAAAAAAAAAAGATTTTATCTATTTATTCATGAGAGACACAGAGGGAGGCAGAGACCCAGGCAGAGGGAGAAGCAGGCTCCATGAGGGGAGCCTGACGTGGGATTCGATCCCGGGACCCCGGGGTCACGCCCTGGGCTGAAGGCAGGTGCTAAATCACTGAGCCACCCGAGCTGCCCCAAAGCTACCACTTTCTACCTTCACAATCCCCTTGGATGATGTCTGTCCCCAACACCAGACTGTGAACTCCTGGAATGAGCTCCCCAGTCCCATTCGTCTTAGCCTCCCGCACGGAACTAAGGCACGCGGGTGACGGCATAGACCTCAATGAGTACAACGCCTTTCTTTAAAGTTTTCTGGATACTAGAATTTCTAGATTCTGTTCCCTCCTATCCCTCTTGTCCTGACCTGTCCTCGGAGTCTCTCTCACTCTCTCATGGGCCAATATTCATTGCCTTTAGAATCTTCTAACAATCTTGACAGGAGGTGTAACCACTCCACTTTTATTTATTTATTTTTTAAAGATTTTATTTATTTATTTATTTGTGACAGGCAGAGAGAGGCAGAGACCAGGCAGAGGGAGAAGCAGGCTCCATGCAGGGAGCCCAATGTGGGACTCGATCCCGGGACCCCAGAATCACACCTTGGGCTGAAGGCGGTGCTAAACCATTGGGCCACCGGGGCTGCCCACCACTCCACTTTTAAAGAGAAAATTGTGGGACGCCCCAGGGGGGAGGGTCCGTGGTGGAGCATCTGCCTTGGGCCTAGGATGTGACCCCAGGGTCCCAGGATCGAGTCCCACATCCGGTCCCTGCAGGGAGCCTGCTTCTCCCTCTGCCTGTGTCTCTGCCTCTCTCTCTGGGTCTCTCAGGAATAAATAAACAAAATATATATATATATATAAAAAAAAGAAACTTCCCACATTAAACTTTGTTAAATCATGAAAATATGTTCATGTAGGAGGAATTGTATTTTCAAATGTTTAAATTCCTTTTTAAAAAGTCTACAATTGCAGGGCTCGCGGCTGGCTCGGAGGGCATGAGACTCTTAATCTGGGAATTGTGAGTTTGGGGCCCAGGCCAGGGGTAGAGAAACGCTTTCCCGAGGTCTAGGGTGGAGCTCCTTGTGAACTCGCAGGGCACGTGAAGGACAGCACGCAAGGCTGAGAGCTCCTAAGGGACGTCCTACCTGCTGACACGTGGAGGAACGGGTCAGGCCACTCTCCACTGACTCTGACTCGGACACGCATTTAAGTTCGATGTGCCCGTACCCTTGATGAAAGCCAGCCGTGCCCCTCCTGACCCCGGACGTCCCCCTCGACCTGGGCGGCGCGGCTCGTGGGCAGAGGCCCCCCTTCTGGTTGGGACTCACCGCGAAGCATCTTCTGGTGACGTTTCAAGACTTGGGGAGCTCGCTTGACTCTGGGCCTGGAAGATCACGTGAGGCCAACCTTTGGAAAAGCAGCGTAGCCATCCTGCTCGTGTCAAGAACTTGAGAACGGCTCGTGCGCCTGGATCCAGTCTTCCTTCCGGGATTCTAAGCTGAAGCAAACCACCTGAAATTGCCATTTGGAGGCCTCCCGGTACCCCGAACCTCCTGTTCAAAGCTCTTGATTCTGGCCTCAACCACTTCCTCTGACAGCTCTTCTCATCGCAGAAAATGGCAACTCCAATTGGCCAGTTGCTCTGGCTTCCACCTGTAGAGTCCTTCTGAAATCTTTTTTTTTTTCATACCACGTTTATTTTATTTTTTTATTTCTATTTTTTTATGATGTATTTATTTGAGGGGGGCAGGTGCAGAGGGAGAGAGAGAGAGAGAAGATCCCAAGCAGACTGCCCAGCGAATGCACAGCCTGAAGCGGGGCTCCATCCCGTGCCCCCAGATGGTGACCTGAGCTGAAATCAAGAGTCAGGCGCTGAATCGCCCGAGCCGCCCAGACGCCGCGTCATTCTGCATTTCGAATGCACTAGAGAATATTGTTTATTCCATCTGCAAAATATATTGGGGATCCGATCACTTCTCCCCTTGTTCACCGTCCTCAGCTTGCTGAATTACGGCCCTAGCTCCCGCTTGTTCTCCGTGCTTCTTTGCCTGCGCCGATCCAGCCAGGATAGACCCGTCACGTTATGCCACGTCCCTGCTCAGAACCCGCCAGAGGCTCTTCCCCCCACTCAGCATAGAACCCAAGGTGTCCTTGGCTCGGACTCCGAGGCTCCGTAGGACGGGCTGCCCGGCTGTCTGGCCTCCCCTGTTTCTCCATGTCCCGCTCCTCTCCAACCTCCTGTGGTTTCCTTGCTCTCCTTTGAGCCCATGAAGTACAACTGCGCCTCGGGGCCTGGTGTTCATGCCTCCCTCCTCCTGGCACAACCACGGGTCCCTTCCTGCGACGGTTGTGCTCAGAGATCACGGTGTCAGAGCTGCTGAGCCTGATGTGAAATAACACCTTATAGGAAATAGCTCAGCCTGTTTTGACTCTGGTATTTTCTTCCTCGCATTTGTCATTACCCAATTACCTATAATCTAAATTTTATTTTTTTGATATTTTATTTATTTGAGAGAGAGCCCAAGCCAGAGAGAGAGCGAGCGAGTGCGCAAGGAGGAGAAGGGCAGAGGGAGAGGGAGTCACGGACCCCCGCCGAGCAGGGAGCCTGATGACTCCAGGACCCAGGGGTCACAACCTGACCTGGGCCAAAGGCAGGTGCTGAACTGCCCGAGCCCCCCAGGTGCCCCATAATCTACAACTTAACAGAATGGGTTTCTTCCAGCACAGAGCGTGAACTCCGCGAGAGCAGCAGCCTCACCTGTCTTCCTCCCTGGCGGGCGGCCAGCTCAGCGGGTCGGGTGATGCCCTGGAGAGGAGGGCGTCGTTAGCACGAAGCTGGAAGTGGGTTTCCCAATCACTGCCCCCCACCACGTGGACTTTTGATTTTTTATCGAAAATTAGGTTCCAGCTTCTCTGCAATAGCAGCTACTGGAAACCAAGACCTCACAGACAGTTTACCATCCCCCCTTTTTTTCCTTTTGAACTGCGTAAGAGCAAACTGCAGACAGACCACGGCCTCGCTGCTCCTCGGTCCTCGGAGGGTGCGTCCTCCCGCGGAGACCGTCTTCTCACAGCCACAACGCACGTGTCCAAGTCAGGTCATCGGCACCGGGAGGCACTACCACCCAATCCACTGAATGCATTCGACTTTTGCCAATTCCTTTCTATTCATTATTTTCTTATTTATCAGGAGTAGTTTATTATTCGCAGGAGCTAATCTAGGATCATTTGCTGCGTTTAGTTGTCCTGTCTCTCGAGTCTCTTTCGATTGGGATTGATTAGTTCGTCTGTCTTTCTGTGTCTCCGGAGCTTAAGAGTTCTTCTACATGTTCCAGCCTGTGCTCCTGCAGGCTGCCTCTCACCCTGGGTCCACCCCGCGTGCCCCCATGTCCAGATTCAGGCCAAGCGCCCCGTGGCGACAAATGACGCTGCGCTCTTGCCTCGAGGCACAGGACGTGGTTCGCTGCACCTGCTGCTGATGCTCCCCTCGTTCATCTGGCCCAGGGGTGTCCTCCAGCGTTCTCTCCGAGAAGCTCACCGTTCCCTCCTTGGAATCAAGAAGTAATCTCCAGGAGGTGCTTCAGGACCAGGCTAGTGTCTGCGGTACTGGCCACCCGCCTTAGCACCCGCAGAGGACTCCTGAGTGACTCAATCAGCGCTGCTGAATCGGGACTATTTTTATTGATCTTATTCGTTTGAATTCTGCGATAAGGGGAGCTGTCCCTTCTCCTCCATGTATCCATTCTATCGTTATTTATTTATTCATTTATATTAGCACAGATTCGTGGATTCCCGTTTTATCCAACAGGTTGTAATAAGTTACTATCATTATTTATTTTGACACTCAGATTGTTCCAGATTCAGCCGCTGGGAGCTCCATCCAGCTGGCTCAAGGTCCTTTGGGCATGTTGTCCATCGTGCTGTGAGCACTGCCGCATAAGAGGTTCCGGGCTTCCTGGGGTTTTCCCAGCCCGTGCCCTGGTTCCTTTCACTGGAAGATGGTACTTAGAAACCAAGGCCTTCTGGCCACTTGAGGGATCCATTGCCTCTAGCCTCTGAATGAAAAGATTTATGGTATATATGTGATTTCACACCCATTTCTAAACTAATCCAACATCTCAGGTTCTTCAGAACTCTCTTTCTTTCCATATTTGTACATTTTTTCCAACACTAAGAAACACGGCTCCCATTCCCTTCAGTATTTTACTTATTTGCCTAATGTCCCTGTAATTAATCTACTTCCCAGCCGGGATGCTGCTCCTTGACCCTGTTGCTTCGTTAGCTTCCTACTTTTCTAAGAGAAAAAAAGGATAAGCAGTAGTCATGTATTCTTTTCTTTCCAAATATTTGATTTACTTCAGAGAGAGAGAGAGAGAGAGAGAGAGAGAGAGAGTGCGCGCATGAGTGGAGGTAGGGGCAGAGGGAGAGGGACAAGCAGACTCCCTGCGGAGCAGGGAGCCCAACGCTGGATCCCAGGACCCCGGGATCATGACCCGAGCTGAATGCTTAACCAGGGGCCCTGGCAGTCATGCATTCTTAAGGACAAAGATTCCCCAAGTGTTGTGGCTGGAGAAAAAGGGCTAAGAGACAGAGAGGTTTGGGGAACCACCTTGGTTTGCCAAGGCATCTGTACAGAGCCCAGCTGGGGGTTTTCAGCCAATGGACTCTTCCCTCAGATCTCTGGTGGCTCGGGGACCAGCAGCCAGGCAGGCTCCGCGGCTGCCTCCCTGTACCACTAGGTACTATATAAAAAGCACTGTCCCGATTGCCTAGAAGCCTATTTTCTAAAATAAGTAAGTCAGGAAAACAACATAAAACCAGCACATCAAAAACCATAGAGACCAACTCTCCTAAGTAGTTCTTGCGCCTGCTTCTAATTTGGGTAAAGCGGAGGCTCCTTGTTCTCCCCCCAACAGCCACCAGCTGTTTGTGCGGCTGCTGGAAAAAGAGAAGCTGTGCTGGGTGGGTGGGTGGGGGAGGCTGTGGGTGACAGAAAGCTGTAAACATACTAAGATCTTAGGGAAATGTGGCCTTTTGTCTTCAGCACTGAGTCCCAGGTCCTCTGAAAGAATGCCAGGTGAGAGTGATTAAGAACCGTCCCACGAGTTCTCTCCGAGCCCATCCATGGCACTTCTCTCAAGCCCAGGAATCCGTTGGTGTGGAGGGCAGCAGCGTCTAAGCATTTAAGTGGTTAAGGGGCTGTGTCGGCTTGGAGAAGGCCGTTCTACGGGCGCTGCGCTACCGGTCTCCAACCCGGGAACACCCTATAGAGGGAAACGCAGAGAAACCTCACTTGCCTGTTGACATCACCAGGCTTGACAACCCGAATAAACGCAGTGAGAAAACAGCTCACTCGGTTTCTTTTCTTATAGAGAAAACATCCGTTCTAGAAGGAAACAAACATCACATGTATGCTTCCAAGCCTCTTGGAGTGCCAGGACCCAATACCCCAAAGCAGTGGCCCCCAGCCCAGCATGGGCAGCAACGCCCCCCCCCCCCCCGGACTGTGCTGTGGCTCAGGTGCAGTGGATCATACTCCCGTGGCAGGGCCAGCAGCTGGAGTGCCCCCCACCCCGCGTGCTGCTGGGACCCCCTCCTGGATGGGCCGTCGCTGCCCTGGGCACTGCAGGTGCGCTCGGGAAGGCCCTGGGGCCGCTGGCCGCGGCCTGAATCCCGCGTGGCCCAGTCGGAGCTCAGCCCCGACCCTCCGGGTACGCTGGGGAAGGCCCTGGCGCCACTGGCCGCGACCTGAGCCCCGCGTCCTGCAGTCGGAGCTCAGCGCCGAACCTCCGGGTGCGCTCGGGGAGGCCCTGGAGCCAGCGGCCGCGTCCTGGGCCCCGCGTCCTGCAGTCGGAGCTCAGCGCGTCCCTCGGGTGCGCTCAGGGAGGCCCTGGAGCCACGGGCCGCGGCCTGGGCCCCGCGGCCTGCAGTCGGAGCTGAGCGCCGAACCTCCAGGTGCGCTCGGGGAGGCCCTGGAGCCAGCGGCCGCGTCCTGGGCCCCGCGTCCTGCAGTCGGAGCTCAGCGCGTCCCTCGGGTGCGCTCAGGGAGGCCCTGGAGCCACGGGCCGCGGCCTGGGCCCCGCGGCCTGCAGTCGGAGCTGAGCGCCGAACCTCCGGGTGCGCTCGGGGAGGCCCTGGGGCCACGGCCTGAGCCCCGCGTCCTGCAGTCGGAGCTCAGCGCGTCCCTCGCCCGGGGGAGGCTGCGCCCGCCACGCGCGCCCTCGGCTCCATCTGAGGCGCAGGGAGTCGCCCGCGCGCCCAGGTCGGGCCGCTTCCCCTCCCGCCCGCACCTGGTGCACGCAGAGGTGAGCCGGGACCCGGGACCCGGCAGAGGTCGCTGCCGCCCCGCAGGAGAGCCCGGGGGAGCGCGGCGCGCGGCGCCCAGGATCCTCGACATCACTCCAGGCTCCTCCTTGCGCGCACACATCGCACACACACACACACACACGCTCACACACACGGACACGCACGGACCTCGCGCTCCTCTCGGTCCGCTCCCTCCGCCTGCCCCGGCCCCGGCCGCCTCCCCAAGTGCGTCCCGGCGCGGCCGCCCGGCGACGGCAGGCGAGGGGCCCACGGCGCGCGGCCGCGGCGGGACCCGCTCCCCGAGCGCCCTGCGGCCGGGACCCCCGCGCGGCACCGGCCTGGGGGCGGCCGCCCGCTCCCGGAGCCCCCGCCAGCCCGCGGGAGCCGCGCCCGGGAGCCCGCCCGCCGGCCGCTCGCCTCCTCCGCGGGCCCCCGCGCGCCCCCCGCCCGCGCGCCCCCGGCTCCGGGGCAGCTCGGCTCGGCTCAGCCCGGGCTGACCCGCGCTCGCAACCCGGGAGCGCGAGGAGGAGGAGGGGGAGGAGGGGGAGGAGCAGCAGGAGGAGGAGGAGGAGGAGGACCGGGGGAGGAGCATCGGGGGAGGGGCGGGGAGGAGCGCCGGGGGGAGGGGCAGGAGGGGGAGGGGCGGGGCGGAGGACGCGAGCCACGGGCGGGTCGGCGGCGGGGCGCGGAGGCCGGGCGGGCGGGCGGGGGCGCGGCGCGCGACCATGGCCCGGTCGCTGGTGCAGGCGTGCCGCAGCCTGGCCCTCTCAACATGGCTGCTTTCCTTTTGTTTCGTGCATCTGCTGTGCCTGGACTTCACGGTGGCCGAGAAGGAGGAGTGGTACACCGCCTTCGTGAACATCACCTACGCCGAGCCCGCGCCCGACCCGGCGTCGGGGCCGGGGCCGGGGCCGGGGCCGGGGGCGGGGGCGGGGGCGGGGGCGGGGTCCGGGGCGGCGGGCGGCGGCGGCCCCGAGCTGCGCAGCGAGCGCTCCGAGTGCGGGCGCTACGGGGAGCACTCGCCCAAGCAGGACGCCCGCGGCCAGGTGGTCATGGCCAGCGCCGCGCACGACCGCCTGGCCTGCGACCCCGGCACCAGGTTCGCCGCCCCGGGCCGCGGCCGCAGCTGGATAGCCCTCATCCCCAAGGGCAACTGCACGTACCGGGACAAGATCCGCAACGCCTTCCTGCAGAACGCCTCGGCCGTGGTCATCTTCAACGTGGGCTCCGGCACCAACGACACCGTCACCATGTCCCACGCAGGTAGGCGCCCGGCGGAGCGCGGCCCACGCGGGGAGCGGAGGGGACGAGGGGCGCGCGCGGGGCCCCCCAAGTCCGCGCGGGACACGCGTCTCGGTGCCCTGGACCCGTTAGGTGCCGCTGCTCCGCGTTCCTGGGGGGCGGGGGTCCCGGAGCGGAGAGGGGTGCTGGGGGGGATGGAGGAGAGAGGGGTGCTGGGGGATGGAGCGGAGAGGGCTGCTGGGGGGACGGAGCGGAGAGGGCTGCTGGGGGGACGGAGCAGAGAGGGCTGCTGGGGGGGATGGAGGAGAGAGGGGTGCTGGGACGGATGGAGGAGAGAGGGGTGCTGGGGGGATGGAGCGGAGAGGGGTGCTGGGGGGATGGAGCGGAGAGGGGTGCTGGGGGATGGAGGAGAGAGGGGTGCTGGGGGGACGGAGCGGAGAGGGGTGCTGGGGGGGATGGAGCGGAGAGGGGTGCTGGGGGGGATGGAGCGGAGAGGGGTGCTGGGGGGGATGGAGGAGAGAGGGGTGCTGGGGGAGATGGAGGAGAGAGGGGTGCTGGGGGGACGGAGCGGAGAGGGGTGCTGGAGGGGACGGAGCGGAGAGGGGTGCTGGGGGGATGGAGGAGAGAGGGCTGCTGGGGGGGACGGAGCGGAGAGGGGTGCTGGGGGGGATGGAGGAGAGAGGGGTGCTGGGGGGACGGAGCGGAGAGGGGTGCTGGAGGGGACGGAGCGGAGAGGGGTGCTGGGGGGGACGGAGCGGAGAGGGGTGCTGGGGGGGATGGAGGAGAGAGGGGTGCTGGGGCGGATGGAGGAGAGAGGGGTGCTGGGGGATGGAGCGGAGAGGGGTGCTGGAGGGGACGGAGCGGAGAGGGGTGCTGGGGGGATGGAGGAGAGAGGGCTGCTGGGGGGGACGGAGCGGAGAGGGGTGCTGGGGGAGATGGAGGAGAGAGGGGTGCTGGGGGGACGGAGCGGAGAGGGGTGCTGGAGGGGACGGAGGAGAGAGGGGTGCTGGGGGGATGGAGGAGAGAGGGCTGCTGGGGGGGACGGAGCGGAGAGGGGTGCTGGGGGGGATGGAGGAGAGAGGGCTGCTGGGGGGGACGGAGCGGAGAGGGGTGCTGGGGAGGATGGAGGAGAGAGGGGTGCTGGGGGGACGGAGCAGAGAGGGCTGCTGGGGTGGGGACGGAGCAGAGAGGGGTGCTGGGGGGGACGGAGCCGAGAGGGATGCTGGGGGGACAGAGCAGAGAGGGCTGCTGGGGGGGACAGAGCAGAGAGGGCTGCTGAGGGGGGGGTCCCGGAGCAGAGGGCTGCTGGGGGGTCCCGGAGCGGAGGGCTGCTGGGGGGTCCCGGAGCGGAGGGGGCTGCTGGGCTCAGGGGGGGTTGCGCCGACCAGTCCCGGAGGGTCCAGGAGGTGCAGTCGGGGGGCGGGGTCCGGGCTCGCGCGCGGTCCGAGCTGCTGAGCCGCGCGCACCTGCCTGGAGCCGGAGGCGGTGCACCTGCGTGTGCCGGGGTCGCGCTCCCCGCTGGCAGCCCCGGGCAGGGCGGCGCACAGGGTTACCGGCCGTGTCGCCCCCTGCCCCCCCGCCCCGCGCCCCGGGTCAGCCCGCAGCCCTGCGGGGACGAGCGGAGCCGGCTGCGGGGTGGGCGCCCTGACCGGGGGTGGTCGGAGTCCTGGGCTCCGTGTCGCTGGCGGAGGCGGGCCTGAGGGCAGGATGGCACCTACCCGCAGCCAAGAGGAGCGCGGTGCCCCTAAAGTCATGCCCACTTGGACATTGTGGGGGGAGCCTCTTGCTGATTGGGGCATCATGAAGTATGCAGAGGCCTTCTGTGTGGAGAGAATGGGGCGATTTCAGGGGAGAAAGAATAAGGGTGGTGTTGTTATTATTATTATTATTATTATTATTATTATTATTATTATTATTATTATTATTATTATTTGAATGCTTGAAGGGTGCCAGGGCTAGAGTACATTACTGCCCGAGACTCCTATTTATTCAGCCATAGGCCTCACATGCCACTGCTTCCCGGATAAGAACCAAAAAACAAAAGTGCTCCGCCGGCTTGTCAGCATAAGCAGCTACTTTTAGCAGCAGACTGGCCTTGTGATGTGCCCTCCTGCCCCAGAGGGGTTCCTGGGTGGAGGTGCGGCACCCGCCAGGGGGGCAGGGGGACAAATGACAGATGCGTTTTCTAACTGGAGTTGCCTAATCAAAAGTGTCACTGTCTTTAAAAGCTAGGTTGTAATACACAGTTATGCTCCTGAAAGGGAACACCAAGCGTAGGCTGTGTTGTTGTGGGGGGGTGCGTTCTTGGGGCCAAGTTGTCCTTCTGAGAGCTGTATCACCTGTTAATGAAGGATACAAGGCAGAGGCCTCTGCAAGGAAATTGTCAACCTTAAGAGAAACAGGCGGAGTGGGGAAAGCTCCGGGCTTTGCACGCACAGGCCAGAATAACACAGCCCCTTAATTAATGAAAAGGAGAGGCAGTTCGCGTAGAAAAGCTATAATACAGCTTTTAGGAGCGCTTGTTCTATTTTCTTGAACTTAACAGTTTTGTGCTGGAAAAGATTGTACCCCAAGGTTGAGTCATAGGAACACCCCTTAAACTTTGTTATTTGAGGATTTGGAGGACAATGGGAGAGCACTTTAGGTCATGGGAAGTATCTTTAGATAAACACTTAATATCTAAACTTTGACTTGAGGGGTCTTGAAAGAGGTTCTTTCCGTTCTGTAAATACCAAGCGGATTGTTAGCTCATTTGCAGGATCCCTTAAATGTTTCTCTGCGCATATGCATGAAATGTTAGACTTGGCTTCTCTGAACAGAAAGGGGCATCGTTTGTTCCTGTCGAAAAAGGTTCTCCGGAACTGCCAACATGTGGGGTCAATTAATGGCTTGCCTGTTCTTAAAGAAGGCAGGAGGCTGATTTTCCATACAGATGATGCTTAAGACACAGTGGGAGTAAAGGGTTTGGTGATAGTCTGAAAGTTACAGGCTAAAAAACGTAAATGGAATTTTCTATTATTATTCTCTTTCCAAAAGTGTGTTAACACTGTATCTGCTAAGGGCCATGAAGCCTCCACAGTATGTATGACATATCGTAGTGACATATGGCCATGTTACGGGATGCTGCGTTCACTTTAGTCGGGGACTGCACTGATTTCTGCTGAAGTCTCATTGTAAGGAGACACATGACCGGGTGGGCTGGCAAACGCTTCACTTTACTCTTAAATATTTCTCCTGAATATTTTTTTAAAGATTTTATTTGTTCATGAGAGACAGAGAGAGAGAGAGAGAGAGAGAGAGGCAGAGACACAGGCAGAGGGAGAAGCAGGCTCCATGCAGGGAGCCCAGCCCGACGTGGGACTCGATCCCAGGACCCCGGGGTCACGGCCTAGGCTAAAGGTGGCGCTAAACCGCTGAGCCCCCCGGGCCGCCCACTCCTGATTTTTAAACACTGAGGTCCCAGCGCTGGTCCGCCTGTCTGTGTGTTACCCTCAGCTCCAGAACTTGAAGGTTCTACTTTTTCTAGTTAAATTTGAGTCCTATTTCTAGATTCATCTTAGGAAATGGTGTCCATTTCAGATGCAAATCTTTATTCTTATTTTGTGAAGGTGGTGTGCAATACACCAGAGGATCCTTACATTTGTAAACTTTTAAATTTGGAGTCTCCAAAAAGCTAACTGACATCAACCTTTGCGTGTTTTTCTTGTTCGTTCTTAAATCTCACCTCTCCTCTAAATCCTTTTTTTTTTTTGGAACTGAAACTGATAGCTTTCGGGTGAGAAGGTCAGAATTTAGCGATGCAACCCGTCCTGTAATATCTCTGCGTTTTGGGTGACGTGACCCCGATACACCCCCTGCCTTGAAATTAAGTTAAATAGAAAATGATTCCCCTTCCCTTTTCCGTATGGACTTTGTGATTCCTTTTTTCTTGAATGATTTTGGGTTTCTGCCACTTGTGCAATGATGATTTCTCATTCACAAAGACATGGATATAATAAATAAATAAATAAATAAATAAATAGGTTCAATAAATAAATAACTAGGTTCGATAAATAAATAAATAAACAGATTCAACAATAAAATAAAATAAAATAAAATAAAATAAAATAAAATAAAAGACACTGATTCTCCTGGAGTTCACTAGTAGTTTTTCTTTGTAGCTAGTTTTAAAAAATCTAAAAGCTACGACTGCTTTACTGAGAGAGAATCTGTGTTTACAGCTCACACGTTTAAAGTATGCAGTTTCATGGCCTTTGCCATACTGAGAGTTGTACAACCTCACCTCTAAGCGCCCAAGGAAACCCTGTGTGCCTTAGCAGTGACTACTTATCCCTCCCCAGCCCCCTAGGCCTAGGCAGTGACTAATCTGCTTTCTGCATGTTTACCTATTTTGGACATTTCATTTACAGATGGTCCCCAAGTTACGATGGTTTGACTCTATGGTGATGTCAAAGTGATACACATTAGGTAGAAACTGTACTTGGGATTTTGATTTTTTTTTTAAATTTTTTCCTGGGCTACCAATATGCAGCTTGAGACTCCACAATGCCCAGCAGGGGCAGCCAGCTGAGGGTCCCAGCCACTCCACCAGGAAGATACACAAGCCATATGCTTACAACCATTCTGTACCCATATAATCATTCTGCATTTTTTTTTCGTTGCAGGGCAGCATTCAGTAAATTACATGAGATACTCAGCGCATTACTATAAAATAGGCTTTGTGTTGATTTTGCCCAACTGTAGACTTCAGAGTTCTGAACGTTTAAGGAAGGCTAGTCTGAGTTATGGTGTTCATAGGTTAGGTATGTTAACTGCATTTTCTTTTCTTTTTTTTTAATATTTTATTTATTTATTCGTGAGAGACACACAGAGAGAGGCAGAGACCCAGGCAGAGGGAGAAGGAGACTCCATGCAGGGAGCCCTATGCGGGACTCGATCCCAGGACCCCGGGGTCACACCCTGGGCTGAGGGCAGGCGCTAAACCGCCAAGCCACCCAGGGATCCCCTAAATGCATTTTTAACTTGTGGGTTTATTGGAATGTAAGGCCATGGTAAATCGAGGACAATCTGTAGGTGAATTCATGTAATATGTGCTTGTGTGTGACTGGCTTTTTTCACTTATAAGGTTTTCAAGGTCTGTCCGTGCTACGGCGTGTATCAGTACCACGTTCCTTTCTGTTGCAAATACGCTATTGTACATATATGCCATGCTTCATTTATTCCCCAATTAATGGGCCTCTAGGAAAATCCCACTTTTTTTGTTAATGAATAATGCTGTCATCATGAACGTTCACGTTTAGGCTGCAGGGAGATGCAGACTAAAGCTACAATGAAGACACCCCCCTTCAACAACCACGTCGGCCAAAGTTTGGCCAAGATCATACCCTGGGCTGAAGGCAGACGCTCAACCACTGAGCCCCCCAGGCACCTCTCTCAAATCTTTGTTTTTTTTAAAAAGTGGAATTTCTGGTTCCTATTGTAACCTTTGGAGGAAGTGCTAGTCCTTGTCCAAGGCACCTACATCACTTCACACTCGCGCCAGCCCTGTACGGGGGTTCCATTTCTCCAGGTCCTCATCAAGGCTTGTTACATTTTTTTAGATTTTGTGAGAGAGCGTGAGCAGGGGAAGGGCAGAGGGAGAGAGAGCCGCAGCCTCCTTGCTGAGCAGGGAGCCGGACGCAGGACTCGATCCCAGGACCCCGGGGTCATGACCTGAGCCGAAGGCAGACGCCTAGCCCACTGAGCCACCCAGGCCCTCACTTGCTCTGGTTTTGACTTTGGCCATCCTGGCTGTGGAAGGGAGGCGTCTTCACTGTGGCTTTAGCCTGCAGCTCCCTGCCAACAGTTACTCTCACATACTCTTGATTCCTTTTTCTGGTTTTCGCTTTGTTCCTTTTCTCCTTGCCAGCTGTCGCTTGTCCTTCCTGGACTTTGAGCCCATGTACTTGTACTTGTTGTCCTACAGAAGAGAGAAAGATTAATGGAGAAAAATCTTCCAATTATGAAAGCCAAGGCCCGCGGGCTGAGGTTTTCCCCAGCCCCTGTGCGGGTCGAGGGGGGCGAGGGGAGGCGCCTTTGGGGGCCTGCACCTGCCGCTGGCTGAGTTACCGTGGAGCCCAGCGCTGCAGGGGCGGGTGCGGGCCAGGGACAGCTCGGGTCCCCTGGCGGTGCAGGTGCCGCCCCTAGGCCCGGAGGTGGATGGAGCCTGCTGTCGACTGGTCGCCGTCGAAGGAGCGACACGCTTGTCTCCTTCCTTAGAAGAGGGCTCGCTGTGGCCCGCTGCGTGCACTCTGGACGGCGGCGCAGCAGGCCTCGCAGCGCCTGGGCCCCGGCCGTCCAGGCGAGGGAAGCCGCGGCCCACAGGATCGGCCCAGGGCCCAGGGCCCGGCCTTGTATTTCAGGACTTGCCCGCGGCCCGAGGAGAAACCCGGAGGCCTCTTGGCGCCCCCTGCTCTGGCGGGTGCTAAGCCTTTACCCTACGGGTTGTGCTGCCTTGGGGGCCGCAAGCTCGATTCCTAGTCTACCGTTGCCTTGACCTCGAGGAAGGAACTGGCTGCTATAACGGATTCTTTTTCCGGGACTCCTCTGATTTTCGAGGACATGTGTGGCTTTGTTCTGCATCTCCCTTTAGCGGGTGCGTGGCGTGCTCTTCTTTCGCACATTGCAGTTGTGTCTCTGGGAAGGGGTGACATTGGCCACCTAATGCCTACCCCGGGTCCGGCGTGACGTAAACACCTTGTGTGTATTAGCTCACTTAGCTCTCAGGATGGCCCTCAGGTGGGTAGTAGCATTACCCCTCTTCCACGGGCCAAGGAGCTGAGCCCTAGCCTGGGGAGGTGCCCTGCGGGTGGCAGGTGACGGAGCCAGCCTTGCAGACCTCCGTGGAGCATCGCCCAAGTCTGTGCCCGTAACTACTGTCCATAAGGATATGGACAACTTGAACTTTCTTTCAACTGTAAAAACTAGATGTGGACTGCGATGACTTAATGGACACAGGAAGTGAGCTAAAAGCTGATCCTTGGTTCAGAACGTGTCAGCAAGCCCATAGGCTGAATGCACTGCTGCCTCGCAGGCAGCATTTTTTGCAGCGGGAGCGTTGGGACCTTGTGCTGAGGGCCCTCCTCCTCCAGGCGTGCCTCTCATGACCCGGCTCTAGGTCACTCACTTCTTCTACTCTGGATCTCCGTTTTCTCTCTGTAAACGGTCTGGATTAGTCGATCCCTGTGTGAGCTCCATCACTTATTCCTCGTGCATTCAAAAATCAAGATATCGCTACTAAAATTCAGGTTTTTTTGGCTTTTCTTCATGACAAAAGCTGACAGCAGGGGCAATGGGTGGCCGGAGCAGAGCAGTGGCTAGCTGTCCCTATGGGCAACGTGCTCCCTGGTTGGCCCACGTCTCCATCGCTTCTAGCCTGGCTCCTGGCCTGTGCCCCTCATGCACGCCCGTGTCTCAACCCCAAGGCCAGAGTATGTGTGGCCCCAGCTTTATGGAGTCAACAAACCAGGGTCAGTGAGGAGAAGCTCTGGAAAGCAGAGCTGTTGAGCGAAGGGAAACGTTCACAAGGATGGAACCGTGTGCGGGGAGAGGTGGCGGCCGAAGCCTTCTCTTGTGCTCAGGTTGAAACCGAGCAGGCCTGTTGTAGAATTGCTGACGGCACGGGGCTCTGCTGGGTCACGCCTCACGGGCCTTCCGAAGCCTGAGCACCCAGACTTTCTCTCATTTGGATATCTAAGAAACCTTTAAGAGCCTCAGTTTCCCCCTTAGCTTTTCTCTATGTGTCTTAAGAGAAAAATGTCATTTATGCTGTTCCTTAGTCTTCCAGGCCGAACGGTCTCACCCTCTGCACTTAGCGTTTATGCACTTATTTATTTGGCACTAAAGGGCTTCGTCACCTGTGTCTCCAATGGCAGACAGACATCCAATAGCCAGGAATTCCAGACTCTGTTATTAAAAGCCATAATTCAGTGTCAGTGTTAGATAACATTCTTGGCAGTGAAACTTAATATGGCCTGGGCCTTTCAAGAAACCGTCTACTTGTTTACTCGGTTCGGGTCACAGAAATCATATCTGGGGGATTTGGAAGGAATCCTACCGTCTACCTTCCAGTCTTCAGTAAGAAATCCATCCTCCTCTCTCCTGAGGGCTCTGTCCTTAAAACTCCCCAGGCTTCTCAAAAAGGAAGGAATTTTATGACCACGGAATCTGGAAAGATTTAGAAGGAACCTAGGACTTTTTAACTTCTTCTCCTTTTTTTTTTTTTTTTTTTTTTTATAAAGGAGCAAATGTGTTTCTGATGAAACATTAATTTGTCTAGAAACCAGCCTCTATTTGTGAAAAGGAGTATAACCATTATTGTTGCATTTCTAGACATAAAACCTAGTCGATAAAGAATTTAACATATTAACAGCCCCTGGGAGCCCTCAGTTTATCCCTAGAAAGATGCTCCATCTCGCAGACCCTAGAGACTCTCTTCACTTCAGGTGCGTGAAGCGATGCTGGAATTGCGTGTATTTGATCATGGAAATTGAGAGACGGTGAATTTGAGTTAAAATGGAACTCAAATTCTATTCGGATTATCTCTGCTCTTGAGGATTTTGTGGGTAATATAAAACCCGGAGGAAAAAAGCTGCCTCGTGCTGTGCGATTGTTCTTTTCGAAGCTTCAATTATGGTGGTTTTGTTCCAAGGCAACCTTGCCTATAGGTGTAACGTGACCTTTTATTTTAAACTCTGGAGGATTAACCCCTCGGCAGTTTAACCTAAAGTAAGCTAATAAGTGTGCGTGACAGATTGACATCAAACTATTAATGATTGTGTTTCTACTTCTTTTTTCTATAAGAAGGAAAAGGTTTAATTTCTTTTACTTCAAAAGCATTGGTAAGAAATTGATTTCTGTATCTTAATTTTTTTGTCTGTCCCATAATATATAAGTGGTATTTATTTTTCATTTTTTAGATTTTCAAAAAAGATTTTTAATGTATTTATTCATGAGAGACACAGAGAGAGGCAGAGGCACAGGCAGAGGGAGAAGCAGGCTCCACGGGACTCGATCCCAGGACCCCAGGGTCACACCCTGGGCCCGAGGCAGGCGCTCAACCGCTGAGCCCCCCAGGTGTCCCTATGAGTGGTATTTAGAAACACTTTTTTAGTAGCAATAAGCATTATTTGTCATCAAAGTGAAGCTTATGCATTAGATTGTTAGCCTTTTTTATATGAAATTTGTGTTCGCACATTTAGTAATAGAGGTTAAAGATTAGAAATAATTTTGCATTAAACGTATGGCTCATTCATGTCCTTTCCAGGCAAAGATATACAATGAGTATGTTTTTTTTTTTTTTAATTCTTATTTGACAGACAGAGAGCATGAGAGAGAGATCACAAGCAGGAGGGAGGGGTAGAGGGAGAAGCAGACTCTCCACTGAGTAGCAGCCCCGACATGGGAGGGCTCCATCCCAGGACTCCGGGATCATGACCTGGGGCCAAAGGTAGCCGCCTAACTGGCTGAGCCACCCAGGTGCCCCAGTTGGTACATGTTTGAGGTTAAAGTCCAGGAAATATTTCATTTTTTTTAAACCAGTTCAACCTGCTGTCTTTCTATCATCGATGGCTTTTTCCATAGTCCACTAAAGCACTATTGAAAAGGCAAAGATGTGAGATTTTTTCCAAGTGTTGATCAGCACAAATGCCTTTTTTTCCTCAAATTTGTCTCTTTTCTGGTCTCCACCTTCTGCAGAAGCTATCCGTCAGGCCACTCTGTAGCTGTGAACCGACTAACCCTACATCAGGAATGTAATTTCAAATGACCCAAAGAATCGTGGAATGGGAAAGATGTTTTCCCCTTTATTTACCAGAAAGCTGCTGGAAATGATCTTCCTCCCAGATACCCACAGGCCTGGCTGCGTGTGTCAGGTCCCTTCTCTAAAGTGACCTCACCACTAAGGCACTCCCTGGCTCCTCTCTTTAAAATAGCAGCCTCCCTCCCCCACTCGCCACCCCCGCCACCCCCGGCACTTCCCACCCCTCTCCCTGCTTCACTTACTTCTGCTCAACATGCTTTACTGTCTGTCTCCTCCCTCCGAAATATAGGAGCTTTAAGAAACGGGGCTTTAGACGTTTTTTTATTCATCGTAAAGTTCCCAGAGCCTAGAAGGGTCCCTGGTGCATGGAAGGTGCTCCGTGAATACTGTGAAGAGCTGTTCAAAAATAAATAAATAAATAAATAAATAAATAAATAAATAAATAAATAAATAAAATAAAAATTAAAAATTAAAAAAAAAAGAGCTGTTCAATCACCTGGAGATTGGAAAGATGGACCACGTTAATATGTTAGTTTCTAGTGTCCTGAAAAACTATTCTATGACGCTAAAATTTTTCTTAGCTTTTTTTTTTTCTTAGCTTTTGACTTATGTCAGTGGAGTCAAGGAGATTCTAATTAGCGTCTTGCACTAAAATGTTTATTCCTCACGTAGAATGTGGCAGGAAGTTAAGTGCCTGGTTAGTGTCCTTGGTCTTCAGGGAAAAAGACATGAACAGAGGGTATTAAAAACAAGTTGTAACAAATACAGTCCTGTACGTGTGTTTATTGTCCTGCTGCTTTAGGGAAAATATATATATATATATATATGTATATTTTTTTAAATGAGAGACATATGCCTTACAGAAAAACTTGAAAATATTGGAACATTTAAAAAGAGGGAAGATAATAAAAACCATCTAGTACCCAACCACCCAACCCTTTTTTTTCATTATGTGGATACATATTTACTTTTACCACATTGGGAATATATTGTATATGTTTCATAGCTTTTTTTTAATTTAAGGGTACATTTTGAAATTTCTTTGTTTCTGTGGCATTTCTGCGATGAGCCCACTTTCCCCCTGCATAAACCGTGCTGCTGTAGACGTCCTTATGTCCCTAAAAATGGGTGCATATCTGTGATGACTTTCTTAGACCGAGTTCTTGGATATGGGACTGGTTAGCCGGAGGTTCTTCGTGGGTAGCTGTAGAGCAGGGCTTTTGGTAACCCCCTGACGCAGCCTCGGAGGCAGGCTCACCCACTGGTACGGCTCCACTGAAGGGGAAAGAACATCTGTCAGCTGTTGGTGCTGCTGCGGGATCCTAGCAAAGCTTCTCTGGGTGACTTTGCTCCAAGCTCGACCCCTTTGGCATCTGGGACAAGCCCCAGAAAGTGGAGAAGCAGAAGAAATGAAGCCTGGGTAATAGGATCACCCAGCATTGCAATTGGGGGAGCTCCCTCGGTTCTCTGAGCTTCATCTGAGCCTCGGGCATGTTCAGTGCACCTTGAACCGTGTGTTTGGAAACGGGGTCCGGTTGTGGCTCTGCCTCACGTTGGCTTTACCGTTGGCAAGTGGCTTCACCCCTCTGGGCCTCATTTTCTCGCGTTTGAAAGTGATGAGCAGGAGGCTCCTGGAGGGGGACTCGGTTTAGAACGGCGGTGTCCATGCGGGCTGCACGGGAGAGGCACCTGGGGGGTTTAAAGACCACAGACGCCTGGGTTCTGGTGTAACCTGAGGGCTGAGGCCTGTCCAGAGGAGCCTGATGTGCAGCCAGGGTTGGCCACCAGCACCCTGCGCAAGTGCAAAGTCCTCCTCGAGTTCTTAGGTCCCGTAGTTCTTAATAATTTAAAGAAATGCTGATTTTTTTTTTCTTCCGATAAGATCCGAACTCTACATAAGAACTTTGTGGAGTTCAGGATTATAATGAGAACTGTGAGGGTGTGTGCAGTGAGCGTTGTTGCAAGATGCGAATTAGTGACTCACTAATAACCACCAGATTTTCGAGACCGGCAAGGACGCGGACAGATGGCAAACACAGCGGGGACAGGAGAGCACCCAAACCTCTGCAACAGTCTAAAAAGAACACAATACCGAGTCCGAAGGGATTAGACATCTTCACCAAGTTGGGTGAAATCTCACTGCGGGGCTGAGTGGCCATCATCTTGATTGCGGGCCTCTGGCGCCAGTATTTTTGCGGACTCCGAAGTGTCCCATTTGGCACATCACGGTTGTCAGTAGCTACTTAGGGAAGCAGCATACGGTGAGGGCGGGAGAGGGTTCTGGTCCGGGATCGGCCTGGGTCTGACCCTGAGGTCACTCGCCCAGGGAGGCCTGCACTGTGGCACCGTGGCCATGGCGACAGACAGGCCAAGTCGTCTGCTGGGTGAGAGTGACGGGAGGCCCTGGGATCTGCGGGGCCAGAGGAGCTGCCAGGGGCCCGGCGTCCCGCAGGGAGGGCGGGCAGAGGCTGGGGCAGCAGGGCCGAGGGGTGGCGGGCCACCAGGGGCGCCGGCCGTCACTGTGTCACTGTCCAGGGCAATCGGAGCACGGGCCGTGGTGCCACCACTTGCGTCCCGGCCTCTGAGCCTGCCCCACGGCCTGGTCCCCGACAGCAGGCGGAAGAGGCTCCGGCCCCAGCTGGCACCCCGCGCTCACATCCTCGGGGCCTGCACAGCCCGCCCGGAGCCGGGCCAGGGTGCTCGGTCCCCCAGGGCTGGCCCCGTGTGGCCCGCGTCCCCTCCGTCCCCTTCCCCTCCTGCCATCCTCACGGGCCGGCTCCTCGGCTGCCACTGGGACGACCTTGGGCCGCAGACCGTGGGCCGCGCTGCATCTCTCGGCTTCTGGGGTGACGGGCGGTGACTCCTGGCCAGGAACGTCCGCTGGACGTTTGCCTGTTTCCCCCTTATTTAACCAACTTTTTTTTATTTTAAGATTTTATGTATTTATTCATGAGAGACACACAGAGAGAGGCAGAGACACAGGCCGAGGGAGAAGCAGGCTCCATGCAGGGAGCCCGACGCAGGACTTGATCCCGGGACCCCGGGGTCACGGCCTGGGCTGAAGGCGGCGCTCAACTGCTGGGCCACCCGAGCTGCCCTTGTTTTGTGTGTTTTATCTGCTACTCATTCTCTCCGCCTTTATTCCCCCTTCCGTTCCTTCATAGTGTTTACCACCATTTGAAATTGTTATATTATTTCATTGATTTACTGGACCGCTGTCACCTTCCTTAGGGAGTGTGAGCTCCACAGGGACAGGGTTCTGGGCTTAACTGCTGTACTCCTGGAGCCTGGCACATAGGGGCCTCCGGTCGGTATGTGGAAGACACAGGCCGATAAGGGAAAGGTGGGATGTGCACCCCCGATCGTTGCCAGGTGCACTGCTCACTTAAGGGACAAAGTAATGGCTCTTATTACATATGCAGGATTTGCCTTATGCTGAAGGTAAGCCTTAATTTGAGTGATTAAAAGCTTCACTTCTTTTTTTTTTTTGTAAGATTTTATTTATTTACTTGAGAGAGAGGGAGCAGGAGTGGGGGTGGGGGGAGAGGGAGAAGCAGGCCCCGCTGAGCAGGGAGCTGGACCTGGAGCTCCATCCCTGGTCCCCGGAACCGTGGCCCGAGCCGAAGGCAGGTGCTTACCCAATGGAGCCCCCCAGGTGCCCCTAAAAACTTTGTTTCTTGTCCTGCCCACAGCAGGGCCTGTGCTAAGGGAATCCACGCAGGGTCTGATCTGAGCTTGACCCCTGTTGAGATGCCTCCTTCCAGGGCACCCGGAACCATTCTTTCTCTATTCGTTACTCTCAGCAACTGGAAAAGGCTTTTTTCTTCTGGCTTCCTCTCAGGAATGTTGGGGGGTCTGGAGCAGGAAGCCAGTCATCATTTTCTGAGATCTCCTACAATCCTGCCATGTGTCTGAGGAAACCTAGATGCTCCTCCCCGGTACCTACAAACCAGTGCCTCTCGGTTCTGAGGCGCTTTGCTTTGGAGGTCTCCAAGGGGGCTTTTTACAGATAATGGAACAGAAATGGCCTTTGGAGTCATTTGTTATGAAATACAGCAAGAAATCGGAAAGAAGTAGCTGCGCGGAGCTGCCCAGTGTGTCTACTGGGAGGTGGGCATCTGGTAGACCTGAGACTTCCAGGGAACCTGAGTGTTCCCGCAGGGAAGTGCTGGAGGTTGGGCTCGCCCCGTGTGGTTTAGGAACCTGTCCCTCTGTGTCCACACGACTTCATTCCAGAAGAATCTAAAGCTAATGGGGCAGGAAGATGTCAGGATCCTTCCCAATGAAGGAAATAGCAAGTGACAAATGCTCAGCGAGCTATGCCAAATTGGAACCTTTGGGACAATGAGAGAAACCTGAAGTTTTCTCTTAAGTCTGAATAAGAGGAATTCATTAAATAGCTGTTGGTTGCAGCATTGATGCTTGCTCTAGAATGAATTTAATCTCCCACGTATTTGCATGCCTTTACGCTTTAGCTCCTAAGAACTGTGTGCATAGAGTTTGGAGCAATTAGGTGATACTATTCCTGTCAATTTAATAGTTTATTTTTACAGAAGACGTATATACTGTATCATTTTTTGGTTCTTCTTTCCTTTATAAATGCATTTATTATATGCAATGGATTCCGTTTTATTGAGGTTAATTCTCTTCTGCTGGACTGTGAGCTTTGTGAGTAAAGGTGCTTTAGGCCCCCAGCCCCTGGCCCTGGCAACTAACCCAGGTTTCTTGAATGATTCCCCACCTGTGTCAATATTAGTTAATCCGGTAAATCATAACTATCTTGATGCATTCACCTGGTGGGAGGTACCTGGCCCTTATACCAAGCATTTAAGGGAAATAGCATCTTACGAGGCTCACTTTGCAAAGAGTAAACCTGCACAGGAGAGGTAAGTGTCCCTCTCATGGGGTCATGCTCAGAAAATACCTGAAGGGATGCTTAATTACATGGAGTCCAAGTCCCGTAGATTAAAAAGTCTTCAGTATCTTTCATCCTGTTGACCTTTGCAACCATCTTGAAAAACCATTCACCTAATTAAAACTTGATTCTTTTAAATTAGAAAGTCTTACTCTCTTTGGTAAAAGGAACGACTCTTGTGATTTGGTTTCCTGCTGTCAGTAACTAATCAACGTGCTCCCTTTTCTAGTGAGATGCTATATTTAGTATGTCTTAGCTTATTACTCAAGAAGACTTTTTTTTGTGTTTGATTTAGTCCTACCGTGAAAAATATATCGTAGGTAAAAGGACCATTTTCTTTAGGAGAGCAAATTAGAGCCTTAGAAGCATTTGGAACCCTAGCGTAACCATAAGCCTGCTCATTATTTTTATATTTAATCTTTGAAAAGGTGGCACATAATGACGAAGGTACATTTTGTGCGTTTCAAAATAAGTGATATTTTGATATGAAAATGAAATTTGAGTAGGTTAGGATATTGGAACACACTGCCTGCTGTCACTGTTCTGTTAAAACCATTGCAGTTCATTGACTCATGCAAATATATTCTGTTGTGTTTCCTGTTTGCATTTCATCGCATTTGCCACCAGAACAATTTGAATAAGAAAACAGCTCAAACTCTGGCCCTTGATTGATTGATTGATAGATTTGCTTAACGAAAGGGGGCATCATTTTTTTAAAGGAACAATAATCCTGAAATAGCCCGTTACTTTGCTTGCCTATTTGGTAACCACCATATTTCTAAAAGAGATGTGCTGTCATACAGAGGGACTGATTGGTTGGGGTGAGGGGGGGCACTCGGCATCCAATCCGCCGGCTTATGCTTCTGGGTGAGCCTCAGCCCCAGATTCTATCCGTTTCAGGGAATGGGAATTGCTGTCGAGAGGACATGCTCCCTCTCTGTAGCTAAGAGGCGATTTGAATAAGATACCTCAGCACCAGGTAGCAAGTCTTCTGCAAGGTCATAGTGTTGGCTGCTATTGAATGGTATGTCCTCCAGGGGAGAACCACCTGAGACGCTAGGAACCAGGGTCATCTGACACTTGTGTTCAGTTGCCAAGG
The DNA here is from genome assembly GCF_053574225.1 of Canis aureus. NCBI lineage: Eukaryota > Metazoa > Chordata > Mammalia > Carnivora > Canidae > Canis > Canis aureus. The sequence goes on from NC_135630.1 coordinate 7,575,911, forward strand.
TGACAGGGCAGCAGAGTTCAAAGGCATGTAGGTGCGACACAAGTCCCTCCCCCTGCCCCCACCGTGTTGTCTACCAATTCAGCGATGGACAAAGTCGGACTGTGCATTGATTCATGAGTTTAGGGCCATTCAGCAGACCTGACCCCAGTCCCCCAGAGGTTAGGGCCATGGAGTGAGAGCTCTGACAACAAAGCTTCAGGTGAGATGACCAGATGAAAGCTGGGGAGCCCATGTGCAGCCACCGTTGGGTGGGGGGGCGTATGAGGCCATTCTGAACAGCCACTGCACTTTTTCCGCGTATCCCATCTTCTCTTCCCATGGGAGACCCCTAAGGAGAATTCTCTCCTTTTCTGAATAAGCCCAAACATCCTTTGGGCAAATCCCCTCTTCTGGTTCCAGGCTTCTATGTTAAATCTATCACCTCGTTCGTTGGAAGAACCCCACAAATCTTGGCTGGACTGAATAAATATTAGAAGGAAGAGAGCGGACGTTCGTCCTGAACATAGAAGGCTCTAGGCACCGCGTTAGGTGACTTTCATACTTGACTCCTCTCACGACCCTGTGAGTTGGGAACCTGCCCAAAGTCACAGATGGACAAAAGCAAAGCTGGTATTTTAGTCCAGGTCTATATACATTTCAAGTGTGTTGTGAGACGTGTAGGATTTCTTTGACTTTCTACTGATTTTTTTGTTTCAGTGTCCTTTTTTTTTTTTTTTTTTTCTGAGGGGTAAACTTCTTTAGAGATAACAAGCTGTATAGAAACGTTGTTTCCTGTAAAAATTGGGAAACTTAATCTGCCATTGTTAAGTTTATCGCATCTCTGCAGCAGTGTACTTCCTTGGTTGCACAAGAACCAATTTCTTATTTGAAGACGGTATAAATTCCTATGGATTTGATTGTCCTACAAGTCAAACCTTGTCCCTTGTGGATATGGTCCTGTCTTTGGCATATTATATTCCTTGTCTGTAAATTGTGGCTTAAACAATGGTTCTAGTTTGAGTTACTTATTTCCATTGGTTAAAAAGGATGGCGTTCTGAGACCATTCCATCAGGCTCCTGCCTATTAATGCTATTAAAGTAAAAGGGTCTCGGGGCAAACTTCTACCCCGAATGTTATTTTTAGTTTTATAAATAAATCCTTCCCTTCACACTTTTCCCACTATGGTTCCCCTAAGTTTGTGATTACTCTTACCATTTACAAACCACTACCAAATCACATTTACCGGAAAAATATTTCAAGGTCAAAATAAAAGAATGACACGGTTACTGTCATTATGGGAATTAAAAATAGGTGTGTGCATACATGTGTGTATATATAGCATATAGTTTAGCATTTTAATTGGACTTGGATGATGTCTGATTCATGTAATCCCAGAACAGTTTTGCTTGCTCATTAAATTGCTACACCCTTGATTTTAAATAAGATTTTCTTTAATTGGGTTTGTGGTTCTTCATGCTCAGTAATTCACTTGTCTATTTTTAGTGTTCTTCTGTTGCTTATTTTAACTCCTTCCTAGTATATTCTACTCGTTAAGATTCTTATTAGTAAGAGTACTCCTGAAAATTATTTTTCTTTACATACGTACATTGTTTATTTTTTATTTTTTATTTTTTTTACCTTGTGCACAAATCTCCCCAGGGGCAAGTAGGCCAAAAAGGCCCTTATGGCATGAGTTTGTGTCTGCCTGTCGGACAGTAGATTTGTCTTTTTTTTTTATCTGTATTGTCAAAATACCTAGGTAGTACTTCTATTATTTAATTAACCACAACCTAGAAACAGACTTTTACTGAAAGATTTCAGAGATCATCAGTTTTGATCATATTGTTTTATTTGACAAAAGGCATGAATTAATCATTTTATTTAATCAATGAAAATCAGGAAACCCCAAGAGTTTGCCTTACTGGAGACCACACAGCATGGGAAAGAGTTATTCGGGAGGGAAGCGCCCATGGATGGTATCTGTGGCAGGTTTAGAGACCACTTCCTCTGGGTCAGAATTCTCCACGTTGGCACCATTGATTGGGATTTTTGGCCCAACAACTTTCCGTATATCATTGGTTTTGTGAGCGCTGGTTGATTTCTGGTCCCTTCTTACTCCTAGGGCATGGCCTGCTGGATACAAGCAAATAACCCCCTCCTCGTCGATGGATCTAGAGAAGCACATTTTGCCCTCTGCTACTCTGAGATGGCCAAAATAGCTGATTGGCTTTGTAGCCTCGAGCAGTTGCTTTCTGAATGGTTTCAAAGCATCTTTCCCGGATCATGAGCAGCTCAGGTGTCCTCAGAGACCCCAGGAGGACACTGTATGCAGAATGTTCTTGGTACTCTGGTTCCTTCCTTATTGGAGTCCTTGGTCTTACAAGTCCTGGCAACTTAAGTAGCCTTGAACTCCTATTTTCCCCCCCTCAGACTTATAGGATTGCAGTATGCCCGGGCTCTGCTTTCTGGTTGGTCACTATGATTTGAGATCCCATTTGCAGATTCCCTAAGGTGGGGGGTAAGGCAGCAAGTGTAGGGCTCCTGTCTGTATTTTTCTTCTTTCTAGCTCTTGGGCCCTCATGTCTTTGTTGCCTTGACTAGTCTCATTTTACATTGCTATTTGTTTTTTTTAAATCTTCTGTTGTTGATTTGAAGGTTATTCTGTTACAGTGTGCTGCATCATGGGCAAAAGAATAAATCAGCCTATTTATTTATTTGCCTATTTACTTTTTGCTTACGCATTTCTCTTCCTAGGATCTGCCATCTATTGTCTTGCCCTCAAGGCCCGTCTTAAATGCCGCCTCTTTTCTGAGGTATTACCTTATGCTCCTTTCTAGATGTGAACTCTTCCTCACACATTCTCAGACTTTTTGTCTGTACTTGTTCTAAGGCATTTGCATTATGTTACCATGAACCTTATGTTTGCTTATCCCCATCATTAGATTTGAAGTGACGGGAGGGCAGTTATTTCCTTCTACACTCTTGATTCCTTTGTACCACCTAGTATGAAGGATGGCACCTTACACAAAGCACATGCTCAGGATGTTGTATAGAACTGAAATGACTGTAGAGCACGGGCTGGAATGGGCAGGAGACCTGTTCTCCAAGTTTAGAACTAGAGTTTATACCATATAAAACGTTCTTGCTGTGATAGGAACAAGGAAGCATGGTAAGGATATTACATTATTTGGAATAAAATTGGGCTGGGAGGTAAAAAGCAGAGCAGACCTAATTAGTTCCCTTTACCCCCTTATCTTATGAAATTTTCACTACCACTCGTGGACCACTAGGTATCTCTCATTGTGCTTTGAGCTTTTACACAGATTATCTCACTTAATCCTCTCAGAAACCCTCTGGGGTTATATTACTCTGACTACAGATGAGGTATGAAGTATAAGCAGAATGCCCCAAATCACACTCTTAGTTTAGTAGCAGAATTGGGACTTGAGACCCAGTGAAACTCCAGAGCCTGAGCTGTGGGCACATTTTATGGAATGGATTCCCCATCTTCATACTGCAGTTAACTGCTAAAAAGGAAGATAAATGAAGGATCCTTCTATTGACATGCAAATATGTTTACTTAGCTTGCTATGTAAGTAAATACAATGAATCTTGGGCGAATCTCTTAACATGTTGAGCCTCCGTGTGTTTAACTTTAAAATGGCAATCAGTACGGTACTTACTTAGCAAGTATTGTTGAATCTAAAATACCCCTGATTTTTTAAAAATTAAAAAAAAATTAAAAGAAAATAAAATACCCCGATTTTAAGATAAAAGAATATCTTATGAACACTGAGGAAAAAAAAAAACAAAAAAACAATATTACCACTTTGGCATGGTATTGATTATAAGAAGCATCCTGATTTCAGAGACGTTAAATTGTAAAAAAAAAAATAAAATAAAATAAAAAGCCAAAAAAACCCCCAAACTTCATAGAATCGAGCGACAATGTCCTAAGTTTGTTGTGAGAATTTTATGAGAATGAGTGTAAAGCACTAGTGTAAGACCTTTAAATTATTAAATATAGGACTATAAAATATTGATAATGCACCAGTACGTAATCTAAGAACCCCTGTGATGGTGAAGAGAGACATGCCATTTATTTAAAATGAACCAGCATTAAACTAGAAAAATATTCTCAAGACAGTAATTAAAAGCATGCTGGTACCAACTAGAGCATGTGAAGATTAAGCCAGCTGGAGGAACTATGAAGAGGACTGGTGTGCCCCGATGCTTGTGGTCAGATGTACTCCCCCAGTGTGAAGGGGCACAGGCCAAGAACACTGCCTGGAGCCAATGCTGTGCTGGGGAGGGGGCTGTGACAACTTCGCCTGTGAGGGGATACAGTGGATGCAACGTGAACCCACTGGCTGTACTGGAAGATGTGATGATGTGTTGGGACTGCTCAGAGACCCCCAGAAGAGCTGAAAGAACAAAACCGGTAAACTCTCTTTGCCTCAGACCAGGGTAATGACATTTTAATCATCAATCGTCTAATTATTCAACAAAAGAACAAAAGGCATCCTATTTGAATGGATGAATTAATAGCTAGTTAAGACGGTTCGATCTTTTCTAGTTTTCTTGGAAATTCTACTCCTGTAGCGAGGAGGGTAATAATGCACGACACAGGCAAGACCCCTTTCCACGGAGCCCAGGAGCCTGGGAACGTTGTCGGAGGAGGAGGTAGCGGGCCTCACGACCACTTAATCGCATATGTGATCATCACTTGAGCACCACTATGTTCAAAAGAAAATGAACATTTTCAGGAATGTACTGTGGGTCGGGCGTTGTGCTGGCCTGTCACATCCTTGTTTAGAGAGGCTGCATGGCTTCCTGGCTAGAGCCGGGCTAGAACCAGTCTGCATAGACGTAGAGCCCAGTTCCTTCTCATAGTAGCTGTCTACCTAGGACACGTTAACCAACCTTCCGGCTTGTTTCCTTGTATGTAAATGAGAATCATAGGACCTATTCCATGGGATTCTGGTAAGAATTAAGTGGGTTAATTTATGTCATCATTGTAATAGCATTTGCTAATAAGAAAGCAAAGTATAGACGTGAATCCATATAGTGCTTCGACGTCCTGATGGTTAACCCATAAGGCTGTACAGACCACATTAAGTTGTCACCTTTGATTTCAATGCAACTGAACCTATTCGTTGCATTGATAGTCCCCAACTTGGGCAGTGGCTATAGAATCTCTTACCCTTTGATATGCTTCAGGGGAACAAACATTGAATGATTATACTTTTGGATCATACTTAATATTAATTGTGTTTAACCTAATACTTCGATTTGGTTCCATTTATTCTTATAATAGTACACCATCGATGGAAACGAAACTATTCTTTCAGCTTCCAGGTGAAGAAACTGAAGGTCATAGAGTTTGAATATCTAGCCAAAGTTAAGGACTCAAATTCACATCTTAATTCAAAAGCATTGTTCACTGTGTTTGCAGGTTTATTTACTTAGCCTTCCGTATGGTGAGAGCTAGTTTAGGATGGGGAGGCTGCTAAGTAAATCAGACATTTTCTTAGAAGTGATGGGAAATCATTAAAGGCTTTTAAGCCGATGTTGGCAGAGCTCTGTTTTAGAGAAAAATTGTGCGAGGTGTACTGAAGAGTGTGTATAGGAGGCATTGGTTTTGGGGGGGATGTTAATTATGAGGCTGATAACGATAGAGACTGTTCTCCAGACTGGTCTAGAGACTTCAGAAACAGTTTTTAGAAGTTGGTGTCTGAATATGAGAGTGGACTAAAAAAAAAAAAAAAAAAAAAGAAATGACATTTTGGGCCAGGCAAAGATGAATGACAAAAAAAAAGGTTTAGAAGGGAAATGTGGATTCGGTGTCGGGCGTGTTGCATGTGAGCTTGTTGATGCTGTACAATGACATGTCACTAACCCAGTCCTGACAGTTGAAGTAATGAGAATGGATGGAACCAACCCTAGAGGAGGTGAAGATAAAGCCTGGGGGTGGGGGACAGCATTTGGGGGAATGGTAGTGGAAAGTCACTTTTTAATTAGAGGGAAGCCAAAATGACTAAAATTATAGGAACCTAGGAATGAGTGAATTTCAACAGAGAGGTACATGACCATGCCAGATGCTAAGAGATCACGTCAATGCTGAGGCCGTTGGACGTGATGTGTAATGATACACTTGGATTAGGTGATATCAAAAGTTCTACCCAAGTACCATGTTATCCCTTAATTTGGGAGTTTATTCCCCGCCCCCCCCCACCCAGTTTGCCCAAGGGCAGATCATACTGGGTGAATAGGCCAGTCTGGAGAAATGCTTTAATTTACAAAAGCATTCCCAGAGGCCTATTCCTGCTTATCTGTGGGTATGAATTTGGTATTGCATTGCTAATCCTGGCATTTAAATCTCCAGAAAAAGAAATGTGAAGAAGAAAAGAAATGTGTTAGTGTTTGGGTTGTATGGAGTATGCAGAATTCAGAAGACTCTCTAATTTAACCTTCTACACAGTAGGCTTACAGGTTGGGATTATTAAAAATGGGGGCAAAAATACCATCATCATATTAATATTCGGATGTCCGATCATGATGGGGATAGATAAGGTCTGGGATTGCAGTTGAAGTAGAGAGGTAGGAATGTGTGTGACAGACTTATCACCATGATGGTGCCCGAGTTTCTCTTTGGACCTTACTAGAATGATCTCAACCTAGACATCCTTTCCAAACTTACAAAGATAGAAACATTCCAAGGTAATTCATTATTTGAATGATCCTTGTCTAGGCCATTGCAAACACTGGCACTCACCTCTTTTCTTTCTCTTTTCCTTTCCTTTTTTTTTTTTTTTTCAAAAATAAGTTGACAATTTGGGCTCCTTATGTCCGCAGCCAATTTGGATTTAGGGCACTGAATGAATATTATCAAACTATTGTTGGTATTATCCAAACTATCATTTGTTCCCTCCTCCGACGGGAGGGAAGCTCAAGCTCGAATGCGTCATTCTTGAGTTATGAAGAGATCGAAGTCACTGGAAACCTGCAGTCTTTTAATGAACTCTTTCCCCTGCTAAAGAATGGAAACACTTCATAGCTCTTCTGCTGAGTTGCCACTCAGCTCTCACTGTCCTTGGCTTTACTGGAGATGATTCAGAACATACACGAGACCAAGGTTTGTGCACAATTTTGCCCAGTGATGAAATAGAAAATGGGAAGATGGTTCTTGTGGGTATACTTAGAACCCACATAATAGGGATGAGCAAGATTGGTGGATCTTTACTAGAGGTGACCTCTGACCTGGATCACGGGAGTCTGTTCTCCTCTTGCGCTCCAAGCAGTACTTGCCGAACACTCCACTGGGTTCGGGGTTGAGCCAATTAGGTGATATGCTCAAACCAAGAAAACCTGACCTTTATTCCTTTTCTCTTTGGCCCCAGACCTCATCACCATTTGCTTCTCTTTACAATCCCTGATCAAAGCACACTTTCTCCATTATTACCCTAGTGTAGTGTAAACTTGTTAAATTATTATGGGTTTATTCAGAATTGAGTAGAACACTACTTACTTCCCCCTTGTAGTCTTACTGCCTTGTCATGTAATGAGAGCTAAATGGATGTCCCCGGGCCTTTGTGTTTGGGATTCTGTGTAAACGAAATCACCCTAATACCTCAGGGAACAGAACTCTCGACATCCAAAACTTCCACTCTAGTGTTTCTGAGATTTTCTATAAATAGATCAATTTAATTATATTTCCACCTGTCTCATTAACCTTTTATACTCACTTTTTAACTGCAGTGCATAAAATAAATTTAGAAAGTGATACAACACTCAAAGACGAAACAGAAGAGAAAAATAATTATAATTCACTGCCTGTGTATGGGCAGCTATTGTTTTGCAGAACTTTTTATGACATTCCCACGTATGTGTGTGAAAGGTCACAACGAGTTTAAAAGCAAAGGTCTTGGATAACATCTCAGTGATTCACCGTCTGTTTTTCTCCGCTCTCTAAGCATGCTTCCAGCGTCAAGCACGACGACCCCGAACCAAGTAGTTTCGAAGCAGGCTGATACCTGCTTCCACCAAAATGTTTGCTAATAGAAGCCTGTGCAGAAGGGATTCTGGGTAGAGATGAGTCCTCACAAGTCAGAGGTGATTCTTCACTGAACAAAAGGCAGGAAGGTCTCTAACATACCTCCGTGGAGAGGGCAGAGGTATTTAGAGCTTTGATCAGAGGCGGAGACTGTCTGTTCACATTGGAGAAGGGTCTCCAGTAATTTGATCTGTTGTGAACTGGCAGATGGAATCCAGGATCCTTCTAGCAACAGGAGCACAGTTAGGGGAGGCTGCACCGGCGGGAGAAAGGCTCCATGCCTGCATCTCCAACTCCTGGAGTCCAAGGAGGTGAGGAGTACCCAGTCTCTTCATCTTGAGAGTGCCTGAGGATGGCAGTGAATGAGTATTTGGCAGAGTATCCGGGGAGAAGCCAGGCTGCCCCGGTCTCCGCAGGCCACACGTCGGTAACACCCGGTGAGGAAGATCTGCAGGGATCCCAGAAGCCCACGCTACTCGTCTAGTTCTTATTTTCACTTTGACCATCCAGTTATTTTGTAGGACAGCTGCATAGTGAACGGTGTGCGCCTCACGCTGTGCTACAAGGTACATTTTCTTAACCAGGAACCAGGGCTTTACAGCTCGGGCCATTGGAAGCCCCTTCCTCACCGATGCCTGGCGGCCTGCGGCCCAGGTCACTGGGGTGCTGATCGGCTGTGCCGAGAAAGCAGGGCCGCCCCAGAGCGGTTTCTGGAAGTGGCTACTCCTGTCTGTGGACACTGCCATCCATAGAGGAATTTTCCAGCTACAGGGTGAATGTGGCCTTACCTACTTCTCTTTTCATAGGGAAGCAGCGAACCTCCTCTGGTGTCATCAGGGCAGGTAGGAGGTGGCTAAGTGGTCAGGTGCTGCTGCTTGAAAGGTGCTCGTGACCTTTAGGAGAGCAAGGAGAGGATCACAGAACACCATCTCCTGTACGGCTTATTGTTCTTCCTTCTTGTTTTTTACATTCTGTGTCTTTTGGCCACTTTAAGCTTTTTTATTTTTTTTTTAATTTTTTTAGAAGCGTGAACTAAGCAGTAAAATCCCTAGTACATATCTAACGATGCCGATATGGTGTTGATAGAGAAATGGTTTGAAGGAAAGACCTTTTGTAGATATGCTTGAAAGCTTACCCTGAATCTTCTTCCCCAGCATTCATCTTCACGCAGTCCCCTCTACCAGGTGACTCCCGGATCAGTATCGGGCGAGGCTAGTAAATGTCAGAAAGGGAAAAGATGCCATAATGTCACGTCCCCGTACGGACTTTTCATTCGTCTCCGAAGGCCTGAACATCCCCAATCCCCTTACTTAGTAGATTCATGGCATTTGTGTTTATCACTTTGGACTTGATGGGGGAAAAAAAAAAAAAAAAAATATATATATATATATATATATATATATATATATATATATATTATCTCTTCCATCAGTGAAAAGATTCTAGAACCCATTCCAGAATTCTCTCCAATTAGAGATGAAAATCTTTCACCCTGTTCCTGCAAGAGAGAATTATATATTTAATTCTTTATGGAAATTAACGGACTTCCTTAGGAAGGATTTTGAAAATACTTAGACCTTTGTAAATATAGAAAGACTGGAACATAATTAGCATGCTGTAAAGTTATGCAAATGGTATTTGGGTAAAGAAGTAAAATCCAAATATCAGTTGGGAACCCTCCATTCCTTGAGGTCTACTTTGTAGTGATTTGAACCTTCATGTTATATCCTATAAAAGTTTAAATCCTTCCCTGAGATGTTTTTTTGAGCTTTCTAGGGAGCTTATATTTTTGTGGTTATCATGAGATTTTTGGTGATGTGTGTTTCACACCACAGGGATCAAACCTCCTCACATTTCAGGCTCTTTCTCTTCCACCCCCATCCAAGACAGACAGAGACCCCCCCCCCCAACTAAAACATAGAACACGTGCACACAAAATCTCCCTCATGTTTTAGCATACCACGTTTTACTGAAAATCTGAGGGATCGCATCATATACCACGTAGTTCAATATTGCATTTTAGATATTCTTGTTCTCGAGAGGGTTTTTTTTTTTTTTTTTTTTTTTGACTTTGTGCATAAGTGACACATCCTGTTCTTTGTCATCATGTCGAGTCACTTCCTGGTATAACTCTCTGTGCAAACTGGCATCTCTGGTCCCGAATTTTTCCATTGGTTCCCCTGAAATAGATATTATCTCAGAAGTCAAAATAATCCTCCCTGGCCCTTCTGCATTCTCACGTGGTGTCTCTGTGGACTTCTCTTCATGTTTGGTATAAGACACAAGGATGGAGTAGAGTTTCCATGGTGGGTGTATGAGATTTTGAGCACAACTCACCAGAAGTTTCTCCTTTCCTGGCTTCTCTCTCCTCCCTCTCTCTCCTTTCTTCAACAGCTCCCGGTTTGTTAGGGACCAGTTTCACCCTCTTCCCTGAAGCTTCGGAAGCAGTGGATGCTCTGCTCTTGAGTTCTTTCATCTTCTGCCCCAAAGATGTTCCCTGTTTTTAAAGTAATTCCAGTGCCAGCTCCTTGGAAAGTAGTATTGATTTCACCCTTTTATACCAGCAAGAATGAGAAGTGTGATCCTTCTACAAAATTCCCTGAAAGCTACAAATAATGAAATCTTAGGATTGATTTTCACTATAACTATATGACGGGCAAAGATAATGAGATATGGCAACAGTAGGAAGGGGATGAAATCCCCCAAGGGCTGTATTTCAGAAACAAAACTCCTGGGGAGGTAGGTAATTACAGAATAGAATTTTTTTTTTTTTTTTTTTAAGGAAGTGCCGAAAGAACTCTGTCTCTGTGATTAGTGAAAACAATTGGAAAAATAATTTGACATGTTTTTAAAGCCAGTCTGTGCTGCCCGAAGTGAGGGGGTCAGAAGTCTAATAAAACTCTTTCAGGTTTCCAACCTTGACTTTCAGGTCAACCCAGTCCTTGTGAAATGAGGAAGGGAAACACAGATCAGACTGTTCTCTTAATAGAAGTCAGTATAGCAAAACAGTGGAGAAGAGCACCTTTGGAGAAAGACATACTTTGAATACATTATTATTATTATTTTTATTGTTGCGGTAGCAAGGGAGGAGAGTTGATTAGGTATATATATGCCATAGGACCAGAATGTGGGCATCGGACAGACCCTAGAGGATCCTGTGTTCCACCTGCTTCTATCCTAAAGATGAGCAAGCAGAGACCACAAGGTGAAATTACTTCTCCAAGGTCACACCTCTGGTTGGAGGCAAAGGCGAAGTCAGGACCCAAGCCTCCGGCCTCCTGGTCCAGGGTGGTGCCCTTACACCAGCAGTCGGCTGTGCTTGGGTACTGCGGCACCCGGAGGGAGGCCCGTGTGCTCACAGGCCCGGGGTGGGAAGCTGCAGAGTTCTGAGGAGTGGCCGTCAGAAGCTATTTCTCATCCAGCCGCCTTTTACAGCCTCTGCTGGTCACATCATTATCACTGAGTAGCTGTGAAGTAACCCGAAGTCAATGCTGGTCTGGAAAGACCTCTACTGTCATCCGTTGAGGGGAAGACGTGATCAAAGACAGGAACTGGGTGCAGGCCTCTAGTGTCTTAAAATTTTCGGCGTATGCTGGTGCTGACTGGAGTGATTTCTAGCTGTGTGACTTTATATGTGAGTGATTTTTCTCCTGTCTATGGGGAATTTTCATGAGGGAGATGTCCGAAGAAGATTGATAAAATTTGATCAAATCTGAAATTGGCTGGCATTTCTCACTAGCTGAATTGCAAAAACAAAAACAAAAACAAAAACAAAACAAAAAACAAACAAACAAAAAAACCATTAAGGTAGATAAAGTGATAAACTGAGAAAAATGTGCATAGCATAGATCAAAGGTTTAATATTCTGAATTTATAAAGAACTGCCACAAAAGAGATGGAGCCCTCCCTGGTCCACGCCTGGCAGCTGGGGGAGGGTTTGCATGAGGATTCTCTCCTCCCCTTGCTTGTGCGCACATGCACCTGCTTTCACTTCTAAAAAAAGAAAGAAATCAGAAATAATAAACATCTCAATAGAAAAATGTGCAAAAAGTATAAAAGCAAGCAGTTTACAAAGGGACTATAAATGCTCAAAATGAGGGAGCAGAAAGGCTCATCCTCATTAGTAAGCAAAGATACACACATTGGGGCACCTTGGGTGGCTCACTGGGTTGTGTCCAACTGGATGTCAGCTCAGGTCATGATCCCAGGGTTATAAGATCGAGCCCCAGCTCCAGCTGCACACCCAGCAAGCAGTCTGTTTGGGATTCTCACTCTCCCACTCTTCCGCCTTTTGCGCTCTCTCGCTCTAAAATAAATAAAATCTTTCAAAAAAATGGAAGATACACACATCAAAACATTGGATCATTTTTATATATTTTGGCAAAGATGAAGAAAAAAGCACAGTACCTAGTGGTAGCTATAACTCAGGATACTGAATTCCCTTCCGTAGAAGTTAAGTTGTCAGTGTGGAAGCCCAACATTATTTCACGTATTATAAGAATCTTTAAAGATGCCATCAAGTAAGCTAACGTACAGTGTTAACCTTCTTCAGAATTATGTTTTAGAATTATTGTAAGATTTCCTTTTGCATATTTAGACATAGACTTTAACCGTAGGCCACTCCTCTGCATACATAAGGAGAGCCTATAAGCAACATAAATTGGTTTAGCTGGTTATTTTCTAGAACTTTTTCACAGTGCGTGCAGCGCTTCTGAATCTCATTTCAGCTTGGAGCATCAACACCCTTGTCTTTTTACCTGTGTAATCTGTGCCGTCAAGGGCTTTGAGCACGTGACAGTTCATAAAAGAGGGCCCTGCTTGGCTTTTCTCCCCCCAAGCCACTGACACTCAAGTCTGCTGCCACTTTCTTCAAGAAGGCTTCCGGAGGTCTCGGACGATGGTCCACACGTCTGGCCCTTCTGAAGTGGCCTCTACGGAGTCGGGTGGCACGGGCGGTGCTGGCCACATCCCGACGGCCACCTGCCCGACAGCAGGGATCGGGTCGTGCCCTAACCGGCAGGAGCACCCTGGTTTCAGAGATGTTACAGATGGAAACAGCGAGTCAGGGCCACGTGGCACCTGCTCTTGTAGGAACATGCGCTGTCGCAAACTCACATGGGAAACCCTTTGCTGGGGATCCCCAGGGGGTGACCCCGGGGTCCCGGGATTGAGCCCCACGTCGGACTCCCTGCGGGGAGCCTGCTTCTCCCTCTGCCTGTGTCTCTGCCCCTCTGTCTCTGTGTCTCTCGTGAATAAATAAATAAAATATTAAAAAAACAAAAACAAAAAAACCTTCATCCTGCTTCTGCTAACCCGGAACACAGGCCCCTAGGAACTGACCCTTCTGTGGTTATGGTGGACGGATGACTTCATCAAGACGTTCGTTGGTTTGGGGCGCTTGGGTGGCTCAGCCAGTTAAACGTCTGTCGTGGGCTCGGGGTGAAGCCCAGGTTCCCCCGTCGGCTCCCTGCTCAGCAGGGCCTGCGTCTCCCTCACCCTCTGTCGCGCCCCTGCTTGTGCTCATGCCCTCTCTCTCTCCCTGATAAATAAGTAAAATCATTTTTAAAAGACATTTATTGTTCTTAAAAGTAAAAATGTTGTAGTAGCCTGGATGTTCATGAGCGAGGAGTTGGCTGAGCAGAGACCTGCCCCTTCAGCATGCGGCCGTCCTGCCCGCGTGATTCCAGAACGTGGTGAGCTTCCGTGGGAGTCGCATTTGCGGACGTGAAAAGATGCGTGCGGTGCTCTAGGAATGAAGGTACAGGCGTAAGACAAAGTATGTGGTCAATTACTGGTACCCTTTCCTTTGTTTTGAATTTTGCCCTTCGTTTTGAATTTTGCCCTTTGTTTTGAAATTTTTTATGTTATATTTATCATCAGAATGCAAGAACAGTGCTATTTTCTTTTTGATGTGTCCAAGCCATAAAAGTGTTTCGGGTTTAATGACCACCCTCCTGTTTCTGAGTAGGTTCCCACGGATGGTGTGGTATATGTGACTTGAATAAAGGGACAGATCCAGGAGCACCTCCAAGGCACAGGAAGGGGCCATGTGGAGAGGTCAAGGACTAGAACGTTAGATGTTTATTTGCTCAAGAATTTCGAATACCTGATATATCCTGAGCACAGTGGTAGGTGGTGTGAGTTGAAGATTGCCTCACATTTTAACACAATGCCTAGAGTCCAGGAAAGTAAAAGGAGATACATAAACAGAAGCTCCGTGGCAGCTCCAAGGAGGGAAAAATTTATTCGAGCTCAGTGGTGATTTTGTGCAGCAGGTGGCATTTGAGTTAGAACGAGATTAGGAAACTGTTGGCGATGTGTTGAACCGCATGAATAGTAGAGAGAAACCCACCTCAAGCCATACACTTTTTTTTAATATAAATTTATTTTTTATTGGTGTTCAATTTGCCAACACATACAATAACAAAGCCATACACTTTTAAAAAGTGAGCTACTTATTCAAGTGTGTGTGTATACATATATATAAAGTATAAGCATATACTTATTAAAGTAGAACGTACATGAAAGTGCCTAAATCTTGTATAAATGTACTGCTTGATAGCTTTTCAAAAAGTGATCACACCCGGCCCAAGAAAACATCAGCATCATGCTTCTTGTGCCTTTCGCCCCCTTCTTTCCAGGCACTAAACGTCTCAGGGGTAACCACTTCAAACCTCATAGGTTATTTGTTCCTGTTTTTTGAACTTTATATAAACAGAATTCTACAAAATGTACCATTTTCTGTCCAGCATCTCTCTCTCTCTCTTTTTTCTTTTTCTTTTTTTTTTTTTTAAGATTTTATTTATTTGTTCATGAGAGACCCAGAGAGAGAGGCAGAGACACAGGCAGAGGGAGAAGCAGGCTCCCTGCGGGAAGCCCGATGCGGGACTCGATCCCAGGACCCCTGGGCCTAAGGCAGCCGCTCCACCCCTGAACCACCCCCCCAGGTGCCTCCTGTCCAGCATCTTTCACTCAGCTTTGTGTTTGTGACTTTTACCCACATTGTTGTGGGTTTATGTCAGTTCCAAACTATGTTGTAGACTTAGCCCTTCAAAGGCATAAAAGTGTGTCCGTCCTTTTTGTAATTTCGGTATCTACTATTACGTTGGCTCAGAGTCGGCACAGAAGAGAGGTGTGTGAACTCTATGGTTGGATGGCTAAGAGAGGTTAGTCTTCTGAGCTACGAAGCGAGCAAACGGGCCCAACAATGAGTTCTCAGCACCTGCAGTGCTCCTGGCACTGAACTAGGCTCTGGAAATACTAGGATGCACCCAACAAGGTCCCTTGTTCTGTGGAGCTCACATTCTGTTTGGGGTGAAGTGAAAGATTCCCAAGAGACCCAGTTCTACGGATTAGGGTCTGCTTTGGCAAAGGATACTTTTATATCCAGGCTCTGTGATGATAAAGCCACATGAAGAGAGCCTAATTGCATCACGTTTTCCAGTTGCTGAGGTCACGACTGTATTTAAATGAAGCCCAAAAGATGACCTGACCCAGGAAGAGCATCAGAAAGCATTAAGACCCACCTGCAGTTCTTCTCACCCTGGTTATTGGCCATTGTTCATCAAACAAAGGAATTTTGAAGTCAGTTAAGGATAAAAGAAACATAACCCTGGAGATTCTTAAAAGTTTTTTTTTGGAATTTCAGCCAAGCCTTCAGAATGCTTTCTCCACTTGGCTAATCAGGACCTCAAGATCTCTTGTCTTTGTAAAGGAATATGCAGGCTTGTAAATCACCATGCTACCTTGTCTGGAATAAAAATAAAAGGATTATTTGATCCCAGTAAACGTAAATGCCACTTTTCCTGAAGTGAATAAATAGGGCAAAGAAGACTTTAAAATATCATTAAATATGATATCTTTGTTTTGAAACTTCCTACATGGCTTCTTTGCAGCTTAGAAAAATGAAAGCCGTAGAAATGTTCATCCTTTGGAGGTATTTTTATTATGTAGCAGAAAAGAACCTTCCTAAAATGAGTATTATTCATTGTTTCACAAGCCAAAAGTTATCTTTAGTGTTTTTTTTCTTTGAAAACAGCAAAGTATGAATACACACCACTTCTTGTGTTACCAACACACCAGAAACAGATCCAGGAACAGAAGCATAGTAAGACTTAAATGTGACGGTTAACCCTCCTCCCCCATCGCGGGCAACCCCCGTTACCTGTGACATGCAGATCTGCACAGAACTTGTATTTCGATTATGAAATACATTGTGTATGTGTAAAACTGTATGTAAAGTTAAAGGATGATGACTACAAATAAAACACACTGCCAACTCTCAGTATCTGGCCTAAAGCCTGCATAATCAGCACTTTGGAAGTCTCCCAGGTGCCCCCCCCCCCCCCGAGTTTGCATGCCTCTCTCCTGACTGACCAGAGGCTGCCACTAACCTGCACTTCTCAAACCATTCCTTTGCTTTGTTTAATTCTTACCTGTGCAGCCCTAAAAATAAAGACATATTTTTATTTTACTTGTCTTAGACACTGTGTAAAAATGTGTACGCATGTGTATCCACAGGAAACTTATATACGCATTTTATACAACTTTGTCAAACAGGTGAATTTTACATGAGTGGAACCATTTTGTACCTGACCTTTTCCCCTTGTGTTTTGCAGATTCATTTTTAAAGTACGTAGGGTATTGCATTAACATGAGGATGCCACAGCTTATCAGTTTTATCCGATCTTCTGTCGGAGGACCTTTGGGTTGTTTCTGTTTTTTTTTTTTTTTCCTTATTTAAGGCTTTTGTTCCTTGTGGGAGAAGGATCTGAGTGAGGAGCGGATTTTGTGCTTTGTAGGGAGAAGCCCCTGATCCCTTCCCCTGTGCTTGTAACTGAGGAGGGGCCCTCTCAGCCTCCTTCCTGGAGGGAACTCCTTGGAGGCTCATGGACAAGAACTCACGACCGAACGCAAACCCCTGGAACGTTGGGGCCCCCAGATTTTTCAGACCAGCTGTTCAGCCCACACTTGGCCTCCAGCAATTCCTTAGAGTGGTGGCTGACGTCCTCTTACCACCTGTGATGGGTGCCCCCCAGGTGAGTCAAGGGGAGTCTGCACACAGCGTCCCGCTCTCCGCACAGCAGCTGGCCCTCATGGAATCCACGCTCCAGAGGGTCTCCAGCTCTCTGACAAGGTCAAGAAAAATTAAAGTTCTGCTGTTTCTTCTCTTTTTCTTTTTCCCACCGCTCAGTGGAGCAGACCCCTTCTGCTTCTTAAGTCCGGAGCAGAAGCCCATTTTCTAGTGTTTTAGTTCTGTAGACTTTTAGAGCCTGTTTTCTAGGTAATGAGAAACCTATCCGGCGTTTGCCAATGCTTGACTCATTTCTTCTTACACCTCAGACATGTTGGGGTCATCTGGCATCTTCCTAAAGTACATCCTCTTCAAGTTTTCTTCCAAAGAGCTGCGGGTAATGTCTTTATTTCCTTTCCACAGATAACTTTGTTGTCTCTCCAAGGGCAGGCAAACTGCAGCCCTCTTGAGCCCAGTCTAGTGTGAGGTCTTTGTTCAGCCCCATGCCACGCATGGTTTTTGCACTTTTACAGTATTGATTAAAAAGGATCTGAGACAAAGACATGGGCCTGTAGAACCTCAACTATTTCCTCTTTGACCCTTTACAGAAAGTTTGCCAACCTCTGGTCATATTCTGTATTGACAGGAACTTTCTTCTAGCATTTTAAAGATGATATTTTTATCTTCTACTGTTGCTATTGGGGAATTGGCTACTGGTCACTAGTCACTATTTTTTAGTATTGTGTCTTTTCTCTCTGGCTACTTTAAGTATCTTTGCTGTGCTTGGGTGTTCTTCAGTGTGACTGCGACGTGTGCGGGCACGACTCATTATCTACGAGAGCCTTAGCCACGAGCTGAAAACACTGCCTCTCCACACATCTGCTTTTGTGTTTCTGACGCTCCACGAGTATTTTTGTTTTATCCTGCATGTCTCTGAACACTTAGCACATTTTCTCTTCTCTGCCTTCTCTGTGATATCTCGGCTTTGCCTCCTAGCTCATGGATGCTCCCTCTCCTCAACGGTGCCTGTAACCGTCTGCTGAACCTGAGCACGGACTTTCTGTTCTATTTTTCATTTTGGCAAATGTGCTTTTCTGTTCTTCACATCCGCTCAGTTTTTATAGTCTCTTGATCTTTCACATTTTCAACCTCTTTTATTCCCTTAAAAATAATAAACCCACTTTATATTCTGTTAACACCTGCAGGATTTGCCTGCCTGCTCCTGTGCTTTGTTTGCTGTCTCACTCATGGAAGCTCATATTTTCATTTGTATATTGCATTTGATTATGAGTTTAAGTTCCTTGGAGCTTTGTCCGTGAGAATTTTTTTGACACGTGTGTTTATAGGATTCTTCTGAGAGACTCCAGATTTGCTTCTGTTAAGAGCCTCAATGCACTAACCCAAGGGCACCTTAAAATAATTTGGGAGGTGAGGTGTTGTTATAAGTCACCCAGGAGGGTGAATTCAGGTCCTACCTGTGTAGAGTATGTTTAGGGGAGAGAATTATCCAAGGAAATATATTTTTTAAAGATTTTATTTATTTTTAGAGAGAACACTTGTTGGGGGTACGTGAGGTTGGGGAAGGGACAGAGGGAGACGGATAGAAGCAGATTCCCCACTGAGCGCGGAGCCTGAATGGGGCTGGATCTCAGGACCCTGAGATCATGACCTGAGCTGAAATCAAGAGTTGGCACCTAACCGACCTAGCCACGCAGGTGCCCCACGAGGTATTTTTTTCTTTATCACATTGAAATCCACGCCCCACACAGAAGACCATCCTACAGGGGAAGGTGGTTGTTTAAGTTCATGCATTTCAGAGTTGCCCTCCAGGCGTTCCAGCTTTACTCAGGAGTCTTCCTTGTCTTTCTCTCATGCTACTGAGCCCCAAGAGTCGTCTTTCCTCCCACAGGTGTGGTTTGTAAAGTCTAAGCTCCAGGCCATCAGGGGCAATAGATGCCCTTAGCACAGTGGACCTTTACTGCTGGTTTACCTGTGTGGAGTCGTGCCGCCTTCTTATTTCTCGTCTTTTCTCCAACTCATTTCTTTCTCAAGAGGCATTTTGAATATTTTACCTAATATATTGAAATCTTTGGTACTGGAATGAGTCTTTCCCATGGAGTACAGGAATAGAGAAACCAGCCCCTTTTTACCTGCCTATATACAACACGTATACTTGCATTCTTCTCAAAAAGAAAAAAAAAAGTCATTTGACCCTTCAAAAATAGAATATGGCACAATGGGAAGAAGATGGAATTTGGAATTGGAGGACCCTGCGTTGTCTCTTACTCACTTTATACTGTCCAGGGCCCAATTTTCTGGTCTGAAAAATGGAAATGTAACCTCTGCTTGACCTGTCTCATGATGTATTATGAGAAGAAGGACAAGATCGGGTGTCTCTCTGAATGCAATCATAAATCATTGAGTACTCCAGAAACATTCGGCATTCTTTTTTAATGTTGCTAAGAATAAACCATTCTAGGTACCTGATATCGAGGGCTCTAAATAAAAAAGTGATAAACACCAATTACCTTAAAAGGTCACCTTGACTTACATCCACCTACCTCCTCGGAGGCCCCTCCGGTATCTTGGCTGTGGCTCCTGTAGCATGTGTCTGTGTGTGTTGGGACAACGAGCAGAACCCTTGGTGGTGATTCCTTTTGGGCATATCCGAATTACTGGCTTGTCCTTGTGGTTCCTTCGTGTGCTGGTGGCAAGTTCCCTGATAATGAGCTGTCTGGCTTAAAGGACACCCGAGGAATCGGATGTCCTTGCTTCTGTGCAAGAGCATCCCAGAAGTACCGGGCTCGGAGGACCTGAGCATCACCTAGTTTACCTGATTCCTATGCCAGCCAATTCAATACTTGAACTACCACCTGCTTTATCTGCCCAGTGGCTAATTCAGGTTTAATTCATCTCCTGCAGGGGAAGGAAGCCACCATCTTGTATTTGGAGACGGCAAAGTCCACTGCATTTCTTACCCCAGATCCAAATACATTCCATTTACATTCACTGGTGGCTTCTTTCCCCTCCTGCCCTGGGACCTCATCAATAAGGCTGGCTAAGCCACCCCCACAGGGTCGCACGGTTCAAGGTGAATATCATGTTGCCGTTTGATCTTTCTCCCAACCTGAGGGAAAATCTCCAGTTTCTACAGTTCTCTAAAAAATGTATTTTCAAGGTTTCTCACTTTCTGTTTAGCTTCAAATGCACCACACATGGACTTAGCTCTTTGAACACGTGAGCACTTTCAATCCTCATGCCAGTCCTGGTGGGGGTGGGGGGTGTTACGGTTACCACTGCCCCCCCCCCCCATTAACAGATAGGGAAGCTGGGCCTGCAGAGGTCAAGGAAGTTGCCCCAGGCCACATCCCGGGGAGGAGTAAAGCTGGGGTTCTCTTGTCGCTCTCCCTGGCTCTAGAAACCCCACCTCCGATACCCCCACCGATATTCCACTGTTCTGTTTCTCCCTAACGTGGGTGCCCAGGAGAAGGCACTGTTCGGAGGTGGGCTCCCTGACCTGGACAGAGTGGGACTGATGTCTCCTGTCATCCGAGATGCTGCCAGAAAACAAGCAGCCAGCACGCCTCCTGGGAGGGTTTGGCTGTCTTGGCGTGTGTAGTTTTACCTAAAAATTTACATTAATAACCACTGTTTAGGGAAGATGGAGGTGGCACATAGCGATCCACATTTCTAACTTCTCCAGGGGAAAAAAAATTCAAAATCGGGTAACCCTGGGCCCTTCTAAAAAGCAGCCAGCGCTGGGAGGGGAGCAGTGGCTCCAAGGACAGGGCCCGTGTCTGCCAGTTCATTGTCTCTTCCTGACGCGCTTCCTCCACTTACAGACCCTGTGGTCACCTGAGGTCATGGACTCAGCAGCAAAGTATTATGTTGTTATGTGCATAACTTAAGGACATATTGCCTCTTCCGGCCCAGATATATCCCTGTTGTCTTGTACAGAGTTATAAGCCTCTACAATTGCTTTCGAGGTGTGCCGCCAAGACCCGCCTCCTGGTCCTAGCTTTATGTGACTGGTGTTCTGCATCAACAAGTGTAGAAGTGATTTTTCCCATTTATCCCATTAAATGTTAACGAATGAGATTAGCCCATTTTTAAAAAATTTTTGCTGGTTAAAATTTGATGCCTTTTTTTTTTTTTTAAAGATTTTATTTATTTATTCATGATAGTCACACAGAGAGAGACAGAGAGGCAGAGACATAGGCAGAGGGAGAAGCAGGCTCCATGCACCGGGAGCCCGATGTGGGATTCGATCCCGGGTCTCCAGGATCTTGCCCCGGGCCAAAGGCAGGCGCCAAACCGCTGCGCCACCCAGGGATCACCTGATGCCTTTTTATATCCCGATTGAGTTATCAGATTAACTATTAGTCTTTTAAGAATAGTTGCAACTGCAAATAATAGAAAATGAGAAATAACGTGGGGTTAAACCAGGCAGGAGCTTCCCCTTCATGGAAATGAATCTGTACTATCCAGGGTTACTCTAGCACCTTCGTGATCCCTGGAGCTAAGTTTCTCTTAATATTGTAGCTTTGCCATCCTCCACGCGTATCCTACGACTGCCCCGGCCGCCCCCGGCGGCCACTTGGACATCACATGTTAACACTGTCACTTGCACTTAGCTCCATGTCCACCCTCAGAGGAGGCTGGGATGTGCTGCCTGTATTCACATGGCCACGTGCCCAGCTACAGCTCAGAGCCTATTACAGGAAGATCATTGGGGACAACCTGTGTCCTTATCTCCTAGCTGTTTGTCCTCTATGAATTGGATCACAGTGGCAGTCACGTACCCATAATCAATACAAGTCATTGCTTTAAAATGTCAGGAGCAGAGAACAGAATTCTATGCTGAGATGCTGTACATTTATCTTCCAGGGTATACATGAGTATCTCGGGATTAGGGGAAATCCGATTGTACCTCCTGCTGGTGTGGGGGGCACTCCGTGGTCTCTGGACCTTTATACGTGGCTACAGGATGCCCCTATTATGCATTTAGGGGGACAGCTCCCCAGCAGACCTTGTGCTGGTAAAATAAGTCAGAGATGCAGGGAGTTATTAGGAGGTTAGACGGTCCCCTGATGACTTCTGTTTTCTCACCATAAGCTGTAAGTCGTCAGCCAGTCCTCTTTTCCCTTTAGAGCTGTTTCTTCCCACTTGGTCATTCCCGTCCCTGCCTCCCGCTGCTGAGAGTCCGAGATCCATCCTTGATGCCCTCCCAACAGCGGCCCCCGGCCCGTAACGAAGGTCCAAGGCTTGCGGCCTGAGTCCCCGGGCCTGCGGGCCGTGCGTCTCTCAGCTGCCGTGGGAGCTGTACCTGCTGGGATGGGCTGTCCCGGCATCTGTATCCCGGAGCTGGAGTTCCTGCCCACCAGCCTCCCCGGCCAGCACTCGGGTCTGCTCGTCGGGGGCTGTGGGGCGCGAGCTGGCAGCGCGTTTCCTTCCTTTGCATTACGGGGCGCCTCCAGGCCCGGGCCTCCTGGCTGCACCCGGCCTTCCCGGAGGACAGCCTGCAAAGGGGCTCATCGGCCAGAGAGTTCGACCGACGGCGCCACAGAGGCTTGCTTAGCAGTAACGTAGGATGCTGGGGTCGGAGATGTGGCTCTCTCCCTTTCATCTCAGGCAATTACGGAACACGTTGTTGGAAACATTCTTTTCCCTGGAAGGCAAAAGCCTGGATTCTGGACACGGAATTGCATTTTACTGGTGTTTGGTATGAAAGCCTGGTAAGGGGTGTGTATGCCCCTGATTTCTCTTGTGCTCCCCTCCCTCTCCCTCCTCCCTTTCCTCCTGCCTGCGTGTGTGCGTGTGTGTTGCTGCACCTTTCGAGGTGGTGATGCAGCAATTGCTGGTCCCCGTGCAGCTGCCAGGATTCACAGGTAACCGGTATGGAGCAAAAAGAGATGAGTTTCCCCCTGAAGAGTTTTATTTTTTGCACCCGTTCTATGCAACCTCTCATCAGCAGGCCCACAAGGGGTGTCGGCAGGGGAAGGCAAGAGACGGGGCCCACGTCCCGTGCAGCTCACGGCCGTGCAGCCCGGCAACTGGGTGTGGGACATGGGGTCTCTACTCCGCTGAGGGCCACTGACCCCCCGCCATAAAGTTGAGCAGGGACGCGTGAGAGAACAAGTAGTACGTGGTGCATCTTTAAGAAGAGACGTTGAGGGTGCGCCTGGGTGGCTCAGTCAGTTAGGTGTCTGCGCCAGGCTCAGGTCATGACCCCGGGGCCCTGGGATCGAGCCCACACTGGGCTCCCTGCTCAGCTTGGGGACGGTCTGCTTCTCCCTCTGCCCCTCCCTCCCGCTCGTGCTCAAGTAAATAAATCTTTTTTTAAAAAACATGGCTGATTTTTTAAAAAATTTTATTTATTCATGAGACACAGAGAGAGAGAGAGGCAGAGACACAGGCAGAGGGAGAAGCAGGCTCCCCATGGGGAGCCCAACGCAAAACTTGATCCCAGGACCCCGGGGTCACGGCCTGAGCCGAAGATAGACGCTCAACTGCTGAGCCCCCTGCGTGCCCCATGGCTGATTTTTTAAAAATTAAGAGCAGGACTCTCTGTGTGACTATCATTCATAAATAAATAAATAAATAAATAAATAAATAAATAAATAAATAAGTTGAAAGACTTGGGGGAAAAGAGAAAGGGAGATGGAAAGAAGAAATACACTTTTTAGGGCAGAAATAGATAATTAGCCTCTTAGAAAAGGGTGAAGGGAAAAGTAGATAAATAGGGAGAGGGGAAGGTAGGCCTAAAAAGAAGGGGCAGTACTAAAAAACATGCCATGGGAGGGAAAATGAGTCAAGGGGAGGTTTTCCAGCGTGCACACCCCTTGGACATGCCCTATTCACGCGAGCTGTTGGCTTCGTTGTCGTAACGAGAATGCGTCCGTTGTATTTGAAATGCACGGTAGGCGTTTATTTCTGGGCTCCAGGATGGAGAACAGCATCACCTGCGGCCTCCTGCTGCAGGTTCCTTCTGTCTTAGTGGGACATTGGAAGCAGCGCGCCGAGATTAGCAGCTAGTGATGTGTGTGCCTGGGCGGTGTACGTAAGCATGTCCTTCACCCCCTGAACTGCTAAGTATACTTGTGTGTAGCTCATCACTTGTATGAATTGATGCCAATATGACTGCTTTTGCCCAAACACCCTTACTAAAAGCAAGCTGGCCTTAATAGGAGTAATCCTTGAATGAAATAGGAATTAGGGCAAACGCATAGAGAGGGATAAAGAAACAGTATTTATTACTACCAAGAAGATACTAGCATCGTTAATTTGTGCGTTACCTCCACTACAGACGCCCCTTGAAATGCGGTGGGCTCCCTATGAAACTTAAGAGACTTACCCTTGGGGTAGATGTTAGCATACCTTTAGGAGAAATAATAGAGCAAGCAAGATAATCCAAAGAACACAGAAAATCTGACATATCCACCAAGTTTACAGAGAGAGCTTCAACTTCCTGGAGAAAAGAACGTATTTGGGAAAGTGGAAAGGCGTTGGGGACCGAGGAGGAGACCCAGATGGGCTGGAGTTTGGGAAAGAAAGAGAAGAGGGTTCTGGTGTAACGGGGCCCTGGAGAGAGACGGGTTGTATTGGTTCCCTAGGGCTGCAGGAACCCATGATCCCTGAACGGGAGTTCGTGGCCTCAGAGTGCTGGAGGCTCCACGTCTGAAATCAAGGTGTCAAGAGGGCCACGCGTCCTGTGAGGGCTCCGGGGGGGATCCTGCGCCGCTCCCTCCAGCTTCTGGCAGTTCGAGGTGTCCTTTGGCTTTCTCCTCTCCCTGATGCACACGAGTCCCGATTTTCTTCTACCTTTCTCTTATCAGGATGCTTGCCATCTTGCAATCCTTGATTTAAGAGCTTTTTACAAATAAGCTCACAATCACAGGTTCCAGGGGACAGGTCTTGGACATACCTTTAAGGAGCCACTATTCGGTCCATTTCAAGGCCAGAAGAAGATTTTTTGAAATTCAGGGAGGGGAGGGAGTTATGTAGTATGGTGACCTCTTTGTTACCTCTCAGAATGAATTCGGTAAAAATTCAGATTTTTCAACATTTTTTAAAGAACTCGGAATTATGGTTGTTTTTGTTATTTTGAGGGTTGATTTTTTTTTTTTTTTTAAGGGTTGATTTTTGTTTGTTGGTTTGGTTTGGTTTGGTTTTTTTGGTCACTGTGCTTTAAGTCAGGAATAAGTCCATTATGTGCTGGTTGCATTTTAGAACATCAGTGTTTCCTGTTACATAATGGGTTTTACATCACTATGAATTGTGATTTTTGAATTTTAAATTGAAAAAAAAAAAAGGTTTCACTTGTTTGACAGAGAGAACACAAGCTGGGGGAGCAGCAGGCACGAGGAGAGGGGGAAATGAGGTCCCCAGTGAGCAGAGAGCCTGACACGGGGCTTGATTCCAGGACCCCGGGATCATGACCTGAGCCAAAGGCGGACGCTTCGCTGACTGAGCCCCCCGGGCGCCCCGGCCCGCATGTTGCCAGTGCTTGCCTGGCTGAGAGAAGTCAAGATGCCAGTCCCGTCAGAAGCCAAGCCTCTCCTTAGGGACGCCGGGTCATCGTCCCACAAGCCTGGAGCTCATCCCGCTCCTCCACTTAGCATGACCTCTGCTCCACGTATTCCCACTTGCGTATCCATTTTTCTCTGCTCTTTGCAGATGGATTCCCCATGCAGCTCTGCCCAGATAACTTCCATATGTCCTTTTCTGTGTAAACTGAGTTAACGTAACTAAAATGAAGCTTAAACACAGTTGAACAATTTACTGAATTTACTGAATAACCGGCACTTTAACAAAATCTGTGGATCACTTCGTGCTGTAAATGTTTCCACTGATAATTTAAATTTCTTGGCGACCATGAGGCTATCTCTCTGTGATCGTAGCCGTCTTAGGACAGTCCTTCGCACGTGGCCCACCCATGTGGAGTCAGCTGGGTGCGGGGAGGTTCGTAGAAGGATATGGGGGGGCACGTGGAACAGGGAGTGCACTAGCTCCGGCCGCCGTGACCATACCCTTCTAACCGCAAGGCCACAGACTGATGTTTTGCACAACGGAAACTTGTTTCTCGCCGTTCCGGAGGCTGGAAAGTCCAAGATCAAGGCCGCCGGCAGGTAGACTTCCCTTTGAGGCCTCTCTTCTCGGCTCCCCTCCGTGTCCTCAGCAGGGTCGGCAGAGAGGAGGGGAAGGATCTGGTGCCTCTTCCTTTGTGAAGATAGCGGCCCATCCAGACCAGGGCCCCACCGCTCTGGCCTCGTGGAACCTTTATCACGTCCTCATTGGCCCTGTCTCCGCACACAGGCACGCGGGAGGGTTGGTTCGAGCCTCACGTGCCAGTTTTAGGGGAACGTAGTGCGGCCTGCAGCAGGGAGGAAATGAAAAGGAGGAAGAAGAACGATGAGTGCGAAGGGCAGAGGATGCCCTGGCGAAGGAAAGGAGGACCGTGCAGGATGGGAGCCCTGGGCTGGGGGAGGGTCTGGAAGGGGACGGCTGGCCTGGAGAGAGAGGCAGGTGCTGGCAGTGGGAATGAGAAGGGACACACTGTTCAGTGGATTTTATGCCTGGCAAAGAGATGCCCGGGGAATCTTGAGTGTTTCGCCCTCTTTTGTTTCTGCATTTTCCTCCTTTTCATGGAACAATTCCATTTCCCACTTTAAACTCTCCTTTAGACGGATGACGTATAGATAGTAACTAATCTTTTCACTTAAGTCCTAGCCTTCTAGTTCAAGCTGCCTGAAGACATTGTCTTCCTGGGTGCTTTATCATTGCATCAGATTTCTTGAGTCTAAATGGAAGCCCCCACCTCCTGGTAGCTGGCCGTCCTCCCTGGATGCCCTGCTGCCCGCAGTACCGGGGAGAAGTGTGCGAGGCTCCTCTCCTTTATCTTTCAAACTCCATTAGCATCAAGACTGACTCTTCCAACTATGCGTATTTTTAAAAAGATGTTATTTATTTATTCATGAGAGACACAGAGAGAGGCAGAGACACACAGGCAGAGGGAGAAGCAGGCTCCCTGCGGGAAGCCCAATGCAGGACTCGATCCCGGGACCCCAGGGTCACGCCCTGGTCCCAAAGCAGACACCCAACCCCTGAGCCACCCAGGCGTCCCCCAACTACATGTATTTTCCCTCCTCCTTTTTCATTCTCTTATACTTTGAGGGCATGAGACCAGACCAACGTGAGACTTTTCCTAAATGGTTTTTCTTTCTACTAACTTAACCCCTCTGGTGTCTCAGATTCTTCATTGTGAAATCACTTTGCTTGAGAATCTCCTGTGATTTCCCATTACACCTATCAGTCTGGTCCTATGTGCATTCCACTCCCTGCCTCATAGTAGGTATCTGTTCCAGTTGTAACCAACCGCCCCAGAACTCAAGTGGCCCGAAACCACCATTTTCATACTCACGGATTCTGTGGGTCAGGAATTTGGATAGAGCACAGAGGCGATGGCTTGTCTCTCATCCCCAGTGTCCGGGCTCTCAGCTGAGAAGACTCCAGAGCTGGAGGCGACTTGATGATGGGACCGGTTGGCATGGTCTTTCCTCGTGTCTAGCGGGCGATGCTGACTCCGCAGAGCCCGTGTCTGTGGTGTCAGCCGGAGCCCCTATATAGGGCTTCTGCATGTAGTGCATCCACCTGGACCAGTTGGGAATTTCTCACAGCATGGTGGCCGGCCCCAAGAGTGAGTATGACAAGAGAGCAAGGCCTTTATGGGATCCAGCTTGAGCAATTGCAGAGCACCTATAATGTGGGTGGAGGGAATCATAAACTTTGCCCAGCTAGGTTCAAGGTGAGGGGCTGTGGACCCCCACTCTCAATGGGAGGAGTGGCCCGGTCACATCGTGAGAGGAATGGATGGGATGGGAGGTATTGGGATGGCATATTTGTGCAACCCCAGCTTTACCAAGAGTAATCTTCTATTTCAACCGGTGAGTCATTGACCTCTCCGTTCTTCGGGCTTATTCCTTTTTTTTTTTTTTTTGGTTTATTTATTTATTTATTTATTTATTTTTTTTAATAATAAATTTATTTTTTATTGGTGTTCAACTTGCCAACATACAGAATAACACCCAGTGCTCATCCCGTCAAGTGCCCCCGTCAGTGCCAGTCACCCATTCACCCCCACCCCCCGCCCTCCTCCCCTTCCACCACCCCTAGTTCTCTTCCCAGAGTTAGGAGTCTTTATGTTCTGTCTCCCTTTCTGATATTTCCTACCCATTTCTTCTCCCTTCCCTTATATTCCCTTTCACTATTATTTATATTCCCCAAATGAATGAGAACATGTGGTCTGTGTATACACTGGAATATTACTCAGCCATTAGAAATGACAAATACCCACTATTTGCTTCAACGTGTTGGGAATTGGAGGGTATTATGCTGAGTGAAATGAGTCAATCGGAGAAGGACAAACATTATATGTTCGGGCTTATTCCTGAGCCTACACTCTGGTTCCTGCCGCCTGTGTGCTACAATTGCCCATGACCCTCTTCTCCGCTGATCAGAAGCCTAGGCATCCTTTAGTACCAGCTCAAGCAGCAGACTGCCAAGAGCCGACTTGGAGGGATGAGCTGAAGTGTCTCTCTGTTATTTTTAAGGTCCACTATGTTTCCATAGTTGGCAAATTTAAGAGACTGTTATAGGCACTGGGATTATTTTCAAAATGCTGTATCCCTGGTATTTAGCTTTGTGGTGAATTGATCTATCTGCTCTGCAAGTTCTCTCTCTTAAAGGGTAACACTCCTTATTTGGCTTTGTTTCCTGGAGAAAAGTTAGAACCTGGATTTTCTTTGTCTTTCAGAGATACAGAACGAACAAATATTTCAGAATGTATGTAGCATTACTCCAAACCCAGAGGAATGATAAGATAGTATTCTTTTAGATTACTTAGACAGTGATCATGCTTCAGGTCCTGGAAACAGTTATATGCTAAGCTGAGGTCATTAACCTGGTAACCCTTCAGGGGTTGCTGAGCTGTCGTTTTTTTGTCATGTGTTTCTGACTCATGCCTAGGAATGAAATGGGTGCATTCTACTTAAATATTAATCAAATTCGTGGCAGCCTTGTCTACACCAAATCACGCTGGGTAAGAGGTAGGAGTTAGGTACCTCTGTGCAGAGGTGGGGATGGGGCACTTACAAAATCTCTTACCTTGATTTTCTTTTTTTTTTTTAAGATTTTATTTATTTATTCATGAGAGACACACACACACACAGAGAGGCAGAGACCCAGGCAGGGGAGAAGCAGGCTTCATTCAGGGAGCCCGACGCGGAACTCGATCCCGGGTCTCCAGGATCACGCCCTGGGCTGAAGGCAGTGCCAAACCACCGCCTTCACCAGGGCTGCCATCTTACCTTGATTTTCCAATATGCTTCCTTCTGCGTGTCTCAGTAAAGCTTTAGGCAGTTGCTTTTGTAGCTCTCATTAAGTGCCTAGAAAGATATGAGTCATGTGAGAGATTTGTACTGGGCAACCGTGTCATATACGTGTGAGTTATGTGTACACAGTCTGTACCTTATGTCTTTTATGATGCTGTGTCTCGGTTTGGTTCAACCCCTGCTGTAACTTCCCTGAAGGGTTGGAACTTGGTAACTTCAGGCAGGGCAAAGCCAAAATTCCTCACTAAAACTAACACCGACGTGTAAATTAAATCTGTTGATAGTTCTACACCAGAGTAGAAAAGGAAGAGAAGGAAGGCAAAGAAGAAAAGCATAACTTAGGATCAGGAGCATGACCTTGAGCACGAAGCATCTTCACGGAGTCATTTGATTTGTTTTTTGAGTATGGTTATTGACATTTTTCTTGCTTATGGTAAAAAGTCAGTATCTAAGGATTTCACTTACTAGTTCCACAGATTCAGAAGAATTGGTTCTTTGTGCTTTTTCGGTTGTTGAGAAATCACCCTGTGGCATGAGGGGGAATTGTATGGTGCTCAGGTATAGTACTCATACTCATAATTGGGTGTATCATCTTTCATGAACCATCCTGGTTGTTTGCTAACATGCCCATTGACTTCAGGACATCCTGAAAATCGGGAAACATAGAATAAAGTTATTGTTGGACTGTATAAGTATCTCCAGAGAGTCTAAAAAGGTTTGGAAACAAGGAAAATGGTGTATTACTGTATTTTTTTTTTTCCAGATTCGCTATGGTACCTATTGCTTTAACATACATTCTTCATCTGAAGGTTGAAGGAAACCATTTTGAGCATATTTGTAAATGTAGCTAACATTCTACTTAAAAAGTAGTTGAAGGTTCCTGATCCCTCCCCTATTAGGCACATTTTTCCTTTCTGCCTTGAGTTAGAAAGGCAGAGGGAAGGACCTAGAAAGGCAGGCTCGGGAGCGCAGGGAGAGCTGCCCTCAAATCCTTTGTCCCGGAACAGGAAGACCAGGGTAACCAGAGTGCTGGGAGACCCGGTGGTGGCAGGGAATGAGGTGGTATTGAATCCCTCAGTCACCCTGGGCCTTGCTTCAAAAGTCATAGTGTTTCCGGGAAACACTGGCGCGTGATGTATACAGAGTGCAGCAGTGACATCGGAATCTCTGTTTAATCCCCCAGTTACGTACATTGCTGCTAGGCTTTTTAGAAAACCCTTCAGGGAATGTGGTCAATATTGTGTTGTTTCAATCCCTTTTCTCTGCAGAGCTCAGAACAGCAGGGGAAGTCGGAGCTCGAATTATCCTGTTGCAGCGGGGCCTCCCCCTGTGTGTAGGGCCTGAGCAGTGAACCTCAGTGGCAAAGCTGAAGCGCGCTTTGGGGAAGCAAATGGCATTTAGTTTCTTTGGTGCCAACACATGATTATACTTTGGTAGTGAAATAGCACTGGGTGCAGAGTGACCGCAGAGGTCTGAGGAGCCCGAGGCACGGGCAAAACCATTTACGGTTTTGAAAATTAAACAGAATTCTCTGCAGGGAGTGGAAAACGGTAAGAAAACTCAAGGCGTCTCTATGCTGTTGTTATTGAACGGGTGAATGTGCAGACGCTGGGGGAGGACGCCCGCTAAGTGGTTCTCTGGACACACGAGAGTTGTCTGTCTCTAAGGAAACAGTCAGTTTTTAAAAAACCGTTAATCTATTTTCTCTCCCTAAATATAGATGGATGGATATATTCTCTCACATGCACACAGACACATATATAGAAGAATAATCATGATTATTCTGAAAGGTCTTGAACCTTAAAACCTCTATTTTGTCTTTGCTTATTTTTCTTCATTATGCTTTTAAGTGATATTCAGGGTCTTGTTTTTTTGGAAGATAAAAATTAAACTCTTACTAGGGAAATTTCCTAAATCTAAAGCTTACAAAATCCCTCCTTTGCTAAGAAGGATTCAGCCGACAGTGCTGTGGTATTGTCCCCATCCCACTGAAGCAATGGTCCTCAGGCGTTTCCATTTGGGGCAGCGTGGGTTTCCTTTTGTCACATTCACTTCCTGTTCTTATCGATGGACAGAAGGAGCCCACTTCTGCATCTCTTTGAGTGAGTTGCTTGGCAGATGAGGTTAAGGAGGGGCTCAGAGAAAACACCGGAAGAAGGTAGAGAAAATTAAGCTAGTTCAAAGTAGCCGCTCATCTAACGTCAAAATGCCATTTATGCTCATGACGCTAGCATTGTTCATGAATTCAAATAGGGTTCTCCAGATGCTGCGGGATGCTTAGCCTGGCCGCCTGTCCTGGGCAGCTGGGAAGGCACACGCACGACTTGGGCCTCTCCACCGGGTCAAGCTGTATTCAGTCATAAAGCAACATTAAATCACAATCATAAAGCATGTTCGGGATTCCAAAGTCGGTGATGTTTCACCGCGTGATTACACCTGGCATCTTACGCAGCACGCAGAGCAGGACAGAAGGCCCACCACGGAGCAGGCAAGGAAGGGGAGGGAAGGGGAGGGAAGGGGAGGGCGCCGGGCCTCAGCGACCACACAGGAAGTCAGCTCGCGGGTCGGGCACCCGGCTGACTGAGGCCCCAGCTCCAGACCCAGCTCCAGGCTCAGCTCCCGGCCCAGCTCCAGGCTCCAGGCATAGCTCCTGGCTCCAGGCCCAGTTCCAGGCGTAGCTCCTGGCTCCAGGCCCAGCTCCCAGCCCGGCTCCAGGCCCAGCTCCAGGCTGCAGACCCAGCCCCCGGCCCACTTCCAGGCTGCAGGCCCAGCTCCAGGCTCCAGGCCCAGCTCCAGGCTGCAGACCCAGCCCCCGGCCCAGTTCCAGGCTGTAGGCCCAGCTCCAGGCCCAGCTCCAGGCTCCAGGCCCAGCTCCCAGCCTGTCTCCCACACTTGCTGCCTCTCGGCTTCAGGAACAGAAGGATCTCGGTCAGCTCAGAGACCAGTCGAGCACAGCTGTCGGTGATAGTTGCGTTTTCAAGTGGTCGGACATAGAGGGGTCAGGTCTGAACAGTCTGACGGTTTGCTGCCCAAATCCTTCCCTTTTTAACAGGGTTTAACCCATTTTGAGTCCCTTGAGGCCTCTTCTGGTTCTGCTCGCTCTCAGTCCTGGGGTGTCCCCGAGCCGCAGGACCTTAACGGTTTGCATCAGTGCTTGGCACAGGCTCCTTCCTGCTTGACACGAGGGACTCCATTTTGTTCTGTACACCTTCCTTTCTGGAATTGAGCATTAGACATGTTACAGCCGTAAGGGCCACTTGCGCCTGCAGCTGCCTGGGCCCGTGGGCTGACAGCCTTGAAGGAAGGAGACAAAGCAGCCACTGACCCAGACGGTTGGGTTTGGGGTGCCCCAGCTCAGGGCAGACACTCGCCCAAGGGTAAGACTTTAGAAACCCTGCCGTTGTTCAGCGGTGGCAGCCACATTGCCAGACGGGTCACCAGGCCCAGAGCCATGCGCACGAGCAGGTGCCGTTTGGTAGTCAGACTTTTTGATGCGGCCCAGGAACCGATCCCCACGTGTGGCCATGCACCCCGACTTCCGGGAGACTCCTGGGGACCTCCTGTCACGGTCGTGCTGTCCGTCCGTCCGCCTGGAGCCCAGCTTTGCCACGCTGTGCGTGAGCAGCTGGCAGCCGCGGCCCGACCCGCCAGCCAGCCTGTCCTGAGGACTAACTGTCCCGCCTCCGCGGAGTCCGCGTGGAGACTCACAGGGTTTGTTTGGAGACTGAAAACGGGAGGAAAAAAGATGCAGTTTCAGAGAAGTCGCTGGTATTTCACAGAAGAGAACTCCTAGGAGATGTTGTGAAAGAGGGCATATTTGAGATAAGTAAGGAATACAAAATGAAGCTAATTAAGAAATTAGATGACACGTTTTAAGTGGTCACGGGTGCCACTTTATGACAAAGAGAGAAAATGTTAAGGTGATGATAGCAGCTAGAACTAAACTAGGTGAAGTTAACAAAGTGGCCAGGCAGTTTCAAATTTGAGGATGAACCAGAGGTTTTGTTCCATTTGTCTTTCACAGCAAAACAAAAACAGCTGTAGATGGGCTGATGCCTTGTAGTGGAGTGAGAGGGGAAGGACAGATTTCAGAGATTACTGAAAGGAGAGGCAGTGGGATTTCATGACAGATTATGGAGAGATTTAATGGGCGGCTGCAGGTTAATCTTCCTGTTTACAGCTGGCTATTCTGGTTTCCCTCAGAAGGGGAGTTTTTTTAAGGGAGAAGTATCTTTTAAAATATTACCTAAATATGCTTTTGTGCATTAGGAATATTTTTCCCAGTTTCCTGTATGATATACACTAAGGAGCATCATCTATCTGCCTTATAACTTTAAACAATGTATATGAAATCCTAACTATGCTGTGTATGCCTTATTCCATAAAATTGTCACAGCAATGCTGTGAGCTCAGGACCGCATTTATTGACATTTACTTATAAGGCACAGAACCTCTGACGTTTTCCAAAATCTCACAGGCGATCTGGTCCAGAGCCTACAGTTCTGACTGCTACCACACAGGAGCAGGAGATTAGCTAACTGCCAGGTGTTAAATCTGTATTGTAAGAGTTGTGTTAGGAAACATCGTTAGTCCCATTTTACTGCTGAAGAAACTGAGGACATTAAGCTAATATGTGGTAGGATTTGAATCAAGTCTGTCTGAGCCCCCCAGATCATTCTCTTTCCACCGCTCTATGTGGTGCTATGCAGATTGAGCTGCTGACCAGAGCTAGTAGCAACAGCTAACTATACCTTTAGAGTACTTACTATGGGCCAGGCACTGTTCTAAGCACTTTACATATATTAATTCTCTTAAGGGAAGGATCAGTGTAGTAAGTACTATTACTTACCATCCCAATTTTCACATGGGGAAATTGAAGCACAGGAAGGTTAAGTATCTAGCTTAAGGTCATGTGGCTGTTAAGTGGTAGAACTGACATTTGGGCCCAGGCAGTCTGACTCTAATTGATCACTGTAACACTTTTCAAAGAATGAACATGAAAGTTGATCACTATACACTCTTCCTAGAAGGAGTGTGAAAGGTAAAAATAAGAAAGTAAAAATCCGGGGATCCCTGGGTGGCTCAGCGGTTTAGCGCCTGCCTTTGGCCCAGGGCGCGATCCTAGAGTCCCGGGATCGAGTCCCGCATCAGGCTCCCAGCATGGAGCCTGCTTCTCCCTCCTCTTGTGTCTCTGCCTCTCTCTCTATGTCTATCATAAATAAATAAATAAATCTTAAAAAAAAAAAGAAAGAAAGTAAAAATCCAAAGCAGCCTTTTGGTTTTCTCGGGAGTTTTAGTGGCCTAATGTTTTTCAGAATAAAAAAAAGCTTCATTTGTTCATTGAAAACATAATAGGATGTGCTGAAGGCAAATAAGCTGCGGTCGGGAAGAGCAGAATGCTAACATTTTTAGCCACTAGTTGCCCTCTCCAAGTAGTCTCTGCATGAAGAATGCATCTCTGTGGCTCAGTACTCCTTATCACTTTTACAATAGATTAGATACATCTATTAATGAATTGTCTCTATTAGAACCTGACGGACTGATAAAGATGATGAAACTAAATAACTTTATTAACTAGCACCATCTAATCCTGTGTCATCACTGAGTCGTGCTGAGATATTTTGCATTTGAAATGGAAGAGACTTTTTATGAACCTATCTTGAATCTCAAACTCCTTTTAAAACTATTTATAGACACAATCTCTTCTGCTTTTGAAAGCAAGCCCAGCAATAGTTTAATATGGGATAGAATGAAATTGTTTCCCTTTGCAAAGCAATGAAGCTCATAAAATGTAGGCTCTCCTTACCATGTACCTTGTCAAGAATCCAGTAGAGTCTTTTGAGATTTTAATTCTGAGATTTCAGAGACAATAAAATGGTCACTTGTTCCTTTTATTCCTGGAAATCCATGCTGGCCTCGGCCACCCTGTCACACTTCATCCTTTACTCCACTGACCCAGGGAATGATCAAGTGCAACTTAAGAGTTGCACTGAGTCTCATCTTGGGACAGAATAAATTCTCAGAGGGGCACCTGGATGGCTCAGTGGTTGAGCTTCTACCTTTGGCTCAGGGCGTGATCCCCGGGTCCTGGGATTCGGTCCCATGTTGGGCTGCCTGCAGAGAGCCTGCTTCTCCCTCTGCCTGTGTCTCTGCCTCTCACTCTGTGCCTCTCATGAATAAATAAATAAAATCCTTAAAAAAAAGAGAGAGACAGAGAGAATAAATTCTCAGAGAATCGATGTATGCCATTTGTGCAGCCTTCTCTGTTTCAGAGTGTGACCACATTTTATGAAAAATTGAAACCAGACTGTTGTGCTTCCCTTGGGATGCTTAGGTTTCAAGAGAAAAAAAAAAAAAGGGAGGCGGTTCAATTTTTTTTTTTTTTTTTTTTACTGACCGAAATCTCAGAGATTGATGCAGGCAACAGCTGCTGGTTCTTTGTTTGTTTTGTTTAAAAGCTACTGAAAGAAAAACCAAAGGCTCTAATTCAGATTAGAGAAACAACTTAACCTTGGTGGTCAGAGAAGCAGGACACAGCCCCAAGCAGAGCCCATTCCTGGTCGGGTCTCTGGCCATGGTGAGCTGCTGGTTTGTCCTCCTCAGGGCACGGGGCCAGGACAAGCAGAACTTCTTCAAGTGAAGAATTCTGACTGGCAGTGAGAATACCAGCCTGGAGAGCAGGGAACTTATGGAAAAGGAGCCAAAATCTTCCCCAGGTGATTAAGTGATAGTGGGATTTCGTTTTCCTGGACTCTGTTCTTGCTTCTGCAGCCAGAAGGCCGTCACCTCTTTTTATATTTATTCTTAAGAGAAGATTTTGACATTTATTCTCTTAAAATACATCTTTTTTTTTTTTTACATTTGTAAGAGTTTTGAGAAGATCCGTGTACCACCACCACAATCACCGCCCCCCCCAAATTCTCTTGTGCTGCCCTTTCTTGTAGTCAGATCCTCCCCGACCTCCATCCCCTGATGACCACAGCTTTGTTCTCTGTGTCTGTGGTTTTGCCTTTGATGCCACACGAATGGGATCATATGGTATGTCAGCTTCTTACATCTGGCCCCTTCTACTGGGCATAACACATTGGAGGTTTATGCTTGTTTTATGTATCCAGAGTGTGCTCCTGGGTAGTGTTCTTGTGTACAGATGTGCCACGGTTTGTGTATTCATTCACCCCCTTTGGGGGACATTTGGGATGGGGGGATTATAAGTAAGGCTGCTGTAAACATTCACGTGGTACATGGGGTTGTGTGGACATGTATTTTCATTCCTCTTGAGTCCTTTCTCCTTTCGAATGAGCATAACTCACCGGCTTCCATCCTCCCTTTTTTGTCTCTCCTTTCCCAATATAGTCAGAAGGAAGTGTTGTGAGTGTGAAAGAACATAGAGCCCTAGGCCAGGCTAGTTTTCTAGGGCCTCAGCCTGCTGCTTCTCACACTATACTTAGACCTATATTTTGGGGCTTGGGAGGCAAAACAGCAATTCCACTGACATCAGGTGGCTGGAGTGGTGATAGAATTAGAGCTGTGCTCTTTCAAATGGGATTGTTTTGGCCAAGGGAAGGAAATGACATTCACTATCACGAATGTGCTAGGTATTTTAAATATAAGCAAAACTTAAAAATAATTTTGTTGAGTGTTCTATATCTTTTTGTGAATGACATTTGTGTTTTATGGGCAACGTATATTTCTAAAAGGCAGTAGAACAAAATTCACAAGGTCTGGAAAGGACTGGGAATGATTTAACCTATACATTTCAGCTTCTTTTGTCCAATTTTAGAAAACTTCAAAATGAATCTTGAAAGAGTGGTTTGTATTTGAAACTTGTTGAGAGATATGTAATCTCTTCACATATATGACATCCTCATTTTTATGAAAACAACTGACTGGGGAGTGTCATAATTTTTCAGTCAGATCCAGAAAAATACTTTTTATTTTATTTTATTTTATTTTATTTTATTTTATTTATTTATTTTTAAAGATTTTATTTATTTATTCATGAGAGACAGAGACCCACAGAGAGAGGCAGAGACACAGGCAGAGGGAGAAGCAGGCTCCATGCAGGGAGCCCGATTCAGGACTCGATCCCAGGACCCCGGGGTCACTCTCGGAGCCTAAGGCAGATGCTCCACCACTGAGCCACCCAGGCATCCCCAGCAAAATACTTTTTAAAAGAAAATATTCTTATGCTGGAGATTTTCCCACCAAACTTCACATAAGGAAAAGTATGAAGAAATGACAGGAGATTTTTCTGAGGGTTGGAATGAAAATATTTTGAAAAGTCCAATGGAAAATTCTTTGAAGTCCCTATTTTAATTAGATACAACTCAAATATATAGAAAAGCAGTAACTCAAAAGTCGTTATGAATATGACATCGCATTAGAGGCAAAATAAAACTAAAAATGTTTTCTAAGTGCTTTATAATATAAAGAAGCAGTTCAGGGGGGAAATACAGTAAAATTTTAAACCTGATATGGGATTGAGATTCAAAGGTATCATCCCAAGTAGTAAACGATAGTGAACATCAAGCCTATCCTCAAACGGCTTCATTTTGAGCCTCAAGATAGGCTTCCTTTGCGTGCTTGACCTTGGTCTAGACCAAAGGCCCAAAGTCTGTGGCCAGAAGGTCTGAAGGCCAACGTGGCCCACTCCTCGTTGTTGCAAATAAAGTTTTATTGGAACACAGCCACGGCCGTTGATGTAGGTATTGTCTGGAGCTGCTCGCTAGCTGCAGCACAGGGTTGGGCCCGATCCTCCTCAGCCGGCAGCGGGCTCACGTCCTGCTGAATCCCCCGTACGTTGGAAACACCGTAAGTCAAAAATGTGCTTACTACAGCTGACCCACTGAGCCTTTCAGCTCAGCCGAGCTGACCTCAGTGCGCTCAGGACCCGTAGGTCAGCTTGGAGTCGGGCCAAATCCTGCCCCACAAGGGCTGCTTTGTGGTGAGGTGCTGGGCAGCGCCTGTAGCCTTTGGAGCCCGGGCTGAGAGGGCAGGCGGCAGGGCGCGGCCCGCCACTTGAGGCCTGGGTCGTTCACCCCGCGCTGAGGCCCTGCTGCCCGCCCCCGGGACCGCGCCGGCTCTGTCCGGCCCACACGGGTCAGCATTGCACGTGCACTTCCCGCCGAGCGTCTGCTGCTGTCGCACCCACGTGAATTCGGAAGATTGAAGTCGAACCGCCGGTCCGTCGGGGACAGTTTGTAGCCGGCCCGACCGTGCGGGCCAAGGGGCTTCGGTGCGGCCTTCTGAGCCTCCGAAGCCCGCCCCGGGGCTCCCTCAGCCCGCAGCTCTGATGCACAGACCGGCCTCTGCTCCCCGGGCGCCCAGAGCGGACGATATTTGAAACAGAAGTTCCCGAAGGTCGTTAATTTGCAGTCCGAGCCCTAGAGAAACAGGGCGCCTCTCGGGCGGTTGGCGGGACCAGCCTGCGCTCACCCAGCAAGGGTGCTGAAAGGAGGCGCGTCGGCTGCGCGAGGCCGGCGGCTGCGGGTAGCTGCAGGGCCCTGCCACCTGCCCTGCCCTGCCACCTGCCCTGCCCTGCCCTCTGCCCTGCCACCTGCCCTGCCCTGCCACCTGCCCTGCCCTGCCACCTGCCCTGCCCTGCCACCTGCCCTGCCACCTGCCCTGCCCTGCCACCTGCCCTGCCCTGCCCTCTGCCCTGCCCTGCCTCCCAGGAGACGGGCCCATTTTCCTTGCCAGCCGGTTTCTTAGAAGGCCTGGGAGACCCCGAGCAACTGGGGACTGGACGGTCCTGGATGTTTGTCTCTTATTTGGCCTCAGGTGGCGTCTCTGGAGTGATTGTGTGGTTCGTGGCTGTGTCCGCGGAGCAGCCTGACCTTCTGATCCGGATCCACAGACCGACCAGCCCCCGCCTTTGGCTTGAGTAACTTTCTTTCTTTTTTTTTTTTTTTTCCATTTCCCTGCTCCCAGGAGCGGCACAGCTTCCCACTGACTCTAACGTCTGGGTTGCTTTAATCTCACGTTTTTGCTTTTCATCTTTTCCATGTGAACCAGTTTCCCCTGGGGCAGAGCGGTTTCTGTGTTTCATCCATGACCCCAACCCGTACGGGCATCAAGGCCTCCACCCAGGTCAACCCTGGGCGTTAGCGGCTCGCACGCTTCCCGTCAGGACTCCCCTGCTTCCGGTTGCGGGCTGCACCTGTCTTCTCTCTTTCCCTGGGTCCACAACCAGCGAGGCCGGACTTGCAAGCTAGCCGTCGTGACCGTGATTTGCATGCGGCCCCAACCCAGCTCTCTGCTTGCAGGACAGTGCTTGATATCAGCCCCTTCCCTTTTTTTTTTTTTTTAAGATTTTATTTATTTATTCATGAGAGACACAGAGAGAGAGGCAGAGACACAGGCAGAGGGAGAAAGCAGGGTCCATGCAGGGAGCCCGACAGGGGACTCAATCCCGGGACCCCAGGATCAGGCCCTGGGCTGAAGGCAGGAGCTAAACCACTGAGCTACCCAGGCTGCCTATATCAGCCCCTTCCTAAGAGATTTTCTTCACTATGAATCATTTGGAAATAATGTATTCTCAAAGCTCAAAATCAGAAATTACGCTGAATTATAATGTAGTCTCTGCGAGTGGCTATGCCTTCCTTCTCTGCCTTCAAACCACCAGATTCTTCGGCTCACCCCAGAGGTCCAGGAGGAGGAGAATCCCGGCGACAGTCCTCCACTTCCAGAATCTTCAGGCTGTCCTGCTGTCCCGTTGGTGGTGTAGCTCCTGAGCCCAACACTCCGTCAGGTCCCGTCAGCCCCTATCCCTTCTCCATACCGTCTTGTGGCCTGGACAACCCTCTTCGTCCACTGTATCTCTACCATTTTACTGGCATTCCTGGTCTTCTGTGGAGCTAGGATGGTAGAGATGCCATCAAACCTGACTGGGCAGACAAAAAAATAAGAACTGCATGGAGTTGAAATAAAAAAAAAATTAGGGGCACCCGGTTGGCTCGGTCAGTTGAGCATCCAACTCTTGATTTTGGCTCAGGTCTTGACCTCAGGGTGGTGGGATTAAGACCTGAGGAGTCTGCTTGCCCCTCTCTCTCTGCCCCTTACCCCTACTCATCGTCATGTTCTCTCTCTCTCTGTCTCTTTCTCTCAAATAACTAAAATCTCAAAAACAGAAACAAAACTAGACTTGCCTGCCATTTCCCCCAGGTTTTTTTTTCACAGAGCACCATGTTTTAGTTGGCTACTCAGATCCACATAGCAATCCAGGTGATAAATCTTAAGAACTGTTCTAGGCAGTGAGAATTATGATTAACTATGAATAACTTGGACCTAAGCCTTTTCGATTCACATCTCATTTTATTCCGCGTCCCCCATGAGCTGGGGGGTGAGGAAGCATCATTGGTGTGTTATAAAAATTACGAAACTGAGGCACAAGGATCTCAGACAGCGGGTAAAGGTTGAACCTGTGACATTTTACCTCCTGTTTGAGGCCTATGCGAGACTTTTGCATTAAATCGGAAGCAAAGGTTAGGGAGGAAGCAAAGGGGTGCTTGCGGCCTTGTCAGAGGTCAGGCTTGGCCCTCGGTCGTCTTGTCTCTGGGATGGTCACTGCTGCTGTGATCCTGCCTAGGAAGCAACAAAGACGAGCTGTGCCAGGGAGGGGTCTTTTCTCTTGCTAGCCAGGGCCATCTCGGCTTAATTATGGCTGTTGCTTTGCCTCCTACCGGTACGACGTCCCGCTTAGCTGTGCCACAGCAGCCACGGTGAGCATCAGCACGGAGCTGTCGGCCAGTGCCGTGACCAACCTGCTGCCCCGATTCCCAAGGAATCGTAGGTGACAGAGCCCGTGTGGGGTAGTCCTCTGTAATGAGGTCATCCACCTCGCTTGGATCCACAATAACTGATTTCAAATATTGAAGCTTCCTTGGTTCTCAGGCTATGATTCCTGGAGATGATCCAGCTAATGCAAAAGGGAGCCAGACTGGATACGGAGCTCGTCTTGCTTCGTGGGTTTGATATGTGTTGAGCAAAAATGTGACTGGGAACGGGCAACGGCTTTGGACAGGGTTGGCAAATGAAATGTGCGTTTTTCAAACTTGTTTCATAATTTAGTTTTCAAATGTTTCTACAGAAACTTCTAAAATGTAGTTACGTTTGCCATTGCCCTTTCTATATACTGCTTGATGTATGGACGTCCTTTTCCTTTCACTTGATACGAGATAGAACCTTGGATGAAGGGAGCTTAGCGAGGGTGAACTTCACCTTTGGTTTGGTTGGCTAATCATTTTTTTTTAAGAAGGCTCCATGCTGGACATGGAGCCCTGCATTGAACCCACAACCCCGAGATCAGGGCCTGAGCTGAGACTAAGAGTTGGATACTTAACATGACTGAGCCACCCAGATGCCCCCGAAGGCAGACATTAAATACATAGGTGAGTCTCCCTTTCCTTTTTGTCCCACTGAAAACACACGTGCCGAACCACAGCGTGCTGCAGGCACAGGCCCCAGGTCCCCATCGCGGTGCACGTAGCTGGTTTCTATTCGCGTGTGGCCATCCGTGATCACTCTGCAGAGCCGTTCAGCTGCAAGTGAGGCTCAGTAACACTCGGTTTATCAGAAGGGATCAGTGGGGAGCAAAAACGTTCATCCTTTCAAAATACGAAGCAGCTTACCTGTTGCAGCAGCTCCGCTACCAGGCCGTGCGGGGAGGGGGTCTCCGGATGGCCCAGCATCTTTCTGCTTCCCTGTGCTCAGCAGCAGCTGCTGCTTCATGGTCACGCAGGATCACAGGCACCCGGCCCCCTGACTCAGCGGCCCGGATACACATTGAAGCTGGGTTCGCAGTGCCCTAGAAGCTGCTGAGAAGTATGGCATCGTCTCTAATTTGTATTTGATTTTTTTTTTTCTCCTAGAAGAAAAAAAAACCCAAAAAAACAAAAAAACAGAAGTGTCACCAGGACTCAGCAGTGGCAGCTCTGACAGCATAGCTCTTCGTCTTTGGGACCGTGCGGTGTTTGGTCCCCTGCAGTGTTGTCGAGCATTTAGTAGTGGCAAATGGCCTTTATCCTGAGAGAACCAGAGCTCCCACCGTGGTCTCTTTTGACCCATTGAAACATCTGTATTTCCTGGTGTGTAGGTGGTTCTGTTACCTGTTACCCGTATCCTGGTGTGTAGGTGGTTCTGTTACAGGAAAATACCCCTGTCTCTAACACACGTCTTTTCAAGAACCATAGGATGTTGTATTTTTGTAGGAGAATATTACCACACTCAGAAATCCCAAATTTAGGTGTGTTGTTCCCTGTCATAAAATAATTCCGCTCTAGACCAAAAGGTATCCTGCTTTTTCCAGCATCCAGTTCCCTTCCTCACCTCCCTCCCTTACTTCCTCTCTCACTGCTTTCCTTTTTTTCCTTCCTCTTTATTTTTCCTTTTTTCTTGTCTCTAGTGCAAAAGGAGGTGAGGTTTCCAGCTCTTGAGAATTACACTGAAAATGCTACCCATTTTTTTAAAAATAAGCTTTATCAGTAATTAACTGGGAAACATTTGTTTTTGTTTGCTTGATCTCAGTAATAAAACTTGCCGTATAATTTGGATGCCAGAACCCAGTTTAGTTCACTAAGAATCTTGACTCTGGATACTAACCCTTTATCTGATACGTCATTTGCAAATCTCTTCTCCCATTCTGTAGGTTGTCTTTTAGTTTTGTTGACTGTTTCTTTGTGCAAAAGCTTCTTATCTTGATGAAGTCCCAATAGTTCATTTTTGCTTTTATTTCTCTTGCCTTCATGGATGGATCTTGCAAGAAGTTGCTGTTACTCAGCCATTAGAAACGACAAATACCCACCATTTGCTTCGATGTGGATGGAACTGGAGGGTATGATGCTGAGTGAAATAAGTCAGTCGGAGAAGGACAAACATTATATGGCCTCATTCATTTGGGGAATATAAGAATTAGTGAAAAGGAATAAAGGGGAAAGGAGAAGAAATGAGTGGGAAATATCAGAAAGGGAGACAGAACACGAGAGACTCCTGACTCTGGGAAACGAACTAGGGTGGGAGAAAGGGAGGTGGGGGGGGGGTGACTGGGTGACGGGCACTGAGGGGGGCACTGGATGGGATGAGCACTGGGTGCTATTCTATATGTTGGCAAATTGAACACCAATAAAAAATAAATTTATAAAAAATAAAATAAAATATGAAAAAAATCTTGACTCTGCCCTAGAAAGGGAAAAATGTATTTCATATGTGAATTATTCCATAGAGATCTTTGACTTTTACCTCTCTCTTCAGATGATTGAAAAACTCTTTTGATTGTTTTTTTCTCTGGGCTTTTTGAGACTTTTACATCTTAGCATAAAATTTTTTTGAAAAATTATCCTCTCTGATCATGAAAATGAGAATCAAAGCTGAAAGCTCTAAACGATCACCTTTTAGTGACTTGTAGCCAAGTCGTTTGGAAAATAACCAAATAATTATAGGGTGATATTGACTAATCAAGAAAACCAATCTAGGTCAATAAGACCAGGGATTTTTTTTGTTGTTTTTTTTATTTTTTATTTTTTACTTTTTATTTTTTTGCTCAGTAGTAGGGATATATGCCCTGAATTTAATCAAAGTTCCCCATGTCTGGCTTTGATCATAAGACAGGAACTAAACGTTTAGCCTAGAACCTCTGGTTCTTGCATGTTAGTCAGATTGTTTCTACCACATACACATACCCAGCTACAGACTCCCGATTCAGTGAAGTCAAGAAATAATAGCTCTTGCAGGGAGTTGCCAGGTTACAGGAAAGCTGATCTATTTGGGATTTACTGGAGCTACAATAAAGCTCATCTCTTTGTGGTGTTTCTGATGGGGCTGAACTCTTTTCTCTCTGAAAACTTGACTTAGAATGCTAATATTTTAAGGATGATTTAAAGTTTTTGCAAAAGAGTGAATTTTTTAGACCATCATGATCAGTTTGTATGGATTCTTATACAAATAATAAGCAAAAATTTTCTGACAGGTTATCTTTTATTAAAGCAATTCCACATAAAAACAGAATTAGGCAAGGCTTGATTTCCTTGCAAGTAATTAATCTGAAATCATTTAAAAATGTACGTTGTACTCAGCGTTAATGGTTCAGACTTTATACTAGTTTATGTTAGTAGTCAACCAAATATGGTACATGATTTCTGTTTTGTGGTTTATATGTCTTTAGTGTTTTGCGTGGGATATCTTTGCAAAACAAAATTTGTAAAAATATTATCAGGCAGATTTAA
Source organism: Canis aureus (assembly GCF_053574225.1). Lineage (NCBI taxonomy): Eukaryota > Metazoa > Chordata > Mammalia > Carnivora > Canidae > Canis > Canis aureus. The sequence goes on from NC_135630.1 coordinate 7,620,564, forward strand.
TATTACAAATATCTTTTAGTTGCATAAATTGTCACAGCAGGCTGCTTACTAAGGTGCTGTAACTCTTAGAAAAATTAAGAACGTGAACCCTGGATTTGAAATGTAGGTTTTGTTTTTTTTTATGAGTTTTTTTGTTGATTATTGTGAATTCTTGATATAGATAACTGCTTTAGTATTCAGACATATTTGTATTTGTGTCTAAAGTATTTGGGAAATGTACACTAAAAAAAGTTACATAAAGGAGGCACTGATATCCTGTTTTTGGATTAGGCTTCAGTATCTAAATTGCGGTTTGCTCATTGTTGACAGTGCAGTAATCCCTTTGAGAGCTTCTCTATGGAAAGGAAACATTAATATTTCTGCAGAGAAGAAACCGACCTCACGCATTATAGAACTATATACTCTTGAAATTTAAAACATAATTTGTTGAGTGCAAAAATTACTGTGGAACAAAATAACCATCTTTCCATATATACTGAACAAATGATAGCTATTAACAGTTGCACCTTGCTGTACTGTTCCTGCATCCAGAGGAGAAGGGTCATAAGGAGGAATAATTTAACAGCAGGAGGAGGAAGTTCATGCTGATTCATCCCTTTCCAAATGGGACACACTTGGATCAGATGAATCAAACAACATTGAAAAGGGTTAGAAGATAATCCCAATGAAAAGATTGGGGAGAAAAAGCTGCCCATGCAGAGAGAATGCCTGCAGAGTGTTATTTTAGCAGGAGCAGCTTTAGGGGAAAAAAAGCCTTTTCAGAAGTGACTGTAGAAAGATAGAGGATTCCAGCCAATTTCAACATCAAAATAGAGATGGATGTGCTAGTCATGGGTTGTCTCTACTTGGGGGATCATAATCAAGATGTATGGCTTTGTGTGGTTAGATGGAGGGCTTCCAAGCAGAAGGAGTTGGGACTTTGATAGACAAAGAGAAGCGACCATGGATCTCCTACCCTAGTCATCTTGAGGATGGAAAGGCCAGGTTTTCCAGTGTTTTACCTCCTAAGTAGAAATGTTATTATTAAATTGCTGAGTCCAGTCTATCTTCGAAGACTAAATTATAATGAATTTCTTCTTAAAGCATTATGCCTAATCCATTGCCTTTTAAAATTTGCTTTTGTTTGGAGGCTTCTCCTAAGTGTTATTAAGTAGTAAACAGCTGGTAGAGGAAAAGCTGAAATATATTACAAATGGGAGTTTTCTGTATGTGATTTTAGGAACTGTTTCTGTTCAAATATTTTTCTTTTGTTATTGAGGTACAATTGGCATATATTAATTTCAGGTATCGAGTGTAACAATTTGGTATTTGTCTCTTTTGCAAAATCATGACCACTGTAAGTCTAGTTACCAACCGTCAGCATACATAGTCAACACACTTTTTGGTGTGTGTTGAGAATTTTTAAGGTTTCCTCTTAGCAACCTTTTTCTTTTTAATTTAAATTCAATTAATTAATATATAGATGTATCATTGGTTTCAGTTGCATATAGCACCGGTGCTCATTGCCTCACCTATGCTCCTTTATGTCCAGTGACCCTCAGTTTGTTTCCTGTGATTAAGTATCTCTGATGCTTTGTCTCCCTCTCTAATTTCATCTTGTTTTATTTTTCCCTCCCTTACCCTGTGATCCTCTGCGCTGTTTCGTAAATTCCACATGAGTGAGATCATATGATAATTGTCTTTCTCTGGTTGACTTACTGTCTCAAATATTTCTGAATATTTTTTCCAATTTTGAGAAGAGTCAGAAACATTCAGATGTCAATCTCAGGGAATTCCTTAATGTTGTATATTTCCATCCCTTTTCCTGCCTGCCTCCACCTCTGCCATACAGTGCCCAAGTCTGTGGCTACCCCACACTTTAGGAGCAGTAACGCGGGATGCACGGGTTTATTGCTAAATGAGAAACGAGTTGATCCAGAGACATTGAGCCTTGGAGTATATGTAGAATTTATTTAAGAATCGCCAGGCTGCTAGACTTGCATTTTATAGAGCCATATTTTGCCTTTTATTAGTTTTCTAATATGACCATAGTAGAAATATAACTATTTTTTTCTAGTGGAGGGAAGCCATGTATAAGCATCCTAGTTGTAACCTTTGACCTCATAGTATTCACAGCCCATAGGCCAAGATGCAAACATACACAGCCAATAACAAATAAGATTTTCTAAGCACCTGTTTATAGAGTAGGGGGAATAGTGGACATTTTCTTACCTAGTTCGCAAAGGTTCAGATCCCACCCCGGCCGCTTACTCGCTATGTGCCCTTGGTCTCTCAGATGTTAAATGAGGAAATTAATATTTCTTAACTCAGAGTCGTCGCCAGCGTCACATTAGTTAAGATATGCCAAGTGTTTAGCATCTGATATATGGGAAATGTTCAATATGTTTTATGATTACTAAGTAGGACTTGAAAAGTAAAAAGAAAAAAAAAAAGGAAATGTTGAACTTGGTTAATCAGGAGAGTCTGGTTTTTACCTTAGATTAAATCAGTTTATGGAGCCATCAGTCAGCTGGTTGGGGCATTAGTTCTTACAGTTCAAAGAATAGGAAAGGCTAAGATGAAAACTGAACTAAAATAAAGGGTGTACGATCGACTGTTGGCTACTCAATTTTTGGAATTAGAAACCTCCCAGCCATCACAAACAGACGCACACACACAGGGACCCATACACATGTAGGCACACGCGTTCTAAATTGTGAGTGTAAAGTCTGCAAAAGGAGGAATGCCATATTTATTTTTGCATCTTCGGAGTCTAGCATGATAGCCTGCACAGAGTGCGCTCTAAGTAATCATTTTGTTTTTTCTCATAGGCCCAGTTTTGTCAGGTTCTTCTTGAAGAATTAAAAACAATGCCAGCCTAAAACTAACCAAATAAATAACAAAAAACAGTTTCAACCTTAGACCAGCAGTTTTACCTGTGACTGCTAGAAATGTAAGGTGGTACAATCATCCAGGAAAGCAATTTCCTTTTTTCATTAAGAGCTTAAAAAAATGGGACGCCGGAGTGGCTCAGCAGTTAAGCGTCTGCCTCTGGCTCAAGGCGTGACCCTGGGGTCCCTGGATCAAGACCCATGTCGGGCTCCCCGCATGGAGCCTGCTTCTCCCTCTGCCTGTGTCTCTGCCTCTCTCTGTCTCTCATGAATAAATAAATAAAATCTTAAAAAAAAAAAGAACTTAAAAAAATCAGACTGTCCTCCTCATGTAACTTTTGAGACTCTGTAATAAGGACACAACTTTGCTTTACGCAGAAAGGTATTCATCTGCGTATACTTATTAAAGGATAAAGCTTGGACACAGCCCCTACAGCTGTAAGGACAGAGAGGAACATGATTAAGTAAACCTCGTATGCTTCAGTAGAATTTACAATCCACATTCTTTCAGGAGGTGATTCCTTCAGTTTTGAAATCTGGTTTATATCAAGTGAGGTAGGTGGCGTCCACATAAATTAGATCCTTCTAATTAAGTAGGTAGAAAAGGCTGGAAATAAATTAATTTGCTAATTTAAATATTTGTATGCATGAATTAATGAATATTTATGAATCATTATCTTTGCAATCAATAAAAAGCCCCAACAAAAATAATGTTATCTGGGGAGGAAATGCAGAAGACGAGATCGCCTCCATCGTAGACTCTCAACCGTCAGTAGAATGCATGGGATGAAGGTCGTTGACTGGATGCCGTGTCCACAGGTGCTGCTTCTAAGCCTACAGTTACCAGTGAATTTTTTAGTCCAGGTGCTTTACGTGCATGTATCCCTTCCAGACTTGCTATTTGTGTGTGTGTGTGTGTGTGTGTGTGTGTGTATTTCTTTTATGATACAAAGAAACTTCATACCGATTTTACATAAAAAAAAACCCAAAAGAAAAACTCACCATCTCATGCATTTATGAAACAGATTTTACTATATTTTTTCCTCACTTTCAAGTCTTACTTTACATTGGACAGTAATATATTTCATTTTCTCTTAAAATTTTTTTTAAAAGCTTGTTTTTCTACTGTAGTATAAAAATAAGTCTCCCAAATCTTCGGATCTTAAGAAATCAAAAGATAGCTACGAGTTGGTTGAGAAATGCATTTTGTGTACTTACAACAGTTATGCAACTCGTAATTATCTGGTTGATTCCTTTTTCTTAAATGCTTCAGTAGGTTTTAAAATCTATATACTTTGGGGAGGCATTTCCCTTATTTTTGAAATTTAGTTTATTTATACCAGTTGAGGTAGAGCCTGCTTACTTCAGATTTTTTTGTGAGTAGCTAGAACAATGCTATAATAAGCAAATTTGCTAATGACTCATTTAACTATGATAAAATACTTTGTGTTATTTTTTTGTAAGTGTATTGTTTCTTAAATTTTTTTCATGCATCCTTGCCACTATGCTCTTTAGGCAGAGTGAGCCTAAATTTGCCAGGGTTTCTTTGAAGTGAGGGCAATTTATTGACATTTTTCTTTGATATACCTTAATTAGTTTTCTCTAAGATTTCTTTGACATTGAGTTCAGTGGCATTTTCTCACTAATGCGTGTTGTGTACATTTCATCTTACAGAAAATCCATATTACGTTTTGTTTATTGTGGGTCATACTGGACTTAAATAGTGCATACCACTAGTCTGATGGTTTTCAAGAATTATTTCTGTTGCTATCATGTAAATATTTGGGAATATTTTAGTGTCAGTTAATAGTTCTTTTTTTTCCAAGCATCCTTTTTGTTAAGAATATACTTTATCCCCAGGGTGTGAGCAAATAGCTCAATAGCACAAAATTTATTTTCTGAATTGTTATGGAAAAAATAATGAAACCTCCCTGCAGTCATAAAAGATAGCAATTTAGTTCAATATCTCATGGGATATTGGGACGCCCGGGCGGCTCAGTCATTGAGCGTCTCTGCCTTGGCCCCGGTGTGACCCCGGGGTCCTGGGATTGAGTCCCGCATCGGGTTCCCTGCATGGACCTGCTTCTCCCTCTGCCTGTGTCTCTGCTTCTCTCTCCCTGTGCCTCTTATGAGTAAGTAAATAAAATCTTAAAAAAAATAATATCTCATGGGATCTTATGTGAATGTACATCTAAGCTGCAGCAGTACAGGAAAAGGGGATGTGAAGCATCATTTTTCCCTTTTGTATTTCTCATATCTTGATAGAATTTACATTGGTAGATAATACAATGTAAGACCAAAAACACCATACCCTCCTCCGTGTTATGTTACTCTTGACATTTGTATTTAATTTCATATTTCATTGCTATTAATTACATATTTGATAATTATAGTAATCCTTATTGCACAGAATCTTCTAAGCTAAAGTAGATTTTGTTTAGTAATGTTTTATAGCCAGTATTTTTAGTCATGAAGATGAATGTTTTTTCAGTAAAACACTGAAATGTAAGCTATTTAGAAATAATGCGTGAAGGCTATGAAAGCTTCAAGAAAATATTTTTTTAAGTCCAGATTATTTCTTTTTTATCTTCTAATCCTATAACTCATTTGGAAAATAGACCTACTTCTTCACATAGCAAAGTAAATATTCAGTTTTGTAATAGTAAGTAAAAATCAAGTTTTGTCATGAATTCTAATTTTAACCAAATACTTCTCTGAAAACAAAGTATTGACTGAGAATATTAGAAGCCAGAAACATAGGCACTAAAGACTGTTAAAGTTCTCTATTTTGTTCTAAAGTGTGAGTGTACAGATAAAATATGATTTTTTTTTGTTGAGAACTTCCCCAACATAGCCAGAGTCTGCAGTTAGATTTTCAGATAAGTTACCTCAACTTTCTATCTCATTTTGCATATGTAGCTGAAGCTAAAACTTCAATCAGAATTGGTTTTTTTTTTTATTCTTTACTTTTAAGTAGGCTCCATACCCATTGTGGAGACCAATATGGGACTTGAACTCATGATGCTGAGGTCAAGACCTGAGCTGAGATCAAGACTCAGATGCTTAACCAACTGAGCCACCCAGGCAACCCTCAACCATAATTCCTAAGAATTGATGGCATTCAACAAACACTTTTATAATGTTAGAGAAAAGGTACTACAAAAAAAAAAAAAAAAGAAAAGAAAAGAAAAGGAACTGCAACTGGGATGAATTCTAAAAAGAAATGTGGGAAAATGGGGCCTTGGGGTAAAACCATTAAACTTCTGGTGAAAGCACATGTTTCGTTAGATTAAAAAACTATACGACTCTATGGTTGAAAACAAATCAGCAAGAGAAATTTCCATTTGATAATTGACCAGACAACAATATTTTTTGGACAAATATATTTAGACTTTGTAGAAATTGTGCAAAACCCTAATCACTGAAATTTGTATCTGAAAAGGGTCAAAGGATCATAGGATATAGGAGAGGAGGCTAAGGAATATGACCTGGCTAAATATATGGCCCCCTGGCTGTATTGTTGGTGGCCAAGAAGATTCCAGGAAGCAAGAGGACCACTAGGGCGGGCTTTGGGGTGAAAGAAGACGATGCGGGTTTAGAGTGGAAGAACAAACCATGACCCCGGGTTGGAGCAGAATGTCTCCTGCTGCCCTCAGAGCTTTGTAGAGAAACCTAATGTGACCAGACTCACTGCGTCCTGCAGGGAGACTAGATCATATTCTCCAGAGGTTTAATGACATCCTTTTGTTGTCTAAAACCTCTCTGGCCTCCTGCCAGGTAACACGTCAACCACATTCATTCATTCACTCATTCATTCACACTCTTTCCTCGTGTATCAACTCTGACCAGCTCTGGGACCTCGAAGTCCATGGAGACGCAGTTGCTGCCTTCAAGAAGCTCACACGGTCTAGCTGGGTGGGTGACTGTACCAGCTGGGAAAGCCCAAGGGTTGATTGTTATTGAGTATGTCACGGTGTGCCAGACACTGTGTTAAATAACGTGTCTATAGCATTTAATCTTCCCAACGATCCTCCGCAGTAGTTGTTTGTTTTGCCCTCACTTTGAGGATGAGGACACCGAGGCATAGGACCATGTAGTGACGTTGCTCATAACCAGTAGAGGCTGGATTGAGACACAGGACGATATGGCCCGAGACCCTTGCCCTTCCTACCTCGACATGGAACCGCCTAGCAGGATGGAATACTGTGCAGCTGTTAAACATGGTGCCAGGGATTATGTATTGAGTGAAATATGTTTGCGGTATATTTTGTGGGGAAGGGCAGACTGAAAATCGGAGGGTGTGTTCTCAATTCCAAAAAGCCACCAAACCATTCCCATTACTGACGCTGGATGGGGAGATTGAGGTAAGGGCCTCCTCTGCCTCCCTCCCGTTCCTCCTCCAATCCTCCCTTCCTTTCTTCCTCCTTTGTGTATTTTCCTAACCTTTACGATGAATATGTAGTAATTTTATAACAAGAAATCTGTAATTAAAGGTTTCCATTGGGAATACATCTTCTATACATGGAGAAAAATGAAAGATATCCAGTCATCTTTTTTTAAAGAGAGCACGCGCACGTGACATGGTAGCGGGTGGGAGTGGAGGGGGCCGCATGGAGGGAGAGGGGGAAGCAGACTCCCCGTCCAGCAGGGAGCCCTGTGGGCACTAGATCCCTGACCCTGGGGTCATGACCTAAGTGGAGGGAGAGGGAGAAGGGGACTCCTGTCCACCAGGGAGCCCCATGGGCACTAGATCCCTGACCCTGGGGTCATGACCTGAGCCAAGAGCAGGTGCTTCACCGGCTGAGCCGCCCAGATGCCCCATATGCAGTCATCTCAATAGGAATACATCTGTTTAGTGCATCGAGGTCAGACTACAAACTGTATGTACAGTTTAGTGATGATACAGACTCTGTTTTGTGCACAGATTTATCGAGTAGCTCATGGGATCACAGCCATAGGGACATCCTATTGCTTATTTCAGTTTTATTAAAGGGTAAGTGATTTAATTATGAGAAAATCATATGGAGTTGTCTTTATATGTCCCACATAGTGAAGTTCAGACTTCACACCCACCACTCGCAGAGCAAAAGGGGAAAGCTCTTTCGCCGGGGCAGGATGTCAAGAGTCGGTGTCGGCTCTTGCCCAGGTTGGCCTGCGGTGCGTGGCCCGACGAGGGCAGATCCCAGCACACGGGGGCTCCGGCAAAGGGACCCTGGATGGCTGCAGTAGGGGTGAGTGGTGCTTGGGACCCAGGCCGGCCGGCAGGCCCGAGGGCAGGGTGCAGGGAGGGGGTGCGGAGCGGGGAGCGGGCCAACGCTCCCTGCACCTACCTGCAGGGCTTGCGTGACCACACTGTGTGTCAGAGGACCAGAGACGTCCTGACGCAGCAAACAATCCTCCCACGGTATTTTCTGATAATTAAAGCTCATCCACGGGAAGCACATAAAACGTGGTGTCTTAAATTCCCTTATGTGAATTATTTGTTTAGTGGTTTTTAAAAGAAGAAATGGAATACTCACCAACCTTTTTCGGTTTCTCCGTGCGTTGCCCAACTGCCTATTCCCAGAGTTATGAAAACAAATTTGCCAAACAAGTCACAGCTTCATTCTAAAACCAGGAAGAGTGATTCTTTGGTGATTTCCTGTTTTCAGTCATCTGTCCCCTTGTTAGTCTTGATTAGCAACCGTAATAGTTACTTCTGCAAAATTGTCGCGTATGAAATGGCTGGAAGCACCCAACTGGGGAATTAGAATGGTTGAGGTGGCTAATCTCCTATTATTTTCAAATTAACCCACTTTCGTTATCCAAGCATCTAACTGGATGTGTTCCCTCCACCCCTGGCTTCATTTTGACAATTTGAATTTGACAATTTGAATTTGAATTTGACAATTTGAATTTGACAATTCATTTTGGCGTGCTGGTTTCCTCCCTGTACAGAATTAAAGGACAGGGGCGCCTGGGGGGCTCACGATTAAGCATCTGCCTTAGGCCCAGGTCATGACCCCGGGGTCCTGGGATGGAGCCCCGAGTTGGGCTCCCTGCTCAGCTCAGTGTGGAGATCTGGTGTCCCTCTCCCTCCGGCCCTCCCCTCCGCTCCTGTGCTAGCTCTCTCTGTCTCAAATTCATAAAATCTTCTAAAGAAAGAAACTACAGGGATGTGTGGGTGGCTCAGGGGTTGGCCACCTGCCTTCGGCTCAGGGCCTGACCCCGGGGTCCCGGGATCGAGTGCTGCGTTGGGCTCCCTGCATGGAGCCTGCTTCTCCCTCTGCCTGGGTCTCTGCCTCTCTCTGTGTGTCTCTCGTGAATAAACAGATAAAACCTTAAAAAAAAAAAAAAACCCTACAAATTTCACACTGCCAAGTGATGTACCTTTTTGATATGAACATTCTGATAAAGAACATAACTATAACACCATCACATGTATTGAATGTTAAGGAATATCATTATGTATTTCCTTTTCTTTAGAGCCGAGGTAGATTTGGGAAACTTCTGTGTTGATACGAGCAAACGCATGTTGACTAAAGAAATTATACTGTCTTTTTGTAATAATAGTGTTGAATTTCAGGAAGATAACTTTTCATAGAGTATCTCAGACAGTTGGACATGCTTATAAAAGTTAAGATAACCTAGTCACATAAGGAGATAAAATATTTTTTTAGTATCTTTATAGTTAGGGAAGACTAAAAGGATTGTTTTAATTATTTATGGTTCTTAATAATGATTTTTTCTTTTTCTAAGGATATTGGTAATACCTATTAATTGCAGAGGGGTAAAATCCATTCAGATAAATAACGGGAGGAAGGAATCAAGCCTAAACTCCTCACTTACAAACAACCACTGTGAACCTTTTATCCTTCCTGACTTTATCTCAATTATTTGAAAATTATATTTCTAATACATAATTATACAGATAAGTTTATGTAAAATATTTATAGATTATATAAATACATTTTTTAAAATAACATTTGATTGCCTAGGTGTGTAGGCACTAAATACTGTTTCAAAATGGATCTCAAAAGCTAAAATTGGATACAGTGGACCCTCATGGTGTGTATTCCTTTACACCCCACAAACCCCCTAGGAGATAGGTACTATTTTTATTACCATCTTATAGATGAGGATGCTGACACAGGTTAAATAACTTTCCCAAGAGCACACAGCTCATATTTGAATAGTCAAGATTTAGCTCAACCCTTCATTTTGAAGGCACTATACTGTTGTGAGTCATGCATAATTCTTTACAAATCCAGCTATGGACTTTATGTAGGTAGATTTTCTTCTTTCCCCAAACCTTGAGCCCCATGTATTTCGATGATCAAAGGCCTACGGGGATAGTGAGGAGCAAGGGGAAGGCAGGCAAGCTAAGAAGCCCTGGTTCTCCACCCTCGTCCTGAGTCCTAGGATCTCCGATGATGCCGAAGGTGCGGGAGGCTGAGGAGAGTGAGAGGGTTTTTTCCCCCTGCCTCCTATTTTTTTTTATTTATTTTATAAAATAAATAAATATTTAGAATATTTTAATTTATATTTTGAATAAAAATTAGTAAATTTTCTTTGTTTTTCAGATCTCTTAGAAATAATGAGTCAATATAATATAATTATTATTATAATAATATAATATAATATTTTCATTAAATATAAATTAAAAATTTTTACTATTTTTTTAATTTAATTTTTTTTTATTGGAGTTCAATTTGCCAACAAAAAGCATAACACCCAGTGCTCATCCCATCAAGTGCTCTCTGGCTATTAAGTTGTGGATTCTTTGTAGGGGAGAAAAGGTTATTTGTTACCCATTCTGTTGCATGTTTTTAAAATGTGCTGCAAAAGCCTTAGGGAACAGAGGAGGAGGAACCTAAGACTCTTTGAAGTATAAAAAGACCTCGGAAGATGTGGCAGTGATTGCCAGTGTTAACAGCTCGCCATCTCTCTCTTGCCAGCCCACACCCTTCTATTTTAAGGACCTGGACAGGTGTTTAGGCATTATTTTGAAGTTTATGTTAGCAACAATTATAAAAATAGCTACTTTCACAGATAGGTATTTAAATCTTGTGTCTAGAAAATATATGTGAAAAAGGATAGTTTCTTGATTTTTTTTTTTTAAGATTTTATTTATTTATGATAGTCACACAGAGAGAGAGAGAGAGAGAGGCAGAGACAGAAGCAGGCTCCATGCACCGGGAGCCTGATGTGGGATTCGATCCCGGGTCTCTAGGATCGCGCCCTGGGCCAAAGGCAGGTGCTAAACCGCTGCGCCACCCAGGGATCCCGTTTCTTGATATTTTTTAATAGAAAAAAAAGTCACCTCTTTACCAAGAGCTAATACCAAGAGATATTTCAAAATAGCAATGTTTACAACACTACCTCTAAAATAGGATTCAATAAAAATAATTTATGTAGAATTTCTGGGCAACAATTACATTGTATGAAGAGAGGAACACCTTATTTATATGTGCATGCACTGCTCTGCGAGTTAGTGCTGGGCCCGTTCCCAACACATCGGCATTCGATAACCGCTGACCTGAGATGCACAATGTTTTCTTCAAAATGTGCAACTGGGGACACCTGGGTGGCTCAGTGGTTGAGCATCTGCCTTTAGCTCAGGCCATGATCCCAGGGTTCCGGGATCGAATCCCGCATCGGGCTCCCTGCATGGAGCTTGCTTCTCCCTCTGCCTGTGTCTCTGTCTCTCTCTGTGTGTCTCTCATGAGTAAATAAATGAAATCTTAAAAAAAAAAAGGTGCATTTGTGTATAGGATACATGAGGAAAACATTTTTTGAAGTATGAATTCTGGAGTCATTTAAAAAAGTACACTTCCTGTATTTCTGGGTTTTTTAAATCAGTTACAGAAAATCCTCAGACCTTGAAATATTGCCTCTCTTCAGTCTAGTTTCTCCTTTTTAAAATTAAAAATATATATATATATTTTTTTTTTATTTGAGAAAGGGAGAGTGTCAGTGGGGGTCAGGGGCAGAGGGAGATGGGGAGAGAGAATCTTAAGCAGGCATCATGCCCAGCATGGAGCCCGATGTGGAGCTCGAGCTCATGACCCTGAGATCATGACCTGAGCCGAAAACAAGAGTCTTTTGCTTAACTGATTGAGCCACCCCGGTGCCCATAAAAAATTTTTTTTTTAATTTTAATTCGAATATAGTCAACATACGATATTGCATTAGTTTCAGGTGTACAGCATAGTGATTTGACAATTTAGTTTCTCCTTTGAGACTCTCCTTAGATATTAGACCATCTCATTCTCTGTCTTCCTTATCTCTGAGCCTCTTTTGCGTATTTTTGTCTACAGATCTGTGTTGTGGGTAATTTCTTCTGATGCATCATTCTGTTTACCAATTCTGTCTTCAGCTGTGTTTGAATGGTTACTTAATCCTCAGTGCCCATTGTACCAAATTTTAGCATTTGAGTTTCTCTTACGGGCAACCTTAACTATTTTTTAAGAATTGATACCTCAGGACTCATTATTTCTAAGAGAGCTCCTGAAAAACAAACAAACAAAAATTACTAATTTTTAATAGTATAAAGCTTATTCTCTCTTGAAACTATCACATGGGTGCATTAAATGCCATTATCACTTTTCTATAGATGATTTATTAAAATGACTTAAAAATACAAACAATGAAAGGATATGTTGGACCCAGATTGTAAACGAGGATAAGTATTTTTCCTGGTGTACTCTGGATTAAACCATGAGCAGAATATTTTTATTTCAGTAGTTATAATTTTTCTAAAGGTTCCATTTGTCAATCTCCTAATCGTTTTTATTATTTTATTTTATTAGTATTTAATTTATTTTTATTACTTCCTATTACTTGGTTATTTTTGTGATATAATTTTTAAAATGTCCTTAAGCTGTTCATAAGCTATATTTAATTCCAGTAAATGAGTCCTTGTTGTCTATCTCAGTTGTTATTTCTGCTGACCCTTGCTATGACGGACTTCAGATTTAGTTGATGTTAAACTGAAGAACTAGAAGGTCTAAGTTAAGGTTACTTTTCTCCAAAGACTATTTGCATTTGTCATTAGACTTGTTGACTTAGGACCACACTGGCTCATGCTCAGCATCAGGCTAATCAGGGACTCTCGGGTTCACCTCTGCCTCCTTGGTACTGCCTCCTATCCCGGTCTCTGCGGTAGCACTGACTAATGCATTTGCTCGCAGGAAAACACTAGTTTTCTAGGCCCCTGGGTATCCTTTGTTTATTGTCACCTTGGAAGTTTCTCTTATTTACCATGAGTTCAGATGTGCAATGAAACATTTAAATGCCAGTTGTTCTATATTTGAGAAGACCTTTCAGTGCATCTAACCCATTATTCCCCCAGAAGTGGAATTATGTAACATTTGACTATAACTTCCCTTGAAAGTAGTTTAAGATAAAACCAAGAAACCAAAAACAAACAACAACAACAAAAACAAAACAAAACAACCCAGAAACCAGTGTCCTGAGCCACAGCTGATTGTGTTAGCTGAATATCTTATTATCCCGGATGATCAAATGAATGTTGACAAACACCCAGAATTGGTTCCTTTATCCCGATCAGATTAACCAAAAAACTAACCAATCTTCATTTCACACTGCCTGCACGTAGCTAGATTCAGTAATTATTCCTAAGGCTCTCCATCTTTATTAAAACACCGCACTCCCCCTTCCAAACCACTTACTACCAACCACTCAACTAAAAACTATGACCGAAGTTGTTTGACTTTAATTGTACTCTTCAATAATAGTATCACTGACATTTCTTTCCTACCTGTATTTTAAAGTAATAAAATGGCACAGGTTTTTTAATCTTGATTTTATTCTTCATTATCACGTTTGCTTTAACAGTTTTTTCTGGTGCTCTGTATGATTTATAGTTTCAATTCAATATGTGCACTCACCGCATCCTTTTATTATATTAGTGCCTAATATAGTTCAGAGCTATGCCTTACTCATATTTCTCAGTATTGGATGATTCTTGTTTATTAGATTTTGAGACTCGCAGATTCACTATCACATCTCTCCTGGGCAATTTATCCAAAGAGAGAAGGTGACTGCTTATGTCTTTAGTAGCAGCACAATAACTCGGTAGGAGGAGTTAGAGGGGAAAAAAGTCATGTCCTGACATTCTGTTGTACTCTACTAAACATCCAGTTTCTAGAATGTTCGGACCTTTATGAGATCATGGAGCATCTTTAGACCTGAAGTGTAAGTTGGTATAAATCACGCCTCAGTCTCAGTGTCTTTGCTTATGCATCCAAAGTTCACGATTTCTTATCATAGCATGTTGATCTATCATGCTCATCTTAATACATGTAGATTAAAGGGAAATAAAAATGCTCATATCTTGTGGCCCAGTCATTCAAATCTCTTTTGAACGTATTGTGAGGAAATTGTCCAACAGCATTAAACACAAAAAAGGGGGGGGGGAACCTTTGTGCAAAATGATGCATATTATACCATTTTCTGTAGTAGAAAAGAATGGACATCATTTAAATGTCTGCTGTTTTCCTAAATTAGAGAGCATCACCTTGATGAACTATTTTGCAGACATTTCAGCCATAACGATTGCAGAAAACTAGCAGACAATTAGTGTCCATGGTGAGTTAACAAAATAGGTAATGGGATTGAATATACACATTGATGAGAACTTGACAAATCTGGAGACTTACGGACATAAATTAGACAAGATCTAACGTTGAAAAGAATTGTGTTAGCTATGGGAATTAAAAGTAATTCTGTTCATTTGAAATATTTCCCTTGAACATCATTATGTGGTTTTTATAGCAAAGGTGTGATTTTTGAAAGGAGTCAAGAAAAGAAAGTATAGATAAGTATAGGCCATCTCAATTGGCTCACAGACCAGGTGCTCCCAGAGTTTTTATACTCCCTGGTGAGAGCGGGCTTGCAGTGTGATGCTAAAGGGATATATATATTTTTATTTTTAAATAATTTATTTATTTGAGGGACGACTGGGTGGCTCAGTGGTTGAGCGTCTGCCTTTGGCTCAGGTCATGATCCTGGGGTCCCGGGATTGAGGGGACACACATTGGGCTCCCCGCATGGAGCCCGCTTCTCCCTCTGCCTGTGTTCTCTGCCTCTCTCTCATGGATCAATAAATAAAACTTTAAAAAAAAAGTTTTTTAAAGTATTTTGAGAGAGAGACAGGAAGCAGAAGCGGGGGGGGGAGGGAAAGCAGACTCCCAGCTGAGCGGGGAGCTTGATACGGGGCTCCAATCCAGGACCCCAGAATCTCCACCTGAGCCGAACCAGACATTTAACCAGCTGAGCCACCTAGGTGCCCCTAAAAGGAACAGTTTAAACGCATCATCCTTTGGAGGGAGATATCTCTTTGGGAGGGAGATAGTATTTTGAAGAGGCCGTGCTAGCAGAGGACATGAGGCTGGACTATTGATCTCATTTTCCTTTTCCTTTGTATCACCTTGGACAGCTTCTCTCTCTGCCCGTGGCCACCATCACAACCAGATGCCGTGGGCCCTCACTGCCTCTCCTGGCTCTGCTGCAGCCAGAAAGTCGGGTCTGCTGGGCGGGCTCCGCGCCACCTTGACTTCCTTGCTAGCTTTCTAACCCTCCTAATCATCTTTCCCATGTAGTCACCAATTTAAGTGTCCTCTCGGGTCCTGCTGGAAACCTGCCTGAACATTTGCCCCTTTTCCCGAGGAAACTGCCCGGGGTGGCCTCATCCTGCACCCTGCCCTGCCCTACTTTTTGTTTTGTTCTGTGCCAGCACAATCACACCCTGCCCCGCCTTATAGTCCATCGCCGCCGCCCCCCCCTTAAGGTCTCAGCTGCGTCGAGGGTCTCGCTGATACCCATGCGCCCACTGCGTGATTTGGGCGCGCACCCCTAGGTTGCCTAGGTTCACCCTGCGCACGTACCCTGGTTCCTCAGTCCAGTTTTACTGACAAGGGTCTACACCCTGCTGCTTCTTCTTTGTCTGCTTCTATAGTCGCAGAATCCTGGTCTGCACTGAGCGCCCATCAGGGGATGGTCGACTCAGAAACTTCGGTGGTTTTAATTAAGTTGATAGAGCCCAAGTGTTTACTTGTCCCATGGAAAACTGGCCATTAGAATAGTAGACTTTTTTGGGCACTTACTGTTATATGACACGCCCTGGGTCATGACACTGCCATCTATGACCTTAGTAGATAGATATTTTTATTATGATCTGACTTTCACAATTACGGAAACTGAGGCAGGCCTAGAGAGGTTAAGCAAGTAAGTAAATGGCTGTCAGGGAAGCATGAACCCCACAAACCTCTCCTGGTGAAAATTGGCACAGCTGGAGTCGAATGCAATTTTGGAAAGAGTTGATTTCATTTCAGTATTTCAGAACTTGAGAGATTTCAGATTTCGTATAAACGTCCGAATTTTGACTTTTCTTGAAAAGTGGAAAAGTGTGGCGGCAACTTGCTGGAGTTGAGTAGAATCTGTTCCTTAAAAGGGAAACAGTCTTCCTCTCAGCTGGGACCATGTCACTTATAATTTTATTGTGCTTAATATTTAAAGGTTTTTCTATGAGTGCAAAATCTTGCTTCACCTGGGGCTTGCTGATTACCCAAATTCGTATTTGCAATGTTGAGCATTATGGGGAAAAGTTGATGTGAGGTCCTAAGCGGTTCGAGAGTTGGAGTTAATTGGTCCCTATGAAGCAGACTCAGTGAACATAAGCACTGAAGTGGAAATGAAGGTGTAAGGTTGTCACAGAGTAATAAATAGAAGTAGAAGCCATTTGACAAAGAAAATTCTAGGTTTGCTTAAAATCTCTAAGAAAATATTGTCACTCATTATCATACTGTAGCTTGATATTTCCTGTACTTTATTTATTTATTTTTAACTACTCTGTCTGCATACCACCAGTCACCAATTTTAGGGTCACACATATCTAAAGAGAAAGGAACATTGTAAGAACTAGTTTGTTTGGTTTTTTTTCCTTGAATATTTTCTCAAGGAGAGGGATTCTCATACAAATCAAGTATTAGCGACCTTACTAACACTATAAACTCACTCAGTTCCCTTTCTGAGAAATCTGAGTCTGTAAACTCATAATTTCTTTTGGGTTTCTTATAATCTAGAATATGTCAGCTGGGAAATTCTTTTTTCCAGGTTTTATTAATGTTTTTTATTTTTTGAAAGATTTTATTTATTCCTGAGACACGCACACACACACACAGAGGCAGAGACAGAGGCAGAGGGAGAAGCAGGCTCCATGCAGGGAGCCCAACGTGGGATTCGATCCCAGGACCCCAGGGTCACGGCCTGGGCTGAAGGCGGCGCTAAACTGCTGAGCCACCCGGGTGCCCCTTTTTCCAGGTTTTAAGAGCAGTTTCCTCTCAAATCTACTTTGTAAAATTAAGGAAAAATTTTAAAAAGAAAAAAATGTCACTAGAAAAATATTTACCCCTGACAAAAATCTCAAAAACCAATTTCATTTTTGTGCTCCCTTCTGAATTTTGTTTCACACTTGTGCAGACATATTTACATCATGGCAATAAAGGTAAGCCTGTTTAAATGTATATATGTATGTATCTTTCTACCTTCTTCAGTATTTTATATATACTTCCCCATATTTCTCTATTTTCTTTTTTAGTGGCAGTATAATATTCAATATTTATAGATTTGAAAATAGCTTTTATGTAACTTCAGTGTATGTGTTCATATATATGTGTGCACATTTGCATATATAGTTCTACTTTTCTCTTAATGATTTTAAGAGAATACACGTTTCTGTATCAGATTTATCCTTTTAGTGACAGCATATTATTCAATTACATCAATACCCTCCAATGAACTTGGCTCCCCCGTTAGGGGGCATTTAGATTGTTTATAGTTTAGATTTTATTGTTAGCATTAGACCCATTTAAGAAATTATATCCATAGATAAATTTACAACAGTGGAACCACCGAACATACGTATTGTTTTCTCATTGGTGAGCCACTCTCCAGATCTATGCTTTTTTTAATGTCAGTAATGAATAAGTTATTTTTCCTGGTCCAAACTCCAAGACTTTTATTATCAAAAAAAGTGTTGCTGGAATATATGCTGATGTAATTCCTTTCATTCGTATTTCTTTATTAGCAATATTTCTTTGGGGGCTTTTGTTGTTGTTGGTATTCGGTTTTTACTTTCTGTGTCTCCTCTTTAATTAAATTTCTGAGTCTCTCATCCATTTATCCATTGGGGTTATGATGGAGGCCTTATTTAGAAACATTAAATGTCTTAATTTAAAAAAAAAAAATTAACCTTTTTTTATTTTACTTAGAAATTAGCCCTTGTTATAGCTGTAAATTGTTTTTCCCTCTTCCATTAAGCTTTTTCATCTTAATTTTTTTTGTCCTTATAGCTCTTATTTTTACCATTTTCCTCTTGGGTGTGCCCCTGCTTTTTTTTCTTTCTAGACCCTGTATCTTAAGCTTTTTACAAAAAGCTATCAGGCTTATCTTTGAGTTGGCTATATTTTTCAATTATTGTCACTAGTCTTTACTAACAGACCATTTTATGATTCCTTCTTCACTATTAGCAAAATATAAACCTTTGAAAGGCCTAGCTAGTGCTCGCTTCGGCAGCACACAGGCTGAAAGGCCTAGCTCCTCCTTATTTTTCCCTTTGCCTCATCTTTCTGAGGCGCCTTTCATCCCTTTGTCGAGGCACAATTGATCCTAATATCTCATAGTACCCGTCACTCAGAATGGGAGCCACCGTGCCCGTGGCTGGATATGAGGCCCACTTCTGCTCTTACTAGGAGAGTCCATTACTGCTAACCCTCGTTCTTAGATTTTTATCGGAAGAGGATGAGAAGTAAGAATTCTACTGGTTTCGGTCATTTTGGTGAATCTAGGTAGCTTCCACAAAGCTGTACATACCAAAAGAAGCAAGTGGGAGAGATTCCTTCTTCTTCATCACGTAGTTGCGGCGTCCGGCTGTGTCCCTCGCGCGCATCCTGACCCACCCAGATCTGCACGCCAACACGCGTGTCTTCCGGGCTTCGTTCCCCAGCGGCCCTTCGGCAGGTGACATCACCCTGGTCGTTGTTGCAGAGCACAGCTAAACGGAGCCTTGCACCTCTTGCACTCATGCAGCCGACTTAGTGGGTAGCGGTTGCTGCGAAGTGCCCTGCCCTGGTGGCCCGGTGACGTGCATTACAGGAAACAGCATGTCACTGGTTTCAGTCCTTCGTTTTCCGTGGAACAGAAAAGTGGCTTTATATGACGTGATGAAAACGTCCATGGAGTGGAGGTAGGGTGCAGGGTCGATCCCGGCCTTTGAGGAAGCGCGTGAAAGCGGGGCACGACCCCTCCTCTTTGGTTGTTTTCCCTGATCCTCTCCCTGCCACCTTGCTGCGGGGCAGCAGACTCGCGGTGACAACCGCCCCGGGGCGGGGCCTGCCTGGAGCACCTCAAGGGCAGAGGTCACATCGTGTGGAGGTACCGCAGCGTCAAATCCCTCCCTGAAACACGATAGGACATTTAACAGAAGGGACGAGCGCTTTTACCAAACGAGCACTGAGGAGGCTTTTTGTCCAGTAAATGCCAGGACACAGCCCTTGTCGTTCCCAGACTGTGATCCCTGGAAAACCGTGATGCGTGTCATTCAAGACCAGAGTCAACTGTGTGAAGAAGCTCTGTTGTCCCTGTTAACTTTGACGGGATTTTTTGTGTGTTTGGAGGCAGCAAAAAACGTATCTGGCCTCCATTTTTCACGGTTAAATGATTTATAATCAGGATCTCCTGATACATTCCTCAAATGTTATTTTTGATGCAAGATTTATCCGGTGAGTCACTGTGTGTGTGTGTGTGTGTGTGTGTGTGTGTCTGCCTTTGGTCAGTTTTGGGAACATGTCACAGTCACCCAAGCCCACATCCTTGATCCGGACCAGCCTCTGCCCTTCTTGGCTACACATGGAAATGCTGTTGACAGCGGAGAGCTGGGCTGGGCGGGGTGGGGGACGTTCAGGGAGGGGTCAGGATCCCCCCAGCAGGAGGGGGGCTCTGGGCACGTGCAGAATATGGTCACGGCAACAACAGGCAAAACCTGAAAGCTGGTTCCACACATGTGGTTTTTGAACTATTTTTAGAAGTAGGCCGGCTGTGCCCCATCCCAGCAGGCAAGCCCCCCCACCCCCTCTGCCTTGGCGCACACACAGGTGCACAGGAGCACACGGTGCTCCCACGAGCCCGGGAAGGTCGGGACTGGAACTCAAAACTGAGTCTGAGTGCTTCTCTTTTCGGTGGGGGTGGGGAGAGGTCATTTGGTTGTATTGGTGTCTAGGATAATTGTTAGGATTTAAAAGGCAGAGAAAAGGAAGTGACCCCAAAGTGTAGTGCAGACGAAATGGGCACCATCTCTCCTTTTATCCCAACAACTGTTTCTAAGGAGTGACAAACACAGCTTGTCTTACCTAGGCCCGGTGAGTGAGGCCACATGACCTATCCGGCCGTGCGGCCCTCGCCCCTGGGAGAAATGTGGGGAAAACTGAGCATGATGAATTGCCTTTTGATTTGAATTCATTTTCACCTGGCAAATTAAAATAATAAAATAAAATAAAATAAATAATAAAATAATAAAATAAAATAAAATAGTAAAATAAAATATAAAATAAATAAATAAATATAAAATAAAATAAAATAAAATAAAAATAAAAATGGTCATGGGAACAGAGCAACACAGATGTTCAGAAGCCAAGGAAGCAATCAGCAGTTTGAAAAGAATTCTTCATACCCCATGTGCCCAAAGATATGGAACCCATGACTCATGAAGTGTGAACTTCAATTCTGGCCCCGGCGGGTGTCAGAAAATAACAGTTGCATGAAACCGAAGTCTACTGTGCAACTTCGCCCCAGGCTTGTGGTTGCGTGTTTCCTAGAACACTCCAAGAACAGGTTTATGTAACTTGTCTCAAGTCTTGGCAACCGAAGAGCGTACTCTAGCCCCGTCACAGCCATAACAGAGAAATGCCATCTACCTAAAGAGGGGTGTTAGTGTAGGTATATGTAGGTAGGACACAGCATGGAAAGCTTTGTAGAAATACAATTCCCCCAGTCACCATCCAGGGTTACAGGGAGACAAGACTTGATCGACTTGGCCCGTCATACCAGACTGATATTTTGACATCCTTTGGCCCATTGTGCCGAATCCCATCTTCGGCTCATCATTAATTCCAGAATTTCTGTAATTTTAAAATGTTTGCATTTCTATCCATCTCCTATATTTCCCTCTATATAATTAGACCCTCTGGCTTTCCTAGTAAGTCATTTTTCCTTTACACTTGCAATTTATTTCAATTTGACCTTTTGTGTGGAGACCTTGATGAGGAAATACACCATGTCTGAACTTTAATTTCATATAGAATACATTGCGAAGATGAGAAGAACCCTTCATTTGGTTTATTTATCTAAGAGCGACTCTAGGGGTGCCTGGGTAGCTCAGGAGGTGAAGCGCCTGTCTTCAGCTCAGGTCATGATCTGAGCCCTGGGTCCTGGGATCTGATCATCTGATGATGATCAGGTCCTGGGATCTGAGCCCCCCGTTGGGCTCGCTGCTCAGCGAGGAGCTTGCTTCTCCTTTTCCCTCTGCTGCCCCTCACCCTGCTTGTGCATGCTTGCTCTCTCCCTCTCTGTCAAATAAATAAATAAAATCTCTAAAAAATGAAAGTGACTATAATACTTGATAAGGATATGTTTGTAAATAAAAATGGGTTGATGAACTTTGTAGGTTACTATGTCAGTATAGTTGCTTGCAATCAAGGACCTGACTTATAGGAGTTTATAACCCAGAATCCAATGCCAAGGGCTTTGAATGCAGCAGGACCCTAATAAATGTTCACTGCATTTAACTTAGAATGTGTCGTGTTCAAGAGAACGATGCTGGTGGCGCACATCGAGTTTCTCTGACACACGTGTGTACAGGTGAAGGAGTGAAGGGCTGGGGTGACCCGTCCATTTAACAAGATGTTTCTGTGAAGCATCCAAGTTTAATTTAAAATCGTTGTGCATTCTATTCCTGTACACGGATTTGGGAAATTTCAGAAGAACTCAATGATTCAGAACATGACTGACTTTCCTGGAACTACAACCCTTTTTAGCCAAATGCCTTCGTGTAAGTTTCTTAACTGCAAAACTGCCCGGTTTCTTATCTATGAAATGGAAATTCTCCTGGGCTGTACCTGATAGGGTTATTAAGATAATTAAGAGATAATGCTTGTAAAATACTTACTGCTCCGGTCCGCGGTGAATGTTCCAAAAACAATGACTATAAATAGATACATTAATATATTACCAGATTACTCCCATTCCCAAACCAAAACAAATATCACCAGCTGCTCCAGTAGGATGTGCAATGTTTTTCCAATTGTGGAGTCTAGTTCAGACCATCCTAGGCTCCTGTGAGCAGTGTGTGCTCGTCCTCTGCTTCAGTGTCTACAACTTGCCTTTATTTGAAAATATCCCCAGAACATGTGTGAGGATTGGTGCTTTTTTAATTTTAATTTTTTTAGATTCATCTATTTGAGAGAGAGAGAGAGATAGTGCCCGTGTGTGCTTGAGCTAGGGGGAGGGCCCGAGGGAGAGGGAGGGAGAGAATCTTAAGCAGACTTCCCTGCTCAGTGGAGAGTCTGACGTGGGGCTTGATCCTGACCCTGAGATCATGACTTGAGCCAAAATCAAAGGTCAGAAGCTCAATCTACTGAGCCACCTAGGCAGTCCCAGGATTGGCTTTTACATGTTAATTTTTTAAAATGCTGAATTTGAGTTAGTTGCGGGAGGCTTCTTACCTGAGTCTAAATGGCTTTAAGGTTCTTTAATCCTCGACATCCAGGTGCTAAAACAGTACTTTCCAGTCCCAGACAAGATTTTTTTCTTAATTTTTTTTCAACTAGCAAAGAGTCCTATTCTGCAAATATTTAGCATAGGACATAAAGAAACTGAGAAAGGCCATTGAAGTCTCAGGTATCTGTTTTTCTTATATGGATGATTAGGTTACAAGACGTTGGTCGACTTCCTCTCCATTACCAGGATTTGGACATAGATGGAGAGTTCCTTTACAAGATCAACATTCTGAGCTTTTGGCCTAGTGTGCACGTATAGAATTTATTTCTAGAAGTGCCACCAAGTTATGCTTACAGGCTGCAAAGTGGTATGAAGATTGCGATTATACATGTTGCTAGGAGAATATGATTGTATTAAAATATTTTTTAATTAAAAGGGCATTTTGCTAACGTATGTGTATATACCCCTGCCCTCTTCCAAAAGGCATCCTAATGTGTTTGATGGGACACCTTGAATATGCGTGCATCGTTTAAGACTATGTAGAATTAACTTGCATATGTATATTTAATTTCCATAAAGAGAAGAAGGAAGTGTTGCTAGATATCAGTAGAGTATATTCACTTCAACTTTGCTGTATACCCCGTGAGGATGTTCCTGAGGCTTCCGTGAGAAAGTATAAACAACCCAAGGGCTTCCTAAGAGTTAGTGGCTTTGGCTTCTGCTTGATGCTCCTGGATAATCCTAACACTGCTGTTTGTGTACTGGGTGTGGGGAGGTTGTCTTGGCATCTGCAATCAGTTGTGGTCCATGGATCCCCACAGTATGTTTTTTAAGATTTTATTTATTTGAGAGAGAGTATGTGTATGCAACTGGGGGCGGGGGTGGGTGGGCAGGAGCAGAAGCAAAACTCCATGCTGAGAGCAGAGCCCTACGTGGGGCTCAGTATCATAATCCTGAGATCATAACCTGGGCCAAAACCAAGAGTCGGATGCGGATGCGGAGCCACCCAGGCACCCCTCTGAGTATTATTTTTATTTCTGCATATGCTTTCTCTTGTGGAATGACCTTTTTGCCCCCCTTCCATAAAGAGAAAGGAGTGATTACCAATCAAACCATTGGGTTCTGTAGATTCAGAAACTGGCTGATAATGGAGCTATCCACCCACTGGCCTGTGCAGCCATACCTGTCCAAGGGGCTTCCTTTCCCCTTAGACTGACTTCCCATTTTCCTCCTTCCTAAAATGACTCCATTCTGCTTATATATCCATGGCTAGTCTGGTCCTCAATTCAAGAGAGTAGAAATCCAAGCTTGACTCAGATGCCAAGAACTATTTATAAGGGGGCACCTGGGGGGCTCAGCAGTTGAGCATCTGCCTTCAGCTCAGGGTGTGACCCCGGGGTCCCGGGATCGAGTCCTGCATCTCCCTAATTTAATTTGAAAAAAAGATTGTCCTACAGGTCTACCAAATTTTCCCTGAAATATTTAATTCTTCTCTCAGTTTACCTGGAAAAGTGTGCAGAAGACAAGGTTCAAGATCTGAATTGAAAAAAATTCCCCAAGGGTGCTTTACGTGTGTGCATTTGGTGTGGCTGTAAAGAAGAAAGGACAGAGAATGCCACTACCGCCCCCAGCATGGGGGGGCTGGGGTGAGAAGGAGAATGAATAGGTGAATATCAGAAAATGAAGTAAAACATCTGTGCAGGAGATAAGAATCATACTTCCAATAGAAATGACCTGTTACCTCTGATTTTTAGTGTCCAATTTCTACATGATGATGTTTATTTTTCTGTTTGGTACTGGTGGCAGTTGCTGGTATCTTTTGTTTTCCTAGCAATTTTAGGATTTGTCTTCTTTAGAACATAGTGAAAAAGTGCATATACAGTAATGAAGCCAAATTGCATTTTTTTTTCAAGCTCATCTCATCTTGCATAGAGCCTCAAGGAGAGAGAACCGACTTGAATTAAACTAGCTAAATTTTAGAAAGTACCTAATTTTTCAAATGCCTCAGAACTTTGGAATAGTTTGTTCTTTCACAGTAATGTCAGTGGTATTTAATGGCAAAGTAAAGAGACCTGGAGGTGTTGACTTGAATTTTATTTAATCTTGTTGACTTTAAATTTTGTCTGTCCTCAGCAATCTAACCCTTTAGATAAAATGAGGCTCACATTTTACGCAGGAAGACTGACAGTCTCCAAACGCAAAATGTTTCCTCAACTCACTGAGTAAATAAAATCTCCCTGAGTCACTAGAAGTTGTTGGGTTTTATAGATTTCTTCCCCCTTCCTTTGTTGTAGGCAGGTGAGCTGAAAATGGCAGCTGCCAGGACATGTTCAGTAGATACATGCTTAATTTTCTTTTTCTTTTTTTTCTTAAGATTTTTTTACTTATTTTTTATTTTATTTTATTTATTTATTTTTTTTAAAGATTTTATTTATTTATTCGTGATAGAGAGAGAGAGAGTCAGAGACACAGGCAGAGGGAAAAACAAGCTCCACGCAGGGAGCCCGACGTGGGACTCGATCCCGATACGTGCTTAATCCTCATTGATGATTCCATACTCTGGAATTATTAACTTTTCATAGAGGAGGTGCTATCTTTCTAGTTGGCCCCATTGAGCCCTACAGCAATGATCCTTTACTTATCAAAATACAGCTTCATGAAGCATTCTTTGAAGAAACTAAGTTAGATCTTCTGTTTTCTCATTTCCTGAGATGATTCACTTGCTAACCGGTGTTTCAGATCCAGTTCAGGGTGGCTCTGCAGATGCCTTAAGGCTTCATCATATGTATTATTTAGAGAATTAATTTATATAAAAATGCACATTTGAAGACTTTATCCATTTCTGTTTTCTGACCTTGCATTTGCTTCCGAGCAAATATCACACTGGCCTCTTATCACAAGTAGTAGGAGATTTTCCATTAGTTCCCGTGTATGTAGGCGGGGTTTTTTTCTTAATTTTTCTTCCCAGTGGCTGGCAAAAGTGATCCAAGGAATGTTCAGACAAAATGGCCCACAGAAGAAATACATTTGAAAAATTCTGCTTCTGGTCAAACTAAATTTATAGTCTTGACAGCTGGGAACTTTTAGCGAGGTACAGCTCTGTATTAAGATGAGAAATCTAATTTTCTTGTAATTTAGGTTTAAGTGAGGATATTATTTCTGCAGGTAGTTCCTGTCGCCTTTTGTTTGCATGCTATACTTTGATCTCTCTCTCATCCTGAAGTGACCTCTCACTGTCATGCTTTTTTATTTTATTATTTTATTATTTTATTTTATTTTATTTTATTTTATTTTATTTTATTTTAATTTATTTTTTTTACTGCTGCACAGTT
Source organism: Canis aureus (assembly GCF_053574225.1). Taxonomy (NCBI): domain Eukaryota; kingdom Metazoa; phylum Chordata; class Mammalia; order Carnivora; family Canidae; genus Canis; species Canis aureus. The sequence goes on from NC_135630.1 coordinate 7,646,542, forward strand.
GATCCTCCTACCTGCCATGACCTCAGAGCTCTTTGTTTATATATCAGCGTGGCCTTTGCCGTGGTACGTTGTGACTTACCTGCTTAGAGAAGACATCATAGCACTTGCTTATGCATTTATCACAGCAGGTTATAATGATCTGTTTGAGCATCTGTCTCCCTAAGTGAGCTCTGAGCTTCTCCGTGACAGCAGCCACATTCAGATTTTTAGCTGTAGGCCCACTGCTACATAAGCAAGTGCTCAACTGGTTTTTTTTTTTTAAATGAATGAATTGTTCATAATAGTACCCAATATTTACTAAACGTTTTGGTAAATACTTTGGGTAACAGTGACTGAAAAGCACATGCCAGCACTTTTATTTTTATTTATTTTTAATTTTATTTATTTATTAGAGACAGAGAACAGGGGCATGCAGGAAAAGGAGAGGGGGCCAGAGGGAGAGGGGAAGCAGAGCCCCCCACCCGCCCCGAGCAGGGAGCCCGATGAGGGTCTGCATCTCAGGAAGGCAGCCACTTAACCGACCGAGTCACCCAGGTACCCCGCAAGTGCCAACACTTTTAATAGTTGGAGGTTTTCTCCGGTGCATTAGGTGGATGGTATCTTTAGGAGCCATTGATAGAGAAAATACATAATAATCAAAATTTACCAGGAGTCTTACAATAGTGAAACAGTTGGATTTTGTAAAACATGATATTGTGCTCTGCAGACATTTGAAATTCTAAATATATAAATGTGTGTAATATATGTCCCTCTACCGATAGTCCTTGTTGGACATTTAGATTTAAGTATTTACAGTACCTGTGTGCCCACCCCACCCCCAGGGTTTTGCTGTTCATAGGTCGGAAGCCACTGATACAGGTAGTATTTAATACTCATAAGGCTGCCCTGAGGCAGACTCCCTGTTGGCCTAGGACTGTCTCCGTTTATGCCTCTTGCTCTGGTGTAATTACTAGTAGCTTCCCCTTTTATTTATTTTATTTTTTTATTTTTATTTTTATTTTTTAGCTTCCCCTTTTACTCTCAGAATTGCCTTGGTATGGACAATAAATTATACAGCCAGTCTACCTTTTGGGCAGAGGGTTATATTTCATTTGTTTTATCATGACCCAGAAAAAAATTATACATAAAAGAGAAAGTGAGAATCATATTATTATTTCCATCTCTACAGATTTTAGGAGCTATTACAAAGAATTCATTTATTTACAAAGAATTCATTTCATTCATTTATAAATTCGTTTATATCCATTTGGCAATAGCCTCTTGCCAAACCTATTTCCCCAAAACATGTATTTTATTTAAATGAATCTGTGTACTTTATGTACACTCCACCCCCCGACCCTATGTTTTTCTCTTCCTCACCTCTTACTCTCTCTCTGCCCTGCTGAAGCGAATTGTCCATTAATGTTAACTGGTTAAACTGATCTCAACTCTTTCCATCCATACCCGTGTCTACAGTGTTGTGTTCCATGTTTGGATTTCACCTTCTTTTCACTAAAGAGACTCTTAAGATTCCTATGTTTTCTTCCCATACCTGTTCCCAACCACAAGCAGAAGTGCAGTGATATTTTTCCCCCCGAGGGCTTCTACTTTGTTTTCTGCAAATACCACTTGGACACTTTATTCCCCACCTGCCACATAGACACAGCTGGAGCTTCTACAAACTTCCCAAGAGTAGACACGTCGTGGGTACCCCAGGTACCACTTGTGGGGGACCTCATCTTCCTGAACTCGAGTCTGTCATCCACGTTCGACCTTTAGGCACCTCCCCGCACAAACCGCCCCCTTTCTCCCCAAGGGCCTGGCTGGCCTGCCTCTGGTCAGGTCCTCCCTCCTCTGGTGTTAAGGGGGCCTCACCTGAGGTCCTCAACCTGTAGTGAGCAGAGGTGACCTCCACTCTTGCTCATTCTCTGTGTTCCGTGGCCAGGGTCCGTGCTTCTCCAGAGGCCTCTTGCCCTTGCCTGCGGTCCAAGCCATTTCTCTCCTCTTACTCACCATTGGAATGAGAAAGAGATCTCTGTCGGTTTGTTTGGGCCCCTGTAACAAACACCACAGCCTGGGTAGCTTATGAACAAGAGAAATTCGGGTCTCCCAGCCCTGGAGGCTGAACAGCCAAGCTCAGGGTGGCTCCTCGACAGGGCAAGGGCTGCCATCCAGCTGGCGGTCCTGTCCTGTGTCCTCACTTGGTAGAAATGGCTAGGGAGCTCTGTGGGGTCTCTTCTCACGGATCCCATATTCATGAGGGCTCTACCCCCAGGACCGAATCCCTTCCCAGAGACCATCACATTGGGCCTTTGTGTTCCAACATGTGAATCTGGGGGACACATGGCAATTCAGACCTTAGCATCAAAAGAAGCTGCCTTATTTCTTGGTTTCCTAGACAAAGTCCTCTGGGCGAGATGGAAGAGATTTAAGTGGTACCACTGAAGGTCACGTCCTAAAGAGGATCCCAGAGTGTATACAACATGCACCCCAGCAGTTTCCCCAGAGATTGAGGGAAGCGTCTGTCTTCCCTGTTTTGGGAGGAGTTTTCATTCTGGAACCCGAAAATCAACCAACTCTCCTCTTCACCGGGAACAGCCTGGGGACCAACCTAACGTCCCGGATTCCTCAGGGTGGGGGGTGCAAAAGGGTCTCCCTTTTCTGCATGTGTTATAATTATTTTGTATTTAAATCCTGTGAACTGTAAGTACTTTGCAAATAATTATATAATAATATAATAATTATATTGCAGCATGGTAGCACATGTGATTGTTTGCATGTTGGCTGTTTTAACATGCAGATTCCTCTAGCAGAGATATATCTGGGTAGGAACTTCAATGTTTTTATAACTGTGGTTGATTCTCTAAATGTACAGGATGCCCGCTAATTGATTTACATTATTACTCTCGCACTGATTGTCTTTTCTTAAATATCACGAAAATAGCACTGAATTCGGCTAATACCAGCTTTCCCAGGAAAAATAAAATCAACGTTTACAGCTGGAAATAATTTAGTCCTTGGCACTGAGCTCCTTAACTTTCTATCTTGGGAAAAATGCTTTTTTTTTTTTTTTGATCCAACAGTTTATTGCAAAAATGGTTCAGGCTTCTGTTTACATGATGAAAAAAGAAAATAAATTATATTATTTTATTGGGAAACTGGGACTCAAATGCCTTCAAAGTAACTTGGAAATTCCAAAACTTCTTCAACTATTTCATTTCTTTCAGAAGGAAATGCAGGTCTAATGTTCTCATCAGATTATATTTGTGTTTTCTGTCTTCTCCCAAAATTTCTTAATGAAATTGATCTCTCTTGTTATTAGCTTATCCTTAGATTGAAGTTTCCCCCCATAAACATTATTCATTGGTTTCTTAAGGTCTTTTAAATGATGATGTATTGACTTAAAATAGGATAGCTAACACAAGCTGTTTGAGTGATAGGCAGTAAATTTGTAGGTGCTACGTTTTATGCTTTCTAAAACGCTGAGGGGTGATTCAGTAGAAAGATGGTGAGCCAAAGTAATCTCACTTACTACAAACAAACAAAAAAAATAACCGTAAGTGGAAAATCACATTTTTTAAAAGAAATAAAATACTCTGTCCATTAGAATAAATAAGGACAGCCAACCGGGTCTATAATTTTCTGCAACTCACCACTTCTCATGTTTCTTACCATGTCCTGTTGAAGAATAGCATGTAAGAAATAAGTGAAAGACTATGAATCTGTGCTAAATACTGGGTCAAGGCCAGGAGCGTGGGACTCACTGGGGGTGGCGGGGGGGTGTGCTTGTTGGAAATCTTCAGACCAGCAATCCATGACTTGCAGCACTTGAGGGCTAATGGCCTTTAGGTAGATAAACATATTCTTAATTATGGCCTATCTTGAGCTGTGCTGTTTGGTATTAGGGTATTATTTTAAATAAGTTCTTTTTTAAAAAAATGTCATAAGCAAGCATTACCAGTATTTTTCAGATAAATTTGCATATCATCAATTCCAACAAATATGTTGCAGTTGGGGTTTTCCTTACAAAAAGAGAAATATAAAATGCGGCCAGTACACAAAAGAGATGCACTACACCCCTTTAGGTCACCTCCTGATAGTCTAACACTCCGTTAGCATCACTTAGCGTTACTTACAGGTTATTTCCCAAAATGCAGGAGTCTTCTCTGAAACTTTCAGAAATGTATTATTGCCTGCAAAACAAAATCCAAATACTGAGATGTTGTCCGAAGGAGTAGATTTTAAGTTTTGCAAAATGAAAAAGCTCTAGAGATGCCATACAACGATGTAAATAAATGTAACATCCCTGACTGGTACACCTAGAAACGGTTAAGATAGTAAATTTTAGGTTATGTGCTTTATTCTATTTTAAAAAATGCCTGGTAGTCAAGGGCAATCATAATCTGGCCCACAACTCTTCCTGGCTTCATTTTTTTGTTGTTGATTCATTTAACAGATCTTTTTCAAGCACCTGTTATGTGCCGGAAACCTATAAAGCACAGTGATGAACAAGACAAGTGCGGCCCCAGACTCAAAAATTCAAAATAAAATATTGCTAGAGTGGGAAGGGACCCTGTATTCATTTTTCTCCTTATGCTTTTGGATAGATCTTTATTATTCTCCAGATACGCTTCACTTCATGGACTTTGATAGCTTTGTGATACTCTCGGAGTCCTACACACCCTCTTGGCTTTCGACCTGTCTCTCAATTCTCATGCTTTCCAGACCTTTTTTTTTTTCTTTTTTAAAGATTTTATTTATTTATTCATGAGACACAGAGAGAGAGGCAGAGACACAGGCGGAGGGAGAAGCAGGCTCCCTGCGGGGAGTGGATGCGGGACTGGATCCCAGGACCCTGGGGTCAGGCCCTGGGCTGAAGGCAGAAGCTCCACCGCCAAGCCCCCTGGGCCTCCCCTTTCTAGACCTTTTAAGACAACTTTGCACATGACCCAAAGATCAGGCCCTCCTATTGACGACCTTGCTATGTCGTGTCATTTCGATTTCCTCGTGTCGCTGGCCCGGCTCAGTGGTCAGTGCAGTGTTTGCCTGTAAACAGACACAGAGGAATGTGTGGTAGATGAAGTGACACTATTAAAATAACTTAAATCCTTTCCTTGGCGCAATGCATTTCCAAATGCATTGTTTTGATATTTATTTGTATCTATTTTATATTTAATTTTTACCTTCATTATCTGTACATGATTATGTTTTTGTTCGTGACACTGATCGTTTGGGGCCCTGCAGTTCCCATCGCATACGACCTGGTGCGTAGGTGCCCCGGGACCAGTATCCCAGGTACCTAGACTCCCACTGGGAGGAAGGCGCTCGGGTCAGAGCAGGGACATTGCCTTGCGTAGCTCACGGGGGTCACGGCCTGGTCACTGCCAGGCCACAGCCAGCATTGCCTCTGGGGCGGGAGTCCTGCATCACCTGGCCCCCGGGAAAGCCCGGTCCCCCCCGGGGAGAGGCGGGGGGCAGTAACCCGGCTGAGCCCGCCGACCCTCTGCGCGTCCCCGGACCCCACTGAGCCACAGCGAGGACCGTGCCGTGGCCTGGGCGCACTGAAGCAGCCTGGGATCGGGGCTCCCCGCGGCCTGGACACCAGCCGGGCCCATCCCCGCATCCACCGGAGCCAGTGGGGACATCTGGCTTGGACCAAATATTTTCAGTCATGTCTTTTTTTAAAATTTCAGCTTCATTGAGGTATAATTGGCACATACAATTGTATGATATTTAAAGTGTGTGCTGGGATCCCCGGGTGGCTCAGCGGTTGAGCACCTGCCTTGGGCCCAGGTCCTGGGTTCAAGTCCCGCATCAGGCTCCCCGCAGGGAGCCTGCTTCTCCCTCTGCCTGGGTCTCTGCCTCTCTCTCTGTGTCTCTCACGAATAAATAAATAAAATCTAAAAAAAAAAAATTTAAAATAAAGTGTATGTTGTGACAATTTACACATAAATTGTGAGAGGCTTCTTCCCTTTTAGCTACCTTTGTGGGGGGGGGGGGTGTGTGGGGATGTGAGTTCTCTTAAGCTCTGCTCTCTTGGCTAGTTTCAGTCTTGTCCCTTTATTATTCACTCAGCCCTGGAAGGACGAGTGCCTAACAAAAATTTGATAGAGTCATTAAAACATGCTGGAGCTGCGGCTTTTGAGTCGAATTGCTGAAAGTAAAAGGTGCTTTGATCACCTGAAAGTAGCTTTGATCAACTGAAAAGCAGCTGGCACTGGCTTTGGGAGAACCAGGGCATTCTAGTGGCCAAAAGGGTCATGTTTTGTTTTGTTTTTGTGATTTTTGGTTGTGGTGAACAGCTGACCAACACGGCCATTCTTAAGTGTCCTGCTGAGTAGCAGGAAGTGCACTTACACTGTCGTGCACACGCATCTACAGCTGATTCATCTCGCAGGACCCAAACCCCATATCCCTCGCATAGCAGCCCCCCTTCCTCCCATCGCTCTCCGGCCCCCCGCAACCACCCTATGAAGGGTGGTCTTCCTCTGTCCTATGAAGGTGACTACTCTACATGCCTCATGTAAGTGGAATTATACGGCCCATGTAGATTCACCCGTGTTGGGGCCCCTGTGGCTCAGCTGGTTGAGCGTCTGCCTTCAGCCCAGGTTGGGGTCCCAGGGCCCTGGGATGGAGCCCTGTGGCGGGCTCGCTCTCAGCAGGGAGCCTGCTGCTCCCTCTCCCTCCGCTCCTTTGTCCCACCCCCACCCCAGCTTGTGCTTACTCTCAAATAGGTAAATAAAGTCTCACCTTGCAAGCAAAGGCTCATCCTTGTTGTGCCATATACGGGATTTTCTTCCTTTTCAAGAGTGACTAGTATTCCATTGTGTGTGTCCATCCTGTCACCCACCCCCCCTTGCAGGCTGCTTCCACCTCCTGGCTGTTGTGAACAACACAGCTGTGAACATGGTGCGCACATACCTCTCTGAGATCCTGCCACCTTCAGTTCTTTTAGGTATATACCCAGAAATAGGATTGTTGGACCATATGATAATTCTATTTTTGATTTTTTGAGAATTTGACCCTTTGCTTTCCAAAGCAGCTGTACCACTTTACGTTCCCACCTCAATGCACCAGGGGTCCGATTTCTCCATGGAACCGCATGCTCACCAGCTCTTATTTCCTGTTTTATTATTCCTTTATTTTTTTTTTTAGTAGCCATCCTAGTGGATATGAGACGGTCACACATTCGGGGTTTGGATTTGCATTTCTTTAATGATTAGTGATGTTGATTGAGCATCTTTTCATTATGCTTGTTGGCTGTTTCTATCAACCTTGGATACATGCTTATTCAAGTTCTATGTCCATTGTTTAACTGGGTTACTGAGGCTTTTTTTTTTAAGATTTTATTCATTTATTCATGACAGACACAGAGAGAGAGAGAGAGGCAGAGACACAGGCAGAGGGAGAAGCAGGCTCCATGCAGGGAGCCTGACGTGGGACTCAATCCCGGGACCCCAGGATCACATCCTGGGCCGAAGGCAGGCACTGAACTGCCGAGCCACCCAGGGATCCCTTATTGAGGCTTTTTGCTATCGAGTTGTAGTCCTTTATTCTGGATATTAACCCCTTATCAGATACATGATTTGCAAGTATTTTCTCCCATTCCATAGTTGGCCTTTTCACTCTGTTGGTCTATAGGACCGGCTTTAATTAAACGTTTGATGCCATCATCTGTATGGGAACTCTCTTTGGGGTCCACTTCTATGTTTGGGTTATCCACCTTCCATCAAACCACTAGCAATTAGTAAGGACAATATTTTGATGTTTTTCTATATACTAACACGTTAATTAAAAAAAAAAAGAATTGAGCATATTCCTTGTGACTGTAGTAGAGTGTGAAGTGGGGTAGTCTGATTTAAAGTCCCTATAAACTGAATGAGAGTTGAAGAGGGAGCTACGGACACAGTTTTCCCAAGAGCCTGGTATGCCCGGCCCTGAGTTTGTGAAGGAAAATGTGTAGTTTGTATTGTGTGGCCTCTTCAATGGTACCTAATAAAATATAAACTGTGTTAGTAGGGACAACCTCAAGGTTCCTTGGCATTGCATGGGGATGGAGCTTGTTTCTATAAATCTTCCAGGGGATGACATACTGAGTAACCAGGACAGAATCCAGGGAAAATGTTTGCCTTTCTTTTTAAGGAAATAAGTGCATTCCGTGGTTTCTGCAGAACCTTTCATCTCAGGGAATATCAATGTGTTCACAAGTTATATATAGTCATCTTCTCCATTAAAATGCAGCTCGCTCCTGGGTGACTGTAAGAGTGGCTGTGAAACTATCTAGGGCATCCGTTCTTAGAATCAGATGCTTCCTAAGTACTCGCAGAGAAAGCAAATAATCATCAATGATGGCGACATATCTTAATAAATGATGTTGCTTTGGGTGTTTATTAATGTTAGTCTTCATTGCCAGGGTTGAATCTTTCCTAAATTAATGTCACTGAGTAATTGGATATTTAGGATAGGAGCTTTACCAACTAGTTTTTTTTTTTTTTGAAATGATATTTTCATTATTGGAAAACACATGAAAGAAATAAAGTGAAGTGTCAAGATTACCTTTGGGAATTTTGTAGTGTTCTCAATTTAAGAAGCTCTTCATTTCCATCCTGAGCCCAATACCAACACTAAACACTAATAATATCCAAAGCCTCAACTACTCAACAGTTCTTTTTGAAAATAAATTACAAAATTATCATCGATATTTGATTTTAAAGAGGATTACTAAAGAACATGGTGCTGCGTTGTTGCTTTCTTTCACTGCTTTGTTTTTTGTTTTTTGTTTTGTTTTGTTTTGTTTTGTTTTTTTTGGTGTTCTCTACCGACAGTGAAATCCATATTCCATTTGTCTAAGGAGCCATAAAGCTGGAATTTCCTAAGAGGACTGTATGTAATGATTATGGCAGAGTTCCAGAATTTTCCATCGGGGAACAGGCTTTTATTCTTTTTTTTTTTTTTTAACTGTCAAGCTGTTGGCAAAAGCAAACACTCCCGTTAAATGACTAAACAAATGGTTTCTGAGGCATGTTCCAGTCCTGGGATCCACAAGAAACATCTGGCTAAGTGACTGCACAGCATTTGGGGCCGTGCATATCAAAGATTAATCATCAAGGGCTCTGACTAATTCCAGCCACTGCCTCTTAATGAATGCCAAATGTGAGCCCATCGGCCTCTTTCTCACATGACACCAGTAATATTTGAATGGAGCGGTTGTCCGCTGCTCTACGCGGTAACATGATTAATCTGACAGAGGGGTTTTGGGGTTCCAGCTGTCCCAGCACGGGACTCAGTGTGCAGAGTGAGATTTCAACAGTGTGTGCATCAGTAACAGGATTCGCAGCCTGGCAGTTCATCATCTGTTACCGTCGAGCTCTAAGTTCCTGTCAGGGTTACTGAGGACTGTATATGCGTCCATCTGGATCAAGCAGGGTTGGACACAGACTCATTAGCTAATGATCTTCAAGAACCCTGGCACGGGGGGGGGGGGGGGAGGTTGAAAACCAGCGTCCGGGGTCCCCCAGGTGGCTCCGTTGGTTGAGCATCTGACTCTTGATTTCGGCGCAGCTCACGACCTCAGGGTCCTGGGCCTGAGCCTCACGCCTGGCTCTGTGCTCAGTGTGGAGTCCGCTCGTCCCTGTCCTTCTGCTTCTCCCTCTCCTTCTCCCACATGAATAAATCCTTTTAAAAAGTCAACGTCTGATCCCACCCCGTGAACGAGAGAGACCGGCTAAAGCAATGGGAGGATTTCCACGGAGACGCACAGTGGGCGCAGGAGGAGAGCTGTCGCCGTGACCCGGGATCAAGGTTGCGGAGGCCTCGCCTTGCGTGCGGGGCTCCCCAGGCTGCTGTAGGTGTTGACGTCCAGCCGGCAGACGGGGAAGGCGGGAGGGTGGGGGCGCGTGGGGCCTGCCCTGGGCCTGGCGAGCCCCCCCCCCGGGGTGCAGCTCCCGAGGCTGGGCAGTGCAGGCGAGCTCAGAGAGCGGGTCTCCGGGCCGGCCGCCCAGCTCGTGCCAGAGGAGGGGGAGCCTCGCCTGGGTGGGGGGTGCACGTGTGCTGGGGGGCTGAGCCCCGTGCACACGTGACATCCAGGAGAAAGACATTTTTCAGGAGAAGGGAGGCTGGTGTGCAGCCCTGGGGTCCCGGCCCTCCTGGGTCATGTACCCCAGAGAGAGCTGCTTGTCACGCGGACGAGCTTACGAGCATCGTCTAATTCCTTTTGAATGAAACGGTTTCCAGAATCAGGGGGAGACCCTGTCTTGGGTCTTGGGACTTGGGTTCATTCCAGTTCGGGAATTTTCCCCCGACCTCTCTGCTCACTTAGCAGGCCATGTGGCCAGCAGGAAGGAGGCGGGCCCAGTGGGGGAGGCCCGGGAGGGGCCCCAGGAAGCCCGGGCCTGGGGGGCAGCCGAGCCCACTGGGGGCCCCCGTCCAGCGCCTGCTCCCACGCCCTCGAGGCTTCCTGTCTGCATTTCGGGCCCCAGCTGTCGGGCCAGATCCTCCGGGACGCTGGCCCGGGTCTCCAGCCACTGTGCGTCCCTCCAGGTGCTGGGAGTTTTCCGAATGACTGGAATCGCTTCTCGGTGCTGGTCCCCAGCGGTGTCCTGGGGAGACGTGCCCAGGCCCGCGGGGGACACAGGGCTACGTGAGCAGAGCTGGTGTGACAGGGCGCCGTGCGCACCGCTTCCCCTTGCGGCCCCGGGCCGCTCTCCGCGAGGCCTGCTCCCTAGGCTGCAGTTGTGCTCATCCCGGAATTTACCTAACTCACCTGAACACACAAGATGACTTGTACACCCCACCTACAAGTCCTTGAGTGCACGGACACACGGGACACGGGGGCGGAAGCTGCTGCCCTGGGCCGGTGTCACCTGCATGACTGCCACGAGCCACGGGGACTACTGACGCCTGACGGGCCTTATGTCTCCATCGGGGCTGCTCCAGGAGCCTTGCAATTTCTTCCCCGATTGCTCGATGTGGAATTGATCATTTCTTTTTTTTTTTTTTTTTAAGATTTTATTTATTTATTCATGAGAAACACAGAGAGAGAGAGAGGCAGAAACACAAGCAGGCTCCATGCAGGGAGCCTGACAAAGGACTTGATCCCAGGACCCCGGGGTCACGCCCTGGGCCGAAGGCAGACGCTCAACCGACTGAGCCACCCAGGCTGCCCTCTGCAAGATTTTTTTAAAAAAAGTATTTCCACTTTTAATTTTATCCTTTGAATTTTTAAATCTACGTACAACTTAAAGTATAAATCCACTAAGCATCTCATTCGTAGAAGACCAGCCACCTCCCACCCTTATTACTGTTTGTAGGTCTACTTTTTATATCTTCCAAATAAATCATTCTACTGTTGCCATTCCTATTCTAAATGATTGATTAAACAGTATATTTTAGTACTTTTTTAAAACAAGTGTCTCTGAGTGGTAAACTCTCAATCTTTGCCTTAAAACATCCTCATTTCAATATAATTGGTAAGTGGTAGTTTCTCCAGGTATGGAGTTATAAATCATTTTCTTCTCACTCACCCTCTCTTCAAACTCAATCAAAAGTCAGTATTTAACCCAAATATAAGGTCTTTTTTTTTTTAAGTGAATGGCAGTTTTCACCATTTCAAGTACAATTAAGTTATTTGGTTTAATTTCCCTGCTCTTTTTTCATGACGTTTGTTCTTTTCTCGTGTTTTTGTGGGCTCCTTTTAGGACTTTAATACTTTGGTTCTATTTATCTTACAGGTTCTCTTTGATATTTCTATGACCGGAATTTCTTGAAGGGATCTAATCCTGCTCTTTGCTGGGTCAGCTAACTCTTGCCCAGGATAAGTTGTTATTTGGTGTTACATGTGTTGTGAGCTCAGCCAGTTAGGATCTGGTGTGCCCTGCGATGGGGCATAGTCCCCATGAGATGTTTTGTGTTTGCCTCTGCCAGGAACCCAGTAGTATTTCTGGGAATAACTGGAATAGACATATCAGTTTAAATTTGACCCCTAAGCCTACGTGGGGGGAGAGATCCGTAGACACGAATTTTAAGAGATTTTTTCCCCCATTTATTCTTGTCATCTTCTATGATTGAGAGAGAATTCTTTTTCCTGTTCTCTGTGGGAATACCACGCTGTGGTCACGTTGGTAAAGATAGATTTCAACTCTAACTCGTGTCTTGAGCATCTGCCAAGCCTCACTCTCGTTATGTGAAAGCCCAACTTCTCAGAAGCCTAGGACCAACCCACTGGCAGCCCACTTACCACCACTTCCACCTCCGTCTGTAGTTTTTTGGGTTCAAATTTTCCTGTAATTGCTAGCTATGCATTTCAAAGAATATTTGTTTTTGCAAAAATATCGTAGGGTTTTATACGAGGCGAGTTTACAGGCTAATTATTCTCCATCTTGTCATAAATCAAGGTTTAATACATGTTAAATGAGGAACTGGATTATGGATGAAGCATAAAAACCTTCAGGCAGAGAGGACAGAGCAAATAGGTGAGACAGGCAGGAAGGCACAAATTGTCTAGAAATATGCTGTCTGACTTGGTGGCCACTAGCTCTGTAGGGCTGCTGAGGACTTGCATGTGGATGCTGAAGTGAGACGCTCAACATACGGAATACAAACTAGATTTTGAAGGCCTGGAATAAAAAACAATGTAAAGCATCTCCATTTTTATACTGATCATATATGGACATGATATTTTTGATACGTGGGTTAGAGTCAACATTAAAATGAATTTTAGTTTTTTAAAAACATGTTGGCTACTAGAAAATTTTAAATTTCCTTTGTGACTCCCCCATTGCTGTTGGCCAGCATGTGAGTACCTTCTAGAAGCACAACAAATACTAGTTGAATAAAGGAAGAACCTTACTATATGCGAATGGTCTCTCTGTTCCTAAGCTTGGTACATAAGGGACGAGGCTCACAATATGCACACACGCTTTCCCCCAGCACATCTCGCATGGCTCAGGTTCTCACAGCTGAGGGGGTGTGAGGTGAGGGAAGAAAATGCAGTTGACTGTAGTGTGGCAAGCTGGGGAGGGAGGAAGGGAGTGGGAGAAAATGAGTTTGGATCAATGCTTTTGATAGTCCCTTGAGTAGAAAAACACACCTGTATTTGGCTATAGTCTCCCAGGGTGTTGTCATGCTTCATTCAGGTGCTGGACAGAGGTTTGGACACGATATATAATGAAAAGCTCTTGAGAAAAGGAACCTTGCGACTGCGATTTAAAAATTTCTCGATTTGATGCTTTTTCTCTAACATTTTAGCCAGTCTGCTTCCCTAAATCAGCTTTCATTCACTCACTCCCTGGGATATACAATGAAAAAGAGGGTACTAGAATTCAGAAAACACCGCACAGAGTATCTGTTTCATCCTGAGATTTTTAAACTCGCTTGGGGCACTGAATGGTATTTTGCCTTTATTTTTTTTTAAAAAGATTTTATTTATTTATTCATGATAGAGAGAGAGGCAGAGACACAGAGAGAGGGAGAAGCAGGCTCCATGCAGGGAGCCCAACTCAGGACTCGATCCCAGGACCCCAGGGTCACGACCTGGGCCCAAGGCAGATGCTCCACCACTGAGCCCCCCAGGGGCCCCAGAACTTTTTATAATTTTAATACCTGTTGTTCAGAAAACCATTTGAATCGGTTCACATTAAAGACACATGAAAGACAGTTGCTCTTACCAGACTTTGAAATATGCAGAGGTTTCCATATGCATTTTCAGACGGCAGACCTTTGCACGCTCAGCTCAGAAGCCTGTGCTGGCAAACACGGAGGCAGTGCGGGAGAGGTGTCCCGCTGATGACCGTGAACGTTTAACACGTGTTTCTAATCCCCAACACCGCTCACTTGAGGACTCACCTTAAATGCTATATCTTGTTCTCAGATTTTCTTACCATAAAATTTCCACTGAGTTGAAAGCGATATGATTGATGATGTTCTTTATCTGGTCAGAGCTACGTATACAGTCTCAGTCGACGGCTGTGCTAATGCACAGCAGTGATACTTAAAGAAATGTCTTTTTCATACCTGGACAAAATAATGTTGAATCCATGGCAGAGAACTAGAAAGGCGTCCGCCACAAATACCTAAAATTAGTTTCTTGATGATTGCAAGTTATTTCGCATAGGACACGGATCTTTTCATTCTAGGCCATTGATTCTGTTTGCGTTCTGAGATCCAAGGGTGTGTGTCTTCTTGCAAACAAGATTAACGTATTAACGTGGTCTATGCAGAGCCAGAAATTATGTTTTAGGAAATCCCGAAGTCATTTTATTCATTGCAGTGCATTTCTCCTAACAGTCTTTGGGTAAAGTCATTTTATTATATATTCCTTTACTGTTAGGTTGCCTTCAAAGGATTTTTTTTTTTTTTTTGTAACTCCAGAGATAAACAGGAGGAAAAAAACCCTGCAGTGTTACATAACTAGGGCAGCCCCTAGGGAAAAGCCCTGTGCCATATTTCAGTGACTTCACTACCCTTTACACTTTATTCCTTTGAGTCAACAAATGTGAGGTCACTAGTTTTGGTGGCAGTTTTGCCGCTTTTAAAAAGATGTACGTGTGCGTATGAGTGCAAAACGCTGGGGAAGTGCCCTGTACATCTCTCCTTCCCCCGAGTCCTTTTGTGATCACACTGGCAGGCAGAGAACGGCGGGGGACCCTCGCTGGGCCCTCCGCTCTCCACGCCACCCATCTCTGGAAACCCGTGTGCTATGGCCAGCCCTTGAGATGATGGGGGGCGGCCAGGGAGGCGGAAGCCTTAGAGCAGCAAAGACTTAGAGGAAGGGGGGGACGGTTGGGGGTGCGACTGACTATTTAAGATACAGAAAATGCAGGGGGACAGGAGGGAGGTGGAGTGCCCGGCCTTAGGGCTCCGAGAGCCAGGACGAGACATTGCACTTTATCCAGGAGGCAACAAAGAAACACCGAGGACTCGGCTGTGTGGAGGGAGTAGATTGGCGTTTAAAGGAGAAAAGCTGGTGTTCACGTCCTCTTTCTTCTGTCTCTGCTTCCATGTCTGCTAATGCTCTGTGGCCTTGGATGAGGCCTTGTCCTCTTTGGGCATAGTCCCTACTCGTAGTTAGGAAATCCAAATGCCTGTAGCAAATGAGATAGTACATTTTATGTATGTAAGCCCTGAACATTGTACACATTGCTATTATTGGGTGTGAGGCTTAGGGAGGATTTTAAAAAGAGGCTAAAGCCTGAACGCAGATGTTCACAATGGCCTTTACTCCTAGCTGCCCAAACTTGGAAGCAACCAAGATGTCCCTCAGTCAGTGAATAGATAAGCAGACTGTGGTACATCCAGACATGGTGATATCATTCTGCACTGACGAGAACTGTGCTATCAAGCCACAAAAAGGCAGGGAGGAAATTTAAGTGCATATTGCTAAGTGAAGCCCGTCTGAAACGGTGTCACATTGTATGATTCCAACTATAGGATATTCTGGAAAAGGCAAAGAGCTAAAACTATGAAGATGGTAAAAAGAGCAGTGGTTGCCAAGGGTTTAGAGAGAGGATGGATGAATAGGCAGGCAGAGCATAAAGAATTTTTTAGGCCAACAAAACTACTCTGTAGGAGACTGTGGTGATCCCTACATGTCACTCGTTATCCATTTGTCCAAACCTATAGAATGTACCACAGGGGTGCCCAGGTGGCTCAGCGGTTGAGCGTCCGCCTTCAGCTCAGGTTGTGACCCCAGGATCCCGGGATCAAGTCCCACATCGGGTTCCCTGCAGGGAGCCTACTTCTCCCTCTGCCTGTGTCTCTGCCTCTCTCTGTGTCTCTCATGAATAAATAAATAAAACCTTTTAAAAAGTCAAATATTCCTTAGTTTCCTCGGGCATACAGTAGCCCCTAGAAATTGCATACTCCCAATTTCCCCAGCTGTCTCAAAGTGTCTCTTTGCAGATGGTTTGTTTTCAGTCAAGATTTAGAGAAGGGCCAGTGGCGGCCTTTGGGTTCGTAGGAGTCGTGAACATGAGGTGAGGTGAGGAGTATAAAGGTACCTGGCCCAAGGCTGGCACGTGACAGTGCATAGTATTTCCTCCCTTCACCTCTCCATCTTCTGGGCACCATGTTGACAATTAAAGTGGGAGAGAAGCATAAACCCACAGTGGGGGCACAGGATCCCCTTTATGATGTGGAGATGGTGAGATAGAGAGGGTTGCTCCAGCCAGCAAAGGTTGAGAGGAGAAGGTGGTGGACTGAATGCCTCTGATGCAAAGATGGTATTGATGCCAAAATAATGATTAATAGCCGTTCCGTGTTCACTCTGTGGCTGGCCTTGTTCTAAGTATTTTATATGTGCTAACTCCTTTATTCCCACAACAACCCTATGAGTTAGGTGATATTAGGATGAGAAAACAGAGGCACCGAGAAGTTAAATGACTTGCCTAAAGTCACACAGCTTGTGAAAATGTTGGAGCTGGGACTCAAAGCCAACAAGTCCGTCATCAGAGACCAAGTGTTTAAGCACTCCTCTGTCTTGCCTACTTTAAATCAAATTAAAAATTTAAATCTACGTACAAAGACCCTTTAATGCCTCAAGTCAGGGGACATCATGCGACATCAAATATCAAAGGAGAGGGTCTGACCAATTCTTCCAAGAAACCAGGATGTACAGAAATAGGGATTGCAGGAGTTGCGGAGCCGGATTTTCAAGGACTAGGAGGAGAAAAGTGGGAGCAAGAGGCCTGCCTGGAAGTAGAAGGGGATCCGTGGGCAGGCCTACAGCAGCTGAAGGGGGTCCCTCAGTGAAGTGGAGCCTGGGCTGGGTAGGGAGAGGCCCCGGCTGGGAGTGGAAGGAGGTGTTGCACAGGGGTCGTTCACAAAGGCTGCCTTCAGGGGGGAGGAGAAGAGCAGAGAGTAAGCAAAGCTCATAGGTTCCTCTCTACTCTCACTCTCATCATTCTTGTTCTAGTAACTGCATTCACT